>NC_132809.1:20632602-21270102 GCF_048594095.1 Paramormyrops kingsleyae | reverse complement strand
TCAGCACAGATGTTTGCTAAGTCTGGGATCTCTTCTCAGCTTCTCGTCCAGCATCAGGTACTTCTGCGGGGCGTAGTCTTTATGCCTAAAACAGAACACATAGCAATGATGGTGACATAGCGATGAAGATCGGGAAGTCAGGACTGCAGGCCACATCAAGTGTTAAGTGAGAATAGTGAGCAGGCTGGACACCTGCTGGACCAGCCAGGATCAATATTAAGTAGGTGGATATTAACCGAAGAATAGATCATATGTGTCATTAGTTGGCATAGCGATCACAAAGCTGGAATGCCCATAAGGTTGTTGGTTTAAATCCTTTATTGTTGGTTTAAATTATTAAATAATTTTTTTCTGATGCAGTGTTGCTGATGAAATTTGGAAAGAGAGTCGGGGAGACGTGGTGTATAATTTGTGGGTCAACGTGACCAGTTGGTGTAGGGAAAAGGGAGTGGGTGGCCGGCGTGGTAAATATGTGAGGGTCTGAGTAAACCTACTCTTCAAAATGCTAGCAGTGGCATTAAAGGAGGCGTGATGGCAGTATAGCGCCCCCTGGGTACCTGCCGAGGCGCAGCTTCAGCGCTTTGATGCGCAGCACGGCACCGGAGCAGTAGGACATGTAGGCCTCCTTCTCCTCCTGGGTCATGGACAGCTGGTTCTGCTGGTACCACTGTTGTTTTAGCCGCAGCTGCTGGGTCTCCTGCACATAGCACCAGTGCCAGTTGGTACTATTAAGAATCACTCTGACACTGACACTCTGAGCTGACAAAGCCTCTAGATTAGCTGTTGATGTCTTTTTGAACTTTCTCATGGCTGATTCACTGAACAGATTCTCTTTATTCAATTTTTCAACTCAATTTTATTTGTATAGCGCATTTTCACAACACTACATTGTCACAAAGCGTTTTGCATTATCCCGACCAAAGCTCCTGGTGAGCAAGTGGGAAGGAAAAACTCCGTAGAAGGAAGAAACCTTGAGAGGAACCAGACTCAAAGGGGAAGCCCATCCTCCAGGGGGCAGCAGAGGGAGCCCTAACCCTGACAAGACCCAAAGGGAGCCCATCCTCTAGGGGGCAGCAGAGGAAGCCCTAACCCTAACCAGACTCAAAGGGGGAGCCCATCCTTCAGGGGGCAGCAGAGGAAGCCCTAACCCTAACCAGACTCAAAGGGGGAGCCCATCCTCCAGGGGCTGGCAGAGGAAGTCAAATGAGCAAGATGGCAAAGTCCCAATTTACACTGTCCCAATTTTAAGGTCTGAGTCTCAAGGCTTTCTCTGTAAATAGGTATGAAGACTCCAGACTGAGCAGCAAACTGGGCACAGCCCCTGTGACTTGGGTACCTTCTGGAAGCGCTCCTGGATCAAATTGGCTCTGTAGACCAGCTGCTCCTTCAGGCTGGCCAGGCACTCCTTCCTCAGCTGCTCTGCCTCCTCACGCGTCAGATGCTCGGGGTTCCCCAGTTTAGCCAAAAGTGGCGCCAGTTCATCCACCCCCTTCCTCTCCTTCCACAAGCGCTCCTCATTAGCTACACGCTCCTAGGAGAGGAGGAAAGAGGAGCAAGGCGCACGCAAACACAGAAAGGAAGCAGGTAAAGAAATAAATATGAGTGCGACTAGCAACATGCTTTCTCTGGGGGGTCAGTAGAGGGCGCCCTCACCAGTTCCTCTCTGTAGCGACGAGCTTCATCACTCCAGGCTGTGCTATAGATGGAGATCCGGAGCTCACAGTTACTCTCCTCCTTCTTGCGGAGTGCAAGGATGTCTCTGACCTGGAGACACACAGGTATTCACACAGCACACAGTGGAACACAAGGATACACGCACACGCTCCTCAGAGAAGCAACTTTGGGTGGCGACAGAGAACGGGCTGGGAAAGCCGCTGCTCTTTGCGTACCTCTTTTGACGAGCTCCTGATCTCCTGTGTTACCCTGTCCTCCTCTTTCATCAGGGACACTAGCATGTTGTACAGAGACTGGTTCGTACACGGCTTCTCAGATGGGTCCACCTGCAGTGTAAGGAGCCCCCGAAACACAGCTCATATAGGCAGAGGCACCAAGACAAACTTAACAATAGGCAGCAGTAAGTTAACCTTGGGCTACCGTCACGGCATTGCACTGGATCTGCCTGCAGATGCTGCTACAGTAGTACTAATCAGAGGCATGTTTTTCTATCTCTATGCAGTACCTGTATCTTTGACATTATGACCCGTCTCAGTCAGAGTCCTGGTGTCCTGCAGTACAGCATTAGACAGGAGTGAACGCTCTCGCTCACCAGGAAGGTGGAGACCATGTCGGGGCTGAAAACTTGCTGCCTCTGGGATGGGGGCCACTCTTGGAACTTGGCAAAGCTGCGCTGTGCGGGGATGATGTGGTCGTCCTCCAGGTGGTAGGTGACCCGGATGAGGCCCTCCGCAGTCAGGAAGACACGCTCGGCCACGTCTTCGCCGGCTGGCTTGGAGCAGTCTCTGCCAAAGCGCTCCACCACCTTCTGCGAGGGCCACATTGGAGGGGCACTGCTACAACCAACACTCATAAAGGATCAGTGTCATAATGACCTGCTCAGGGCTATTCCCAGGATTTACTGGGTACCTGCTGGATACATGGCTATGGATAATGCTATTTGTACAATTCCTTATATTACCAGTATGGGGCACTGTTCTCCGCTGGTGGTCCCTCCAGGCCCTGGAGCTTTGCCGAAGATGATGTGTCTGTGGTACAAGAAGTCCGTGCGCCCTTCGAAGCTCTCCGTTATCTCAGTGGGTCGCTCTACTCGCTTGGCCAGCCCATCCACGCGGCTGTGGCTGTAGAACTCCATGTCGTGCTCCATTCCCTGGAGCAGCATCGCACACCTGTGGGCTACGGGACACGTGATATGGTATGGAGTAAACAGGTCACCTGATGAGGGTCACATGATGTGGCATGCAGTGAACAGGTCACCTGATGAGGGTCACATGATGTGGCATGCAGTGAACAGGTCACCTGATGAGGGTCACATGATATGGTATAGAGTAAACAGGTCACCTGACAAGCTGCTTTCTGTATTCAGTATAATTTCCTATTCATGACATATTAATGTATTAATGTAATGTTTTTGTAACCACTTGTCTTATTGAGGGTTATGGGGGGTCTGGAGCCCAGCCAAGACACAAGGCCATGGCAGAGACTCGAACCCTGGTCCCAGAGGAGTGGGAGAACAGTGCCACTGTGCTACCATGCCCCCCGACCAATCATTAATTCCCTCCTTAATAGCAAGTTAATTATGAGCCCGAAGCCCAATTCGGCAATAAACATGCAGAAAACAGTTTATTAACCTAATGGAAAAAGGGTTTAACTGCATAACCTCCACTATTAGGCAGTCAATTTCAATACTGCTTTTGGTTTACATTCCTGACATCCTTCTAATATTGCTTGTACTACAGGGAATGTGGGTGCATGACTGAGTGGTATTTACTTTTAAGGGCTTGGCTCCTTCCGGGTCCAAAACGCTCCAGCGTCACATTGGTGATTCTGTTCAGCTCACGCTCCTCCAAGTAATCTTGGCGATGCTGGAACCACTCTTTTACGGTATCTGACTCGGTGCCTTTTCGCCAGACCACACAGAACCACAGCAGAACCGACAGAACACATGGAGAGAAACAGTGAGACATACAAAAAAAACATAAGTCAAATACAAAAAAAAAGAAGTCAAGTACCAGACATGAGCACAGCATAACTGAAGGTTCCATCTTGGCTGCCTGTACATGCTAGCAAAAAACCCATGAATGTAACATGAGCTGATCTGGCTTGTTTCCATAGCAACCACAGTAACTATGGTAACTGGAGAGGGTCTCACAATCCAGGTCTTTGTAGGTGGTCAGGCGTATCACCAGACCGTCCTTGAGGAGATAGGGTGCGACCTTCTCCAGCTTGGCTTTGTGGTACTGGATCACCTTCACCCCCGTAGGGCACCTCATCTCCATGTCTGAAGGTGAAACATGGCGGTGAGACAGGAGTGACAGGTGGGACAGACACTCAGAGGCACTTACATGACACATATAAGACAGTCAGCGCTCTGCTTTATCTTTTATATCAAGCAATTGAACCCAAAATATTACCTCTGTAAGCTCTATTTCAAGACCTACATATCCGTGGGACCGCCACAAGTTACTGTGTCACAGCCAAGTTATAGTGAACAGCTCGTCATTCACATTGGTAGTTGTAACTTCAGTGGTGATGACATAGAAGGTTGAGTCAAAATGCACACTGACAGATGTCTGAGCATTAGACGCTCGAAACAGGAAATGTTTTCAAAATGAAAGGTGCAAGATATTTTTAAAATTTAGCAAAGTAGAGAACAGTCATCCACCCACATGAGAAAACGAGACACTTCGGCCTGTAAACAGCAGCTAGAGAAGTTTGAGAGGCTGGTGTGCGCAGATGAGAAGACGTATGGACTGTACCATGACAATGTGGTGTACAAAACGTCATGAAAAGGATAGTTAACCACAGACCATGACTCCATTATGCCTGACAGGCTTAATAACAGTGATAAAATGTAGGATGAGGGTTTATAATTCGGCTTGTACTCCTAATTGCAGCTCTGGTCCTCATAATTTATTTAATGCATCCTTCCTATGCTGTACCCTAGCCTTGATCCTTGTGCTGCTTGGGACAGACTCTAGGTCCCCTGAGAATCTGTACTGGAAAAGGATGGATGGATGGATGGATGGATACAGAGATGGGTGCATAGTTTATTGTTGTTATTTTCACTGAGAACCCAGGGGAAAGCAAAGATGGTTACCTTGCTGAGAAATCTCGATTCTTTTCACCCAAGATGGAGGCATTTCAAATACTTTAAGGTCCTCCTCCTCCTGCAAATAAACACACGTGAGGCAGATGCTGAGAAACGACATATTTGATGTTTTTGTCAGGGAAACACCATGTTCTTCTTCTGTATACTCAAGGGAGAGAGATAGTAATGCAATATTTATGTGAACAAATCCTTTAAAGGAACAGTTTTAAAACCACTATGTGTGTCCATCAATGTGCTACCAAGAGAGGTTAGAGAAATGAGGTCCTAAGTAACCTAACAGCTACTTACAAGTGTACAATATGTAATCGTAACACTACCAGGGATTATACCTTAGCTCCATGCATTGAGTTGGTGTTTTCTCTCCCAGTTCTGCATAATTCCATATATCCTCTGCCTCAAATCTGTTTCTGCTACTTGGCACTTGTTAATTCTGTTTGGTATGGTGTGTCCTTTTACTGTTTTCCCTAATGTCTCCGGTTAGTCAATCTCTTGCCTTGACTTAAGAGGTCATCAGCTGGGCCTGAATAAAAACCCATCACTTCATGAGTCATGGACTGCAGTGTGAGCATAGCCCGGTTAGAGGCAGTCTCCGGCCTTGTGGGCCCTAGTGTGTTGGGGCACAATGAAACTGTGCAAAGTATATAGCACAACAAACGGCAACTGAAGACACATGTTCACAGTATGTCCAAAAAAGCAGGAGAAGTTTCAGGGAGACACACCTCATCACTGTACTCATCCTCAGGATCCTTTGGGTCAGGAAGTAGCAGCTGGGGCTGTACTGGGAGGCAACACAGCAGAGACTCCCACTTGACTGCATTCCCCAGGTCAAAGGTCATCTCCTGTGGGTTTTGCCATTAGTAGAAACGTGAAATCGTCCTGTTACACGCAGTGACGTCACATGCGGAACAGCGACACTAACCACGCAGCCAGAGCGGCACTCCTGTATGTTGACCCAGTAGTTCTGGTGGTTCCAGATGCTCTCCACACCCAGGAACCGCTTGTCAGTGGTAGGGTAGCTCCGTCCGGTAAGCGGGTCAATGAAGAAGTTCTCTGGGACCTCCCGGCTGCCGGACAGCACCAGAACCCAGCAGTGCACCCAGTGGCCTATAAAGCGGTCCACAGGGGGGCGCTCACTCTCCTGAAACAAACGACAGCATACACAACATTATACAGTACAGCAGTGATCACCAACCCTGCTTCTGGAGAGCTACCACCCAGCAGAGCTTATGTGCAGCCCTAATTTAACACACCTGATACTGATAATCTAGTAGTAGCAGACTGGTATTAGCTTTAACATAGCAGGCTCCAGTACTTATCTATATCAGGTTTGTTAAACTAGGGCTGCACCTAAGCTCTGCAGGGTAGAAGATCTCCAGGAGCAGGGTTGGTGATCACTGGTATACAGTAATCCTGTAACAAAACAAGCAACATACTCAACATTTATAAAATAAATAACATAACTCATTTACAAAATCACACATTGCTACAGCATAAAACACTATTATAACATTGATATATAATGATAGAATCATCTGAAAACAGAGCATGTCCACGCAGTTTCACATTTGTCACACTCCCACTGAAGGAATAAGTGATTTGGAAATGAGGGACACAGAATGGCGATTTTACCGCCCACCTGCAGCCTCTGCTCATCCTGCTGCCGTCCGGCAACGGCGGCCTGAACGCCAGCCTGCCGCTGGCTCTGCTGCTGCTCTCTGAACCTGCTACTCAGATCTCGCCGAGGTTTCACACTGTACTTTTTCAAAGGGGTCTTCTGTTCCGACATCTTCTCCTAGTCAAAAACACAGTAACAATTCATATTTTTTTAATAAGGAGCACTTTTACCTCCTGCCTCTAGAGTTGTAGGTTCAAGTCCCAGCCTGGCTGTATGTATTTTATGGAATTTTAATGTTCTCTCTACACTGTGTGCTGGGTTCCTCCCAGCAGCCTAAAGAGATGCTTTTAGGTACATTTGCATCTCTGAATTGTCCTGGAATGAACTGCCATCCCATTCAGGGATTAGAAATGGTAATATCTACTCAAGACATGTCACTGAAACCAGCAATACCACATCTGTTGGGTTGTGGTCGCAAAGTCTTTGCTGACCTTGTCTTGGATGACCAGCAGGGGGCACTCTTGGCATGACTGGTTGAGCAGACACGTCTCCTTCACAGCATAGCCACTGACACAGTAAGCGTCATAGCCAGCACCCAGCAAAAGGGAACAGAGCAGTGTGGTGAAGTCGAAGCAGCTGCCTCTTCGGGTTTTTAGGACCCAGGTTGGGGAATAGAGATGCGTAGGCTATAGGAACATAACAGACACCTCCAAATAAGACCTGAATCACGCATGTACACATGGTCTACATTGTAAGATGTAACTGATTAGCTTTCTTATTCTATATTTCAGTTTAATCATTTGTTGTAAATCATGCATTGTGAGCTATATGGACTTCCTATAGTTTGTCAGACATACATATATTAGACTTAATAGCTCTCTTTTGCTTCAATTGCAGGATTGAAGACTCATGGCATTTTTTTCAACCAGGTTCCACATGTAGCCTCCTGGAATGCTTCTCCAACAGTCCCAAAAGACTTTCCACAGGTTCTGGGCACATGTTGGCTACCTTGCTCTTATTCTTTGATCCAACTCATCCCAAACCAGTAGTATCAGGTTCAGGTTGGGAGGGATTGTGGGGTGTAGGTCACCTGTCACAGCACTCCAACTCTCCCCTTGTTCACTAGATAATTGTTACTACATAACCTGGAGGAGTGCTTAGGGTCATCATCTCATTGAAGAATAAATGATTTTCAGTAGGTGTGTCCAGACTTTTGACTGGTACTTTTTTCTTTCTTTCCAACTTAGACCTTTTTTTCACATGTAACTGATTTGCAGATTTTCCAAGTCTACTGAGTTTATATTTGTCTACTTAGGTTTAGAGTTTATATTTTTATAGTGTATTTTCTGTATTTATATATGCAAATTCTATGTGCCTTTTGTTCTGTGTTAAACTGGAGCCACATCGTCTCGTCTCTCTGTATATTTGAATATAGTGGAGATGACAATAAAGTTCACTTTGACCTTTGACCTACTGTATACATACTGTGACGTCTACATTTGCTTCCGTTTGCCACTGCAAATCCCATCAGCCCTGACTTTAGGGCTTTCCTATCTTCCCTTTTGTTTGATATAGCCCATGCCCTTTCCTGATGACCTGACAACTGTCACAGGCTATTCACTGACATGTTTATTCCTCGTTGATCAGCTTTGCTCTGATGTATTCAATGATTTTCCAGGAGCTGTGTAACTGCTGTGTGTCTGTCATGGCTGTATTACCTTCACTATGTCACTATTTGTGGTGGTTTGAAGCCTTAGGCCTAGTTCCTACTTCACTTCTCCATGTGTGCTTTCGGTCCACGGACAGTCTTGAGCACAGAATCATGTGTCCATAGTACATTAGTTGGTGGAAAGCAGATGGCTGATATTCAGATGGCCGATATTCCAGCAAACCACAGAGGGCAGATGTATTGCAAGCATTGCAACTCACAGAAATATAAGCAGTGTAGAGGAATTGGCAATTCTTCCTCTACTCTTGCTTGGTTGACCTCTGATCTGTGAAAGTTAGTGTTGCCACCTCCTGGAAACACCTTGCACATGCTCAATCGCATGATTTCTGGCGGACATAAAAATCTGGGCTACACGCACACCGCCCGGGGCAAAGCCATGAAAGCAAAATTTACAATCACTCACACTGTGCACGGACCAAAAACGCATGTGAAAAAGTGAAGTGTGAATTGGCCTTTACAGTTTTCCAGACAAAGGGCTAGTCTGTTTCAACGTTTAACCTTAACTCCCATTCTACATTAAGTGGACATGTTTCTCAGTCATGAAAGAATGCACTTAACTGGCAGTATTTGTTCTGGTTTCAGTTTGTGTTTATTACGATGATGATCATGTCTCTACTGACATGATACTCTACTATATTATACCGCATTCATTTCCAAATCGTGTTGTTTGGACTCACCAGGTCAAATGGGGGATCAAGAGGCAACAGGGCCAAAAAGTCAGACACCAAGCTGGAGCACCCATCCCAGGTGTAGAGCTCAGGGTACGGCAGAAGGGTGGGCTGTAGGGTGGTACTGACAAACTTCTGTCCAGGAGGGGAGACAAGGGGACAGAATGACTGGGAACCCCTCCAAGCCAATATCCCGTGTGTTCGTGACGGAAGAATAACAGCACGGGTCATATGCTACTCTACTACTCTGCATGTGACTCTGAAGTGTGACAAGTGCTTTTGTATTAAATCATTACCAGTCCCAAATAAAATTTAGATTTAAAACAGTTCTTCACCACATATAATGCATTTCATGTAATTCATGTAATCTTCCAAAATGTCAAAGGATTTAACTTTAAAGTGGTATAAGTAATAAATCTTAATGTGCTTTAAAAAAGATTTCAATCAAAATACGCAATAAATTAATGAATTAATGTACAAGCCTCACTGTTTAGTTCAATAATAATTCTGATTGTGTAATAATGCATGTCACCCCATATGTTCCTTTACAAAACAGCAATTGAAACCCTCAGAGGGTGAGATTCCAGAGTATTCTTGAATGTGATCTTCCCTGAATGCTGATCTGCGATTCTTGCCCTATAAAACCTCAGAGACTTGTCAAGTTCTGGTTTCCCTAAATACAGACAGATCACAGCTACTATAAATACAAAAGCCAGCAGGGTGTCCAGCTGTTTCCATGAGAACATCCCCATCCCCAGCCCCACACACCACGTGAAAACCATCTCACATTAACATACCAAAATCTAACTGATGGGAAACCTGGACAAAAACAACTCCATCAAATACAAAAGTGAATAAATGTGCACATTTAAAATGTGCCTGAGTATAAACGAAAGGATATTCATATAATTCTTCAATTTAAAGAGAATAACTGTTCATCAAACTGGAAAAGGTTGACATGATTTTTCCAAGATGACCAACAAGGAATGACTGTGAGTAAACATGTACTGTCTGGGTCTAGACAAAGACATACCTCTTGCCATTCTGCAAGGAGGAAAGCGCATATAAATGTAAGGAATTCACACCAACACTTCAGAGGAAGTGTAATGAATGAAACAGGAAGAATGCATTTCAAAATTCATTTTTCGTTCATTTTAAAAACACACTAATAACCCAAAATATTCTTTTTAGATTTCACCTGCTTCACACTTTGAAGTTAAGGTCATAGTTCCCACTAAGAAATGTGAACATGTATGTTTGAATGATTGTATGTGTTTGTCTGTGTGATTGTGCATGACTTTATGTGTGCATTGGTGCGAGTTTGTGGGCAGGTTCTGTCCGTATGCTGTCTATATATATGTCCATTTTTGTGTGAGTTTGTGTGTGATTGCCTGTTTCTCTACCTATATATGTCAGTTTGTGTGAATCTGTTTGTGTGTTTGACTGTCTGTCTGCCTGTCCTCCTGCCTACAGTATATGTGTCCGTCTGTGCGTGAATACCTGGACCCCGCACTCATTGAGTGGGTACAGCAGTAGATGTTTGCGGATGGGGTACAGGTGGGCATACTGACAGTGGAAGTTGTGTGCCATTTTCAGCAGGTGCCGTTCCTGAGGCGAGTGCTTCTTGTAAGATGCGGGACAGCACAATGGGTCAGGCTGTAGGGCTCTCACCCACCTGTTGGATTGGTTGGATAGAGAAATGAGTCGGTCACAGCATGACAACATGTACAAAGTACCGATGAAGCTCACAGGACACAGGAAGACCAAACAAACTCCACACAGATACTGCTAATGGTATTTCATATTCAATGTGAAGCAACAGTGCTATTTATCTGTTTTTAATATTATCTTTTCATTGTTAAAAATGAGTAATACTTTTTCGCATAGACACATGCTCTGCTTAAAATGCACACACAGACAGATTTCTGAATTTAAATTTGCGTTAGGGGTTTTTAAAACTCACAGGGGTGAGTGTGCTGAAGAAGCGTCTGCTTCGGGATGCGTTTCCTCGAGTTCTTGTAGTTCTTCAACTACACTTCTCTCTGAGCCCTGATCATCTTCTTCCTCTGCTTCCAGTATCCTCTCTTTTTGCTGATCCTCCATTTAGCACAAATGAGCTACTTATATGTTGTTTTAGGACAAATTAAACTACACAAGAACAGTTAAAAGAACTCACGAGTTTAAAAAAACGGTAATTTCATGTTCATTCTACGATCAGATCCAGACTTGGCAAAAATGTTAAGCGATGTTGAGTTCTCTCATTCGGCGTCTTGTCTCCATGGACACGCCAGGCACACGGTCACGTGATTCCCGCGAGGTTTACCCCAGAGAGAGTGGCCTTAGGAACTTTCATAATTTGCGAGAAGGACAGACGTTGATACATAAATAATCCAAACTAAAACCGCAGACTTTTAATAGTTAAGTGTGTTTCTTTAAACTTTAGCACTGCTAAATTATTAATCAACAATACTATAACGTCAAGTTTGTCATCTGAAAACCTTATCAAGTACTATTGTGGTCAGGGAGATAATAATGTTATTAGTTTATCATTGAATATCAAGTAACGTTAATGTTTCACTACCGAGCGGCACAGACTCCTGGTTTTGGTTTTGCCTGGAATCAATAAAACAACAAAAATCGTTACATGTTTTTTTTTTTTTGGTAAGAGACACTATCTTTAACAAAAAATATTGTCTTCGCTTCAGAATCTAATTTTCTGTGATTGCATGGACACAACCGTGAAGTTTTAAGTGTGTGTGCCAGGGACGAATCCCTGACCTTTTTTTGCTGTTCTTTTTTCTCACCCCCTATGCGAGTCAGAGAAAGCCTCCTCCCCCGGTCGCCGGACAGACAGCTTTATAGCTCGCTTTCGCACTCGGCCCTAAGAGACGCAGCGGGACCCGAGAGCTGAAGATGGCCTGCGCGCGGCTCCTGATTTCGCTCGTGCTGCTGGTCGCTCTACAGCGCGCGGCGGGCTTCTGGCTCTTTAACGTCATCTTCCCGCCGAACGCCAAGCCCCAGCACGTGCCCAGCAACAGCACCCCACCTCTGATTTTGGGTGAGTTGCGGGGGGGTGGGGGTTAATGCTAACTAATACCTTCAGTCTGTAACTGTACCTATGTCAACTGCTGGGATTATTAAATGTTGCAAACATCCGGTGTATGTAGCAGTTTTATTATAATGTAAATAGTATGTCGGTTTTGCAAACTAGCCCAACACTTTTGATGCAGCTAATTTTAGTTTTATAATGGAATAATGTAGATTTATTGTAACATTTTCTTGCGTGAGCATGACAGTCAGAATGCCTGAGTGTTATGCCTTGATGATTGCATGCTGTAACAATAATTAGGAATGTAGTACCTTACAGGAAGTATAATGGTTGATATTAGCTACCTTTCCATTTTTTCTTGCCGTCAGGAACTGCTTCTGATTATGGCACAGTAGCCATTAAATATGGTTACTTTTGGGTCCATTTCCCTTCTTCTGCACTGCTTCTTCTCGAAGGAGGCACATTGTATGCATGCCAAATGAAAACTATTAAAACTAAATAATAGTTCCTGGTAGCGTCCACCACATCTCCAAAGTGTCCTACTTTCAGGAACCTTTGCAACGTCTGCAGTATGGGACTGGGGTTGAAAAAGTGGCCGTTGATTTTGCATGTCCTAGAGAAACAGCTGGTGTGCAGTAATGCTGACAGAAAACAGCATAAGAACCAGAAGCTAGCAGGTAATAGGAGAGGGTATCTGAACTGAGTAAATTATAGTCACAGGACAAACACTTCACTACTGTTTCACAACCATTTTCGGACAGCAAAAGCATTGACTGCACCCACGTGGGCAGGACAATCTGGACTTTATCCGAGCAACGTTCTGTTTATTGAAAAGATCACATTGACAAGACTAAATTCTCCCATGAGCATTGAAGTGCATGACAAAAAAGAAAACAGACATACTTTAAGGCATCCTTTTCAAATACGACAGTACCAGGGAACCTGGGAAACCAGCTGGAGGCCAAGGTGGACAAACCCCGCCTGGTGCACTGGATGTGTTACAAGAAGACGGACCACTTCTTCACCATTTGGATTGACCTCAACATGTTCATGCCCGTTGGTGTTGATTGCTGGATTGACAACATCAGGTCCGTAGGCGTGTGTTTCCACCCTGAATCTGAAATTTAGGGATAGGGTGGTTCTACTTACATACAACAGTGATAATTAACTCAAAATAACCAAACATTTTCTTATCTTAAAACATTACCTCAGTCCAGAGACAGTGTGGGAGAAACCATTTTATTTCAAATTATTTTAAAATACGATGCCTCTCACCTCACCTCTTACACTCTTTTGTTTTGTTGCTTCCATTTAAGCCACACCTTCTTCTGTCTTCGTTTTGCTTCTGGGCTGGGCTGTGCCTCTGGAGTTCCATGTCTGCTTATAACATCCTTCTCCATGCAGGATTGTGTATAACAGGACAACACACAAGACCTCCAATTCTCCAGGTGTGGAGGTGAAGGTACCGGGGTTTGGGCAGACATATCCAGTGGAGTTCCTGGACACCAACAAACTCACAGGTATGTTATGGTTCTGTCCTTATTACACTCACCCGTAAACCTTTGTCATTCTCATCAGAATCATAATGCAGTTTAATTTGCTCCCTCTGTCCAGGGTACCTTCACACTATGGTACAGCACTTGGTGAACGCAGGGTATGTTCGCGATGAGACCGTCCGAGGAGCACCTTACGACTGGAGGATTGCCCCCAGTAAGTACCGCCCTCCAAGCCTTGCAGATGCTCTCTGCCCAGTGTGCAGATGTGGTGACAGTGCTTTTGTCTCTCAGATGAGCAGGAGAAGTACTTTGGACGGCTTAAGGCCATGGTGGAGGAGATGTATGAAGAGTACCAACAGCCGGTTCATCTGCTTGGGCACAGCATGGGATGTAACTACATCCTGTACTTTCTGAACCGTCAGTCCCAGGCCTGGAAGGAGCGCTACATCAAGAGCTTCATAGCGCTGGGTGCGCCCTGGGGAGGGGCAGTCAAATCCCTCAGAGTGCTGGCGTCAGGTGGGTCATGCACCAACAGCAAAGCATTATGACATAATTATGATTATGTAAAAGTGAAGTCAGTCCGGGTTAAACATGTAAAACAAACAGAAGCATTTGCCTTTTTTAAATACACAAATCAAACAATGTGTTTGACTTGAAACTAACAGTTTTTAAGAAAGAAAATGTAATGTTTTTATTTAAAAAACACACGCAAAAGCTTTACACAGCCTTTATACATGATAATCTTGCAAAACCTAGGTGAATGTCTGGCCTAATCATGCTTTGTGGGTGTTTGTCTAGTTAATCTTGTCAGATAAGAGCAGCCTGGTTAAACAGCAGCGCACCAGTCCTTCGCTCTGTGGCGCACAGAAGCAGGGGCAGTCAGCTCTATGTATTACGCGAGCTATTGAGTGCTCCAACGGACAGATATCCAGCATTCATTACATGTCATTTTTTCAGTTACATAACTGAATCTCTCCGCCCCAGCTCCATGTGTGTGGAGTCTGCATGTTCTTCCCGTGTTGTTGTGGGGTTTCCTCTAGGTCTGGGGTGTCAAACTGCAGTCCTGGGGGGCCGGAGCCCTATGTAGCTTAATTCTTTCTCAGTTCCACCACAAATGATTCAGCTGAAGAGCTGTGTGGTAATTAGCACAAGTTGAATCAGGTGTGTTAAACGAGGGGAAACCCAAAAATGTGGGACTGGAGTCTGACACTTGTGCTCTAGGTTGTCTGGTTTCCCCCTACAGTCCACAAACATGCTAAAGTGAATTGGAATTGCCAAATTGTCTGTACATGCGTATATATGCCCACCCTGCGATGAGCTGCTGTCCCGGCTTCTGTTATTCCCTGCCTTGCACTCAAAGTTTCTGGGATAGGGTCCGGACTCCAGTAATCCTGCACAAGACTAGAGGGTATATAAAATGGATGGATGGACAGACATAACTTTGAAACGCACCTAATTCCATCATTTCCTATACAAGGTGTTTTAAAATTCTTCTTGGACAAAATGATTTGCATGCCATATTTTTATTGTGAAGAGATATCTGAACATAGGATCCATCCTTTTGGTGCCCCTCCATCATCATCAGGTGAAAATGATGGAATCCCGTTCGTATCCAACATCAAGATCCGTGAGAAACAGCGGATGACTACTACCAATCCTTGGATTATCCCTTCAGAAATGGCCTGGCCCGAGGACCACGTCTTCATCTCCACTCCGTCCTTCAACTACACCGTCCGGGACTACAAACGCTTTTTCCAGGACATCAACTTTGAGGATGGGTGGTACATGTGGAAAGACACCAAGGACCTAACAGCCGGCCTGCCCCCACCAGGTGTGGAGGTGTACTGCATGTACGGGGTGGGGCTTCCCACGCCAGTCACCTACGTGTATGACCAGCAGTTCCCGGACGCAGACCCAGTGGACATCTTATACGACGATGGCGACGACACAGTGGACAGCCGCAGTATGAGTCTCTGCAAACGCTGGGTTGGCCGGCAGCAGCAGCCGGTGCACGTCATAGAGTTCCAAGGCATGCCCCACTTGGACATTGTCTTCCACAACAAGGTGCTCACCCTAATCCAGAACATCCTAGAGGGAAAACCGTGGCCGTCAGAGCAACCTCCCAGCCCCGCTTCAGCACAATTTGATCAGTCCCCCATCCCTAGCCCCACACAGCTGGACCAGACATCATCTCCCACGCCAAATTCTGCAGATAAGGAGAAGGGGCTATAATTATTAGCCATCCACATAGGCTGTGAGACTCAAACACAATGCTCCAGGGATGTACTTGTACATCTGAATGCAGTTTTTGTTGCTCCATTGCAAAGTTACAGGACAGTAACCACATCCCTTTGTCTCTTCATGTTTTCTAATTATATTAGCCATGTTCAAATTCCACATAGGTGTTATGCATTGATATCTAGTATTAATATATTTACCGATATAATGTGTGTAGTTATCAGAGAAGGTTAAGCTTAGAGTTTTCTAGGAATTAGGAAAGTTTTTTTTAAACAACTGGCAAAACCATGTTTCTTCTTCTGTATGAACATTTGATCTGTTGTTGTTGTGAACTAATTTGCAGCGTTTATGATTGTAGAATTGATTACATAAATATTTTAATAGATAAAATAATGTTAATCAATAAAACATTTTAGTTGCTGCCGTTTCCATTTTGTAATTTAATTGTTTGTTGTATTCTCTTATCATTGGAAGATACTGATTGGTAACTGCAGATATACACAGAACCAATATCACTTTACTAAACTATCTGAAGCCTATATATACACCTCACATATATGCAGTGTAATTATCATGAAAGAACCCAGATTCTATCTATTCTATTCTAAACCGTACCTCTAAGCACTATCATTGAGAAACCGTTATGCTTTTGCATACAGGTACGTGTGATATGTACTGTAATCTGCCTGTCCCTATATATGCTTATTCACATGTTTACAAACGCCTTACCAAAATGGGCTCAGTTGTATTTTGTAAGTTAAATTCTAACTTGCACCTTTTGGATTATTACTGTTGAATTCTGATTTTGAGTGTTTTGGTATTTCCCAAATTAACATGAGGAATCCGAACAAGTATTCACTTATCTACCGAGAAACCTTTAAAGTGACATGATTTTCGGTGGCGCTGGATCACAGATTAGTAGGTCAGCATTTTACTTTACAAATACACGTGGTGTGGGCAATGTATGAACTACCTTTGAGCAATACACTTTTGGGCTTCAGTGAGTTTTGTTTCGTTGTCAGGAACACGATCGAATTACACCATAAAGCCAGTTTCATCATTTAGAAAATGAAAAGATTTTAAAACGATTATAGTAAAGCAACAAGCCCAGACTTTTTTCAAACAATTCAGCATTCAGACAGAACAACAAATATGTAGCTGCCTTTTTATTGGTTGGTAGGGGTGTAAGGTTTGTATCAGCAGATTGTAGAGAACATCAGGTCAGTCACCTATAAGGTTCGAAGTCTTCCATAAACCTTTTTTCGGGGGTGTTACCCAGCTCCGCCAATCAATGAAATCTGTGTTACATTGTTTTTCCTCCGCCCTCAAAGCTCCCAATCGATGCCTTCGGATCTCGATGTCTTCTGTCTTTTGATTTTCGCCTGACTGTTCTCACATACTTCGTGCTTTTTGTCTGGTCCCGTGACTTCCACAAGCCCCAGTGTATGGTAGGTCTGTGGTGGTGAAAACCATAAAAGCAGCCCAGGTCAGAATTATTATAGCCACTAAATTATGAGCCAGCGGAAGAGATGCCATCGAGTTATGGCTTGATGCTGCTTCTGTTGCTGCTGTTAATGGTGCTTTCATACAACGCCAGTCCTGTAAACAAATGCCTGAGAGAGAAGTCCTGCAAAACTCGTCCCCCGGTCGTCTTGAGTAAGTAATGCTCATTTCCTTGATTATATGCTGGTGACTCAAATTTTCGTCTGCAATCGGTTTCACATCTGTGACTTAAGACATGTCATGTTATACACAGTAACAGTGTTTTATGTAAATGAATCATTCGTTAAGCATGGCAGATTTGCGCCAATTTAAAAATGATTTGAAAATCATTGTAATAACGTAGCTGATTAGCCTATAATAGCCATGCCTATACGTTATATGTCGTTATATGTATAATATACGTCATCGGTTAACGATTGTAAGCATTTTATAATAATGGTAGTGATTTTATTGTTATTTTTCGTGTCCCGGAACTTTTGAGTGGTGTGGAGTACCTACGCCTGTGGTTATATTTTAGCTGTTTATTTCGGAATGAAACTTGCTTCAATAAGTCATATGACAGCGTGTTGAAATTGCCCTCCTGTGTTGCGCGTGAAACGTCAGATATACAGTGAAATTTGCATTGCAATAATACGTTACTGATCCCATTTTCCTCTACTTAAACACACAGTAATACTGTTTTGCGGTGGAAATGGTTGTGTAATTTTGTGCACTTGGAGAGAAGTTTGTTTACGACAATGTAAAACACAAGACTAATAAAAACTGAAAGTATTCGCTGTTCCTTTTAAACTAAGCAATGGTATCTTATTCATTACAATCAAAATGAATTAATGGATGTATTAATGCTACAGATGTTAAAATATTCTGTAACTGCTTAGTGATGCTTTTCTGAGTGGCTACAAAATAGTCTGCCCACAATGAGCTGGTTGAACCTTAGTTCTAGGATAAAACAACTTAAAAAAATTAAATAAAGTGGTTGATACATTGACTGGTTTATACATTGCCATTATAAGATGCTTTATGTTGTGTATAAATCAGGGTTATTCAGCTCACGGTCCTCGAGGTCCGAGCACTGCTGGTTTTCCAGCCTTCCTTTACCTGTCAGTCAGGTGTGAAGCCTCTGACCAATCAGAATCAGTCATTATTAAACAACTATCTGGGAGAACTGAAAACACGGCCTGGATTTGGAATCGAGGTCAAGAGTTGAAGAATCCTGGTATAAATGGTCCTGACTGACGTGAAATGTGCTCTGCTTTTAGTTAAACTACCTCCTTTTTCTCTATATTTGTGTGTTTTTCTTTTACTTTAAGATCTAGTGTAATTATGTGTCCTAAAGTATATTCCTTATATATGTGAAGAGATTTTTTTTTTTGTTTGCTATGCGATTCTTGGTAAAAATTCTGCAGTTTCAAAAACTCAATTTGAACTGAGAAAGGTATGAGTTGATCACATCAACCTGACAGTGTCACCTCTTTGCACCTGGATGGTAAAGTGCTGCATATCTTCAAGTACCTTCAGCTCGGATAACATTGCCATAGGCCCGTCAACACCAGATTCTGATTGGTAGGTCTGATTTAGTCACATGACCGTATGACCTTGTCTTGCAGTCCCAGGAGACCTGGGGAACCAGCTGGAAGCCAAGCTGGATAAGCCCAGTGTCGTTCACTATGTCTGCTACAAGAAGACTGATGATTACTTCACCCTTTGGCTCAACTTGGAGCTGCTGGTGCCTGTGGCCATCGACTGCTGGATCGATAACATGCGGTGAGTTGAGCTGAGAGGGGAACATGAGCCCCTGACCTCTCGTCCAGCCTTTAGTACGAAACCATTGACACTGTGATCAGTTTGTCACTGCCAGTGGACATAGCCCCTAAAACGAGGCTGCAGTTTTCTCTGACAGCAGCTGGTGTCGGTGAGGTTTATTGCACGTCTGAAATAACTTCCCTTTCAGTTTATCTGTTTCTCTATCTCGTGTTCCATTTACATTTTTCTGCCAAAGGTGACAGAGACACTTCTGATTCTCTTTCTCAGTTTTGTGTTCCTCATTAATTAGCTGTATATAACCATGTATGCAGAACCGAATGTTGACTCTAGATGGGGATTTGATACCGAAATCAACCAGAGGCAGTTCTAGACATTTTTTTTTTTTTTTTTTTACTAAAGCCAATGTAAAGCACCTTATTTAGGATTATATAATCTCTAGGTAATCTTGTTACAGCTTGCTGTGTGTTAAACTGTTACATGTAACCTATGTTTCACCATGAATATAGCCCTAGCTGCTTGCATGACGTGAAATCTCATTTTAACTATGGGTACAGAAACCAGGTGTACTTGTTAGGGGATTAAGAGTGTCTGTGTGTGCACCTGTCTCTCTCAGGCTGATTTACAACCAGACAACGAGAAGCACAGAGGCCCCCCCTGGGGTGATTGTGCGGGTGCCTGGATTCGGGAAGACTTACCCCCTGGAGTTTCTGGACCCCAGTAAACGCACTGTGGGTGAGTGACTGAGCTGCTACAGGCTGTGTGCGCATGTATGTTTGTGTGTGTGTGGTTGCAAGGCTGTATACGTGAGTAACTCATTTTACCGGTCATCAAATTCGTGTGCCGCGTCAGGAAGTAGCAGCAGGATATTTTGGTTTGCGGAGACTGTCAGAATTTTGCAGTGCCCCCGGCCTCAACCTGACAGAACATCTCTGCAATGCTGGAACACAGAATCAGTACCAGTACTAAGATGCTCTTTCCCAGTAGTGAGGCTTCGCTTTGTGGAGACTCGGAGCCAGGAAAGGTTTTCCACAGCACACTATCTTTCGATGGAGCCAATATGATTTAATGAAGGGGGGGGAAAAAAAAAAACGTATCCAATGAGTTTTGTGTGCAGAAGTATCTGCAGGTATTATAGAGAATGTCTCTTCCTTGGTAGGTATCTACTTCTTCGCCATAGTGCAGGCGCTGGTGGACTGGGGATACACACGGGACGAGGATGTTCGGGGGGCTCCTTATGACTGGCGCAAGGCCCCCAGTGAGTACAGACACTGCCAAGCTCACTACCGCATCCCTGCTGAGTACTCATACACCCCACAAACACTCTACATGCGCACTTTCTACATGGCCGGTTGGAACTTTAGATCAGGGAACAAAATGCCAGCTTTGAAGATGGCATGATAATATGCTGTAAATCTTAGCTATTATAAAATTTTACACAAATTTTACAGGTTTCTGCAGGTGTTTCTATAACTTTCCCTGACAAATTGATTAATCTTTGTCATGCAAATAAAAAAACGTAACTAGGAATATTCTCCCAGTTAATGTACAATTATCGTATTGGCTCGAATAAGACAACCCTCCACTTTTTAGCAACTATTTTTAGAAAAAAACTTTTTGGAATACCAAATCTTAATTTTATTTGACAAGAACATACAATAAGTTAACCAGCAGCCACAGGCAGTTGGTTTAGTGTATTCGGTTAAGTGTATTACATTTACATTTACATTTACAGCATTTGGCAGACGCCCTTAGCCAGAGCGACTTACATAAGTGCTTTAAGACTCTACAATGAATTTTTCCCGATACTAGCTCAATAAACAGCAAGCATTAAACAGCAAGCATTCCAAAAAAAAAACCAAATATATTATCGGAGGGGGTTGATGATGTATTTTACAATCTTGAGTATTTGGTTGAGCCATATTAATAAATGAAATGACAGCTCTTTCACAACTGAAATGTTACTGTCATTATTAACAGCCACTATCGCTTTAATACTAGCAGTGACTCAGCCAGGGAAGCCAGCAATTTACGCGACACTCAAGGATACGCGCTAAACATGCACATTGCCAGGGCTGCCAACTCTCACACACCTGGCGTGACGCTCACGCTTTGACTCGCCTTACGGGAGTCTGTATCACAGTAAGTCAAAACACTTGTTACAAAAAATTGAATGTCGCGCCAACTCTTCCCTTTCTTGTCTAGACCCCGAAAGATGACACTTTGTCAGACGTATTTTGTAAGAAAAAAAATCCATCTTGTATTTGGGCTAACATATTACATGACCTTCTGCTATTAAAAAGGAGTGTAGGAAAAATCTTACACTGTTCCACAGAACATGGAATTTTCCAGTTACGATTCCTTTTTCCCCTAATAATGGCTAACTGTGTCTTCCAGTAATGATTAAGAATGGCTTCAAAATACAGTTTCCTCCCTGAACTTGATATCCTTTCTAAATTTCCCAACAGCCATTTCCAGCCCAATTTTAATGCCAGTGGATTGATCCACACCGGTTTGTAATTCCAGAATATAAATACAGCTTTACTATAGTGAAGTTGTTGGTGCTGTTCTCCGGACCAATCCTCTCTGTCCACATCACAGATGAGAACAAGGCCTACTTCCTGGAGCTGCAGAAGATGATCGAGGAGATGGCTGAGAAGTATGGCAGCCCTGTGCTGCTGATGGCTCATAGCATGGGCAACATGTACACACTGTACTTCCTAAACCAGCAGCCGCAAGCCTGGAAGGACCGCTATATCAAGGCCTTTGTCGCCCTGGCACCTCCCTGGGGGGGCGTGACTAAAACGCTCAGAGTGGTGGCATCAGGTAGAGGCGTGTGTGTGTGTGTGTGTGTGTGTGAGAGAGAGAGAGAGAGATTGTGTTGAATTCATTCCTTAGTGTGTGTGTGTGTGTGTGTGAGAGTGTGTGTGTGTGTGTGTGTGTGTGTGAGAGAGAGAGAGAGAGAGAGAGTGTGTTGAATTCATTCCTTAGTGTGTGTGTGTGTGTGTGAGAGTGTGTGTGTGTGTGTGTGTGAGAGAGAGAGAGAGAGAGAGAGAGTGAGTGTGTTGAATTCATTCCTTTGAACAGTATGAGCACATTAGCTCACTTTGCAGGTCGGCCACTGTAGTGCCATGTGTGAATCCATTAGTGAAGTGAGCTCATTGGCTAATTGTGCTCTGACCCCGCCCCCCGTCACAGGTGACAACGACCACATCCCGCTGATCAGCCCCCTGAAGATCCGCTCCCAGCAGCGCACTGCCGTCACCACCACGTGGCTCTTCCCGTATGCCAACAGCTGGTCCGCCGACCAGGTGCTGGTGTCGACGCCCAATGCCAACTACACGCTGCGTGACTACCAGCGCTTTTTCTCCGACGTGGGCTTCCCAGAGGGCTGGGCCATGCGGCAGGACACGGAGCCGCTGGTGAGCGCCCTGGAGCCGCCCGGCGTCACCGTGCACTGCCTGTACGGTAGCGGCGTGCCCACAGCCGAGGCCTTCCACTACGACGCCTCCTTCCCGGATGTGGAGCCCAGCGTGGTGGAGGGCGACGGCGACGGCACGGTGAACCTGGTGAGCGCCACCCAGTGCCGCCGCTGGTCGGGCCGTCAGCCGCAGCCCGTCCACCTGGTGGAGCTCCCGGGCAACGAGCACGTGGCTATGCTGCTTAACGGCACCACCGTGGCATACATCAAAAACGTGGTCCTCTCCCCCTGATAGCCCAGGCAGAGCGGTGATGTCATAGTCTCGCCTTCACGCTACAAAGGACGCAGAAGTATTCTAAGAATCCAAGACCGTAGTCAATAGATCATTTCTATTGGGCTTGTGGGACTGCAAAGTATAACAAGCGGACTCTTCTGCTAGTCCCGGTTTGTTTGAACAAAGACTGAGCCCAGGATTAAAACTGGCTCCGGTTTTAATTGGCCTTTTAATTTTTTTTTTTTTAAGGTGTGTTACCGTTATATTTTGTTTAATTTAATTCTCCTGCATTTGCAGCCCTGTCAAACCACTACTGATGACGGTTGCCACTGCAGCCTGAATGTTTGACCTTTTGAGGTTTTAAGTGTCTCCAGTCGTCATGCCAACCGGAGGCCTTTATTCTCAGTGCGGGGTGGGAGGGGGATCCTGGCCATTTTTACGGCTGACCACCTTTCACCTGTCATTGTTTTCCTTGAGTATATTGATTGTTATTATTATTGGCTTTTATTTTGATATACATGATTTTGTTTATAGGATTTCCTACATTGTCCATAGAGGGGTGATCAGTGCCCTTTCTGAACGGACACCTGTTACAATTGACCTAGTAACCTCCATTCATGAGTTGACTTGACCTCAGTCCAAGAACATGTAACTCTCACGTAGTTAAACTGTAAAAAACAGTCTTTGAGCTGTACTGTGTGCCGCATGTGTGTGCGCCCAGCCTACTGAGACCGTTCTCTTCACAGCACCTTCACTTGATAAGGGACCACACGTTTGCACACCACCCCGCACCACACGTTTGCACACCACCCCGCATTCTCCCGGCACCAGCTCCGCAGGCTTCCTCAGACTGCCGCGTGCTGTTGCGTTGGCCTTGGACTGTGCTTTTACATGCTGAAATAATATTAAAAGTTTTTTGGGGTATTACATTCTTAAGTGCTAAATATGACTGTAGTTCAACATTTCATTATTGATAGTGCCTAGTTCCTGAAACATTTGGTAATTAAATGAAAATGAATCTAAGCTTATACTATTGAACTAATATGGATTGTTTTGTAGGCCAGGTATAAATCTATCGGTATAAATCTGGGACCATTTAATCTATTTATAAGCTGAAATGGACCCATTACTTTTGAACAACGAACGTGACCTATAGATCAGTATTTTATATTTATATCAAACCTGATTCATTAAGATCTTGCTCATAATAAATCTGGAGAACTGGGACGGGGGAAACCTGCTCTACTCAATGTCTGCTCAAAATGACCCCATTCAGGGGAAAACAAGTCTCTTCCCATGAAGATTTCCTGCCCCATTTCATTAGAAAACTGCACCACCTGCTGGATGCCGCCCTGCAGTGCACATGCTGGCTGCAAACGGCATCCACTCCCAGCCCCTCTGTACATTAAAGGGAAGTTCACTCCTGGTTACCTTCTGGGTGTGGTGGCTCGCATGCCTTAACCCCTCCCACCCCCCCCACCCCGCCTTGGTTTGGATCGTCATGTATGAGCTCCACCCAAAAATGAAGGTTGGTTGAACAAAGTGGAATTTTCTCAATAAATATTTATCAGAAACCTGTTTACTTCGAATTAATGGTGACAGCAGTGTATTTTCCTATCTTTTACAAACTCATGCCATTTATAACCAGTATTTTAAAAGTATGTTTACAAAATATTTATCCATCCATCCATCTATCCGGGTCAGGAATACAGGGACTCTGGGAATTTCATTTCAGGCGACAAAGGGCACAATAATGGAGTACAGCCATGATATCCAGCCAGTCCATCGCCGGGCATAGATAGACTAAAGGTGACGATACACAGGGCAACTTTTTGTACAATGTAACAGGTAATTACCAAACAGGTGAGTCAACGGGCAACTCGTCTGGATCTGGGCAATTACAAAAAGTTGCCCACTCCCAGAGTTTTTCAAATAGAAATTTGTTGATATGGACGGGAACGTGCCAGAGCAACAATGCTCAGACAGTTGCCCTGTGTATCATCACTCTAAGATGATGATTTACCAGCCATAGCCTAAATAATCTTGAGTCAAGGATGGCATAATGATGACTGATGTTAGTTCTTCTAGCGAGGCAAGGCAGTCCAGCTCAGCACAGCTGAAAGCAGAACATCTTGTTTCCAGCCTTACAGCGGAGCTGCTGGCAAGTGAGCCTCAGTGGGAAGACGGCATCTTCATGGGAGTCCAGGAGACTCTAGGGGGAACAGCAGGTGCCACGGGACAGATTATTTCACACAGGCTCATGGGGGCTGTCGATTTGGGTGTTTTTCCACCGCACCGGGTACCGTACTTTGGGTACTTTCCATGGACTTCAAGTCGAGTACCAGTACCGAAAGTATCACAGCAGCTGGGATACTTCTTTGGTATTTGGGTGGGACTTGAAAGTGTTCATTGTTAAATGGCTATGCAAATAGCCTGCCTATGAAGCACAATACAACTGGCACCTTGAACAAAGTTGTGAACTCAGAAAACAACGATAAATGGAGTAAAAAAAAAAAAAAAAAAAAGGTGATAATAATGTATGCATGGACAAAAGGAGAGCTTTAATGGTGATCTGGTTCCACTGGGGCTCCATTATATTGGGGGGGAAAAAATCAAATATTGCAATGTAATTTTGCTGGAATTGATATTGGGAAATGTATAAAACAAATTAGTTCAAGATCTTACACTCATTTAGGATTTAAACAGTATGCATGAAAATAATTACAATTGACAGAGAGCATATGCAGAGCTCACTCAAAAGCAGCAGCAGTAAACTTTAAAATTATTTTTAAGCGTATACTAGATAATCTTGAAAAGGAATAATCCTTAAACTTTCAATTCTTGCTAAGCTTTGTTTCGTATGACAAAGTAAAAATGTTTTTGTGAAACTTAAACGCCCCGTGCTATAATGTCCAAACGGCATTTAGCAGGGGTGGCCAGTAATCTAATTAGGGAGTTGCATCGAAAAGCTGCATACACACCGGCCCTTTGTGGATAAGATCGACCACACCTGGTATAAAGGTATGAATACACCTGATCTCAAACCAGCTGACTATCACAGAGCTTGTAATGTGAGAACTTTGTGTGCATAGCATGCAGTGTTGGTATCATTACTGCACATTGCCCATCTCTATAACATACTACAGCCATTTTTTGAATTCAGTACAAAATATCCGCCTCACGTTGTGATGTCTTTCAGCGCCAGGTTTTACAATAATGGAAAACCACCACAAAGTACAGTAATTTTGGTACTTTTTTGAAGTATCAAAACTATGATACCTGGTGCAGTGGAAAAGTGCCTTTAGTGTGGTACGATTCATACGAAAGGCATGCAAATCAACTTCACAAGTTACTAATAATCTTCTATCTTTGGAATGACTAGTTGCCTGGCGGCTGTACCACGCACAGAAACACGCAGAAACCACCACAGAGCATGTGTGCCCATATGCTTAAAGTGCGGGCAGAGAAAGGGAGGCGTCACCTGGAGCTGCGGCAGACACTCAGCACGCAGCCTGTCCGACTGGTCACCCACACACCAGGCCAGGCTGATGTGGAAGGAAGGTTTCTGTGGGGAGAAGTGGCACCAGGCTTAAATATCCACTGAGCTCATGTCTCACGGACACACTGCCAAATGACCAGCATGTCCACAGAAATATGATAAAGGTGAGTACTCTGCCGAAATGGGATGGAAATCCATATTAATCTGGAAAATGTGCTTATATAGGATCACCTAAAGAGGCTTCGTTTTATTTTCCTTGTGTTTCGGACTGAACCCCAGTCCTTGATTGTTTGTGTATGTGTTCAATGGTACATTACTAAAAAACAATCCCACACAAATGCAGATATATATATTTTCAGAAAAACACAATCTGTGACGATTTAGGACCAACGCTGCCTTTGCAGGTTTCTGAGCACGTTTATATGCTACACAAGCCAACACCTCAAAGTCACCCTGACCAAAAATGTGCATGGGGGGCTCTGACCTGATAGAAGGTACTGAGATTAAACTCCTCCATCGTTTTGTCCACGACTCTAACCAGTTCCAGCAGCTGAGCGTGTCCCGTGGAAACCTCCAGTGCAAGAAAGGTTCTGCAGCAGAACACAACCACAACTGACACTTCTTATAAATTGTTTTCTGTTCTGTATGCATGATCAGTGTAACCTGGACATACCAAACAAATGTTTTTCCAACATGTCATTTTAGGTGTCCTATATGATCATTTTTAATTATCGTAACTAGGCTGACTCATAATTAATGCAAACTGCTGATGATAAAAGCCTGTATGGCTGTGAAATATAAAGCACTCTGCTGACTCTGGATCTACTCTTGCATGGTTCCTGCGTGATCTCACCTTGTCTTCTCCTGGTTGCTGTAGACCTTCAGCTGGCTCGCAATACAGCTGAACCTACAGTGGACAGAAGCACATGCCATAAGCACCCAAATAAAAGGTAAACTAGACATCGCCTTATCCTTTTGGATTCAATTTCTTCCTTAATTTTTAAATAAAGACTGACTACTGTAGAAAGACTCCAACCCTGTAAGACTGATGGACGGATTAACGCAGAAGGTTTGGTCATGACAGAACCCCCAACGCACAGATAAAGAGGAGCCTGGAGGAGGTCAGAGAGCCCAACTCACCGGGAACATTGGGCCAAGCCCGTCTGGAGGGACATCACAAAGGGCTGGATCCAATGGTGAGGGAGCACGACTGTCTGGGACAGGCTGAGGTGGAACTCAGTGGAACACGACAGCTGGAACCCGTGGGTAGTTGTAAGCCGGGACATCTCTTCCAGCAGCTCCAAAAAGCCATCCTCAGGATGATCTACGAGCAGGGACACCCAAAAGGGTGTGTGACAAAATTAGTAATGGGATGGTGGCACCCTCCATGGTATAGCGATCAACACTTACAAGGCAGGTACACATATGTAGCCCAGTTCCCTCGCTCATGCTGGAAGGAGCGCACTCGACCGCCGTGTAGTGAGCTGTCCTCTGTCACCTTCTCCTCTGGAAACATCTCCAGCACACTCTCTGGCAGGGGTAGGCGGGGCTTTTGGTGAAGGGGAGGAGTCTCTTCGATACAGATTCCATCCTCTGATTGGGGATGGCTGTGGTCTCTTCCCAGTTAGGAAAGAACACACAAATGAATTCACATATTTAACCAACTAAGCTCCATATCACATCACAGAAAACTGTATGTCCCTTTTACAACTAAACATCCAAAAACAGACGAACTTGTACTCCTTAGCATAAGGTTTACTTTGGTCAAAAACGTGTGGGCGTTTTTTGGCGCTTTCGCATCATGAACTTGCGTTGTCTTCCCAACGCAGGACCTCGAGCCGACTGTAGATCCTCAGGGGTTGGTCCTGAACCTTTTTTTAGTCCGTACTCCGGAGTAGATACTTATCGCTAGACCAGGAATTAATGGGTGAGGCTTAGCGGTTGACCACAAACACCGGCGTTAACTTGGAAGTTATACAGAAGTGCGGGAAAAAAAATAGATAGCAGTAGTGGAGCAAAAATGAAGCAGATGGAATTATTTTTGTACCTCAATTAATCTACATTAAACCATTTTTCTGGCATCTCCACATTCCTGCATCGGAAAATCCGTTTGGCAACCAACATACTCCTGTCTAATATCACCAGCACTTATTAGCAGAATAATGTCACATTGTTTGCTATTTTGTAGGAAATGAAAGATTGATCTGCTGGCCAGATTTAATAATGGATTATAAAAATGTAGTGGGCCATATAAATAAAATATAAATAACATCCTCCATTGTTTTGTGGTGACAGTGTAGTTCCGTATGAAATTACATGTTACGTTTAAGCTACAAGCTTTTTATCGTCCATGATTAAGTCACAGTTCCCATTGTGCTGTGTGAAAGTGACACACGAAAGTGGCTCAGAACTACAAAAGGTCTCAGTCAAGATGGCCCAGGAACTAGGTGGTAAAGTGCCTTTTAACCCCAACTTTGTGCCTTACGCTGCCTGTGAGACTCACTATCTTTCATTTTGATTAAATTTGGCGTGTGAATTACACTAACCTTTCAGAGCTCAGAAATGTTTTTAGTTAAAAAATACTTTTAATTCATTATTAAAATATTCCCTTTGAGACGAAGCACCTTTTCTACACCAGGGTAGCAAAAAAATGTTACAAATACAGATGTTTTTTTTTCTTGTTGTTCTTAGATTTTGGTATTTCTTATGAGCTGTAACATTTTTTACCATTACAGCCACATAATTCAGTTGTACTTTCCTGAAAAGGCACACAAAGAATACTTTTCACAATATGGCCAAATTTAATTTTTCATGGGTCTATGTTTCTTTATTTAAGGTCAAAGTTCATCTCGCAAACTGCATATTTTTTTTTACTGCTTTTGGTTATTAAACAACAAAAGTGTGTGGGACTTTCCAAAGATTTTCTCCTTTTTCTTGCAAGATGAAGTCCAGGCATACCAGAGCTGTCACAGCTAAAAAGTCGCAGCTCAAAACAAAACACTATGAGTTATAATTTTTCGTTAACCCCCATTGTAGAAAAGACACCATTTCTCAAAGGGATTTTTTTTTATACAAACAAAAAATATTTCTGGGCTCTGTCAGTTCTGTGTAATTCACAAGCGAAATTTCATTAAAATCAGAAATACTTGTGCAAAATCATTTTTTGAAATTTGTTGCATTAAAATGAAATGACCCCACCATAAAATTGCATGATGAGGAAAAATGCATAGTTTGCTTGTGTGAAATGAATGATTGTACATTAGCTCCCAATTTAAAGACACCTGTTGCCAATTAAATTATGAAACCTGTGACACCATATTCATGACAAAGCAAATATAATTAAAAACTATTTAGAATCAAAACTTCAAGATTTATATAATCTTATGGATTTTACTGTATAAGTTGATATTACTGTTCAGTTCCCCACAAAAGCAGACTTTTATTTCGAAAGATTTAACACTTTCAGTGATGACATGAGAGACAGGTGACCTCCTATGATTTATCCCCATTAGATTAAATCTGCCTCTTTCTGAACCCAAAGACGTTTTAGATTACATTACCCCAGGAACCTAATGAGCAGATAGAAGTTGGATAGATGGAATATAGTTTGGATAGATGTTAACATGCAGAAAAAAAAGCTTACAGTAGAAATAATACGACGGACAAATATGACAGAATAAGTCATATCTGCCTTTTCAAACAAACAGAGAGATAAAGGGATAGAAATTGCTCAAATTGCAGCGTTTAGGTAATTTTCAGCAAATCACAAGGAAGATAAAATTTATGAAGAAAAGTGAAAATTAAAATATTTCCATTTGCTTGTTGTTAATCGTTTTGTTTCATATCAAAATTAGAGAATTCTGCATTTAAAACTACAAAGGAAGAGACACTATGAGTAAGTAGGTAGATGTTTGGAAGGGAAAGAAACTGGTAGTGGTAAACAGTGTGCCACAGTAATATAATTACTAGGGTGACCAGATAATCCATGTCAGGGAGGACACTCTGAGCTAGGACAGGAATTGTAATTTACCATTTCAATTAAAAGGACCTGGATTTCACTTCAGCACTGAGCTCTTGCTGTGTGCTGATTGGTCAGTCTCCTATAATCATGCATGTGTCACTAATGCTAATGTGAAACAGCTGGATGTGTCTTTCAGTCAAGGAAACAAACCAGTCAAAGCACAAGAAGAGCTGAACTATTTAGCGGAGCACAGGAGCCTTTCAATTTGAAAGTAGTTTGTAAAACCTGAAGTAGCTCAAAGTGTCCTCCCTGACATGGATTATCTGGTCACCCTATAATTACACTAACACAATTATGATATAACTCAAAACTGATTAACTTGTTTAATACTTACTCAGAGCCCGTAGTAGGTTTAACCTTTTTACAAAAACTGGAAGGGTAATCAGTTTCACTGCGCTGTCGTTTTCGTTTTTCGCCTTTTATATTTCCTTTTTCTTCTTCTTCTTCTTCTTCGGAACTGCTACTGTACCCAACTAACATGTCGTAAGGCAGACATACGGTCGTTAAGCTATTATTTGGACATTCTGCGACAAAGAGGAAGCTGATCGACCGCACTTAACGCTGATAGGCCGAAATGCGTTCGGCCCGCTCCAACTAAACAAAACTACACAGTCCCGCGTAATCGATACAAACCACCCAATCACCGCACACCTGATTGGTCCTCTGATCACGTGACTGGAAATGACCCGAGTCATGCGACCTTTACAGCCCATCACTTCCGCAATTCATTAGGTTCCGATACCTTGTGTTATGGCTGAAAATGTATATATACCAGTATTTCATAGATACAAGCTTTATATGCATTTTAAGCACGATTGTGGTAAAACTTGCCATCTTATGATCAGCATTAAACACTTTTGTATTTGAACAAAGGAAGTGTTACCATTGTCATTTCTGCCACCTACTGTACAGGAGGTGTCTATCCACGTCAGGCGGTTCTTATTCCAAAATGAATTGGCAGGAAGTACACAGAACAAATGCATACTGCCCAAGAACTGCTACCGTGAAACACAAATACATTAATAATACCAAGTGAAACATGTAAGTTATATTATAACTTATAATACTCTACTACAATAATACCAACGAACAAATATAACAAATGTATTTTATTGCTTAATAAAGAAATGCACTAAATATCCTAATAAATGACGCGACGACCACTACGCGCTTAACAAAAACACTCATACAATTTATGGTGGTTTTTAGAATAAAATTTGTTCACAGAAATAATACAAAAATTTACGCGTAATGTCAAAACACAATGCTTCATGTTAAAAGTCGGTATTGCATGCAGGCAGTTTGCAAGTGAACCTTGTTGTAAAAACATTAAAATAAGCAAAACAATTCATAATATAATAGAAAGAAAATTGCCAATTTACATCTGCCAAGAAAAGATTGCTCCTGTATTTCAGTTCCATATATAGCCAACTTCATAAAATAAAACAGATCTTAATGTTAAAAAAAAACAAGAATTTTCCTTTTGTGAGAATCAATTCATGATAGCTCCATATGTGTATAGCAACTTCGAATGTAATGTATTATAGCTAATGAAATTACTTTGTCCAAAGACTTGGGTTCCGTAGATGATTAACAAATAGAGAATAAACGGTCTTATAATTCTGAAGAACTTGCATATGCAGTGCACAAAAAAACATGATGTATTTAAAATATCAGAATCCAGCGAATATGTATGTATTGGTTTATCAGTTGACGAGCGATCATTTAAAAAAGTTGGCAGAAATGTTTACCGAATATGATGATTTTCTTTTCCCGCGCATAATCGATTTTCCGAGCAAATGATAATTATTAGGTTTTGCATGTTTATATTGTCTATACATCAAAATATTTGGGCCTGATATTAGACATTTACTCCCTCGGGATGTGATGTGTTCATGCAGCGCAAGTTTCCGGTGTGTGTTTTGTGGCCGGCAATTACTGTATTTCGTATTCAGGTTCCCGTGCTCTCTACAGTATTTCGGCTCTGTGAGTATTTTTTAAAATCAGAAGTCGGATTCCTGGAGCAGGGCAGAAAGAGTCGCAATAACATCAGTAAAGAGAAACAAAACAGTAAGATCGCACGAAAGACAAAAGCCATCGAAGGGATCCGTCGGGGGGAAACATGCACATTTTTAAAGTGGTTTGATGTGAGGCACAAAACAGCTCCTTCCTGACCGTCCCGGCCTTGGGCTGGAAGCGGCCTAGGTCCGCGGATTGGGGGCTGTCAGGGCCTGCGTTCTGCCCTCTGCGAGAGAAAAATACTCAGATTTTTTTAAATAAGGGAAACCACGCTGTACCGACCCTGGACGTCTGTTGAGGTAGTATATCAAAATCGCTTTGTGAATTTACAATTTTTACAGTCGCACACGATCCGTAGTTATTAAGAGTAATTGGCGCATGCGATCGTGTTTTATTGTAACTAACTAACTCGCTGTTTTATCAGGCAAGGTGGAACTAGCTAGCTTCCGTTTGCGATTGCTAAAAACGGTTAGGACAACGTAAGAACCAAATGCGGTGTCTTGCATGTTTTAGACATCTTGTTTTTAAGCGGCCGATCAAACCCAGTTACTGGGTATCAATCGGGTGCTGCCGAGCTAGCGGCCGGAATAAATGAAATAAAATGTATCCACATAATGGTGGCTCGCGGGTTGTGCAGAAGGTAACAAGGTTATGCTATTACGGTGTGATTTCCCCTGCTGATCGACAGCAATCTAATACGATTTAGCATCTGATATCTATATATTCGAATTATTTGATGGTATCAGATTGACCCCCTAGTGATATATTATTTTTGGGTTTTTTTTATTTGGACTTAAGAGTCGAATCCATTTTATGCAGTCGGCTGGCTATATATTTGATGAAGACGGCTGCGGCCGTGTAGATGTCGGATCTTTGTAGGGTTTATCTTGACCTTTATGTTCTTCCCCCCCCTGCAAAAGGTATTGTTTTGCAAACGGTGCAAGCCGCCGACCCGACGGGGGTAGGTGTCATTGGACTCGCGGAAAGTGCAGGTTTTGGGGGGTTGATTCAAACTCCTCCTTGTCGCGGTTCGTTCGGGAGAAACGCGCCGTCCGGTTCCCATTTAATCGAACCGGGGACCGATTCGCCGGCTGGTCGTTTGTATGTCAAAACCGCTGGGGCATCTGATGTGATGTTGAGCAGTTTCCGCCAGAACACCTAGTTTTTTGAAGATAGTTCCCTTTTCCAATAGAAAATGCCGCTTTATGTCATATTCGGACCATTTTGTAATGACTGTTCTATACGAATGGTTCCCTTGCATATTTATATCCTTTGAATTGGACAGAAAATGAGTATTTGCGTAAAATATATGTTGGAAAAGCAATATCGTTTAAATCCTGTATGCATAAAATGGGCGATCTAATTATAGCTAATCTGCCAGGAAAACCAAGGTTTCCTCATTTGCTTAAATCGTTATCAGACTAAAAGAAAACAATGATTCACGTCAGGAAGATTAAAGATTTTAATGTCTAACCTTAATCCCTTGTGATGAAAGGATGTTACGCTACTAGACAATGACAATAATATATGACAAAAAGCCAATTAGCTGCTTTTTGTTTGAATAGCAGTGGCGGGCTGCATTACGCCTAACTACGGCGGAGGCTACAGGAAGTGAGGCAGGGAAAACGCTTTCATTCCGAAATAGTCCTTGTGACTACAGAAGATAAGCCGAGCTTTGTGTAAAACTCTTTTCTCGGAGACTTTGCACTGGTTGCATTGGTAATGAGGTGATGGGCGCGTTGGGATGTCCTAGGCAACTCGCCGGTTGGCCGTGGCTTTTCGGACGGGCTGTCCGTACCATCTCAGGAGGGGCGGAGGTAAAGCCACATGAGAAGCTGTACCATGTTTCTCCTTTTGGGGGCCGTCTGCGTGGAAACGTTTTCAGTTCACCTTCAAAGAAACGCCGGTCTCCGTGGTGCTAGGAGGATAGAAGCTCGCCTGTGAAACGTATTTTTCTGTTCCCTTTCTGTGTGTTACCGTAGGAGCATGGGCGGTCAAGTTGGTCAACCGTAAGCGAGATGTTTACCGTAAAGACCAACTGACCACGATTTATTCCGTAAACAGAAGGCAAGAAACGTTGAGCTTCTACTTATTTGACGGCTACCTGTTGACCGTTTAAAGGTTATATTTAATACTGTTAGACGCCGTAACATTCATATTAGAGTACACTTTATAGTGGTGCTAAATAACAGAGCATCTATGTCAGGAAAATGTCCCTTCACACAGTTAAGGCTGCCAGTGGATTTGACCTGACCGTTACAGTAACATAGGCTAACATTCCAGACAGACGATGGAAGGATGGTCATCTGCATCCTGATTCTTCCAGCTACATGTCATGAACTATGTGCACAAAACCACTGCAGAGAATTCTGGGAAACGATTTGCCGTTTGAGACGCGGTTCGTGGCTGGTGCAGGGGAAATCCTGCTGACACGTGACCAGTCCAGTTCTGCACCTTTGAAGAGGATTTATTCACGTGTATGAGGAACTGTCTGAGTATCTCTACTGTGGCATGTTCACTTCTGCTCGGCATGTTCAAGTTCAAATGAATGGAGTGACGACGCAGCACAATGAATATAAATATCATTACATATATATAATATGTATTCAGTACTGTGCAGTAGTCTTAGGCAGTCAAAGAACATGTTTAAGCCTGTTTATCTTGGTAATAATTGTATATTTATTTTTTTATTGTGTTAATTGAGTAAACAAGAATTTTGTCAGTTATACAAAAAAGTTACTGATATCTTGTTCGATAGCTGCATGAACTCTGCCTTAGTTCCAGAGCCTCCTCTTTGGGGCACCTCAGCCATCCCATGTATTTGTGTTGCATTTCTCCACCCGCTCAATTAATTAATTAACTTGATTTGTTAAATGACTCGATGGGGTATTGATTGGCCAAACAAGGTGGGGTTTAGGGTTGAGTCAAAAGATACATGGGTGAATTGGATGGTGGCTGCAAAAACTGGTCACTTTAGGGGAGGTTTTGAAATGGATAAGCTTACACACTTTGACAGATAATATAGTTTTACAACAAACTTGAAAACAATTTAAATTTAATCTCTGTGGCTAAGACTTTTGAACTGTGTGTGTGTGTGTGTGAGCGAGCGAAACCCTATAGATCCTTTATCATATAGTTGCACTGAAGAGTAAGAGCAAGGTAGCCAACCAAGAGCTTGTGGAGACACCTTCAGGATTGTTGGAGAAGCATTCCAGGTGGCTCCATCTGGAAGCTGACTGAAAGAATGCAAAGAGTTTGCAATGCTGTCATCAAAGCAAAAGATGGCTTCTTAGAAGAGTGTAAATTTGAGAAAATTTTGAGATGTTGAACACTCTTGGTCCTTGTAATAGTTGATATGTATTCATCGTTTTGAGGCCTTTTACTATAAGGTAAATCACAGCTAAAACAGAGAAATGCATTAAAAGCATACTGTATGTATAAATACAGTGTGTGTGTATAAAACATGAGTAGGGAAAGTAAGACCGGAGTATTAAGAGTATTTGAGGTGCCATGGGGAATGAAAACAGGACATGGTAAATTATCATATATATATTTAAAATAATAAGTGGGGAGTGAGGGCATAATATATATAGTGAGTGACTGCTGACTGTTGTGTGTATGTAGTGTATAAATGAATACTGTAAGCAAGAGCAGAGTACAGCAAGAAGTAAGGGGGCCAAGGGTGAAGTATATTAGTATGAATATAACAGCATAATATAGTGGGAGAGTATATAAAGGATTAAAGGGAGTAATGGAAGCATACACCTAAAAGCATATTAAGGAGGAAATCGGCTAATGGTAGCATATATTCAGTGTCCAAGCCAGTGATGGGCTATTGGGTAATAATATATTTGTCTTCTTTCAGCAGAAGCTGTGTGAGCATCGAGGGAAGAGGGTGAGATGGATGGACATGAGCAGCAAATGCAGAACTTTTCTTCTCACAGTTTCTGACTTAAGTTTTGGTGAACTCTTGAGAACCCACTTGGTACCGTGGCACCGGACCCAAAGTACTAATCCGCTTGCACTTGGAAGTCAGGTCATTTGCTTTTGACTCGCCTTCTCCAATAGTGAACTGAGGAGTGAGAGGCTCAGCAGTGTGTCCCTGCCATTCACCGGCTGCTACGCCCCTCTGCCTGAATCCCCCTTTGCCTCCCATCCACCGATGATCCAAGGCTGCCCCTAGAATTCCTGAAACCTGAATCCCTACTCGGCAGTCAGGATGACGGAGGCGTGGCAGCAGCACGCTGTGGCCCCCCCCGTGGTGCACACCATCCCACCGGGGGCAGAAAGCGCACTGGGCTGTGCCGTGTACGGCATCGTCCTGCAGCCGGACCCCAGCCTCCAGCAGCAGCAGCAACACCAGCAGCCACAGCAGCACCAGCAGCAACAGGCGCCGCCCCAGCAGCAGCATGCCGTCCAGGCGCAGCAGCCCTCCCTGCAGGTAGGGGGCGATGGTGGGCACAAGTGCGGGGCCTGCGGCCACGACATCTCGCACCTGGCCAATCCGCATGAGCACCAGTGCATGGTGAGTCAGGACCGCTCCTTCCAGTGCACCCAGTGCCTTAAGATCTTCCACCAGGCCACCGACTTGCTGGAGCACCAGTGCGTGCAGGTGGAGCAGAAGCCCTTCGTGTGTGGGGTCTGTAAGATGGGCTTCTCCCTGCTCACCTCTCTGGCTGAGCACCACACGGCCCACAGCAGCGGCAACCCCATGAAGTGCTCCATCTGCGAGAAGACCTATCGGCCCGGTTCCTCTGGCAACGCCACGCCCACACCCTCCGCCACCAACCCCCAGCAGCCGGCGGCTGAGGGCACCGCCTCCGGGGGAGGGGCTGCTGTGGGAGCCTCTGCGCCCACCGCCTTTGAGGCCTCGTCTCCTGACCGGCCCTACAAGTGCTCCGTGTGCCAGAAGGGCTTCCGGCACTTGTCGGAGCTGTCACGGCACGAGCGCGTGCACACGGGTGAGAAGCCGTACAAATGCGACGCCTGCGACAAGAGCTTCAGCCAGTCGTCGCACCTGGCGCACCACCAGCGCACGCACAGTTCCGAGCGGCCTTACAAGTGTGCTGCTTGCGAGAAGAGCTTCAAGCACCGCTCGCACCTCGTGCGGCACATGTATGCTCACTCGGGAGAGCACCTCTTCAAGTGCAACCTGTGTGAGATGCACTTCAAGGAGTCCTCGGAGCTGCTGCACCACCAGTGCCAGCCGGCTGGCGAGCGGCCTTTCCGCTGCGCCGCCTGCGGCAAGGGTTTCAAGCGGCCGTCGGACCTGCGGCAACACGAGCGCACACACTCGGAGGAGCGCCCCTTCCAGTGCGACGAGTGCCAGATGAGCTTCAAGCAGCAGTACGCGCTAGTGCGCCACCGTCGCACGCACAAAGGTGCCGCGGACCGGCCCTTTAAGTGCAACCTCTGCGACAAGGGCTTCCTGCAGCCGTCTCATCTGCTTTACCACCAGCACGTGCATGGCATGGACAGCCTGTTCAAGTGTGCCTCCTGCCAGAAGGGCTTCAGCCAATCAGGAGAGCTCTTGCGCCACAAGTGCGGGGGGGCAGCCGCCGCTGCAGCTGCCGACCGGCCGTACAAATGCGACGTGTGCGGCAAAGGCTACAAGAAGTCGTCGACGCTGCAGCGGCACCAGAACTCGCACTGCTCCGAGAAGCCGCTCAAGTGCTCGCTGTGCGACCGCCGTTTCCTCTCCTCATCTGAGTTTGTGCAGCACCGCTGCGACCCGGCCCGCGAGAAGCCGCTCAAGTGCCCCGACTGCGAGAAACGCTTCAAGTACTCGTCAGACCTGCAGCGGCACCGGCGCGTGCACACGGGTGAGAAGCCTTTCAAGTGCCCCAGCTGCGACAAGGGTTTCAAGCAGCGGGAGCACTTGGCCAAGCACCAGAGCGTACATGCCCGCGAAGCGCAGTTCAAATGCGTGTGGTGCGGGGAGCGCTTTGGGGACCTGGGCGCCCTGCAGGAGCACACCGTGCAGCACACGGCCGAGGGTGGGGGCTACACCGTGCCCCCCTGCATATAGTGGCACCAGCTTTGCCCCCCACGCCTCCATCCCCATAAACTGCTCCACATGCCCTCTCTTCAGTCTCGTGCAGAGGTGCCAGGGATCAGCAACCAGTGTTCGGCGCCCATAGCCCCCACCCCATCCCCACGCCTCTGAAATTAGCCACGGATTTTCTCCAGGTGACGTGCGGCCGCGTGCCTGCTGGGGTGCATGAGGTCACCCTCACAACTCGAAGGAAAAGTGCACCCCCCCCCCATCCTCCCAATTTTTAAACGCGTCAGTTGCTTTGTCGACTGGCTGGAGTCACCACACGGCATCCTCTTCCATCTGGCCCACGACTGCTCCAGACTGGCATTCGGTTCCAGAACCGGGACTCGGGATCTCCTCCCTCAACCCTGTGCCCCCCAGGGCAGAATGCCCATGCGCTCCCCAACGGTCTCACTCCCCCATCAATGGGCCCCTCTGGAGCTCTCTCCTGTACTCCCTGAGGCACCGTTCTGACACCTGAGGACTGGTACCCATGTTTTTTTTGGTTGGTAAAGTGACTGAACTCTGACATTTAGATAAAATTTGTTTAAAATATGAAAGGTGCAAGGGGAGGGACAAGAAACTGAAACAGGCATTAGACGTGACTTTTTAAAGGGGACCTTCTGCCTTGGACCTTCACCTGGCCAATTATGAAGCTGGACCTGGACTCCTTACCGTGACACCAGGACCGGGGTACAGGGCAGAGTCAGTAAAGCCCACCCCTTCCATCTCTGCCCCCCCCACGTCTCAGGGGAAGGCAGGGGGATGGGGGGCGGAGCTGTCTGCGGACATCTTTACGCACCAATCGGAGCGACTCCGTCTCCCCGGAGTAACGGCTGTGGTCCTGGAACAACATTTGAAAGTGTCATAAATAGTTGTGAAATATTACTGTCATGTGCGTACACCCCCCCCCCCCGCCCCAATCCAATGATACCAAGCCCGCCCACCCACCCCCCCCTTCAAAACAAAAAAAAAAAAAAAAATGGGGATTAACCAGCTGGAGAGTCAAGGCCTTTGATGAATTCTCCACCATTTGCTATATAAGTAAATAAATAAATTTAAATATATATATATAAATACATATATATATATTACTTCTAATTTCTATCCATATATACAGTTGATACACTTATAGAGAACAGTCTATCTTTCCTGCCATGCCTGAACCTGTCCAAGGTCCCCGTGTTACTGTATGTACATAAAATAATGTATGCTAATATGTTTACAAGTCATGTAGTAGGACCTGCCTTGTGTGTGTTTATAAAATGCATCTGCTGTTGTGTCTGTAGCTACTTTTTCTTCTGTGTACTTACAGTTATTGTAGTGTTTTAAGGTTGCCACCCCTCCTCCGGCTGCTAAATCGCCCCTCATTTCAGTTGATGCCATTATATTCAGTGGAGTTGTGCTGCAGTTCTAGACCCCAATAGATTAACACTCTGTTTCACTGGAGGGTTGATGCCCAGGGATTTAGATGAAGCCTTGCAGACTCTGGGAGCCTGTCGACCATTTCCCACGTCCCCCCCCAACCCCCCTAAATGGGGCCCCTCTGGTCATCTTTAGCTGGGCCCAGGTGGAGAAGGTGACCTTTGCAAGCCTCAACTGGACGACACCGTGGCAGTGTGACACAGAGAGCAGCAGGTGGCGTAATGGTTAAAGAGCTGGACTTGAAAAGTTGCAGGGGGGGGGGGCTCTGATGTACCACTGAGCAAAGGGCTTAACATGAAATGCTTTGCTGAGATGACCTGCTCTGTACACAGGCACAAGTGTGACACAGGGCTGCGTTTAATTCACTTGTCTCGAGAGACCGGTGAGGATGGGTGGTGAAGAGCCATAGGGCCTCCCGACAGCCTGCCCTGCCCTTCTCCCTCGGTCTGTAGCTGAGGTCATCCGCCGTTCTCCCGCCATGTGAGGAGGATAAAGGAAATCACGCCAGCCACGATCACAGCAGGTCATGTGACCAGGATCTGCCTTGCTGTGCGGCGCACTGAAGCTGGGGGGTCATGTGACCTGGGCCCACCTCATTGCGCAGCACACTAGCGGGTGGGTCCCTCTCTCACAGCCAGTCTGACTCAGACAAGAAGGGAAACTGAATTAAAGTGATACTGCAGCAGTAAAGAGAAGAAAAAAACAGGGGCAGGGTCACCCAGTGATGTTGGTTTACCTTCATTTTGTTTAGTTTTTCCACCTAATGTATGATGGGGAAAAGCCAGGGCTTGTACTGTACTGAAATGGTGCTGGATCTTTCAGTTTATATTTAATGACGTTTAGCGATCACGTTCAGACCTGTCCCAGCCGCCTCTGGGACATGCAGAGGCTCGAGCCGTGATGGGTTTGGTGGTGAAGCCCTCTCCCCCCTGCCACAGACGTTCTCGGGAGGATCAGTTGCCCCGCCAAGTCCCCCACCCCAAAAGGGGGGTCATGAATCCCTTCGGCTCTGGGCCTGACGAGAGGCCATTTAGTTTCTTGTTCACTGTGCAGTCTGTCCTGTTGTTGTTGTTGTTGAGATTCCTATTAAAAATATGGGTATTATTTTGTTTTTTTTAAACTCCGAGCATTGCAGATACACTACAGGTCAAAAGGTAATTAGGTTAAAGGAAGTGTTTTTGTATTTTGCCAGTTTGTGTTGTATAATTTCTCTTTTTAAAATTATTGTTTAAGAACTTTATATCTATATTATGATTAGGAGTTTTAAGGGCTTTAGATAGTTGATATTGGATATGGTTGATTGACAGGTTGTATGGCGTAAGCAACATGACCTTTGACCTTTGACCTGGGCAGTGTGAAGGCCCTGTGCATGCACACAGTGTTAGCTTCTGTAACCTGCTGTTCCTTGTATATGTGCTTAGGAACACCCCCCCCGTCCCCCATTTAGCTTTTTTTTAATTTGTAGTTTGTGGAAAACATGGCAAAACCCTTGTGTGGCGATTAATATGTACATTCAAGCTAAAAAAAATAATCTGTATGTAGCATTTAATACACACAGCACTAACAAATAAAAATTTTTCATTAACGCCGTGTCGTTCTTATGTGACAGCAGCAATGAGCCTCCCCACCCACGTGAGCACGGTGAGTTTACACACACACACACACACACACACACAACATGACTATCATGCGGAGATTCTTAGCAGAGAACCTATGCTTGTTCAGAGTACAAATAGGAACTCCGATGGCACCTGCTTCATATGCTTCGTACGCTTTCTATGCTAATCGAGTTGCTTTACATGCACAAATTGACTTATACTATTCTGGGAAAAATACATTATAAAAATATGCTTTTTAAAAACATATTAATCAGTGCACACAATGTATATTTAAGTGTTTCATTAGGAAAAAATGATACCTTTATTGTCATTGTACAGGTGGCAACTAGCAAGTATAACAAAATTCAGTATATATTCAATGTGCATATATACGATCTTCAGTTCCTATGAGACATGAGGGTTCGTGCAGGAATCTATCTGGAAACAAGGATTCATGTATTCTTTGTTCATGGCATGAAACAGAAATACTGCTTGGGCACGGGCGGGTAATCAGAAACTGAGCCAAAGTAGTAACTCTGGAATTGTTGTGCTGCTACCATCTGTGTCAATGTGGCCATTTTCAGCCATTCTGTCCCCCCTCCAAATATTACAGCAGTGAAAAGAAGCTAAACCACAGATTAACCAGGCATTAGGCGTTATGTTTCCAGCATGAGGAGGAAAAGACCTTCAGAAATTGGGCGTGGTGTATCCCCTGTGGCCTGTACTACGAAGCGGGGTTCAGTCACTTTACCAACCAACTTGTCGGATTTAAGGTAGTCTGGGCAAAATGTAAGTGAACGAATATGAAGTCCATTTAAACTGTGGTACCTTAAATCCGACAAGTTACCCCGATAAGCCAGTAACCCCACTTCGTAGTACAGTGAACAGTCATGGTGTGGTCACAGAGTCCAGACTGGGCCCAGTCCATCCACGATTACAGCCCTTGGTGTGGGCCTTCAGAGCCATCTGCAGAGAGAAGGTGGGCTCAGTGTTGGTTTGGGATAAAATAACCCCTCTACCTCATCTAGTCCTGCTCCACAAGGCCCTTACCTGGGCAATGTCAGTCTTGCGCTCCCAGTTGTGCACGGTCTGCTCCAGCTTTCTGTGGGCCATCGTGACCTGGACGTACTGTAGCACATCAGGCACATTATACTCCTCCAGACGCCTGTGCAGCTTCCTGTTCAGTACCTCTGCCTTGGATCGCTCCTGCCAGCAGGGGGTGCCGGGGGGACACAAACACAACACACGGCCACGCAGGAGTCAATGGGCGCCTGCAGGTGTTGCTGGCCATCCTGTCCCTAGTGTGTTTCCTTACTCCCTGGGCTGCCGTATGGCTTGATGGTCCAACCATTCAGCCTGTTAAGCCACACGGTGTCCCAAGGATTTGGAAAACACACTAGGGACTGAGGGGCTACAAGATGAACAGGATGGCCAACGACACCTGCAGGCCAAATGGGGACAAGACACATGGGACAGGGGCAGATGGGCACCAATCCTTACAACATGAGGCACGGTGTTCTGTAGTGAACTGGAAAAACGAGTATAGTATATTATAGGGCCAGGCAATGTGTGATATTAATACCAACATCGCATGCTATGCACATGCAATTGTCACCGTGACAGTCGACAGTTGGTTTAAGATCAGGCTTTTCATATCTTCAAACTGTCTGGACATTATAGCACGGAAGGTTTAAGTTTCAGAAAAAAATTTTACTCTGTCATTTTCAATTTTGCTTAGTATATGTTTAATATATAGTTTAAAGTTTACCATTGCAACTTTCGCATGAGCTCTGCAAGACAATCATTTTCATCCTCCCTGTTCAAATCACTCATAGATGCATTTGCGAGAAATTTATTTTGAATTCCTTTATAGCTTAAATATATTGCAATATTTATCATTAAAAAAAATCATATTGTGATATTTTAAATTTTTCCAATATCATGCAACTTTAACATATTATAGCAAATACTTTTTTATTTCTTGTCATGCCACCCAGATCTTCTTCTGGTTCTTCTGATCAGATTACAGTTACAGCTTTGGTCTCCTAATTTGTCCACGTTGCCCTTATTATAACTTTTTTTTTTTAACTTCATTTATCATTGTTATCTGAGTTTGTAACCACACTTTTTCAAGATGGCGGTTGTATTTTATGTTTCAGAGGCAGGTAGCATAGCCATTCGACAATGAACATGTTTGCCAGTCCCACCCCAAAGTACCCAAGGAGTAGCCCAGCTGCTTTGGTAATTAGGTGCTGGCACAGGTACTGCACTTGAAATCAATGGGAAAAGGAATCTACTGATTTTTAGTACCAAAAGTTCGGTACCCAGTGCAGTGGAAAAGCGCCCTTTGAAGTCTGTGAGGGAACCATGAACCCACCTCTTCAGCCAGGACCATCTCAACCTGGATCTTCGCCAGCATGTGCCTGCGAGAGGCGATATCGTGGTTCAGTGACTCAGACTCGAGGGTGGCATCCTGGAGACATCTCTGTAATGAACATGACCAAATGCCATCAGTCACAAACCATAAAGTACGGAGCCCAAATGGAGCCCATTTGCAGTCACATGTGACCCACTGTGATCCTCATTTGGCCTTTTCTGTAAAATACAGTCCCTCTTGAAGCTCTGCTAAGCCAAGCTGCACCTGTTCATGCTGGACAGCAGGTGGCCTACTGGTTAAAGGCACAATAACAAAAAGCACTCAGCCTGACTGTCTCCAGTAAAGTAGCCAGTGTGCAACTCTAAGTCACTTTGTATATCAGTGTCACCTAAGCAACTGAAAATAAATATATATTGTCCATAGAAGAACATCACCTGACACCCCTAATCCTGTGGATTCGATTCCTAACCACAGCTTTATGTGTGTTTGCATGTTTTCCTCAGGTTTGTTGGGCATCTACTGGTTAATCTGGGTTTCTCCCACAGCTCAAGGACGTGTGGTCTGTTCGGAATGGTGAATGTGAGCCCTGCGACAGGCATGGATATTGGAGTGGTCTCCAGAAAGATGCTTGGAACACTGACCTTGGCTGAGCTTAACATCTGCATCACCTTCCCAGCTTTCAGTTTGAAGTGCAGCAGCTCCTGGTTCCGCTTGTTGTTGAGCTCCAGGTAGTCTGTGTTCTCGATCTTCAGTTTCTGGAAGTCCACCTTCTGCAGAGCCTCGCCCATCTCCTCCTTCTGGCGCAGCTGCATCCATACCTTCCTCTTGTGTACCTTTAGGGCAGCATTCATCAGCCGCAGCTTCTCTATCAAGGCGTCCTGCAGAGGGAATCGCTCATGTAGTGTTCGGACAGTACACACAGCTACATTACACCCAGCTACAGTACACACAGCTACAGTACACACAGCTACAGTACACACAGCTACAGTACACCCAACTACAGTACACACAGCTACAGTACACCCAGCTACAGTACACACAGCTACAGTACACACAGCTACAGTACATTACATTTATTTATCAAACACTTTTATCCACAAAAGATGTTTATGCAGGGTTAGATTGTCCCTGGAGCAGCTGAGGGTTAAGGGCTTTGCTCAAGAGCCCAACAGTGCCAACCCTAGGATTTGAACCAGCAACCTTCTGATCACAGGAATAGTGGCATAACCCACTGAATTAAATAAATAGGTCTTATTAAATAACCATTCAGTTTATTTAGGGCAAATATACTTTGAGAAATCTTTGGAAATATTATAAAAGCTGCATTCAGAATCTACGGCCTCAACCGCAGTCCTGTGACTAACCAGACCTCCCACTGACCTTTAACCTCATCCTGTCCTCGAAATATCGGGTGAGCTTCTCAGCCCCCAGCTTGGCGCCCCTCTTCTCCTGCGTTGCCTTGGCGATGTCGCGTTCAAACTCGCTCCTCATTTTCTTTATTTCTACCAGGCGGATTTGTGCCTCTTCCAGGTTAGCCTGAGGTGGGTGAGAAGTCAAACACAGCCCCAGGTACCTGTCAGTGCGCAGTGCCAGACAGCCCCAGGTACCCGGCAGTGCGCGGTGCCAGACGGTCTCTCCTCTCTCTTTTTGACGTTAAGGATTAATCACCTGTAAATCGTTCAGGACTCTCGTGGCATTAGCCTTGCCCTTCTCCAGGTCCGCTTTGATCTCCTCCAGCTCCTGCTGTGCCACCTCACACTTCTGCTCCGTGGTGAGCAGTGGCAGCTGGTCGCAGGCCGAGCTCCGCGCTTTGGAGTGCCGCTCACGCCCCTGTCAGGGAGCAGGCTGTCAGCACAACCGCTCAAGCTGCCCCCCATGCTGCAAGCTCACTGTGACAGGCACAATAAAAACTACTGTAAAGCAAGGGTCTTCAGCCTCTTTCAAACCTGGGACCCCTTGGAGGAGAGAGAGACAGAGGAGGGACCTCCTGTTCGCACATTATAAAATTGTGTTACAGATCAGGCCTGGCCTATATTTACATGAGCAACAACTATATCATCCTGTTTATTTATGAATAAATAAATGAAAATGACCCTATTAAAGTACAGACGCTCCTCTACTTACGAACAAGTTACGTTCCGAACGGCTGTTCGTAACTTGAAATGTTCGTAAATCATCATTCAACGCAAGTACAAAGAAGTAAGATCCTGGGAGTACGCACGCTATGCTGCTGCGTAGCGGGAGTAGCAGCCAGAAGTCGTACTAGGTGGAATTGGCGCGCAAGAAAAAAACTTTGATGTTGCGGACAGGAAACGGGAACCCAATGAACACAATTTGGACTTACAGTCCTCTGTTCGTATGTTTGAAAGTTCGTAAGTTGAAAGTTCGTAAGTAGAGGAGCATCTGTAGTTATTTAGTTTGTCTTGTGTTTTGCAGAATGTTTTTAATGGCAGCTCTAAACTTACCTTTTTTCTTAGACTTTTGAAAAAATGTCATCTTGTGATCATGTTTTGTCATGTACTGTTGTGTATTTTGCACTTATGTATTTTTACATTGTTTTTTTTTTTTGTTTTACTGCATTTAGTTTTGTACAGCACTGTGAGTTTTCCCTGTGTGTGAAAGGTTCATAATAAACTTTACTTACTTACTTGAAGCTTACAATATGATAATTATAAACATTATTAATTGAAACTTTGTAATTGCTACATTACATTTTTGTTTCACTTCACAGATTTTAAAGTGTGTACATGGTTCAGGTTTCTTTTTTTGTTAGAATACAGGAACTTAAAGTACCAGTACCAAATTGAGGGAAACGGACTCAGTGTCTATGGTGCAGTGGAGGTTATATACAGTATGTATATGAACATACAAATAAATAAACAAAATGGACAAATTACAATATTACCACATGCATAATCATTCTATTTCGTAACACCTTAGTAATAACAATGTAGGTCACTGTTCATTAACACAGCGCTTATTCAGCGTACATAACGTTTGTCTCTATTGTCCCAGTGGGACACCAGTACAACAACATTTTAACTGAATTTAGAGCAGAGGTGGAGATTTCAGGTCCAGAGAGTACAAATCCAGACCAAGATTTTGATTCAACCAACCAGTTGAGTACTCTGTGACTGTGACTCTTTATACTCAACTGGTTGGTTGAAACAAAATCTTGGTCTGGATTTGTACTCTCTGGACCTGAATTCTCCACCTCTGATTAAGACTCTGAATGACAACCAAACGATCATGTTTAATCCATAGAGCAGTTTGCAGTGATTTCCAGTGGCTTGACTTATTACTGGTTTGAGTTTGTATAAAATTTATTTGTAGACATATTTTGTAGAATTTCACACAAATCAGTTTGTCATTACACAAAGATTCACGGAGCCCCTGCAGTTCCTCCTAATAGCCCTTGTTGAAGACCCTTCACTAAACGTATTTTAACCACATTTAAATTCAGACCCAGACAGCATTTAACCGCTCCCGTTACCCTCTGAGAGTCCACTCCAAAGTGTTCCGACTCCAGCTGTGAGGCAAGGCTCAGCCGGTTGAGATGTTGCTCAAACATCTCATTCTCCAGCTGGAGGGCAGCGTTGGACCTCCTACAGGAATGCAAAGGGGGTGTCATGGTAGACACTCTGATGCTCCACTCAGGTGCTCCACTTTGACCAAGTAAACCTAATTAAATTACATTTCATTATTTTTAAAAAGTCAATGAGATATTGATTAGCCATGTGAAGTGATAAAAATACACGGGTGTGTTGGATGGATGCTGCAAATACTGGGGTGACTTTAGGGGAGATTCTGAAATGGCTAAGCTGACAAACTTTGTCAGACACATTTTTATACAACATGAAGATCATCATTTTCTTTGACGGTCTAAGACTGTATTAAGGGACCCAATAAGGAATAGGGACACCTGGTCCTGTTAAATGACCTCACATGGCTTGTCTGACCCAGTGGAGTGGTAATCGCCCCTAGTGACTGCCATGAGGTGACAGACCAAGGGTGGTGGAATCATCCTATGTCTTCCTCCTAATAAACAGCCCTCCAGGTGTAGAAAAACTAGTGAAAGATGACGCAGATATTTTGTGGTTAATTTTTAGGCCATACTTTGTGGTATTTAGCATCTGTCCTGTTATGAGTCCCTCTGTCCCTGTCGGTGAGCTTTGACTTGCGGCCAATGTTCTTCTTTGCCGTTGTAGCTTGTCTCTGTTTAGCGTATGCGGTCATGATTTTTGAGGCTGCTCCCCTGCACACATTAAATCATTTTGCAGTTTTGGGCACAGACTCTTCGGTCCCTTAGTAAGTCTGCTAATAGTCTGCTTTGAAAACTCAGATATTACTGTGTTGACTGCAGGGGTGCAGCTACCCACTGCCCTCTAATGTCCCTGGTTGATTGTAACACCCAGTGTGTAGTAATACGTACTCAGTAGGTCTGGACAAACATCAGGGTCCTATTACATCTCAGGAAACTTGCCTATAGTGCTCCCAGATAGCTTAATCTGCCCCTGGACACACCTCTTTTATACCTGACTTTTACTGTTAGCTGGCAACTGTGTAGCTGCGTGTGTAACTGTGGTTAAGTTACTTCAAAGTTACAGTCTTCGATGTGGTGTTTCCGTCATATTGTTCACCGCCCGTATATTATTGATCCCAAGCAGGACATTCTGGTGCTACAGCAGCATAAAACGCACAGTGCATGCAGACAATACAGACAGTGCAAAAAAACAGATATAGATGTATAATAAACAAATAAAAGATTCATGAGTAGGACTTCTGATCATTGTGTGCTTGGTTTAGTAGTAAACTTCACGTGTATTTTATGCATGGTTATATACCAAGACTAGTAACACGCAGAAAAATCAGACCGGATTGTTTCTCCTAAAGTTTGTTTTGCTGGAATCACTTGCGCCCGTTTTACCTGAGTTCTTCCGTGATGTGAACAAGTTGTTGTTTCTCCATTTCTGGAACTTCGGTGCTGAGCTTGTTCTGCGCCATGGTTACCAAGGTAAACACTCCGCGAGGCCCAGCAAGACCAATTGGATTCAAGAAAAATGTTTCATCCTCGACACTCATTGGCTAAAAAACCCCTCCAACTTAACTACTATTTACTAACTACTAATTACTATTTAAGACACTGCCACCGTATTATAGTTACCTCTGTTAAATAGTGAAATGTTCGGTTCAATTTACAGAACCGACTCTATCGAACTGTTCGTTTAAATGAATCGAGCGTTTGATTAAAAGAATCGGCGGGGGCCGTACATGCTCATGCTGCTGCACTTTCTTAAGTTACTTTTAATGAAACTGCATGTTCATTAAACTGCAGGCGGTATTAAAATACAGGGGGTAAATATTTTTCACTTTCAGTACATCATTCAGTAAATTACATGTTTATTATAAAATAGGCTTTGTGTTAATGATTTCGCCAAATTGTAGGCTAATGTAAGTGTTCTAAACATGTATATGTGGAAGCTATAGGCTCAGCTACGACGTTTGTTAGGTCAGGTGTACTGTATTAAAACGCATTTTCGCTTTACGATGTAGGTTTGTCGGAACGTAACCCCTTCGTAACCCGGTAATCTCCGAGTATTGTGAATGTATATCGATCGCATCAAGTCTAATTAAAATGAAAGACAATCACCTTAGCAGGCTTTAGCGTTTTAAATATAAACAAACAGTTCACAAGCTTGACAAAATCTTGAGCTTAAGAAATTTGCAAACGTATAGTCAGAAATACTTGGGTCGCGACCCCCGGGTTGAGAATCGCTGATTTTCATTTCTTAATGTTGACCTCCGCGCTAAAAGGGGGCGCCAACGACTCTTCTTCCATATCGTTAATACCACCGATATTTGGTTTCAATGAATGCGGCACTACGCTTCCTGTCTCCGTTCTCTTCCGGGTATCTGTACTGCAATCCGGAGTACGGGCCGGGGGGAAGTGAGGCTTCCAAAAACGATCCCCCGAAACCCGACTCTTAGTGCTTTCTGCCGCAGATTTCCCGTCTCAGCGCCCGGAGAGGGGGCGTCACAGTCGGGAAGGGGGCGCTACTCGCGGACGGCGGCGGCAGAATTTCACTTCACCGGCACAGGGACCATAAGCTTTCTGCACCGATTTCTACCCCACCCCATCCGTGCATATGCATCCCGAAAACAGGGTGCGTTATTAAATCAGTAGCCCTAATCTGGTGTTGACTGCACTTGCTGCCTGCTGCATCTCCATCCATCCATCGGCCCACCCATCCATCGCGGAAGGCTGGTTCGGCTGGTAATCGTGCTCCACCTCCTGAGACGCGGGAGTCCCTGGTCGAATATCCCGTCTTCGATCGGGGACTTGTGGCCCATAGGGGGTGGGGGTTCAACCGCAGTCTCCAGAGTATCCTTGTGCTCTCCCCTTATATTTCGAAATATAGTTATCTAAGCAGGTGTACAGCCTGCTCCCCGTCTACCTCAGCCTCCCATTTTCTCATTCTCGTTGAAATCTGTCGCTCCGTCGCTGGCCAGCATTCATCTTGCTCTTCATCGAGTCCAGCTCATCTCTCACAAGCTTTCTAGCGGCGATCACTACCCGGCTGTACAGTGACCTGCCCTCACGCTTGGGGAAAAACCCCTTTCACGACACCAGAATCGCGGCTCCAACGGGAGAGCCCGCTGCTCCGCTTACTTAAGCTTCGCCGAGTCCTGCAGGCAAACGAGCTCCCAGCAGCCGGAGCTCCCGCCGCTCGCCATGCCCGGCCCCGTGGCCGGTAGCAAATCTCGGGTTTACGCCGATGTCAACACGCTGAAGAGCAGGGAGTACTGGGACTATGAGGCCCATGTGCCCAACTGGAGGTGAGATGCGCGTTTTGCAACACCCGCACATTGTATTGTATTGAACATTGTGTTCATGGTGATGGCGCTGCTGCGTCTCATTCTGTTTCATTCTTTACCTTGCATGTCACTATGTACTACAATAACAAGCATTTTGTGATTAGGCCAATGTTGCCGAATGATTCTCATTATGTGCGGCTTGTCATTAATAAGGTGGATTCATGATCGTTTCATTGGATGGCAACGTATTGTGAATCTGATGTGAAATTAGCACTGTAAAGCAGTAACTGTATGATATATGAACTATATTATGTACATTGGCATGTAAATGATGCGCAAAGTATCTGTACGGACGAGCAACACCTCGCCAAATTGTCTTTTCAGTGAAATCCATTAATGGCTTTTTACCTTTTCTCGTGGACCCTAATTTGGCACCAGCGGTGTCACCCTCCTATTCGAGGCTCAATGTGCCGTACTGATTTTTCGCCCGTTTCTCTTCATAGAATGTCAGCGTTATTTTTATGTTACCATTGTATAATGTTGTAAGCAGACAACAGGCCAGGAATGGAGAAATAGTCCCTGATTGTTTTTAAACATGCCGCCCCCCTCAGGATCCCTGAAAGGTTAGCAGAGGCATGAAAGCACGTGATGCAATGGAGGCGATGGCTTGGTAGTAGATTTGGGGGGGGTGGCCAAAGAGTGCAGTTAAAGTTGCTCCCTCCCTCTCGCCTCTTTAGCAACCAAGAGGATTACCAGCTGGTGCGCAAACTTGGCAGGGGAAAGTACAGCGAGGTCTTTGAAGCCATCAACATCAACAACAATGAGAAGGTGGTGGTCAAAATCCTCAAGGTGAGCTAACAGAGCCACACCATGTCTGAGCATGTCAGATCGGCTTCTAAAAGCCCCCAGAGGCTGGGTGGCACTGAAGACTTAAACGGTCACATCTTAGTCCAGATGCCGTGTGGGGTTAGGGTCACACTGGGATCTTGTGGGCTGTGCCTGTTCGTCAGAGCAGAAGCCGATCTGAGTGGAAATAGAAATTCAGCATAAATTACCAGCTTTTCCATTTACACATCAACATGTCTCCAGAGAGAGACAGATTTGCAAATAGGATTTATGCAAAATGCCTCGGTAAAGTGGTGAAATGTTTGAAGAATTGTGAAGCGTTGCATGTACTGGCCAGCTGTGGGAATCTTCCCTTTTGCTTGTGGTCCTGCTTCCCATGCTGGCTGAGGGGCTGGTGGGTAACATACCTGTTCCACATGCTGGATGTAGACTGAGTCTGAGGGTGGGGTCCCTGGATACTCCGCACGCTGACACTCTCATTATAGCTTGTTCCCTGAAGCCCGGAGTCCGTCTGGAGGTGGTTTCACACATTGGGCTGCGCAGTCGAGCTGTAGCACGCGCAGATTCTTTCTTGTTTATATACTGACCTCACTTGGAGATTTGGGTGTTAAAAATATTTGATGGCTTCCTTCTGGAGGCAGCACAGGTGAACCGCATCAGACGGGGGAATTAGAGTCACCCCCAAAGGGGGGGGAGCACCTTTCATGGCAGCTGGCCAGCGGATCGCAGGTGTTCCACACATCTGCAGAGCTAGCAGCTTTTCCCAGGTACTTCACACATCCTTAGGGGATAGAATCCTTTCCAGCTTCCAGGAGAATACCGGTCCAGCTTTCGTTCTTGCTAATCACACAGACCAGGCCAGCTTCTGCAACCAGCCTGTCTCGATACTGTTGTGATTTCTGCTTCCTTTGAGTGTGTATAGACAGTCCCTAGGTTAAGAACACCTGACTTATGGACAACTCATTCCTATAAACACTGCCATAAAGCCCAATAGAACCTGTTATATTAAAAATTTGGGTTAAATACAGTGGTTCATAATAATGAACGCACTGCTTTGTGACGCTTGTGAAAACACTGCGCAGCTTCTGCGGTTTGTCTGCCCAAGGTACAGTGCTGTATTGTATGAAGTTACTTTTATTACTATATTAAATATTATTATTGTTATTGTTATGTACTCTATTATTATTATTATTGTTCTGACTTACAAATTTGACTTAAAGACGGTCTTAAGGAACAGATCTCCTTTGTAACCTGGGAACTGCCTGTATATTGATCTCTCCCCTTTTTTTGGATCCGTGCAGCCCGTCAAGAAGAAGAAGATCAAGCGGGAGATTAAGATCCTGGAGAACCTGCGGGGGGGAACCAACATCATCCGGCTGGTGGACACAGTGAAGGACCCTGTGGTGTGTTCCTCAGTCCCCGCTCCTTCCTTACTATAGGTTGGCCCACAGTCACAACAACAACTTGAAAATAACCAATCAGAGCTCACTTAGTTGTCATAGGCTCTTTCCATTTAATTCAACATTTGCATCACTATGTCTGATGTGGATTAAATTTGGCTTGTGATTTACACATATCTTTTAATGTTCAGAAATGCTTTTTTTTTACTTTTAGAAATATTTTTTGTGAGATATAGCACCGTTTTTACATTGCAGGTAGAAAAAAACATTTCAGAATGTTTTTTTTCTTTATAAGCTGTAACTTTTCTATTATTATTATTACAGTCACATGGAAGTTGTAGCTTACTGGAAAAGCACACAAAGTGTGCTTTGTCATGGAATGCCTGGGCTTCATCTTGGAAGACAAAGGAGAAATTCTCAGAAAAGTCCCCAAAACACAGTACATTCATTAGAGTACACTTCAAGTTCACTGGAAGCTTTTTTTATGAAACGTTAAAAGAGAGTGAGATTAGTGTGTAACTTCAGCATTTTTAAACATTTTTCTTGTAAGCTCAGAACCTGATAGACCTCAAAGGGGTGTAGGTGTTATTTTTGTTATAAAGTAAAAAGTACTTTCTTCCCAATTAAGTGATACATTTTTTCTCCTTCTCCCACAATTTTTTGAGGCTCAAAAATTAGTTTTTTTTTTTTTTTTTTTAACATGTCTGGGGTGTTCATGAAGGGTATCAAGTGACAGGTCAGTGTTGTATTTACACAGTGTGTGTGTGTGTGAGAGAGAGAGAGAAAATATATATATAGTCCCCACACACACACACACACACACACACACACACACACACATATATAATATGATTTTTTTTGCATCTTGTGATGTAGAACAGATGCTGTATCTCAAGGGGAAATTCTTCCAAAAATAAGCTGAAAACCTGCATCATGAATATTCACATGCCAAATTTAAACAAAATCACAGTGATGCAAACACTATGTTGAATGACCATGACCATGTGCACAAATATGTGAAATATAGTTTACAGCTGAGAACCATAAATGTGGGTATTACATTAAGGATTGTTTTAATTTGGAAATGGATCTCCTAATTTGATTTCTAAGGTTTTTACTTATTTCACTGCTATATTGATCTGTTTGTGGTAGTCAGAACTAGGAGCTGTTCTGTGTTTTAATATTTCAACCACCATGGGTCCCAGTGCAGGATGGTGTAGGTTCTTCACTGACACTGGAATCTCCAAGCGGGGTGATGTTGGGTCAGAGCTTTGGTTTGTGTTGTCAGTCCAGGAACGTGGTACCAGGGCGTGGTGTGTTGCTGTCCTGAACGGCGCTGGCATGTTTTCCCCTTTCTGTAATGCACCATCAGCTTCTCTGTCAGGTTCAGCCCATATCGGAACGGTAGCACTAAACCTGCCATGTTTGATTTCAGATTCTTTTGTTCCTTATGTTTTTGTTGAGAGAGAAAGTGGAGTGAAGGGTTGAGTCACTGTTTGATTAAGAATAACAACAACAACAAAAAATAATAACGACAACAAGAACGTCAACAATATATTATCTTAATCTTCTTTCTTGTCTTTCTCTCCAGTCTCGTACCCCAGCCCTGGTCTTTGAATGCATCAACAACACAGATTTTAAGGTAGATGCGGTTATTTTTTAAACGTTGTCATGGTGTGCTGTAATGCCCTTGTCTGTGAGTGTACGTTGATGTTTTAGGTGTGAGGCCTGACTCTTGGCTTGGAGTCTCATGTGACGGGAAGCGCAGCAGACCATCAGGGAAATAATATTGAAATAACATTTTTATTGACAAGTGTGTTTTAGTTTTCATGTTTTAGTTCAACTTCCAAAAACATCAAGCCCAAAAGCCTTGTATTTAGAAATATTCATCCCTGAAGTACTTGTTTCTGTTTAGTGACAGGAGCAATGTCATTTTTTCGCCTTCTCTCATTATGATTTTAGATCTATAGCCTGTGAACGCGGTGTTCATTTTGTGTCCTTTTTTAAATTTTTTTTTTTTTTTTACCCTCATTCACTGTGAGCTTCCTATTTACCAAACAACCCACTTGTGGAGTTAAGATACATCACCCCTGATTAAAAACTATATGACAGAAGTATTTACTTTTTAAATACAATGTTTTCAGTCACTAAGGCTTTCGGGCTGATGTTTTTGAAGTTGAATGAAAACATGAAAACTAAAATACACAATTTCATGGGGGCTTGCCGTCCGGGAGGGCGTTTCATGGGGGCTTGCCGTCCGGGAGGGCGTTTCATGGGGGCTTGCCGTCCGGGAGGGCGTTTCATGGGGGCTTGCCGTCCGGGAGGGCGTTTCATGGGGGCTTGGGCTTGCTGTCCGGGAGGGCGTTTCATGGGGGCTTGCCGTCCGGGAGGGCGTTTCATGGGGGCTTGCCGTCCGGGAGGGCGTTTCATTGCTGATCAGGCCTGACATAGAGTGCATGCTGTCTTGGTTTTACATCTCAGTCTCTAAGTGTGAAGTGCAGCACAATTAAAGCAAGTCATAAAACTAAGCATAAATACAAAATACGGCTTGCTGTTATTGTGATTATATACAGGATGTTTACGTTCTGAATTTGAGGCGACTCCATGGTTTGCTGGTTATGGGTTCAGCATCAGTTGTGATGGTAGATATTAGTTAAGTTTGATGGGCTATTTCACATAAATAAAACCTTTAAAAAGATGAAATGGCTTTGCAGTCCCTGTTACCATAGCAACAGGAATACGGCTGACAAATCTGTTCCTATGTAAGTCCCGCCATCTGCATCGGCTGTATGTGATACTGCCCCCTCAGTGGTGACAGGCAAACACTGTCCCTCATGAAGCTGTTGTCATCTTTCAGGAGCTGTATCAGAAGTTAACTGATTTTGACATTCGTTACTACATGTACGAGCTACTTAAGGTAAGAGACACGGTGCTGTTTGCATGATGGTTGCTGTTTATAGTGTGTGCTTGACGTGTGCTTGACTCATCCTTCAGGCTTTGGACTACTGCCATAGCATGGGCATTATGCACCGAGACGTCAAACCTCACAATGTGATGATCGACCACCAGATGCGGAAGGTAGGAGGCACTATTCATTGTTCTAGATAAAAGTGCGGTTCAGCCTACCCCTGTCTGCTTTTGGCTCTGCCTTTATACGTGCAGTTCAGCCGACCCCTGTCTGCTTTTGGCTCTGCCTTTATACGCGCGGTTCAGCCGGCCCTTCTCCTGGTTTTCAGTGATAATTTTCTTGCCTGGGGCACAGTGCTAAAACCTGTAAACCGTCCAGCCTCAGGATAAGTCTCCTGTTTTAAATATGTACCTAGGTCATCCTTTAAAAGAGACTAAGCCAGGGGTGGCCAGTCTTATCCGCAAAGGGCCGGTGTGTATGCAGGTTTTTGGGATAACCTTTAGGTCAGCTGTTCAAACCCAGGTGTGATGACTCTTCAGCCAATCAGTCCTCTAATTAGTGACATAATTAGGGAGTTGCAGCGAAAACCTGCATACACACCGGCCCTTTGCTGATAAGATTGGCCAATAAGCTGATGACCTGGTCCTCAGTGCGCTGCATAGATTAGGTACATTTATTTAGCATTTATACACCTTTGTATAAAGTGACGTACAAGTGAAGAAAGCTTGGGGCCAGCGAGTGGGTTTGCATCCCCAGAGCATTTGAGCTTCTGTCCCCAGTGCAGGTATTTTTACATCCTATAGTACTTATGGAAGCAGGTGTTAGCTACAATTAGTCAGGTTCACATTCACGCTTATCTCGATAGGAAGATTGTTTAAACATCCCTTAAAGTCCATCTATATATAATATGTGTGTGTGTGTGTGTGTGTGTGGGGACCAGCTGCGTCTGATCGACTGGGGCCTGGCAGAGTTTTACCACCCAGCACAGGAGTACAACGTCAGGGTGGCGTCACGCTACTTCAAGGGCCCAGAGCTGCTAGTGGACTATCAGGTACGTGTGTCACACACTCACACGTGTTCAGTCATATGAACACACATGAACATCCCCACATTCGTCAGCTTGCATATGTGCTGGATTTTTTTCCCCGCCGTTAGCCTCAGCATGTGGATGTAGCAGACAGGCTGTGTGTGACTGTTTCGCCTCCCACGACTGTGTTCCCACAGATGTATGACTACAGTTTGGACATGTGGAGTCTGGGCTGCATGTTGGCCAGTATGATCTTCCAGAAGGAGCCTTTTTTCCATGGGCAGGACAACTACGACCAGGTGTCTCTCTGGAGGCGTGGCCTACCCTGGACACGCCCATTTCTGCCATCTACGTACTGCCTCCATATAATCCATAATTGTTATCTGTTGATAGTTAAAATTATATGCTGTGACTGTCATTTTGTTACTGAAAGAAAGGACTTCACACTCTCCTCAGGAGTTATGGTCTAACTTCATTATCTGGTCTGGTCCCAGCTGGTCAGAATTGCCAAAGTTCTGGGGACCGATGACCTATTTGTCTACCTGCGCAAGTACCACATCGAATTGGACCCGCGCTTCAAGGACCTTCTGGGCCAGTGAGTATGGGCAAGTCGCTTGGAGCGCGGGAAGACGCACTTGGAGCTTCAGCACACGGGTTTACACCTGCACCTGGGCATCGTGGCAGACAGGCCCCGCTAATGGGCCACCAGGTCATACGATGCGGGTCACCGGCCGAATCAGGCTGTTCTCTGGATGTGGAACAAGAGCCTGTTCAGCACATGACAGAGCCGGTATTACTGTGTGACTGTTTATTTGCTGCAACTTAGGGAACTCACTCTCCAGATCTTCCCACAAAGCATATAAATGTCGGATTTTAAGCTTCTAAATTGCTGGGTTTTTACTGCGGCTGGACATAAACGGTTTCACTTGGGGCGTCATTTGGCAGTTTGACACAAAGCTGGTCTGGTGTGCTTGCTGCCTGTTTCACCGCGTCTGCCAGAGCACTTCTCAGAGTGGACACTGACAGTGGGCCATCTGATGCTCCTTGCTGCCCCCTGCAGGCAGACACGGAAACGCTGGGAACAGTTTGTTCAGTCGGAGAACCAGCACCTGGTGAGTCCCGAGGCCTTGGACCTGCTGGACAAGCTGCTGCGCTATGACCACCAGCAGCGCCTGACAGCCACCGAGGCCATGCAGCACCCCTACTTCTGTGAGTCTGAGCCCAGCCCTGCCTCCACCTCACTCCCAGCTGCTCTGCTTTTTCTCTATTTTTTGTGTGTTCCTCATTGCTGCCATTATGCCTCTGTCCCCTCAGATCCTGTTCTGAAGGACCAGTCTCTCTCCAACACCGGTGGTTCTCTGGCGTCCAGCGGCTCTACTGCGGCACGATGAGATCAGGTGGGACGGGGACAGGGGTGGGAACACGGGGCCCCAGGGGTGTGTACAACAGCCCAAAGATCGGAATAATACAAATGACTCATTTGCTAACTTAAGTTAATCTAGCAGCCATATTTAAATTCTGATTTGTGTTTGTTCTCTCTCTCTTTCAGGAAAATATTTACCTCAGTTTTCCACCCCTTTGTGGCAGAAACATGTTCAAGTGTACAGAGACTGGGTTGTTGTCCGTTACTCGCACACATGTATATGCACACTCTCACACACACTCACACACTCAGACGCACTCTCTCACTCAAGCTCACATGCACACGCAGTCTCTCTGTATTGGGGTGGCTGTCCCCAGTCATTCCCAGCTACCAGGTTAATGAGGTTGAAAGAACATCTCAGTGCTGCCCTTATCTTGTATGTTAAAAGAATTTTGAAATTAAAGAATTCCCCCCCACCCCCGTCCCCCATCATTACCCCTCAGGTTCTTGGAAACTATCCCCAGCCCCATAAGAACAAGCATGGGGAGGGAAGAGAAGAATGAGTTTACCCCCACCCCTCCCGACCCCACCCTGCCCCCAAGTTCTGTGTTCAGCCCTGCGGACCTGATCTCTCACATCGGGCTGTACTACCGAAGTGACATTGTGGACCTTTCTCTGCTATAGGTGTAATAATATTCATAAGAATAAATGATTTTTATTTAGAGTGCTGTGTGTGCATCTCTCTGTGCCTGCAGGCTGGTGTTTCCCGTCATCTCTGCGCTCCGCTGTTGTACCATTGGGATCATTTTGCCTGAGATGAAACAGCCTCGTTTTGCTTGCGATGGCAGCATTTGTGTCGCGTAGGAAACCCCACTGCCTGTCTAGCTTTATGTAGCATGGTGGGTGGTCACTTTGCCAGAGATGGTGGGTGCTGGGTGGCATCCAGGAAGGGTGCTTCCGAACCTTCTTCCTGAAGCCTCCTATGGCGTTTTTCCACCGCAGCAGCTACCGTACTGTCGGTACAGTAACAGTACCAAAAGTACGGTACTTCAAGGTGTCCGTTTTCCACTGGAGTAAAAACTGGTACCAGCACTGAATGACATCACAACTTGAGGTGGGGTATTTTGTACTGAATTCGAATTCAGTACATGGCTGTAGTATATTAATCGACTGGACGGTGTGCAATATTAATACCAACATCACATATTATGCACATCAAGTTCTTACATTGCTAGTCAGATTAAGATCAGGCTTTTTCTTACTTTCATTTCTGTACGGACATTATAGTGCAGGGGGTTCAAATTCTTTTTACTCTCTTTTTACTCTGATAGGAAAAAAACTTTGCAAGCTTTGCAATTTTAATTATTATTCCTTTTATAGATTCTTATATGTTGAAAAATGTGCATGCATTCTCCAAGATAATTGTAATTATTTTCATCCTTGCTATTCAAATCACTTGAAGATGGGTTTGAGAGAAATTTATGAGCTCCTTTTTTGTTTTATAAATACCCCAATATTTATTACGACAAAATCACATCACCAGGACCGCACGCTGTATGCATGCTGTATTAGTATATTAGTATATGCATGCTGTATTAGTATATTAGTATATGCATGCTGTATTAGTATATTCAACAAAATACTTTTTCTCATCCTTTTTTTTCCTTGCCATCCGGATCTTTTCTTGTACATGTTCTAATGACCAAATCCCAATTTTTTTTTTACTTAATTTATCGACAAATAAAGTCCCTCCCCAAAGTACTGAAGTACCAAAGAAGTACCCCAGCTGGTTTCGCACTTTCGATACTGGAACTTTTGGTACTGGTACTCGACCTGAAGTCAATGGAAAAGTGTAAGTACCGTACTTGATGTAGTGGAAATGCCACTAGGGGCCCCTTTTTCTGTGTCTATGTCAGCCTCTGTGTGTCCCCCCCCACGCACCGTGGGGCTGTGGCCGTCCTCGGGGGAGGGTGTGAATTCAATTTGGTGTTTGAATGAAGGTGACCTGATCATGCCTTGCCACTGGTGTCGGGTGTTGTCCCCCCCCCCCCCCGCTCTTCTCCGCTATGATGCATCGTGTGTCCGTCTTGCCTTCTGATTGGCGTGTCCTCTGCATTTTCTTGCCAGGAAATGTAGAGGTGTGCAGAAGTCAATTGCTCAAGCGTCCACATAGTAAGAAATCAGGCAGTCTGTGACAGAGATGGAAGGTGTTGATATTGATGTGGCCTCCAAACATTATAATGTGCCAATACATTCTATGTAAGCGTTTAAATAACTGCACCACATGGCTCAAACTTGTGTGTCAGCTACATATGCTTGCATGTGCAGCTCTCTGCATGTCTGCCAGAGGCGGGGGTGTGACAGAGTATGTAGGACACAGGTGACATGGCTTGAATTGTGTGGCTGGAGGACACAGGCTGGTGTGTGAAGGAGTGCTTGCATCTCTGCCCACATGCTCTACTGGCCTCGTTACCCATCCAGCCATCCTATTTTGTGCCCCAGGCCACATCCTCCTAGTGGAAACTCTCCGTAAGCCCAGCACTCCTCTGGAGCGTGAATAACCTGCTGATTGACAGCAGGAGAAATGCGAGTTTCCTCTTCCTGTGGTAAAACCTGATTCCTGTCAGCCGCGGGCCGGACATCGCACCCCTATTAAAGTTTCAGCACTGCCCCCGTGGGTTAATACTGACACCTGTGAGGTCATGGAGGTGGTCTGTAAACATGATCCGCCCTCCCGCATGACAGATGCATGCGAATCGCGCCGCGTCACGCCATGTCACCCAGGTGCCTACTGTGAGTGATTCCAAGAATCCTTCACAGAACTGGCCCCATGATGTCTTCTCTAAAAATCCACTAAAAATATCACATTCTTCATTTCATTCTCATCTCTGCCTCTTTTTTTTCCATCAATTTATATTCTGTACTCAAAGAACTAATTCATGAAACGGTGCATCCAGGTTACATTTAAGGAAAATAAAGCTTTTTTCATACTGAAAGCCAAGGTTGGGGCAAAACTTAATCAGTTTTTATTTTGCTTGAGACAGAACACACAAGGATGACTATAAAGCTCAGGACAGTGTGTGTGTGTGTGTGTGTGTGTGTGTGTGTGTGTGTGTGTGTGTGTGTGTGTGTGGGTGGGTGGGTGGGGGGGGGGGGCAAACAAAATGACGCATAGCCTACAGGAAGTAGCCCGGTAAGTGTCTCCATACTGTTTGTTTTAGAGGATTTCTTCTATACCATACATCAGATAAACTCTAATTATTAACAAAATAGAATATAATTCTGTATATTATACCTATAAAAGGTTAAAGAAACTGCAATACCATTCCTGTTTCTGAAGGCTGTGTGGCTCAACTAATGAGCTGCCTAAATCTGAAATGAAATGAATGCACTTCCTCCCTGTGCACTGATACTGTCAGCAAAAGAAAAGCTTTCTTGATGTGTCAGCCAAAGGCAGGACTGGGGAAGCAGCTTATCGCAGGACATTAGCTACAGCCAGGGGTGTTAACACAAGACCGCGTTCAGCAGTGCAAATATGCTGCTAAATGAAGATGAACAATCGAAAACGCAAACCGTATCAAAGGATCAAAGTTTGTAGGCTGGGGCTGTTCCTGTGATTTGCTAATATATCTCAAGCTGAAGTTCCTACTGAAATACCTTTTGATCTTATAATTTCACTTCAGCGTTGATACGTGTAGGTGTGAATGCTTCAGAGATTAGCATCGTGGACTTCCTCGTCCGCCGTGTGACATTATCAGTACGTCTCAGACCCCATTCTGCTTAGCAGTCCGACAGGCCTGTGTGGATGTGTGTTTCTGTCAGTTGCCAGTACATGACAAAACACTTCCACACCAGTAAGTAAGCAACATTCGCATACACGTGTGCAAACTGAAACAAGCACAGGGTCCGAAGGAGTGTCACCATGGATGTGTGAAGGGGACCCCGGGCTGCCCCACCGCCCATCCTCTCTGGGGCAACATCTTCCAGGACACTCATGGAGGAATGACGAACAACGATGAAGTTTGAAAGTGGGGTTGTGGTTGCCATGGGCGCAGGGAATAGGAGATGATTGCAGCTGCCAGCTGTCAGCAGCCCGTGGTGGGTCAGGACGACAGCGTCAGTGTGTCCCTCTCTTAGATGGAAAGATGAAGAACAGCGGCACAGGCTGCGCTGAGCGCCCTGTCAGGCGGTGTCATCCCGTCCGCTTCACGTTGCTGCTGCGTCTGCGGCGGGGGCAGCCGGGGAAGCAGAGCTTCTCTGTTGCCATGGACACCTGCGGGCTGGGGCACGGCAGGGTAGACTCCTGCTTCCTGAGGGGCACAGGCAAAGAGAGCGTTAGTCTCTCGGGATGCCACGTCGAAGGCGGGCACATCCCATGCTGCCTACACACTGCCCGCAGCACACCTTAGTGCTCATGTTTCTGTTATCGTTATAGGTGCTGAGAGCAAAGAGTCACACGCGCATCAACCTCTGCTGATCACAAACTGGGGGTATGTGGAGTATGTGGGTCACTGTCACTAACTCAAAATCTATACTACGTCATTGTCTAAGCCAGTGACGAGGGCCATGCTTACCAGTGCACTTTTTAAAAGCTGGCTAGCCGGAAGTAATATCGATGCCGCTTCACTTGATTGTTAACTACATAGAGGACATTGGTCATAGAGGGCAAGTGGTATTGCATCTACAGTAGATTAAAAAAATAATGTAAAACTTTTAAAAAACATTTTAAAAAATATATAAATTAAAAATCATTAAATGTGATGTCATTTTTTTGCTTAAATGCTTATTTTTTTTATCCAGTCACACGGCGCCAAACTGGCCTCTGAGGGCCTCCAGTGGTCTGCGAGCTGCCCAGTGAAGACCACTGGTCTAAGTAGTCCATTTTGCCTCTGGGGTAGTTAATCAGTTTTGTGTGCTATGTATGCTTTTTATGTCTGGCAATTATTTAACAAAGTTCATCAAGGTGCTGTATCACGAAGCCGGATTTCATGCATAACTTGACGATTTTAGGTAGCCTAGGCTAAATGTAAATGAATGAAGTTAAGGTAAACTTAACTTAACGTGGGATATCTTAAATCCAGTCATCTGGATTTAAGCTTCCCCGTGAGACACAAAATGAAATGTTTTTATTTTAGCTTAATTCTGGGATTCTGTGCAACGTCACTAAACTCACAACCAGGAAGGAAAAACGGGAAAAAGAGAAAAACTGCCAGGAAGGAATGTCTCTATTAAAATCTATGCTCATACTATTCTCCCATTTGGGAAACTATGGAGCCCCTAAGGGGACAAAGGAGGAGAAGAAAAAAAACCGCAGAAGAAAAAAAAAGAAGTAATATTTTGCGCTATAACTCAAAACTTTTCTGTAGTAATGCAACAATAAAATCAGGTGACTAGCGTACTTTTGGTCATTCAAGTGCAACTTCCAAAGCCGCTGTTTTCATGATGTGGTTGATCCCCGCTTCGCTTATTAATCTAATTTAACGGTTAAAAAACACTTTAGAGTTCAGTGTGGTAAGATTTGATTGTTTAATTCATAATTAGTAATTTGTAAAGCAAGCCTTGCTAAAGTTTCAGTAACATTGCTAATTAATGCTAATCTGTTGAGGTTGATTTAAGCCTAAAGAATTGTTCGTTTTTTGTTGTTGTTTCATGTTTATAATAAATTAATATAATTAATATAAATCAAACGCGCATCCTCTTTTCTCACATGAAGTCCATTTATTCTGCATTTTGCATACATACATCGATAGCCATGACACTGCCCAGAGTGCAAAAGCTGCTCGCGAATAAAGTTAATTACATCACCCAAGTCGGAGTAGTTTTTCCTTTCACATAAAATCCTCTTAATCTGCCTCAGACTTATGTGAACATCATGCCCAGATCCGAGAACAAACTGAATGTCTATATATTGTAGACCAAGATCAAAGTAAAATTCGATTAAACGCTCCATGTTTTCCTATCAATTATGTTCTCTACTCTGACTGATTACTCATATTTCCAGTTCAAAGTCACAACAGTTTTGCCTTATGTCGCAAAAGTTTTGGGTTATAATGCAAAGGTTTTGGGTTATAAGACAAAAGTCTTGGGTTATAATGCAAAGGTTTTGGGTTATATCGCAAAAGTTTTGGGTTATAACGCAACGGTTTTGGGTTATAACGCAAAACATTACCTTTTTTTTTCTCCTCCTTTGTCCCCTTAGGGGCTCCGTAGGAAACAAAAAATTAAATGAAATAATAATGTGTTATGATTTTAAACCCTGCAGAAAAAACCAACATGACCTAGGGTTGCCAACTCACACATCTGGCTTGACACTCACACTTTCAGACTCTCACATTCACGCAAGAAATCTTATAGCAAATCTATATTCCTCTATTATAAACCTAAATTCAGTTACATCAAAAATTGAGCATGATAAAAAAAAATAATTACCCAATTAAGCGCAAATCAGAAGGGATCTTATGTTGCCTTCAGTTCCAAACAAATTAGCGACAGTGTCACCAGCAAAGCAGCCCCAGTCTATCACACCTCCTCCCACATGCTTCACATTTAGCACAACCTTGCAGAGATCATCCGTTCACCTACTCAGCATCTTACAAAGACAGTGCGACCAAAGGGCCGATTTCCGCTGGTCAGATGTCTGCTGCATAATAATTAGGATGATATAATGAATTTGTTTTAGGAAAAAGTGCAAACATTTCAACATAGACTTTTAACTTCATGTCATTACTATTATGTAAAATAGTAATACTTTTTTTATGTAAAGTAGTAATACCTTAATCAAATATGGTCAAACTTTTGACTGGTAGTGCATCATACACACACACACACACACACACACACACACACACATTATATATATATATATATATATATATATATATATATATATATTTATATATATTACAGTCATACACATACACATACACATACACATACATAGACATATATACGTAGCCTCACCTAGTCACACCTGCTGCTGCCTCCCGCCCGCCCACCTGTCGCATCACCTGCAGCATGCGGCAGATCTGGCGCAGAGTCATCCTGGGGCCGTGATACACCACTCGTGTACGGGGGGCCCCCCGGGGACACTGATGGGCCAGAAGGGACAGGTAGCCGCCAGAGCCCCTGAACAGCCGCAGGGGCCTCATGCTATTCACAGCGTAGCAAGAGGCAAACTAATATGTGGAGGAGCAGAGCAGAGAAATAAGTATGAAACACTGAACACACTGTGTTCCTGAGGAGTTCTGATGGGATATGAAACACTGAACACGCTCCACTCCATCCGCCATTCAGAAACCCAAATCCACAGTGTGTGGAGCAGTAGATCTGCAGCACAATAAGATTCTTGATAAACAGATTCCTTTACAGAGCTGCGAAACCTGAATACCACTGATTCCCTGCCACATGGCTGTCTGGCAGGCCTTAGTGTAAGCTGACCCTGCATTGCTCTGTGTATCTCCCTGCACGCTCCTCACGACAATCGCAGACCCTTTCTACATAGTCACTCGGCGTCTTCCAGCATTGAACCCCCAGCCAAAGATTCCCGGCCCATGCCTGATGACAGAGATGCCAAGCGACACCCACGGCTCACTCAGCTGCGAGTGGCAGGGTTGACGGGCACCGGGGGCCGTGAGCTCTCACAATGGCAGCATCCCCTTGTGAGCAAACGCCAAGGGGCACCGTGAATCAGCATCAGCACTGGAATCGCTGTGTGACTAAACGTCAGACAGCCCTCAACAATGTTTCAGGAGACGGGATCAGCCGTCATACTCACAGGGACGACGGTCGCCATGGTGATGGGATGGACTCCTCGAGCAGTGCTCACAGTGACGGGCGAAGTGTGTGGTCCTGGGCTATATGTCACAGGGGTGCCGTGTTTTTATAGTGGGAGGCAGCCATGAGCGACCAGCCAATGGGGGTAGGGGTCTGAGGGAGCTGGCTACGCCCCCCCCCCCCGTCACCGCCAAGTGAGCTCACTGCTATCCCGTTACCCACCTTTGCAGTGATGGATGTCAGAGTCTCAGGTTTCCAAGCTCGATGATTCCGCATCATGGGAAACATTGGTTATTAACGGAACCATTGTTCATGGAGGTAAATTTAGAAGCGGGAGCTGGAATCAGTCAGCGAGCCAGGATAGAGGCACAGACGCAAATTCAGTGTGGAACTGAGACAGGCTGCCTGGATGCTGCCTCTTTTCATGCTTCTCTGTGTGAAGACAATACAGCATCAATCAAGCTTGTGGGGAACATGACAGAGCCTAACAATTGAACGTGTATTAAATATGTCCACTTGGTGTCTGCATTCCAACTGCCCCACAGGGCTTCACACTTCACACATGCTTGAAGTCCATGAATGCCTTTCTATCTGCTGCTTGTAAACACAATGACTCAGAAATGCCACAGTTCTTCTAAAATCCAGAACCTGTTAGAAATTCTTTCGGTTTTCCTGCAGAATGATTACACCCACCTTAGTCTCCCCCCACCCTCTAACCCAGCCAACTGCGATTTCCAACTGCATTTCTTTTCAGTGGTTTTCACTGGATTACACTGTATTTTCATATAGCTGTACTCATGTGTTACAGTAAGATGTCATATGTCTACACTTTATTTTATTATGTTTTTGTGTCTGGCAGGCCCAAGTGCATCACCAAGTGCATCAACCAAACACCTCGAAAGCTTGCAAACTTCTTAACGGTCGGTGTAGTCCAAGGCCAGAAGTGTTGACTCTGCCGTTGATGTCATGGTTGCGGGCGGCTTGGGCAAGGGAGCGTGGCATGGTGCAGGCACAAAAAAAGGGCGGACGACCCACTAGCGGCTCCAGGAACATAAATGGGGTTTATTAAAGAAAACAGAAAACACTACAAAACCAAAAAGGACCACAAGGGGTCAAAAACTGAAGGGGATTAAACTAAGACTACAACACAAAAACCGAATACACATCAAACACTGAAAATAGCAAAACCATTGAACGTTGCACACGACACACAGACAATCACATGCTCAACACATTGAGCCACATGACCAGACAGGTAACAGGGGGGAACAAAGACTAACATGAAGGACGGGATGACCAGCGACACCTGCTGGCCAAACGGGGAAGGGACACAGAGTGACCACAACAGGGGCTGACCTTGACAGTTGAGAGGCGGGTCTTTGGGTGAACACATGCTGTTTTTTTTAAAAAAACCCTTTTCTTATTTATCTCCAAATCCTGATGGAATAAATTGAGTTGGTCATTCATTTCGATGTAAGACATTGTATTTCGAATAACAATAAAGGAATCAATAAAAATAAAATGGCTTGTGTTGAATTATACAATGGCCAAAAAAAGTACAGAGCAAATCAAAAACATCTTATTCTTTTGATCCTTCAAAATGGCCACCTCTTGCCTTTATGACCACTTGCAGACTCTTGGCATTTTCTCAGTCAGATTCATTAGCGTTCAAATGGATGGTCTTCCAGCAGCTGTGAAGGGGTCCCCACATATGTGGAGAACATCTCATTTGTGTTTAAGCTTGATGACCTCAGAGGCCAGGTCATCTTCTGCAGTGCATCATCACTCCCCTTCTTTGTCAGATATCTCTCACACAGCCTGGATGTGTGCTTTGGGCCGTTATTGAGCATGATAAAAACAAATAATTGCTCAATTAAGCGCAAATCAGATGGGATCGCGTGTTGCCTTCAGTTCCAAACAAATTAGCGACAGTGTCACCAGCAAAGCAGCCCCAGTCTATCACACCTCCTCCCACATGCTTCACATTTAGCACAACCTTGCAGAGGGGTTCACCTACTCAGCATCTTACAAAGACAGTGCGACCAAAGGGCCGATTTCCACTGGTCAGATGTCTGCTCCTTCTTGGTCTCTTCTTCTTCTTCTTCTTCTTCTGTTTTCATTAGTGGTTTCTTGCCAGCAATTTGATCATTAAGGCCTGAGTTTCGCCATCTTGTCTGGACAGCTGGTGTTGATATTTTATGGTGAAATAATAGGAAAGTATCTCCATGAATGAACTTGCAATGAGGTTTACAGAATAATTAGGATAATATAATGAATTTGCTTTAGGAAAGAGTGTGAACATTAAAATATATAGACTTTTAACTTCATGTCATTGCTATTACGAAAAACAGCAGTTTAATTAATGCTTTAATAGGAAGTTATTTGAACAAGAACTGAAACTGTTTCAGAGAACTTGGAAATTGCATTTTTTAATCTTTTTAGAAATCCCCCAATTCCAGGAACTATACAACTCTCATTATCTAACGTTAAATGTTCAAAATTAATATTGAATTAATACTGAATCTATCTGAAACTCTTCAATTAAACTTTATATCTAAAACAGTTAAATGCATGTGTTGCATGTGTAATAGATGTACTAGACTTAAAAATCATGCAAAAAAATTTGTCATCTGTACGTTTTTTGGGGAAAAAAACAGAAATATCAGAAAACGCATTTGGTCAACATTCGCTTTATAGTCATTGGTAATTTAGCATATATGCATTCTCATCCATTTCAGCCATTTTACTTGGCGGTTGACTGTACTGATCTCATTGCTGTCATGATAGGCGCGATGGCTATCAGAGAGTGAATTTGACATGAATCTCATACCACCACCAGAGGGCGCAAGACTCAAATGCTCGTTGCTTCTCATCTTTTTCACATCGCTGGTGCGAGTCGCGGTGGCTGTATGCTAAGCAAGTCAGATCAGACCTTCTTCACCGAGACCATTGACTCTTATTCTGGAGGATGTCTATACGTTCTCAAGCCAGCTGTGAAATATAGTCCCTCCAGCAAATCCTGCCCCGGGGTCTCTACCCAGTGGTTGACATACCCCACAAAGCTCCTTTATAAGATATCTGGACCATCATAAGTAGCTCCTCTCGATTCAAAGGAGCAACGGCCCTATTTTAAGTTAACTCTGGATCTCCAGATATCCTCATCTAATCGTGGAGAGTGAGCCCAGCCTCCCTGCAGAGAAATTTCGTTTTGGTCCCTTTTTTGTCTACAGAGCAGTCACCAGGCTCTAGATAACAAAGAAATATGAGAAACACAGACAGTACAGGACCAAAGTTGAGCTTGTAAACAGATTAACATTACATCTTAAGTGACGCCTTTGCTCTTCTGGTATCTTTAAGTGGGAGTAGCTGCCTTAATGTTAATTATTTACTGCGCTAATTAGATTTCACTGCAGTATTGGTTTTGGGATTAAGAGCAAGGATTAAAGAAGAGGGATAAAATAGCATTACAGCTGTCACGATTACTTGATTAGCCATATTTGATTTTAAAAATTTCATTAAGTAAAATATGCCTTCTCGATCACTGATAGGACGGATTACAGCACAAGGGTCCAAATAAATAGAGAGTGAAAGCTTCAGTTGTGTGGGAACACTTCACATGGTGAATAAAAATGCAGTCCTTGTAGAACGTGAATACCACAACCGCACGACTACAATGTAACATTGTAAAAGAAGACATCACTCTAACATAAATTATTTAGCTTAATTTACTTGCTATGATTCCTGTATCTCAAGATAATCGCCGCTAAGTCGCATCTCCTAACATTATGTTGTACATAATGACCATATAGTGTTAATTAATAACCATTATCCTCTCACAGTCCAAAAAAAAATGCAACATACGACAAGTGCAGTTTATAAATTGATTGTATGTGTAAATAAGTGAGTCCAGACCCTGCAATGGGCTGATGCACGGTCCAGGATTCGGCCCTTGCCTTATGCCCTTTGCCATCTATTACATAAACAATCATTCGATTAAATGAACAACACCTTAAGGTGGTGAGAAATGACCTGAAGCAGAGCCTCAATAGCTCAAAATCATCGGACAACTGGATCCACGGACAACTGGATCCACAGACTCCGTCGATCAGGCTGCACGGGGAAATGGCCCGTCTGTAGACCTGCTACAAACTCACGGTGATGTACATGGGCAATAAATAATAAATACGTACGCGGTCACCCCTTTTACCACCCTTTTTATTATTAATAATCCATATTTCTCAGATGAGACACGGTGCTGCGTGGCCAACCCCGAAATATAACTTTTTGGAGGCACCACTATCAGTATCGCGTTCCAGCGCACAGAAACTGACATGGATCTGTAAAAAGGCGAGTAACCTTAGGTAAACATTCCTGGTTTGTAAATTTCAGAGTGATGTAGCCTTTACAATGTCCTTCTTTTGCCACTGAAATCGCATGGACTAATTGCATGTCACTGCTTCCACCCACGTTTTGATTAAATTAGGGAACAGAAAGTGCGCTGTACTGCGCGCACCTACGCTTATGAGATCACTCTTTCTGGAAGAGGTCAGGGACGATCGTGTGAGGGGGCAGTATAATCGGGTAGATAGGGGAAGCCGCTGGGAGGTGGTAGAAAAAAAATGTTTGGGAGAACTAAAGTCAGAGAAAAGCAGGTACGTACCCATATAGTAAAATTACGGGTTTGAATCCCCTAGCTTCCCTAAACTTGTTTGCTCCCTACCAGGCATGTAGCCAGTAATTAAAATGATGAGTTTGAACCCCCTCGAAATTCGCCGGTTTAATCAAATTAATTGATTGAATTATACACCGTAATAGAGAGCGTGCAGAAGGAGTTGTAGGCTACTGCATTTATTACTCTTTTCGACCAGTGAATGATAGTTTTTTTGATGTTTAATATTAAATTGTCATTTGCTATATTCGGAATCTTAGGTTGCGTAGGTCTTCTGGAAAAAGAGTTAACAAATTACATACAAATGTATTCGGTTATTATTCAACCTTTTAGAGTTTTTTTTTGTCTATTTGCCCTATATTTCCTGTCTCAGAAACTTCGTGTTAATAATCCTTAAAACGTTCTTGTCTGACTACACAAAACTCCAATACCCGCAACTGCACCAACCGTCCCTAAAATAGCACGATCACCACCGGAGTAGGTGATGACCGGCGCTAAAAGTGTGCGATCCCTCTACACAAGAAAGGCAGGAACTCAGAAATGGAGAGTGACACAGAAGGATACTCTTAAAGACACCTCTTGCCATCACCCCAACACGAACGGTCCAGAATGATGTTCCTCATTTCGTACGGAAATTATTTTCTGGATTACAAATGAATGGATTGCCGCTAAACTTGCTGCAATCGGGGATTAAAATGAGTTCTTGGTTAATGTGTTGGGAATTCGTTTGGACTCTTGTTACCCCCAAACAAAGCGCTTCACTCCAGGTACTTCATCAATATTTCACGTAGCATAAAAGTGGGAGGTTCTGTTAAGTCGTGAGGGACTTACAATGGAACAAATTAATGGAGGTTTATGCGTGATAAACGCTGTGAAGGAGTGTAATGGAAATTGATATCAAAACCAAAAAGTAGAATGTCGACCTTCATTTTTAATGTTGAACCGTGTTAACCATGCTCTTTCCACTATATATCTGACTATAAAGTGTCAGTTTTCTCTCGACATCTGAAATGTCTTAATTTAATATAGGCCCTATAATTAAAATTGAGCCATACTTACATAAAGTTACAAAAGTTGGTGTTTCATCTGGCATCTATTGACAACTATGGCACGTATATTTAGCTACTTTACTTTTGTACAATATAAATAATCCACACAAAAACGAAAACGCACCTTATCAGCCATCCAGTTGTTAGACGTCTCAACTAAATTCAACTAAATACAACTGAAATTGTGCACATTTTAGCAACTTTCCCTACAGATGAAAACGACAAATAACTCATCTTGACCTAAAAAAACAGGAAGTGTTTCTGCTTCCTGACTAAACTCGATCGATATAGTAAATAATATCCGCTGCGCCTTATGTCTTACAGAGTTTCTAAATCAAAAACCCGTTTTCAGACGATTCCTGGCAGCGCTTAATCCTCGAGGCAGACGCAGGTGGAGAGGATGGCCGGCTTCCTAAAGATGGAAATGATGCTGATCGCGGGTCCCGATGGCCTGCTGGGTGCTATGAAGGATCACAGCGACAGGTGCTTGTGTAATCCTGCATGCTTACGGTGCCCCTTGCAGTGCAAGTCAGGTGCCTGATACATAATTAATGAGCATGCTAATGAGCCCACTGGCTGTTTCGCCTAGCGAAGCCGTGAACGAAACCAGAGGATTCAGACCACGGACGGCCGGTCTGTCAGGGCGGATCCCACGAGTGCTCTTCTGCTATATGTCAGTCTGGACACCCGAACCCATGTCTTCTTCGGTGTCCCCTCGCTTGTTCTCACGGAAAGAAGTGGACCGGCATCACACCAAAGACTCCTGTTGGGTCCTTCTAGGGAACCGAGTCTACGATGTGACGGGATTCCTCCGAATGCACCCGGGTGGCGAGGCGCTTATCCTGCGCCGCTCGGGGAGCGACATCAGCCAAGAGATTGAGGGACCTCCGCATCGGCACTCCGAGAACGCACGGCGCTGGATGGAGCAATACTACATCGGGGAGCTGGACAAGGACAGCGTCCGGGACACGCAGGTACTTTCCAAACCTACTGAGCGCCAGCATTTACAGAGGTTTCCCGGACGGGACCCCGACTTTAATGTCAGATTCGGTTTAAAAGCAGTCTGCGCTGGAGGTTTCGGTCTTAAAGTGTGCGTCCTGATCTACGCATTAACTTGCGTTTCTAGGCTGACTTTAGAGGAAGGAACTCGATCAACTCTGTTTTCGCCATTATGCGGTTAAACGAAATGAAACAATGTAACATCAGTTGTCAGCTATTTAAAAGTTCACACCTTCCACACAAACCGACCTAACAAGCTGAGTGCAATTATGGAAAAATGGCCCCAACAAAATATTACGGACACGCAGGATCTGCCGTAAATGCATTTGCCTTTTCCATGTACAAGATGGGCATCATTATTATTCTTAGGCTATGTTACTTATTGTGCATTTTCATATGTAACCGAACATTTTGTAATCGAAATCGTGCGTCGTCGCTGAAGTGTTTATTGCTGACAAAAGTTGGTAAGCAGGTGTGGGCGTGCACCCAGGATATATGCGCATTCACCTAGCACAGAGGAAGGAGGGAAGGTGTCTGAAGAGCTCTTGTTATTCCTGCCATTACCCCCGCTGATTGAAGTCCAACCTCCATTATAGCCCCGAGCGACACGCACATTGAAAAATCACGTCAAGGTTAAGCGAACGGGGCCCTGGAGTTAAACGCATCCGCGCTAGTTTCGACTTTCAGAGCTTAGCAGAAGAAGGGCAGCTTCTGGGTGGCTGTATAACCGTACAGGACAAGGTGGCCGGGCCGACCACTTTCTGTACTGCGACAGCTATTCGGCCTCTTTGGATCTACATGGTCATTCAGTGCAAATCTATAGTAACTGATTTATCTGACGCATTTGTCTATAGCGACTTACAACTAAAGGGTTGCAATGTTTCCTGGGATTTTAACTCACGACTTTTGCGTTAGCACAATGCTGTACTTGTTGAGCTACAAGAGCTATACATTAATGCTGCAAGTCATTGTTATCCTGCTTGTTCATTTAGTTTGGAATGTGATCCAATATTTTACTGTCCCTCGGGGACAAATAAAGTTTTTTTATTTGATTTGAATCAGTTCATTTTAATGAATCACAGGTGGCATTGTGTAGTTAGAACCTACAATTGCACAAGTCCCTGTGTTCCCCTCAATCGTACAGGCACACCCATAACGTCAATGGGTTATAAACCAAATTCTTTACTGCACCTTATAAGTGTCTATTTAACAAGACAGGAACATGTACAAAATTGAGGTAAGTATAGATGGATATATAAGCAATCCAAACTATGCAGATAACTAACCAGTCTTACATACCAGGAAGAGTTTCTGGAGCAGGCATTGCAGGGTCTGGACTCCCTTATTTACGCATTAGTAACAGACGGGGTACAGGTAGAGCAGGAAGTTAGTCAGGTTTGGGGAACCTACTCCGGTGGGAGGTGATTGAAGAGTCAGAGGAGCTTGGAAAGGTGTGTCCACTTTGTGGTTCCATCCCACAAACATGCTTATAACAACATTAAAGGCTAGAATGTGGGCAGCACATGCTACACCTGCTTTAGTCTGTTTCTGAACATGTTCATGTCAGAGATTAAAGAGGAGTTTGTGAGCAGTACTGATCAGGGTGCTGGGAAGAGCCCCCCCCACTGCGGGTTTGTGGTTTGCCCCATGCTGAAAGCAGCTACAGGGCTGTAGTTTAATGTTGGCTTTGGGGAGGTCGGTCTCCCTGGTTCCCCCTTGATGAAGCAGTTGCCGGATTCTCACTTCATCTCGCTGCCCCCCGGAATCTTTTCCGCTGGTGTCACGTGACCCTGCGGCTCTGAGGGCACTGGAATGTGTCAGGTGGTGTGGGTTGAGACGTAAACACCAGACTTCCTCCTCATGATGGAGATGTGGGCTGAACGTGTGCCCTGCCCCATTAGGGACGTGCGGGAACCAGCCCCTCCCCCTTTTCTGGTATCATGGCAACACTTGAACCAGCTTCTTACATAGGCCTGTACCTCAGAGATAAGGAGTCCTTCGTTAATATATATCTGGTTCCCCTTTGCTTTCACATCACCTGGTTTCATGGGGGGAGGGACCGTGCATCTCTGCGTCCTGAGGCCTGGCTGCACCTTGACGTGCTGTCGATCCCAGTTGACTGGAAGGCTTTTATATTTCACACACCGAACGTGTTCCCTGTGACTGTCTCTTTCAGTTTGTTTTCTCTGTTGTTTTTATGTCATCAAACAATAGATAGACTGTGTGTCATTTTTTAAAACAACTGTCGACATTCCGGTTACTTTAAGCTGACTTAGATAAGATTTTGGTAACTGTGGCTCAGGCTGTTTGGGGTGGCTTTAGCTGACAGACATGCTTGGGCGGTTATGTTAGAGTGAGAATTGCTTTCGAGGCCTGTTTCTTCCCCTCCTTGATAACTCACAAAATGTATGCCATCGTGCCATGGTTCATGGAGATTTAGGGCTTTTTTGACATTTTCATGTGTGTGTGTATTTGTTTGTTTGCGCGCAAGGCTGCGTTTCAGGTTGGATCAGCGTGCATGAGCCTTATCCCACCTCTGCCACGGCTGCTCAAACCGGTCCGTCCTGTCCGCCCCACCTGCCAGGCATCAGGAATTAAGCCCACAACACACAGCAGCCTGTGAGAATGTTTCCATGAGTGCTTAGTGCTGGTTGCAGTGGGGATGGGGGGTAGGGGGGGGGTCTCAGGGAATGCAAAGGTGGAGGCCCGGCTGCGTTTGCTGCTTGTGTCTGCGAGCCTGAGGGTGAAGGAGGTGACAGGGCAGAGGATTATGGGTTGATGCAGTGGTCAGTGAAGCCGAGTGGAGGTGAATCACCGTGGACTATGATGAATATAATAGATTGAAATTATTGATTCAATTATTATAGATTTAATTGATTGATTTCAATTTACCTAACTTCGGATGGGCTGCCAGCAGGGCATTCTGGGTAATGGAGGGTACATGTTCGGCACACATTCTCTTTAAGCTGTTTAGTTGTTGATTCTCAGTCAGCGATGGGAATAGGTCACATGGTTCACCTTTGCGCTCGCAGCCGTGCCCTCCTTCCTGATTCCATGGCCCGACGTGTCACCTTCCGTCACTCCCCGCGGCCACGCCGGAGGCCTGCTTGTTCTTTTTCTCGGAGCAACGCCTGCTGGTGTTTGCGTGTGCCCGGCCCTGTCAGTCCTGTGGGCGTGACCCTCTTCTCTACCGATATAGTTCGATACAATAAGTAGGCAAACATAAGGTCCCAGAATCCCTTGGGTGCGCTGCCCTACGCTTAATGTATTTTACTGTTTCTGTATTACTCTCTCTAAATGATGTTGTAATGTATCACAACACATCCATGCAAAGTGCCTTGGGACGACTCTGTTGTGAAAGGCGCTATATAAAAATTGAATTCAATTGAATAATGCGCTTCTGGTGTTCTCCTGTTGCCCCCTCACACCTGTATCTGTAACGGAAGGTGTACTAGCAGCCGTGCTCTTTGGCCCATTTGCTAGGCCCCACCCCTGATTGACTCCCCAGGCAAAGTGTCCCCAGCCCCTTCCCCCCTCCCCTTCCTACCACCTCAGATACGGAAGATCCTAGGTAAATAAAGGCACAGCTTGATTGCCTTTGGGAGGAACATCCATGATGACACAGCATGTTTCCCCAGGGCTCTGCTCCTCTCACCGGCAGATTGGGTTGGCTACCAGCACGGTTTTTACTGGAACCTTCTCTCCAGGTGTTACTGGGCTTGCTTTCCAGGCAGTGCATGTGTGTGTGTGGCCATGTATGTTTTTTTTTTTTTTGGTCCCCACAAGCAAAAATTCAGTTTTATAAAAATCTGTGACTGCAATGGAATAACTAAAAATGCCAAAAGTCTTGTATTCTCTTTGGTTACTTATGGTTAAGGTTAGGGCTGGGTAGGGGTTAAGGTTGTCGTTGTTGGGGTTAGGGTTATGCCCAAAGAAATGAATGGAGAGATCACACAAAGACACCTAATGTATGTATGGGTGTGTATATCTGCATGTAAACGTCAGCGGTTATGTTATTTATGCACACCCTGACCATCGCCTGGGCGACGGTACACTACCCACGCTGCCCTGCGGTCCCGTTCCGGACGTACCGGGAACATGCCAAGTCTCTGCGGGCCTCCCTCTGCTCGCTGCTGGCACCCTCCTTTGACTGGGGTAAAGCACTCTGGGTGTTTGACTGTTAAATAAAGTGTTCTGCCCGGATCTGCCGGTGAGGGCAGATCTGTACAGAAAGACAAACAGTGTCACCTTCAGAGGTGCTGCGAGATGAGACTCCGCGAGCCGCCCAAGTGAATCAAACCGCGTATGGTGGATTCCGGGGCTGGGTGGCGCGCTCTGAAATTGCCAAAGCTCGTGGGGTCATTCTTCTGCTGACTTCTGCAAGCTTTCTGAGATCAGGTGTATGCGGAGTGCAATTATAGGTTGCCAGTCATGCACCCTGAACTGGTTTAGCAGATAAAGCTGTAAAAAATCTCCGGACTTCAACCAGAGTTTCAGGAATGTCACTGCGCCGTGGCATGGGGCGGGGGGGGGGGGGGGGGGACTCTGACCTATCGCTGCCACTGATTGGCCAGAGCTTAGGTCAGGCCTGGTCATTTTGTCAGTGTTAGGAGTTCCCTGACGACAGGGGGGTACCGCCAGTGACCACATTGCTGCCTGTGTGCAGCTTCCCCCTGCTTCTCCTTCTGTAGCCACTGACTGCTGATGCACCAGCTTTGCTATCAGTACTTTTGTACTGATGCTTCAGTGGAATTTATCAGAAAATAGCTTGTAAAATTAAAACAGACCCTTCCCAACATAGTTGCCTCATAGTGCCTTAAAGATGCCGATTTTATTAGCACAGAAGTTTTTATTTATGTATGTTTTAGATACTCAGATGTGCTCACCATATTGCCTCATAGTTATGCTATTAGGATCATGCGCCCAGGGTTTGTGGTTCCAGTCCTGCCTCCACCATGGGTGTCTGTGTGCATATTCCCTCTGTGTTGTGCAGGTTCCTCCTGCAGTCCAAAGACATGCACCTGGGTGGATTGACATCTCTAAATTGTAATGTATGTGTAGTTGTAATGTACACGCGAGTGTGGCCTGAGATGGACTGCCATCCCATTCAGGGTGTCAGCCCCAGGCCAACGCCACTGAGGATAGCAGCTGGGTGATCTGGAATCTGACCTTCATTTTAGGTTTAGGCACATAACTGATATGCGGTAGGGAGAGAAGCATTCACCTGGTCAGTCCGGTATTTGCATATGTGTAAAATGTGTCAGTTGTCAGGAAAGTACAAGTTCAACAGCGATAAAGTCTTAAAATGTTCCACGATAGCACGGTGACTCACCCTGAGGTTCTCTTTCCTTTGCAGAACTCTGACTTCTGGGTGATAGGGCTGGTGCGCATTCCAGGGAACCTGTGTGTGTGTGTGTAGCATTCCCCTGCGCTGTGTGTGCGCGTCTTTGCACTGATTCACCTGTCAGTAACAGTGCTGTAGGTGTGTCTGAATTGTAACTGTCATTATGATGGTGAGGAATGGCAGCTTGTCTCAGTCGGGCCTCGTCCGCTTTTCCCGCATTTCACTGTGGTCCACGTATACGGGCGTGACTCTCATTCCCGTGCGAGGAGCGGCAGCCGTGAGCCTGCGTGTGCCGCGTTAGGGGCTGTGCAGGTGCCCCGTCCTCGCCATCTCTGCCAGGCCTTGCGGGGGCCCTGATGCGGTGGGAGTGAATGGTAACCTTTGAGACCGACTTTCTGAAGGCAGGCTTGCGAATTCCATGCCACCAGAATGCCTGCTGAATATGAATCTGCATCTGCATTTTTCCCCTCAGAAAGGGCGTTTTGTTCCCCGAGGCCAAATGCGAGTGTGGCTCACTCAGCGAGAACCACAGATTTCTTTGTTTACGTGTCTCCTTTCTCTCAGAAAGGGCCCCATCCTGTTTCTGGGTGAGACGCTGTGAGCGTATAAAAGAGCAGAGGTGAGCCACACAGGTTGGCAGCTGGATGGGTGTGGGGGGGGCTGATAACTCCAGAGCCCCCAGGCCTATGGCGTCACATTCAGGTCTGCCCCAACTCCCTCCCATGCAGGGCCTCTGGTGGTCATACCTCTCTGGGAGGGAGGGGGGGTAGCTGATAGGTCAGATTAATTTAGACGCTCCACCAACAATGGCTACCTGCCGCTGGGGCCCGTTAATTTCCTTGCTGTTAATTATGGGCAGCCTCTACGGGGCTGGGGCCTGTACGGACTTCCAGGTCCCACTTGGGATGTCTGTCATGCTAGTAGACACTCGGCAACAGCGGCACGGAGCTTGTGGCAGTGAACTCGGCTTTTCATTCACACCACTTCTTGCTGCCTTGCGCTCAGTTTGCGGAAGAAAGATTTGGGATGCATGTGGGGGGGGGGGGGGATGGCAAAGAACGGGTGTCTGTGGGGTGAAAATGCCAAGAATGTCAGCCTCGTTCTGAAGGAGAGGAAAGACAAGTGCCCTTTCATCAACCGTGACAGTCATTGGCTGTCCCCTGTGGCCCGGCCCACTCTTGGTGCCCCGCCCCCATCGGTTGGTGACCAATAAAGTGACCTTTCATTGGCCGAGTCAGTTCTGGCTGTCCCGCCCACAGTGCCCAGTGGGGTTACCAGGCCAGGAGATTTGTATTCCAGGTGGCAACAGCATGACCAACGATGGCTCTTCACCACTTCAGCAATTCACACCAATAAAACACTCCAAGCTTGTGACTAATCAGTCTGCAGATCTTCACTGCTCAGCTGTTTCATTTCCTGTAATCTGCCATTTCTGCTGGGGAGGGGAGACAGAGGTTAAATCAGACAAATGGTGAAGCATTGCTTGATGGCATGAGGAGCCCACTTCATCCCTGGGGGCCCCCACATGTGGCCTTGCTCCCTAAGAGAGAGCGTTCTTTGTGAAATTCCAGTCTTCTCTAAGCCAGTGTCCTCTGAGACCCCTAGACGGTCCAAGTTTTTCCTCCCTCCCTGTTCGCAGTCTGGTAGAGAACCGGTATGTGCAAAAACGTGGACCGCTGAAGGTCCCAGTGGACCGGGTTGAGGAACACTGCTCTCAGTGACCTGAAGTGATTCAGCTTTAGAGGTTTCATCTGCAGGTGGTGCTGTGTCAAAGATTCTTTATCAGCTTGTAGGTTCAAAGTCCAATAAGCTGAAATCTAACATCTTTAATAGTAATTAATAAATGTAGATTAGATTCCATGGTGCAACCTCAATCATTCTGTCCGCCCTGGGGCTGTGATGCTGTTCTCAGATCAGCCGCCCGGGCATGTTGATGGCTGGCTGTGAACCATGTGAGAGGCTGGGCTAGACCCCCTCCCCCCCCCAGTCTGCATGGTTTATGCTGCAGGTGGGCTCTGTGGTGCCCCTACAGAACGTTCTGGAGCAGCCCCCGCTTCAGGGGACTCATTTTGCCTCATTTTGAATCGCAGCTGCTATTTTCCGCATCTGCTCTCTCTACCTCTCGGCGTCTTTCGTCTTCCTGATTCCTAAAAGGCCGGGAATCCCAGACACGTGCCGGTCCGCTATAACCCCTGCGGGTCCCAGGTTCGGTTCCTTTACTGCTGTCTGTATTATTAAGCAGTTAGCTTTGGATGATCAGAGGTGGAATTCCTGCGGCAGTGATGGTTATAACAATGAAAGCGGTAATGAAAGTAGAAGTACAAAGGTCACTTGCCTGGGGCAGGTCTGTGCCTGTGTGCGTGAGCGTGAACAGCAATTGCCTCAAACCCGAATGCAAATAGGATTGATTGGGTGAGAAGTACGAGCCGAAACCCTCTTAAGAGTGTGTGTACCTGTGTGAGCGGCATTTACCCGGAGCTGCCCGCATGTTTGTGTAACCCTCCCTGTACATACGGTGCATTCTCAATTGGTGGAAAATCCCTGGGATCCTGCTGCTGGGGCTCGGAGGTTGCTATCGCCGCCTGGGGGCCTGGTACGCCCAGCACCCCCCCAAGATCAGAGGAGCCGTGTTTACTGCTGCGGGAGCCGGCTCAGGGGAGGGGCAAGGCAGAGATGGGACGGCTGGTACAGACGCAGCCGTCGTTCCTGGCTCCAGCCCCCCTGCAGCGACACTGTGCCCCCTGTTCCTCCAGTACCAGCCGCAGTCAGTCCCCTCTCATCCCTCTCACACTCCATCTTTCTCCTTCCCCCCCCTCAGCACATCCGTATCTCTGTCGCTGATTGGGGGAGCTGGTGGCCGTACTGACACCATCCCCCCCCCCCCCCCCCCCCGTTCGGGGAAAGACTGGTTACAAAGAAACGTCTTTGTGTGGATGGTGAGATTCTGTAAGCCCCCACGGTTCAGCATTGCCCCACTCTCCCCCCCCCCCCCCCCCCACCCCCAAGTCCCCAGTCCATCTCCAGCCCCCCCCCCCAAATCCAGCTGTGAATGCAGCCCAGCTCCCTTATCTCCTGTTTCCTAACTAGACGCAATTAACTGGAAACCACCAACGGTACTGGCTGTGTTGTCATGTGCCATATAAGGGGTGGGGGGAGGGGGGGGCTCCTTTTCTCTCTTCTGTCTTCCCTCCATCAACCATGTACATGTAATGAAAGATGAGTATCCCGTCTGTCGCGCTGCAGTCCTTCCTGTTTCCTGTGGCCGGCTTTACATCCCGACTCCTCTTCACCTGTGGCACCTCCTGGCTGCTCCCCGTTTCCGCAGTCCTGCTTTTAGCAGTCCCCCTTTTAAAGCTTTTCGATCTACGTTTGCAATGCCGGTCACCACTGGGCCGAGAATTCTGGGAAATGTGTTTCTCTTATAGGGTTTCCTTCCTCTGTTTTGCTCACCGTGGTGGCCTCTTGCTGGGTTTGCGCCATCCAGTGTATGTTGTTTGGTGTACCTTGGCCAACGCCCTTCCCATGACTCCTAGGGCCTGGAACAGTGTATCAGGCCGTGACTCATTTGCTGAAGAGGCAGGGCCACTCTGACGCTCCCTGTTGCCATGGCACCCATTGCTAGAGCCACCTTTGTTTAGGATGTGTGGCACCTGCTCCTCCCCGATGGAGTAAGCTGTTATCATTAGCATAGGCATTAGGAAGCAGTGTGTGCGTGCCGAAGAAGTCAAGCGAGAGAGACCGCCTCATCCAGAAAGTTCAGCACGTTCCTGAAAGTGCTCACACGCAAGCGGGTCGCCTGCCCCCCTCGTCCTGCTCCTTACCAGACTGGCATCCTCACACTGCGCGTCTCACTGCATTCTGCGCTTTCCAGTAGGGCCGTGTGAGTCAAGTGCTACAGAACCAACATTGCTAGATATTGAAAAATATTTGATAATGGACTGAAAAGTATAGTTTATTGCTGATGTGTAGAGAACATCCAGCTGTTTAACTTTATAGTAAAATGTATTATTCAGTTGTGTTCACAAATATAACATTATTTTAAAAAACTAAATAGTCAGTGGTGTGTGACCCATCCATCCATGGGTGGATTCTTGATTGGGATGGTACCACAATCCCTTCCTCCCACTGATGAGGGGCGTGGCGGCTCACTGGTTTCAGTGTCAGCTAGTTACCAGCCTCCCCAGTTACCGCTACTGCGTTTGGAGCCCGTATCCATGGTGCCCATTGTGTGGCGAGGTGGTGGTTCTGCTGGCTGACAGGATTCCCTTGTTGACGCGTCCCTTCATCACCTGAGAGACACTGGAGCAGCCCGAACCGGTCGGGTGGGCTTCACCTCGTGTCCAATGGTCATTAGAGACTGAATGTCTGCTGTGGATTCCCCCCTTGGGTTTCACCATGTCCCCGTTGGCCGTTAGCAACACAGCGTCCACCCTCAGTGTTCACCGTATATCCTGAGGCTGTCAAGGCCAATTCATAGTTCACTTTTGCGTGTGTGCTTTCGTTTGCGGATGAGGGGATGTGACATAAATTTTGTCATCACGGGTTGCCTGCGGACTCAAATTTTTATGTCTAGTGGAAACCTTGGGGACCTCTGCGCATCTCCCAGGCATGTGCAAGATAATTGATTAGGTATTTCCAGTAGGTGGCAGGGTGGACTTGCACAGATCAGCGGTCAACCCCAAAAGAGCAGAGGAAGAATAGCTGTTGTAGTAGTAGTTATGGTGAGTGGCTGTATGAGGAAGTGCGGAGGTAACTGCATATCTAATTTTTCCTACTGTCCTGGCATTTTACCTATGTATACAGTACATTAAAAAGCAGCACTATTCCAGCATTTTGAAATCTTGGCAATGAAATTCGCTGAGCAGGTTCGGGGTGTTGGAGTCCTGGCTAATTTTGTTTAGGATTTCAAAATATTGTGGTATGCCTTATTACTGTAATACTGCCCAAATCTTGACTAATAACATTAAAACTGTTCATAAAAGTTTACCCGTTTCGCTACACTGCTTGTGTTTGTGTTTGTTGCAATATATCTGCCCTCTCCTGGTCTGGTGGAATATCACTGCTGTATAAATGCACTGACCACAACCATCTGGGCCATAAGAGACACAGCCTCTGTTCTGGAGTCCCCCATCAGGCCTCACTGCGTGTCCCTGGACCATAAGAGATACAGCCTCTGCTCTGGTGTCCCCCATCAGGCCTCACTGCGTGTCCCTGGACCATAAGAGACACAGCCTCTGTTCTGGTGTCCCCCATCAGGCCTCACTGCGTGTCCCTGGACCATAAGAGACACAGCCTCTGTTCTGGAGTCCCCCATCAGGCCTCACTGCATGTCCCTGGACCATAAGAGACACAGCCTCTGCTCTGGTGTCCCACAGCCGTTAGAGAGCAAACGTCTGTTCTGAAGTCCCCCCGCGGGCTTCACTGCATGTCCCGGGACCGTCACAGACTGAGCGTCTACTCTTCAGTTTCCCCATATGTTTCCCATATGATTCCCCATAGAGGTACTTTCAAAGGACCATGTACATAAAGAAGTGTGGCAGCAGTGCAGAGCTATTGGTGTCTCAACAGATGGCCTAGTATCTCCATCTCTGGGGCTGTGGATTCGAATCCCATGTGTGTGGCTGTAAGTTTGGGTTCTCCCCCTTGGTTGGGTTTTCACCAGCCACACAACTGATGCTCTCTTGATGAGAAATATCAACAGTGCTGTGGTCGCCTTTGGCATGAGGAGTAGATTAGAGCAGGATGACGGGATTAAGACTGATCCTAATTATCTTTCTCAGTAAACCTCTCTAATCTGAGGTTTATTTGAGTTAGTGAGGTATAGTAGTATGATTATTATTCATTTTATTAGTGCTATGCCTGTGGCTTTTATGTGAACCAACGAGAAGAGCAGAGTTTAGTCGGGTTAAGAGTGTGGACACCACTGAGAGGTGGTGGTTGCTTGGGGGCGGGGCCACAGCACTGGTGATGTCATTAATGATGTCAGTCAGATGCTCTAGGTTAGAGTCCGGGAGCTGGTTAATGTTTCATCTGCTGGAGGCCAGTTAGGAGAGACCTGTGGCTGACACCTCGGCAGGCACGTCAGCCGGTGTGTGCGTGCGTGTGCGTGTGTGTGGCTGTATGTGTGACAGGAAAGAGGGGCTGTGGGAGGAGCGTCAGGCTGCATTGGTGGATTTGGTGATTTTAGAAGCTGCTTGGGCAGGGGGTGAGGGCGGAGTGTGGCTCATAGCATGGAACGTTCTGGTGAAAGTGTGCTTAGGGGCTGTCACAGCGGGCGCTTGGATGAAGTCTTGCAGCCTGGTTTGTATTGTGTAAAAGAGCCCCCCCCCCACCCAAAAGATCTGTAGGTTACCCTAAGGTGGGTGGAGCATTGAAGGCTTTGTGGGAAACATCCATTCATTTTTATGGGAAAACCCTAATTCTAACTATCATGACCTTAACCCATACCCAGCCCTAACCTTAACCATAAGTAACCAAACAAAATACAGGACTTTTGGCATCTTTTAAACTACATTCACAGATTTTTATAAAAATATGGTTTATACTGTGAAAAATATGTGCACAAATAAGCTAATAGGTGACAGGTTCTGCTACATTGTGGGTCCCCTACACACAAACCTACACACGTGATGCCGTGAGCTGGCCTCTGGCTTACAGACTGCAGAGTTCATGCCATGGATAAAGAGACTTCACTTCAGCAATAATATAGCAACCATAGTTAAGAAATGACTGAAACCTCTCTCTCTCTCTCTCTCTCTCTCTCTCCCCTTCTCTCTCTCTGTCTCTCCTCTCCCTCCTCCAGGTAAGGGAGAGGAGGAAGCCCCAGGAGCACACAGATGGGATGGAGGAGCAGGAGGAGCTGTCAGCCACCAGCCGCTGCAGCAAAGTCAACTTTGAGACGGTGAGGGTGGTGACATGTCTGGCCTGGCCACCAGGGGGGCGTGTTTCTGGTGTACAATAATATCATCAAACTGCCAGTGTATATTTTATAGGAATGAAAAATACCCAACACACCTACAGTCTTCATGTAATAAATAAAGGGTAATGGTATACGTTGAGTGCACCTTCATACTGCATTTATAATGCATTAATAGAAAATTCATAAGCAGCATGTATGTATTCGTTAACATACCTTAACAGCTTTATTATACATTAATAACAAACATTATACAGTAAAATCCACTTATAACGCACTTCAAGGGACCTGGCAAAACAGTCCCTAATATCCAAAGTCCGTTATATCCAGAGTTGCTGTATGTCCAGAACACAACTACAGGACACCATTTACTCATGCCACACCCCAGCAGACACACGTGTGGTATAGATTATTATATTGTACATGTAGTAATCCAACTTCACCTGACCAGATGCGTGACTATTAATAATCCCGACTACGTATCTGCGCTGGATATCACCGGCACGCCACGCGCCTTGTAGGCGGAGCTGCATGTCCGTTATAGCCGAACAAAACTACAGCTAAAAGCGGCCCTGGGGACCAAATTGTCTGTCCTTTATAAGCAAAATTCCATTATATGTGAGTCTGCTATATCCGATGCTTTTTCTGCATGTTCTTAAAGGTGCACGGCCGGGACCAGCGGACCTCGTCCGTTATAGACGATATTCCGTTATAAGCGAGTCCACTATAACAGGATTTTACTGCATGATGATGACAAACATTATAATTGTACAATCATGCAATGTTTGTTAATAATGTATATTAAAGCTGCTAAAGTATGTTACAATGTTAAGGTTTGCTTAAATGCTGTTTATGAATGTTCTTTGAATGCATTATGAAGGTTCCGTTTATGTAAAGTGTTACCAAATAAAGTTTGTTAAGCGGACACAGTTGCTTGGGTTAGTCTGGCAGTACACACATGTGCGTTTGCTATGCGTGAGAATCGCCTGGCGTTTCTCACAGCTTGGCCAGTGCATGGTGGGTATCACCCGCTTCAGCTTGGGGTAGTGGGGGATGGAGGGTGGAATGCACTCATTGCTACTAATTAACAGCATGAGAAGCGTGATGTTAAGCATAATGGGCTTAATGTTTGACCGATTGGGCTGGGTGAGTAACAGCGAGGTGGCAGCCAGATGCACCAAGCGGAGCGACACGCTTGGGTCAGAAGATCATAGCAGGCAGCTGATGTGTTATGCAATATAAGCACAGACCAGTGATTCCTTCCCCTCAAATTCAGATGCGGAAACTGCAGCCTCACTTAATGCAACGCAGGGTTTCTGTCGCATGTAATGCAGTGAGTCCCCAGTCACATGCAGGTCATCCAGTTTTAAACCAGCACCAGAATTAGAATTTAGTGATTAATTGTCATTGTTGACACACCACAGCACACAACAACGAAATGTGTTCTCTTTTAACCCATATGTGACACCGTGACATAGCAGGGGGCAGCTAATTCAGCGCCCGGGGAGCAGTGCTTGGGGGCGGTACCTTGCTCAGGGTACCTTAATGATGCCTTGCTGGTCAGGGATTTGAACCTGCAATCTTTCAATTACAAGTGCGCGTCCCTAACCATTAAGCCACCACTGCCCACCACCCCTATATGCAGAAGAACAGGCTGATCTGCTTATCAGGAATGAAAACATGCCCTCACTATGCCCCTCCCAGCTTGGAGGGGAAGGGGGTTGGGTTTGGCTTCGCAGAAGACATAGACCTTGTGGAGGCTGTGCCTCACGGCCAACCTCTGGGGCTTTGCACGGAGGCAGGTCGTTGCTCCTCAGGTCTCTGACCCCAGCTTCCTCATGCAATCTGGCCCACATAGCCATGCTGCATGTCAATCGCGTCAGGACCCCAACCCCAGGGGTGGACATGGGGCGGGGAAAGGAAATCTCCCCCACTGTGTTTACTCTGTTGCCTCTTTGCTTTAAACCTGACTTCATAACCCAGAATGAAGGGCAGACTGGCGGAGGAGGCGGTCTGCCACCAGCTCTTTGTCTTTCTTGAGGTGTCGATTAGCTGCTTGGCCAGGAGAACAGGAAAGGCGATCAGATGTTCTACTGGTGACATTTTTCACCCGGCTTCACTGAGCCTTTTGAGGAAATGGGCAACAGACCAAAAGCATGAGACCACAGAGCAGTGAATTTATCTGTGAGGAAAAGAAAGGCAAGAACAAGTCTTAGGCTTGAAGGGGGGGCTGTGAGTGCAGTGCCCCCTATGGGTCCAAGTGACAAGTGAGTCCCAGCACCATTTCTTGTCTGGCTGTTAACCCCTCGCCTGACATGTTATTTCCCTTTAATTTGATTGATGTGATTGATGTCATGCTTATTAATAATTTGCATTGGTTACTGTCAATGTCAATAAGCTTTTGAACAAAAAAACTTTGTACAACTGCTAAGCAAAAGGCCCTTTCTGAGCAGTTTCCCAGCAGCCACTGTGTTCTTCCTCAGCTCGCTGACTGTGGGTCTCTTGTTATGAGTGTGCCTCAGTAGGTGACCTCATCGCCGTGGTCACCTGATAACTGTTATCAGGGACCTGTGGAGTTCAACAAAACCTCACATAATGCCACTACTTCCTGCATTGCCACTGCAAAGCTAAAAAACAAGCAATGGAGTCATTGGTGTGATGCAATGGCTCCCTCTGTTGACAGTTCTTGGTACTGTGACTCTTCTGTTATGGCAAATCTGGTGCCTGTAAATTTGTGTTTGAACTTTCCTCTAACTTTGGCTCCTGGTGGTTGGCCCAACCCCCACAGGACTTGGTAGACTGGCACAAGCCCCTGGCGTGGCAGGTTGGGCATCTGCGTGAAAAGTATGACACATGGGTGCATCAGCCCGTGGACCGACCCATCCGGCTTTTCCAGTCTGAATTTTTGGAGGCCAGCACCAAGACTTCCTGGTGAGACTCACAAACCTGATCTGATTGGCTAGTGTGGTTAGATCTCTATGTGACATTATGAAGTATCTCTGCATGTTCTACGCATGGTGCATTCAGTAGGTAACACTGTATGTGTTTGTTTAGTGAAACTTTCTTCTTGTGCTGTCTATGTTCAGTAAGTGAGACTGTCTTCCTGTGTTTTGCGTGTTCAGTAAGTGATACTGTGTGTGTTTGTTCAGTAAGTGACTGTGTCTCCCTGTGTATTAAGTGATACCGTATGTATATATATATATATATATGTGTGTGTGTTCAGTAAGTGACTCCCGGTTGTCTGTGTGTTAAGTTACGTATGCCCTGCGTGTGTTTAGTAAGAGTCTCTATCTCCCGGTGCTTTGTGTGTTAAATCATATTCTGTGTGTGTTCAGTAAGTGACTCCCTGTGCTTGGCGTGTTAAGTTGAACTGTGTATGTGTGTTTTCAGTAAGTGATTCTGTTTTGCGGTGCTCTGTGTGTTGTTATACTTTGTGTGTTCAGTGAGTGACTCTGTCTCATGGTGCTCTGTGTGTTAAGTCATATTCTGTGTTCAGTAAGTAACCTTCTCCCTGTACTCGATGTATGAAGTGTGTGTGTGTGTGTGTGTGTGTGTGTGTTCAGTAAGTGACTCTGTTGTCTTGTGCTCCATGTGTTCCCAGGTACATGGTCCCAGTTGTGTGGATGCCCCTGGTGTTATATTTGAGCTGGTACTGCTATACCACCTTAGCACAGGAAAAAACCAGACTGTTCATCACCACAAGTAAGACTCCCCCCACTTCCACATATACCTTTACCCTCATTTACTTGTATGCTCATCTACCTGAAATATCACTTGTATAATCAAATCACATTCCCTACATTATTTTGATAGTGACATAATGGCAGAGCTTTGCCCAGGTTCTCTGATATGCCCACCCTCCGGTTCTCTGTCACTCCCACCCTCCGGTTCTCTGACGCGCCCACCCTCTGGTTCTCTGACACACTCACCCTCCGGTTCTCTGACAAGCCCACTCTCCGATACTCTGTTACTCCCACCCTCCAGCTCTCTGACACTCCCACCCTCAGGTTCTCTGACACTCCCACCCTCCGGTTCTCTGTCACTCCCACCCTCAGGTTCTCTGACACTCCCACCCTCAGGTTCTCTGTCACTCCCACCCTCCAGCTCTCTGACACTCCCACCCTCAGGTCCTCTGACACTCCCACCCTCAGGTTCTCTGACATGCCCACCCTCAGATTCTCTTACACGCCCACCCTCAGGTTCTCTGAAACGCCCATCCCCTGCTTCTTTCTTGATTGTCTGACATGCTCGCCCCTGCAGATTACTCATTCATGGTGCACAAGTACACCTTCCCTCTGATCTTCCTATTTGGTATGTTCGTGTGGTCCTTCATTGAGTACTGCATCCATCGCTTCGTATTTCACATGCGCCCTCCTGCCCACAACTATTACCTCATCACCCTGCACTTCCTGTTGCACGGGCAGCATCACAAGGTGAGTGGGGCCAGGGGGGTGGGCACCTGTGCTCTCTGCTCTGGAGTCCTTTGACACCTGACACCTGACTTCTGACCCCACAGTCCCCATTCGATGGCTCCCGCCTGGTGTTCCCCCCCGGGCTGGCCTCGCCTGTCATCGGCGCCTTCTACCTGCTCATGCAGGCTCTCTTCCCTCATGGACTGGGCCTGTCCATGTTCGTGGGGGGGCTGTGTGGCTACGTGGTGTATGACATGATCCATTATTACCTGCACTATGGCTCCCCCCTGAAGGGCTCCTACATGTACGGCCTGAAAGTCTACCATGTCAAGCACCACTTTGAGCACCAGCGAGCAGGTAGTGTGTCAGTGATGTGACTGCCCCCCCCCCCGCTTGTGACCCAACCTCCAGCCTCAGTTTGCTGCTCACCTCACCAGAGCCCCACTGATAAATTAACATGCCAAAATTACAGCTCGTTGTCAGCTAATTGCAGATAAATTGGTATCATATTGTTTATAATGGCCAAGTGTATTTTTATACATTTGACTCTCAATTATCAGTACTTTAATGTATTATGTTGCACTCTTATTCAAGTTATGATTTATGGCAAACAAAAAATTTATAATGTCATGTCATGTTCTCTTGGTGAGGACTTAAATAACTACATATAATAAATGTTAGGGAAAATCTTTGTTTAAGTTATGGTTGTCTGAAAAAAAAAGAATTTTGGCTATTATATCAGGATTTAATTATTGGATTTTTTAAATACTCAAATATAGAAATGAGCACTGGTATCGGAAAATGTATTGGCTGGACTGTAAACCTCACTAACATTGCTCAATTGTAAATGGCAATAGAAAGTCAGAGCTGCTAAATCTGTGAAATGTTCTGTGAGCTTCAGCAAACACGAGAAACCCCCCCGGCCCCCATGAAGCTGTGTGTTTTCTTTTTTGGTTCTGTCTTGGCCCAGGCAGCCATGGAATGATGAACAGCCTCACTTTGCGTGATCTTGCCTTTTACTGTTGTTCTTTGTGCTCGATTCATATATAAATATATAAGAGTCTGTTTTCTGATGTCCACCATTGTCTCCCCCCCCCCCCCCCCAACAGGTTTTGGAATCACCACCACTTTCTGGGATCGCCCCTTCAACACCTTAATTCCGGACGAGTCCTTTGAAGGCACTCACTGACTGGGGGGCACTGCAAGCACCTCCTCCTGTCACCCGATCTTGACCCTTGCCCAATCCCCAGCCCTGCTCTCTATATGGCTCCACCCCCATCCCACCCCCTGGCCCCGCCCCCCATAGCCCCCCCTCCTCTGTCCCCAGCTGTTTTTCTGCTTCCCTCCCTGATATTTCTGTCACCATGGCCGCCGATCACAGTGGGGAGAGTTCTGTCAATTAAACCACCCTTAAGAGGGGCTAATATATATTTATTTATTGATTCTCTAAAAACGTTCAAAGAACGGACAAAGTGTGGGGGAGCATAATTTTTCCGTGTTTCTTTTAGGGTTAGTGTTCATGTTAAATTAATGAGCATTTACAAAACGTTTTCTTGTTGGTGGTAACAGGAGACAGAGAGAGAGAGCGAGAGAGAAAGAAAGGGAGGGAGAGAGAGCGGAAAGGAGAGGTGGTGAGGGAAAGTTGATGAGGGAGTGAGTATGTTGCAGAATATGAGAGGTGTAGTACTGAAATTTGGCCTGGCGGGGGCGCAAGGGTCCTCTCCCGGTCTCTCTTCAGAGCTGACATAGCTTTGGTGCTGCTAACCACCCCATCTGTTTGTGAAGACGGCTGCTCTTCGCCAATCATTCTTTACCTTCAATGAGTCGGGGTGGCCCCTGGGAGGGGGAATGGGTGTGGTTTCGGTACTCTGATTGTCTGCGTGCTGTGCCTGTGCTTTTGGGTCACCGAGGATACCCAGTAAAGAACCCAGAGAAGATGAGGCCGTGGCCGGCAGGACTCTGCTGCAGTGGGGGGGGGCCCGGAACTGAGTGGTTACCAGTGGTGCTGCGGTTTGTGAGCAAGGGCTTCTGGGAGTGGAGACACGCCCCCTTGGGCTATGACCTCATCCATTGAAGAGCCCTGGATGTAGAAAAGCCCCCCATCTTCATCTCATGGCAGATATCTCTGGTGCTCCGTCCCTCCTTAAGGTGTCCTACTCGGTCTTCCTTCCTTAACACAGTTCCCGGCTCTGTTCTTGTTCCTTAAAATTTCCCAGCTATTGGGGGAGGGGCAGGGTGGGGGGTTGCAAGGAGAGTTGTAAAGAAAAACACTGGAAATTCATGGGAAACGCCACTCGTCCATCTTCTGTTGAAGCTGTCCTCTTATGATGGACAGGCTCAACAGGGGAAGCCAGTGACAGAGGGAGGGGGGGGGGGCGCTGGCAAAAGGAGGGCAATGCAGGGGTGCGGGGGTCTGAAGCTGATTTGAGAAGATGCAAGCAAGAAACACCTAATTAGTAGTCTGACTTACCACTAGTTTGATTTAAAAAAAAAAAAAAAAAAAGTAATTTGCAGATGTTTATGGGACATGGCCCACCCCCCAAATCCCTGGTCCATGCCCCCCCCCCCCCATAGCACCTGACCAAACCAAATGATGTAGGAGTACAGGAGGGGCTGTTTGTTTGGATAAATGAAATATATGTGTATATTTATAAACAATGTGTTCGCTTTATTGAGGAAGAAAAATGCACAGCATCTATTTCTTTAAACTAAATGATACTTCTAATAATTTTCTAAATCTGTTTACTACAATACATTTTTAAACCTTTTTTTAAATGTCTATGCAAACACAACGCAAAATGTATTTGTAAATAAACACGTGAATATTTCTGAACTGTGCTGCTGTTTGTCCATTTTTGAGACACTCCTTCTGTGACACATTATTTTACACATACTGGGCAACTGGGTTTGGGGGTGTGTGGCTGTAAGAGTAAAAAAAGTCTGTTTTAGTAAACTTAGACTTGTTTCTGTGATTGGTGGATTACCCTGGCTTTGGCGTGGCCAGGCCTGTGATTGGCTCCGGCTTTAGCTCCAGTGAAATGTCAGCAGATATGACAGAATGCTTAACTACCTGTTTTTTAAATAGTAAATAATTAAGAATGAATAAATAAAAAAGAGCTGAGGATATTCCCGAAATAGCCGAATTTAATCGCTTACTGTGTTGTTTTATATGACTTTACAGTTTAATTTTATATAATTGTTAAAGGTGGTTCACTGGCTCCATTGCCTGACGCCCCAAGGGCTGGGGGCTGGGGGGGGTCTAGCATGTTCCACATGGTTCTCCAGTTTCCACATGCAGCCAGTCAGACTGGTCTTTCTAGATTGCCCATTGTGTGCAGTGTGTGATTTGTGACGGACTGGTATCCTGGTCAGGATATGCCCCTCCCCTGTGCTGCCTGAGATAGACCCCGTTATCCTGAAAAAATAAAAAATGATGTTCTGGATTAATAGTTAGAACATTTGATTTACAGTATATACACACAACTGATGAGCAATAGCTTTGCTAATAATTCATAAAGCTTTGTTTTATCCATCTGGGGAAGATCTGAGACCGGTATGATGAAAAAATTCATGATATGATATGATTATGATATGATATGGTAATGATTCGTGTGGTTATGAGGGTGGGGTGGCTCCCCCTGCTGGTTGCAGCTGCCAGAGCCGCCTGAGCATGAGCTTGGTAATGCAGCCGACTGGGCCGTAAACAGCCCGTAACAGACTGTGACGTCTCACAGAACCCACCTCGGTGACCCCCCAGTGTCTGCAGTGGGAATGGGGCCTCATTTTCATCTTGGGCTCTGCTCACATTTGGGTTCCTGTTGCTATGTCACCCCTGCAACCGGTAAGTAAGAACAGATGAAGGAATATCACCCTCATTTTTGGTGTCAGGTTATTTCCAAGCTGGATGAGACTGAATGTCACGTCCTTGTAAAGACTCCATCAGCTTCAGGAGGTGAATGAGAGCTTGCAGACAATGCATTCATCTGTTTCTTCTTCAACAAAACATTGTAACTTGCTGAAACCGGTGCATGATCTGTTAATGACAACGATCATATATGTGTTCATGGTAAATATGAACTGTCTTTCACAGGCTGTATATGCACAGGTATCAAAGGGATGAAGTATTTGATCCCCTTCCCTGAATTAACTCCTGCATGGCTGTGGGGCAGAAATCCACATGGGTCATTTCCTGTCTACATAGCCGCTGCCAGTGCTGCAGTGAAGTGGAAAGGTCAATAGTGAAAACTTTAGGCAAAATTGAGGCGTAACACGAGATGGAGGAACAAGTGAAAAACACCCTAGCAGTGTGAAATGAACAAAAATAAATTCAAAGTATTTTTGTGTTGTCTGGTTTCAATTACAATTTTATAACTCATAGCTTTTATATCCTTTAATTTCATTTGATCAAATTACTCTCTCTTTCCCCCCTTTTTGATGATTAAATGCATTTGTGTTTTATAGTATCTTGCGTAGTTTATCTTTTTATCTTAGTTCACTTTAAACCATTTTATTTATTTAGCTGATCTACTTTGTGCGTATTGAGACCATTAGCAGGTGGGCTTTAGGACCCAGGGCTGCAGGAAGGGTTTGCCTGGAGCTGGCAAAGCAAGCAGAGCCGGGAGAGCCACCTCCCACACCCTCCAGTGAGGGAGCAGCCCAGCATTTTTCTGGCTGACTTCTGGCAACCTTGGTTCGGAGACACCCCAGCCATTACTGTCCGAGCAGAGTAAGAAGGGAATCCACAGGAGGAGCACAGACTTAAAAGCAGGATTCTGACAGGTACTGATGTCATTTAATCTCTTTTCACATCTCTGTTTAAACATCCCACCCCACTTTTGTTTTCTCTCCCGTCTCTGTCACTGTCACATCCCCTCTGTGAACGGGAGCCCCTTAACGGCTGGTCAGGCCCCACCGGGACAGATTCCATGTGCCTGTGATATCAGACCACTGCAGTCCTACTGACAAAGTGCTGCTGTGGAACTTTTCTGCTGGTTTGCAGTAGTTCAGTCGGGAGTAGTCTTACTAGTTGAAGTGGGAATGGCAGAGACTTCCTGTATGTTTAACAACTGAACAACTGGGAGTGACTAGTTTCAGTTGTGCATGTCTGCAGCGCAGTCTATATTTACATGTATTCGGGTGAGAGTGTGTGTATCAGTTCTGTGTGTGTATATGTGCTGTCCTTGTTTACCACAGATGGCTGGCTGCTTTACCTTTCCAGCATGCCTGTGTTATACTTACTGGCAATCTCTGGCCTGATCCCAGATAATGGATTTAATGTTGACTTCCTGTGTGATGAACTTTCGTGCGCTGCATCACTTCCTGTTTGGTTTGCCTCTGCCTGTGTGAGCCGTGGCTGTTTTATGAGTGATAAACGGTCTTCTTTATCACCACAGCCACAAGAGCACTGAAAGGCAAGGATGTTAGCTTCACAGGCAGTTTGTCTGCAGTGGTAGGTGAAGCTGACTCTGAGGGATCAGCAAAATAATTTTCTGTAGGTGCAGTTTTGTTGTCAAGTCTATAAGAAATAAAAAACACCAATATATCAGGAATGAACTACCAGAAAAGAATGAAAACCAGCATGTTATTATAAATTGATTGGATTGTCTGCTGGATTTACCTTCTCAGTCTTTGGCAGCCATCTTGGATTTTGTGTTTGCAAACCTGCACACTCATTTCATCCAAATAAAAACTATAATATAAACAGGACTATGTTTCTAGTGAGTGGTATATTATGTATAACTGCCACCTTCATCTCTGTTCTGTTATTGGCATTATGTTAAAAACATCTAAACTGAAGGCCCCACAAGACAGTCCTGTTTTTCTTTTCGGGCCACTTGGCGGGGGGGGGGGGGGGTTGGACCTGCTAAGGCCCTGAAATATGACAGTTCAGGCATCAGTAAAGGCACCAGTGTTTCCAATTGGCCATTTTCGGCAGTGAAGGTCCATTTAAGTGACTGAAATGGCTGATGCTTTGTATCCATGGTAACGCAGTATGTCACACCTGATGGATTTATACTTCTGAGATGTACATAAACTGACTGCATCTTTCATGATATACAAAATTATCATTTTCTGTCTGGAGGTACACTACAGGTCAGAAGTTTGGGCCTACCCTTGGATTTAAAAAAAAAAAAAAAACGATACACTGCTTTGTCAAACTTTTATTACAAGAAAATATTAGAAATACTTAAAACAAATGTAACTGAATGTTTTTCAGTATTTTATAGTTTGTAGTAACACATCATTTGGTTTTGAAGAAGACATATCAGGTCTGTCTTTAGCACACTGACATTCACTTTGTATTGGAATTTTGTTTACTAATTTCAGAACTTGATTTGCTTTGGGCGTCTCATTATTGTGGCTTAATAAACTAAACGATAACCACTTGTCTGCCTTGTCCCAGATCAGTTTGTGAGAGGTTCAATGCACTGTCTGCTCCTTGTTTCAGTCTTCTGTTGGATCTTCTTCTGCATCACAACTGATGTTAGAATTTTTATGTTTGTAATGGTTAGAAGGGCAAAGTTAACAATTCAACAGAGGGCTCAAATTGAAATTTTGAGTGAAGAAGGGCTCCCTCATTGCGAAATGGCCAGAAAGTTAAATATCTCTAAGCATGGAGCGACCTGCTGTTTACAGAGAAAAGGGTTGACAGTAAGCAACAGTGACCAGAAATGGTCTGGAGCAAGGAAAGTGACAAATTCTGAAAGTCAACACTTAGTTGTGACGTGCAAAAGAAATCGGAAGATGACTGCAGAGGTCTGAGGGCTGCGATTAATGTGAACAGAGGGAAACCGGTATCTCTTAATATAGTCAAGCAAAGACTGAGAGCAGCTGGACTGCATGGTCGAGTTGCTGCCTGAAAACCTTTACTTCATGATGTTAACAAGAAAAAGAGCAAACTGCAGGCTTAGCAACACTAACACTGGAGTATTCAGGACTGGGAGCAGGTCTTCCGAACGGATGAAAGTCCATCCATGGGACGATTTGGACCAACATGTTTAAAATGAACGTCTAGCAAATGAGACAGAATTGTTTGTCTGCTTGAAAAGGTGCAGGGAGGGTTTGGACACAAGTTATTTCCAAAAACTGCTGTAAAGGATGCTGCTGTGATAAAGGGAAGGGCTGGTTATTTTGATTAAACTCGTACTTTGACACTTGCATTCATTAAGATTAATTCATTAAAAAAAATAATTCATTAAAATGCACTTATGATGCACAGTAAATTGTTACATAACACTTCAGAGCCACACGGTTACATTTAAGTATTTCTAATATATCCTTTTAATAAAGGTTTGAAAAAGCAGTGTATGGTTTATTTTTTAAAAAGTTGGAGGATGGGCCCAAACTTCTGGCTTGTAGTGTATATTGGGATCAGTTTAATTGGAAGAGTTGTTTGGGAGGAAGTCCATCCCCCATTGTTTTGTGTCAAAGTGTGGCTGTGCTGCTCAGATTTTATAGTGGGAAGGTGAGATTTGTCTTTGGTCAGAGGATCCAGAACACAGAAAGAGGTCACAAGCAGGGTGGCCATTTTAAACTAATATGTGAGAATCCTGTGACTCTGTCCTGTGCGATGAGGTGGATAGATGGTGTTTTAAGCATGGAGCTCAGTACGACTTAGCAGGAAGTCTATGCTGAAGCTCGAAACAGCTTCGTTAAATCAAACAAATACTTTCATTCCTGGGCTAAATACATCTTGCATATTTTATTTCTAACTACACTTGTCCCATAATCCTTTGCAGGATAGTGTATTTGTTAAACACTAGTGGTAAAGAAGCAGATGCTGATGAATAGTCATGTAGACTTTGTTCGAATATGTCACTGATTTTGGTTCTAGGGCGACCATGACGTCGCAGGGTGAGCACCATGATCTGGTGGGGACACTGACAGGTGGCACCTGGACCAAACCCACGTGTCCATGCTGCACCTCCCTCAATGTGGAGCCCCTGGTCCTGATGCAGTTAGCAGAGAATGTTGACCCCGTCACCAAGAAGTGGATCATCTCCCGCCTAGAGGCCCCCGTCAGAGATGGGGGTGAGCAGAAGGGAGATGAGGTGTAATATGAGGGATGTTAGTAAGGGGGGGGGGGGCAGCAGTGTCACAACATGGATGGACCCATTTGTTGCGCCCCCTGCAGGAGCACAGCTGCTTGTGCACTCCGGAGAAGACGACATTGGAAACGTAGTGGTGCTCTCTGCCCCACGCTGTACTCAGCTGCATGTGACGGAGGGCCTGGGCATCTGCAAGCCCTACAAGGACGGGAACATGACTCCCTTTTCCTACCATGACCGCAACAATTTCAGCAACGTCGGTATGAACACAGTGCAGTTTGATAAAGGCGATACTCATTGACAAGTGATAATAACCGACTGTCGATGCTGACTGACAGGTGATGTAGACTGACTGGTGTTGTAGACTGACATGATATAGACTGTCTTTTGATGGTGACTGACAAGTGAGGTTGATGGACAACTGATGTAGACTGTTGAGGTAGACTGTTTGTGTAGACTAACTGTTAATGCTGACTGACATGTTATGTAGACTGACTGGTGATTTAAACAGACAGATGATGTAAAATGTCTGTTGATGTTGACTGACAGGAAAGGTCATTGGACCGGTGATATACACTGTTGATGTAGACTGACTGTTGATCCTGACTGACTGTTGATACTGACTGACATGTTACATAGATTGTTGATGTCAACTTTCCTACACAGACGACATGCAGGTGTTCCTCACGCTTGCTGAGCGTCAGTACGTGGTGAAGTACCAGTTGAACTTTGTACGTGCCAAGAAGGACCGTACCATTCCAGGGGTCCCAGAGTCCCGCGGGGTCCTTTTCGCCAGAGAGAGCCTCTGTGAGTCTGTGGGTGGATACACCTAGATCACCAAAGAGCATATGAGTGTGTATTCTCTACACCTGTATTGTGTGTTTCCTGTACACCAAAGAGAAGTGAGTTTGTATGTGAGAGTGTGCTATGACTGTTCCTACAATTTAGCTGATGTGCAAGTGAGTGTGTAGGTGCATTTTCACGTACATTTATCTGATTCCTGAATATCAGTAGAATGTCATTAAGAGACTGCTTTAGTGCAATGCAAAGCATGCTAATTCCTATAAAATTGAATGGCAGTAAGTCATTCATGTCAGGTTGTATTAGCTACACTGGGTAGGAGGGGAAAACCCCCTTCCATTGCATGGCCCCTGCCCCTCTCGCTCTCCTCTACTTCTTCCCTCAACCCTTGTCTCCCCTATTTGCAGTTCGGAAGCTGGAGAAGCTGGGCATAGTCAAGGCCGTGATTGCCCTGCATGACCAGCAGAAGCTGGGTGCCCTGGCACAGGCCTGGTATGCCAAGGGGCAGCTCTTGGGCCAGCCGCTGGGTGAGCTGGGGGAGGGTGGCAGGAAGTGGACGGTACCCTACCATGGGTTGAGAAAACTACGATTTCCTGAGCAAAAACAATAAACAGATACCTTCATTGTGTGGCTTAGTTAGTGAGCTAATAGGAGCTACAACCCAGACAGTCTTAGAACGTATTCAAAGTTAGAGCTGAAATTATACTCCGATGAGCCAAAATGTGTCATGACGTCGACCCACATGTCAAGCGAATGATGTCGAGTATCTTGTATGTGTCAAGGTCTGGGATATATTAGATGGGAAGCTAACATACAGTACTTGTGTTCAACATGTTGAAAGCAGACGAAATGTGCAGGGATAAAGATCTGAGTGACTTTGACAAGGGCTAAATCATTAGATGACTGGGTCAGAGCATCAGTGGAACAGCAAAGCTTGTGGGGTTTGACATTAAACATGTCGACCGTAAGTACCAAATGTTAGCATGCCATCTAATACATCTCAGACCGCAACATGCACTGTTTTTATGAGATAGTTGCCATTATTCACTTGACAGGGGGGTGGTTACAGTATTCCTGCTTGTTGCTGTATGTCAAATGAGCCTTTGGTCTGAGATGATTGGCAATACAATACTGAGTGACTTACAGTAGAGGGAGGGGTTGTAACTTATGTGCACTCCTTCAGATTTGAGCCCACAATCTTTGCAGTCTTAGGACAATGCACTACTTTTTGAGCTACAGGAGCTGGATGAAGAGAACTGTAAAAAAACATCAGCTATCAGTCTCCTCAGAACTGTATTTCCAGTACCAGAGAAAACCTTGTGAACATTTATTTGATGCATTTTTATTGTAGATATTTACACTTACATTATGAAACTCTCTTGTTTTGACCTTATAAAGGCACAAAGAAGCCATTTTAGAAAAGGATATATTATTATATGACAGTTAGTGCTCTATTATAAAAAAGTGATTTATGCCTGTGTGGTGACATTCCTCTCTACTATCCAGACTCCATCCAGGCCTACTTTGGGAGCTCAGTCGCCTTCTACTTCAGCTTCTTGGACTTCTACACATGGGCCCTGGTACCACCCGCCTTGCTGGGGGTGGCCCTCATGCTGCTCCCCATGTTGCGCAGGATGGCCGGCGGGATTAATACGAGGGAGGGGCCGGAGGAGGGGGAGCCCTCCATCAGTGGGCTGGCAGTGCAGGCGGTGTTCAACATGCTCTGGTCCACGATGGTGATGGAGCTTTGGAAGAGGCGTACCGCCAGCCTGACCTACCAATGGGGGACCATGCAGCTGACGGAGCACTACGCTGAGCCCCGGCCTGGGTACCATGGGCCCCCCGGGTGCAATCCTGTCACCGGTCGGCCTGAGGCCTGCTTCCCCGACTGGCAAAGGCAGTTGCGTGTGGCGCTGGTTTCGGTGCCTGTGGTAGGCTTCTTCCTGGTCCTGGTGGCTCTGGGCATGGCCAGTTTCTACTACTGTGAAGCGCTGGCCAAGAACTTCTATACGAGCTACGATTCCTGGCTTATGACCCCGGTGCTCTACTTGCCCTCAGTGGCTCACATCGTGTATGGCAACATGCTGGGGACCCTGTATAACAATGTGGCCCAGGCACTCAGTGAATGGGGTAAGGAAATGCTGGAATGGCCTGTGGGTGAGGGTGGGGGGAGACTTGGAGGCTGAGGGTGTGGGGGCCAAGTGTAGGAGGGAGATAGTAAGGACAATAATTGGCAGATGTGAGAGGGAAACCAGGTATAGATCTGTGCTCAAGTGTGGAAAAGGGTGCTTCTCACTGGCTGAGAACTGAGGAACCCTGGAAGCTGCTGTCTGATGCTTTCTCTTCCCTTAGAGAACCACAGGGATGAGTCTTCTTACCAGAACTATCACACCACCAAAGTCCTAGTGGTTAGTACTTTTGATTGCTCACTTTGCCAGACTGGCTGCTGTCTCAGATAAGCCCTTCTAATTCTGGTCGGGCTGATAGCATTTGAGATGAAGAGACCAACTTGTTTTATCTGCCTGATTTCTCAGATCCACACCTGCTCCCAACTGTTAAGGTACCTGTGAGCTCAGAGCATTATAGTGATGAACTTCTCTGTCTCTTACAGTTCAATTTCTTCAACAGTTTTGCTGTCTTGTTCCACATTGCCTTTGTCAAACAGGACCTTCCTTTGCTGAGAAAGGTAAGAATACCCTTTAGTTCAGATGCTTTATTAGCATGTACCTGAGTGAGGAGTTTAGATGCTCAGTTAGCATGTACCTGAGTGGGGAGTTCAGGTTCTCATTTAGCATGTATCTGAGCGAGGCGTTCAGATGCTCTATTAGCATGTACCTGAGTGAGGAGTTTAGATGCTCAGTTAGCATGTACCTGAGTGGGGAGTTCAGGTTCTCAGTTAGCATGTACCTGAGTGAGGCGTTCAGATGCTCTATTAGCATGTACCTGAGTGAGGAGTTCAGATGCTCAGTTAGCATGTACCTGAGTGAGGAGTTCAGGTGCTCAGTTAGCATGTACCTGAGTGGGGAGTTCAGGTTCTCAGTTAGCATGTACCTGAGTGAGGCGTTCAGATGCTTTATTAGCATGTACCTGAATGAGGAGTTCAGATGCTCAGTTAGCATGTACCTGAGCGAGGTGTTCAGGTGCTCCGTTAGTGTGTACCTGTGTGAGGAGTGCAGGTGCTCTCTTAACATTTATCTGAGTGAATTCAGGTGCGAATGAACCTGTTTGATTGCATCAGCGATGTCACCAGGTGAACAGTTGCTTCCGTGTTGCTCTGTGTTTGACAAGCTCTCTGTCTCCAGCGACTGGCTTCTCTGCTGATCATCACCCAGCTGGTTAATCAGTGCAGTGAGGTTGTCATCCCTTTCCTGGTGGACCGGTTCTTCAGCAGCTCTGCAAACAAACCAAAGGAGGACGACCCCGAAGAGGACCAGCTACGAGCTCAGGGCCGCTTGCCCGCTTTTCCCGTGAGCTCTCACTCCATTGCATTCCTCTCTGATTCATGCTGTTTCCCATCCCAGTATCTCCATAGGCATCCTGCAGTGTGTATGCTTGATGAGTGTATTTGCATTTGTGGTATTTCTGGAGTTGCCTTTTCCTGCTTTTTACTGGACATATGCAAACACCTACGCTGTAATGATACTCATTTGACTTTATTCTCGTATTACTGCAGAGATGAGGTATAGCAACAATACAGTAATGATAAATAATATAATAATGACACTGCAATGATGATGTAGTAATGTAATAATGTCACATACAGAAACCTTGAAAGGCAAACACAGCACTGTCTAAAAACAAGCCTTGCCTTCTTTCCAGATATGGTAACAGTATGTGTTTATATATACACGTGTGTATCTGTGTGCATTCCAGGGCCTGTTCCCAGAATACCTGGAGCTCCTGGTGCAATATGGGTATTTGAGTCTCTTCTCCTGTGTGTATCCACTCACCGCCCTGCTGCTGCTAATCAACAACATCACAGAGATCCGCACCGATGCGTTCAAGATCTGCAGGCTTTTCCGGAAGCCGTTCTCTGCCCCTGCTTCCGACATAGGGGTGTGGCAGGTGTGGACTGGGGTGGGGCACTGGGTAAATGGGCTGGGGGTGCAAAGACTGACTGGTTCACATAGGAGATGTGTCACTTGAGATAAGCGAACATCTTAGCTTTTGACTATTATGTAAAAATCAGGAAAAGGTGCTGGCTGCAGGGGGCATGAACCATTTTAAAGACACGAGTTACACAATGGGGACACAGAGCCTCAGACAGTGGCAAACCACAGCAAGGTGGATCCCCTGGAGGGCAGGAGGATAAACAAGCCCTGTGTCTTTGACTTTGAATGTACACATGCCTTAGGCCATCACATGTAGCAGTAGGCAAATAGATACAAATGTTAGCACTGTGTACTTGCCAGTTACTCCTGGTAACTGCTGTTGATTAATTTTCATCACATTACCTCAGTTACCCATCCACACCCTTCTCTTATGACCATGCAACACACCCTGCATCTATGGTCAGTCCATCCCCAATTAGTTACACCCTTATGATCTTCTATTTGATACGAAATGTTGTTTGTTAAAACAGAATGTCATTTGTACCCATCTGCCTGTGAATCTCCCTTCCTCTCTCCCAGTACGCCTTTGAGATTCTTGGTTTCGTCTCCGTCGTGTCCAACTGCTGGCTGTTGCTGTTTTCCCCGGGGGTGAACCAGCTGATGCAGGAAACCGGCTTCAGCAGCCATGGTGCTCTCATCTTTGCCATCATGTTGGAGGTAAGGGGCTCTAGAGATGGAAGCAGGGTGGTGAGAAGGTATTACAGTATGAGAAGGTGGAGGAATGGGGGGTGAGCAGGTATTACAGTATGAGAAGGTGGAGGAATGGGGGGTGAGCAGGTATTACAGTATGAGAAGGTGGAGCACCATGAGGGTGAGGAGATATTACAGTACGAGAATGTGGAGGAATGGATGAATACAAGCAGACAACAGAATACAAGCAGAAGACTACTCAGCTCTATTCAAATACCTGCTTAAACAAAAAAGTCTTTAGTTGCTTTATAAAAGGGTCAACTGACTCGGCTGAGTGCGACGCCAGCGGGGGAACTTCCCGAAAGCCTTAGTGAAACAGACTGAAAGGCACAATTAGTTGGGTACCTGAGCCGACTATGAGGCCATATTGCCCAGACCTAAGTGCCCGATTGACTAGTTTGAGAAAGATGGAAGAACGGGAGGGTGAGCAGGTATTATAGTATGAGAAGGTGGAGGAATGGGGGGTGAGCAGGTATTATAGTATGAGAAGGTGGAGAAACAGGAAGGTGAGCAGGTATTATAGTATGAGAAGATGGAGAAACAGGAAGGTGAGCGGGTATTACAAATGTAATAAAGTATGCTGATAAAGTTGTACAGAATAGGATACAGGAAAACTGGGAAATAAGTTACTGGACTTTGGACTGTTTACTTTGGATCTTTGGACTGTTATCCATGGATGTTACTTCCATTTAGGCCACTGATATCATGGCTTACACTGATTTTTCTGAACAAGCCTTTTAAAAACAAAATTGACTGCCTCACATTTGTTTCACTCTTCGTGAAGCTGCATGTATTAATTGGCCTGTCACCGTATGTTTCATTTTGTGGTATGTTCTGATATCATGTATCCTGTGGGTTCTGTATATGTTAGAAAACACATTTACCCAGCACCTGAATGACACCACAAATCTGACACCATAAGAAGTGACTAGTTTTACTTTGATTGAGTAGTTAAGCACCAAGGCTGGGGTTTTCCTGCCATTGATATATAGTATCATGGAGTTCAAGGATAGAGCAACTTCTGGTGTGAAGTATATAGATGTACAGTACTGTGCAAAAGTCTTAAGCAGCCAAAGATAATGATGGTGAAATGGTCTTTATGTTACTGTAAAACTATGTTAGTATGCCTGTCAAAGTTTGTCAGCTTAGCCATTTCAAAACCTCTGTTAAAATTACCCCATTATTTCCAGCAACCATACAATACACCCATGTATTTTATTTACTTGACCTCTAGCACACCTCATATAGCTAATCAATATCTCATTGACTTTTTTTTAAACTAACTAATTAATTAATTAAGTGAGCTGGTGGTGAAATTTAACAAACACATAGAATGGCTGAGGTGTCCCTGAGGAGAGGTACCTGAAGCAGGGTTCATCTAGCCATCCAAGTAGATATCAGTAACTTTTTGGAGAACAGAAGAAATTTTTACTAGTTTTTATTGTGTTACTCTTAATTTGCTCATGTTCTAATGTTAAGTTGTGTTTTTTAAGCAAATGTGCACCTACTACCCAGATACCCCTTGTTAACCTGAGGTGTGGCATTTCTTGCAGAGAATGAAAGCTGCAGGCTTGTGTCTGCAGTTAGGCCATGATCTGCACTAAAGGGGTTGACCAGTAGAGGGCATTACTGCACTCTTTAATTTTAGTTATGTCTGATGAGGAAACAAGAGGCTGAATTCAAGCGTCCATCTTAACCACAAGGACAACTCGCAGGCTCGTAGACTGCATGTATGCATGCGTGTGCTCCTGTGTTCACGTGTGTGCACTTCCATGGTGATGCGGCATTGACACTGCCCCTCGGGTGTTTAATTGGGTCTCATTTAGGACCAGTTTCTTTGCTCATAAGTATGTTTGTGTTGTGTACCTCTTTGTGTGTGTATGTGTGTGTCTCTCCAGCATGTCCTCATCTTAGTGAAGATGATCGTGGCCTTTGTCATCCCAGACGAGCCGGATTGGATCAGCCTAAAAAAACAGCAGATTGAGTTTCGTTCTGTGCAAGCCCTCAAACAGCAGGTCGGATGAACACACAGCTCTTAATGTAGACAAGCTTTTAGTTGAACCATTATTTAAAGGTTACTCAGTTGCTAAAAAGAAGCATGTAATTGAATAACTACATGACACCTACATGACACCTACATGAATACATGAGCTCAGTTGTTGGGTTGACTGCGGCTTCTGTTTGTTCTATCCTTTAGAAACGGCGATGAGAGCAACCAGAGGAGGGAATGGGGTAGTTAAAAACAGCCGCCCCACTTTTAGCAACGGTACTGAGGTGGAGTAGAACGGCAACTAAGAAGAGAAGAACAGGGTGGTCACCAAACCCAGGAGAAAAACACAACTCTTATTATGGGATATGAACTCAACTCATCATCTCCCTCTGGAGGACATATAGTGTTACTGGCTCAGATGGCATGTTATTAATTAAAATGGGGGGCAGGATAGTGTATTCAGTGGATAAAATGTGTCAAATGAGGCTCCTCAGAGAGAACCTCAGTATTTATTCTGAAAAAAGAGTGAATCTCTTGAAATTCTTTGGGCACAGACTGTATATTTGAAATGCATGTAAATGCTATAAAAATGCTTTTAAGAGTATATAAACTCTTATAAACACATTGCTGACAGGGTTGTATTGTATATGTTGTAGTGCAAATTTTATTTTTATACCTCAACAGTGTGATGCATGACTGCATACCGTATATTTTGGTTCTGAGACCATATATTTGTCAAAAACACCCAATTGGGGTTATTGAGAACTGCTGTTTGGCCAAAGCCATCTACATAAACAAACAAACAAATAAATACATGTTAATGTCATAAATATGTAACACATGGTTGCTAATAAACACAGAGTAGTTACACACAAAAAAATGTTTACTTTTCACCTTTGTCATTCTGTGTGATACAAATGCATTTTTCAGACAGGAGCCTATGTCTGTTTGTAGTATATGAATGCTTAAGCCACTGACATTTACAGATATTGTATACTGCAAGATTAAATAAAACATGTGGTTGGTTTACTTTTTTATAATTCTATCCCTCACTATGATCCCATAATAGATGAGAGGTTGTGGAAGTTGATGAATGGATTAATTAATGAATGTAACTAGGAATATATGTCTTTAGGTAGCAATTAGGAAACTGGAGAGACAGACTGAAGTGAAAACTAGAAACAGGCAGAGAAACAGCAACAAGGTGCAATGGTGAAAGGATGTATCTTCGGCAGGGAGACTGAGATTGAGGAAAAATGTGTCTCGTGAGAAATTGAGGCTGAGAAAGGATGCTTCTGTAAATAAGACAAGTTGAGACAGAAAAGATGTACGTTTCACAGTGACAGATTGAGAGAGAATGTATCTTTGGCAGTGAGACAAGTTGAGATTAAAAAAGGATGCATGTTTGAGTGACATAGATCAAGAAAGGATGCATGTTTGACAGTAAAATAGATTGAGATTTAGAATGTATCTTTGGCAGTGAGACAGACTGAGAAAGGATGCATGTTTGGCAGTGAGACAGCTCAAGATTGAAAAATGATGTATCGTTGACAGTGAGACGGGTTGAGACTGAGAAAGGATGTATCTTTGGCATTCAGATGATTGACTTTACAAACTTCCAGGTGTCTTGCCTATTCTTGCTTTATCCAGTCTTCTGAGGGTTACTCTCCAATGTTGTGTTTCTTCATAGGCATTTTCCCACCAAGGTCAGTCCAGTGTACACCTGCCTGCCATGTGCGCCTCTTTCAGGTGGAGCAGTGTTACCACCTCCATGTCTGCCTGGGGTAGATTCTTCCTTTACATCACAGCGCTGTGATGTTCAGTGCATAGATGTATATTGACCACACATGCAGTGTCATATTTTCATGCGCTATATATAACTCTCATTTAAAACCCAGGAAAGCCATGTTCAACCACCATGGTATATATGATCAAAGCCTTTGTGGACAGTGAAAACAGTGCTGTGGAAACCAAAGGCCTGCATTGTACTTGCCCCGTGGAAACTTCAGGTTGAAAGCTGTGGAGATCTCTGATGGTTTTTCTAAATGTAGCATGCTGTATCCGTGTCAATCTGGGACCAGGGGAGGGGTTGGTTTCGGGGGGGGGGTTCCCCCTTCAGGTACGTCAAATGTACTATGTAGATATGTTTTTAAATGATTCTGTGGATGATTAGGCACGCCTAAATCTGAACAAATCAATAAGCACACACACTAGGGCACCCCCCCCCCCCACCCAGCAGGGTGTGGCCTGACCAAATATCTGCCATTTATTGCTTACGCCGGATTTATAATTTACAAAAGCAATAATAGCTGTGATACATGTGCCACTGTGATATTTTATCATTCATGCTGCCATTTGCACACTGGGTAAGACTGTTAAAGTTCCATATTTAAATCTCACCCTTTGCCACTCCTAGTAATAATAAGCACAACAGAGACAAAGATTCTGGTCAAATTTTTAATAAATAAATATAAAAATAAATTAATCTCATCGAGACAGAGCGGTAGTATTAATTAGGGTATACTGGGTATACAGTTATACATATCCTGGCAGGTAGAATGCAGGAAAGGTGGACGTGGAACTCCACATTAAAGCAAAACAAGGAGCCAAACAGCCATAAAGGGGCTTCCTGATTGTGTTTCTGTTGTGAAGGTTGGCAGGTCTGCACCACGCTGACACATATCCGCCAAGTGAAGCCTGGGCTCTGCCTATCTCACTGTTTCTCAAATCGGTCCTTGGGGACCCCCCAGCTCATGCGGAAGAAAAATGTAGACCTATCTGGTAGGGAGCTGGGAGAGAGAAAAACCATGAACCATCCCTGAGGACTGAGTTGAGAAACACTGGCCTCTCTCATCTGAGGGTCTGTGTTGATTTAAGGACACAACCATGATTTCCACCCCCTCCAATGGAGACTCCAGACTTGAGCACTCTGAAAACACCTATGATCCGCCCAACGACTTAAACAGGGTGGCACAGTACTTACAGCGAAAGTGTGTTAAGCTCAAGATACAGGATATTTACAGTCCCCATGAAGTGGTGGCAAATATCTGTACAAAGCAGCTTCAGCCCAGCCCACAGCTTTAGCTAAAACCTGTGTCATCAGATTATCCCGCTCACAGGCTAAACAGACATTAGCACAATTTAGCGTTTGGCTCTTTACTTCGAAATGTAAATACGCAGTAGGCCACAAACAGCCTGAGAGGATTTATGTCATGTTCCATGTAAAAACTAATCCTCAAGAAGAGAAGCTAAACATTTTTTACATCTGTGGCTCTTCTTACCCTGCACAGACCATTGTGGGAGCACTATTAAATCTCCTTTGTTAGAGAACCACTAAACTTTACTTTTTTATTTAAGGGTGCGAAACTGAAGGATCATCCTTTGCTTAGCAGGGCCCAAAGCCATCAGAATCTTGTTCATCCTCCACATTAGAGAAGCGAAGCACAGATAGAGCAGTACCTGTAGTAGTTTTCAAATGCGACTGTTACTTCAACATCATGTCGATTTGCTTATACTTTTCAGTTCTGGGTGAATCTAGCTTTCATTGTTTTAAATGATGTTTGTGTCTCTGTATCCTTTTCTGTGTATAATACCCTACAAATAGTTTTTGGCTTTATTACTTTCAGAATGAGGTAATTGTGCTGTGTTTAGCTTGAAGACCACTCTCAAAAATCTCCTTTCATTGCATAACAGCCCCTCACAAGAGGAGAATTCCCGTGCACCCAGAACACACGCAAACACACACACACACACACACACACACACCCAAACAGTTTCCTCAGTGTTTAGCTACTTCAACCAAAAAAAAAAAAAAAAACCAGAAGGGATGTACAAAACCATAGCACTGGGAACCCAGCTGTGACTGGGAACTCGGACTTCAGACTCTCAACTGGTCCTGTCAGTCTGTTTGCACACGCCCAAGGGTGGGCCCCGCCTTCGCCCACAGGGCTTAGATGGAAAACGTCGAGGCAGAGACTAGTAATCTTAGGGGGAAATGGCAGACAGCCCAACTGACACTTTGGCCAATCAGAAATCAGTAGAAAACTAGTTTGAGCCGCAAGACTACAAGGCTTACTCTTTAAAAATGTAATGCATGAAGGCTTGGAAAACATGCAATAACGTGAGCAGAAGCAATACATTTATATCTCTTTATACCTAGGAGCTGTCAGGGAGTATTTTTTTTTATAACTTGGTGATTAAAATATAAGTATTAAAACTAAAAAATATAGACTGTACAACTTGCTGTTATGAACATCCAGACAAACCTGTAAAGCAGTCGTAAGAAAACCAGTGTCCATAACCTTGGTACTGATCTGCCTGAGAGGCTGGCAAGCCTTTGCAAACTGTTGTGATAAAGTGATTCTTAGGATGTTTATCAATATGTGTACTTGACCGTTCTTGTGTTCACGCATACCTGTTTGAGGTCATCTTCCAATGCCAAAGTACAGGTCCAATACTCAAGAACCAAAGTACGGAGGACAGTAAAAATCCCCAGATGGCATTCTTGTCCCTCCCCAAATGTCAAGGATGCATCGGTTGCATCCTTGCCAAAGAGAACAATCCCATGATTCATTGCGTCCCAAGTTCATTCTTGGAAGGCAAGTTAGCAAGACTGGTCTTGTCAAGAACTCAAGTATGTTCTTTGCGTTCTTCATATTGATAAACAGCCACATTCTGTCCTCTGTGCCTCAGAACCCATGGCTCCTTGGTGCCTCATCCAGCATGCACGGCCTCTCTAGTGAGACACGGGACACCAGCCCAAACCCAAAAAGCTCTGTAAAATAAGTGCAGTCATTATGGGGAATCCGTGTGGGGCTGTTGGCTTGGGGAGACACTACCATGCTGGGGTTAGTTTGCCGCAGGGGTTATAGCTTAAGCTTTTCGGCGGTTTAAAAAGCAACCAGCGTGTCTCACCTGGAGACAGGTATCATTCCTAGAGACACAGGAGCGTTTTCGAGGTTGTTCCTCAAGTTAAGAGCAGCAAAAGGGTGACATTGCAGAGTAGCTACAGGCCAAAGCTGATTGGTTCAGCCCAGCCAGAACAGGTCTGGCTCAGGTGACAGTGTTTCGGCAACAAGCTGCAATTGGCTGGAGAGGAACAGTCGTGGTTCACGTGGTTCACGGGGCGGAGCCTACAGGACGTGGCAGCAGTTGTACTGCGCGAAGGGCACGAGCTTCTCCTTGGAGGCGGGCTGGATGTTTAAGGACAGTGCTTTCTCACACAGCGGGAACTGCAGCAGGCGCTCCCGCAGGTTCACGTTCTTCACCTTAGCCTGGGCGACCCGGATGACTGGTTCTGAGCCGATCTCAGCGACAGTGCCTGTGTGGCCTGGGCTCTGCCCAGACTGCTGACAGGGTGGCCCTTCCCCTCGCTCTGCATCCAGGCTCCACGTCAGCGGGGCTCCCCCGCGGGACTCCACCCCATCTGGCCCCAGATCGACGCAGTGATTGCGTGGCCGGCCTCGTGGAGATCCTCCAGGTGACGACGTCTTGGTGGCCTCCAGGAGCTTGGACTTGGGAAGGGTGTTGTTGTTGTGTTCCAGCACGGTTTCCCCATCCCCCCCCTCAGGTTTAGGGGTCTCACAACACCCACTCACTTGACCACTAAAGGGGATGTAGTCTGACTGAAGTTCACACATATTGGTGGAGACATCAGCAGACTTTACTTCGTGAGGGTGCCCTATCTGCACCCAGTCCCTTCTCTGACCCTGATCTGACCTTTCTGGTGATTCATCTCCTTTGCCCTTCCCAGGTCCTGCCTTCACTGGATCAATTGTCTGCTTCTTCTTCTGCCCTATTGGCTCCTTTGCACATCCTGGCACTGCTGTTGTGAGAACACCATGCCCTTGTAACTCTACAAAATGCGTGAGCTCATTAACGACATCGCCTGACTGCTCCCCATCCTGATCAGAGACGCCGCCTTGGTTGCAGAGACCATACAGCTCCTCCACCATTGTCCTGTCCTTTCCCTGTGGTTCTGGGGCTGTCAGCTCGCTCTCCTTCTCCAGGCTGTCCACGATGCCCAGTAGGGGTGGTTCTGCTGGGCCCCCTTCATTTGGTGCTGGTAGAATAATTGGCGGTCCAGCATGCTTTTCCTCCTCTTCCTCCTCCTCCTCTTCCTCACAGATCTGTTGCAGAGCACAGATGTTCTTGACAGGAGTTAGAGATGACCCAGCCCGCTGTTCCTCCCAGCTGAGTGGTGGCAGCAGCGGGGGCCTGGGGGACATGCGATCTCCCATCACAGGCACCATCCTGCAGGTGGCGCCAGATGGCTGCTCCATCACATGGGCCTCACACAGAGGATCATATTGGACCCCCCCCTCGCTCAGGTTGAGAGGTGTGGACAGAGACTTACTGCAGATGAGAGAAATCACAGGTGCATGTTAAAGAATACAGTCTGACTTGTAGCAAGGGGCAGACAAGACAATCAGGAATCTGATGGTAGATCAGATGCAGTTTAACCTGGGATGCAATATAAAGAGTATCCTCACAATTGCTGCTGAGGCTTTGACCCGCCACTGGCCACCTCCTGAGCCTGTGCAGGTGCTTCCTGCTTTTCCCTCAGAATCCGCTCTCCCAGCAGGTAGTAGGTGGCTGTGATGTGGTTGTACCGATCAGCCTCCAGTGCCCTGGGGGTAGAGGGGATAAGAGGCCATTAGGGTATACCAGCGTCATGGAACAAAATCTCAAACTCCAACTCCCAGAATGCAGCTGACATGGCATTTCAGCCAGAGCAGTGAGTGTACTTAATAAAATGGAGTGTGCAGTTAATACAGTGTACAGCTTTGCCCCACATGATGCAGAGGAGTTCCCAGTGAGCTATAAAAAGGGCTATAGATATATACTAAAGCCAGAAGACAATGGAGTGACAAAGGAGAGGGGGAGGAAGGGAGGAGAAGGGGAAGATATGATGAGTGAGATGAATGTGATTGAAGTAGAAGGAATGGGAGTAGAGAGTGAATGAGTGAGCAGGTGACCACGGTGTGACTCACTCTTGGATGGTGTCCCGTTCGGCGATGTTGCCGCTGGTCATGGCCTGTAAGATGGCCTCGTGCTCGTCCTGGGACAGGGTGCGGTGGGAGGAGATGGGTACAGCGGCACGGCCCGCCGGGGAGGGGTCCACGCCTCGCAGCCACGGGTGCCCCTCAATCTCCTCCAGCGAGGCTCGGCTGGCTGGCTCCCTCTGAAGCATGTGCGAGATCAGGCTGGGGGGTGCGGAGAGGGCTGGGGTCAGAGGTCATCAGATACAGAGAGAGGGTGTATGTTGCTATTGAGGGGTAGGGGCGCCCTCGGCAATGGGAGAACCTTCGGTTTACAGAGGCAAGTGCTCATTATGTTCTTATTTCGTTTTGGGCCAGATGGGAAAGTTGTGTTTGCTTAAGGTTAGCAGTACAAGCGACTAATGATCTGACTGTCAAGAGGAGAAAACAGCACATAAACCTGATAACCTCACTAGTGCAGCCATGTTTGACAGCACAGAAGTCCATCGTTTATCTCTATCAGTGGAATTACTTTTCGTGCGGTCCAGTATGACCCCATTATATTTTACCTTTATGGCTGCCACCCCACCGGACACGGGTCCCCTCATCCTCCATTGTCTGCCTACCCATACCCACTAAATGGGGTGGTAATCCCTTAAAAAGAGGCATTTCTCTCCCCTAATATCCTCTGAAAGGATTATGTGCAGCACGTACACTGGGTGTAATCTGCATTTTTGTTGTGTGTGTGTGTGTGTGTGCATGGGATTTTAAAAAATCTTAACCTATTTTCTGTGTCCTATAACCTACATAAAAAATTGTAGCAGTTGGCGGATTAGGGAGCTCCTTCATACCCCCTCCCCCAGCGGGCAGCCCCCAGCCCCCCAGCCCCCCAGCTCTGTCTCCGGGGTCAGCCGGGGTCCTGACATCCTCAGGGATGGCCCTAGATGCTGTGCACACTGTCACCTTGAAGGAGCCATTGTCACGGTGACTGTCATGTGACACCGCAGCCGTTTTCGGCGCCGTCCTTGGAGTATAGTCACAAGCACGGCTTCCCGTTTCAGCAGAAAGGAAGCTGAGCTTCGAACAGAACCCACATTAAATGCCTGGAAATGGTCCCTAGCTGAAACAAAAGGCCTCTTTCATTGGGACGGGCCACACAGTGCCTGTGTGATGTTAGGATGGGAAAAAAAAAGCAAACACCTAAGGGGGGGTCGCTGAACTAAAATGTCAGGCGCAGATGGGTCCTGAAAATGAAATTGAAAAGCTACAAAAAGTGTAAACTTTCCCTAAACAGCCGATTGCCCATCTCGAATATTTTCAAGGTAGGGATAATTATTTCCCTGACAAAACTTATTAATTATTTCTTATTATAATCATTTGTACCTTTAGCAGTTTTTCTTTTTTTTACCAGAAATGCCACGGGGGTCCAAGATTCAATGTATTTATGGGTTGGCAGGTCACACAAAGGGGGAAACAGATCTCCATGATCAGTGTTTCCCAACCCGGTCCTCAGGAACGTCCAGACGGTCCATGTTTTTGCTCCCTCCCAGCTCCCTGCCAGACAATGCACATTTTTGCTTGGGAGTAAAAATGTGGACTGTCTGAGGGTCCCCAAGGACCAGTTTGAGAAACACCGCTTTAGATAGCTATGGTTCGTAGAAACAAAATCACTCCTCCCATGCCATAGCTGTTTCAGCACCAGTGATGGATGCTCATAGCCTGGAGAACATCAGCACAACCAGCCGATCATGTGTTGCATCAAGGAACCCTTTGATTTGTCTGGGCATCCAATAGAAGTGTGGCATACTCCACTGGTGCACATATTCAAATCCCAATTACCTTAATGTTCTCATTCCATCTAGAAAGTTCATCAACTTTAATTAACTCACTCCTTGCAGCCGTTGGAGACGTGCGGGGGCACAGTGTAGCGACAGTCCATGATCATGGTGAGCGTCTCGCTGTCATTGGCCTCCTGGAAAGGGGGGTGTCCACAAACCAGCATATACAGGATCACCCCGAGGGACCAGACGTCTGAAACACACATTATGGCATCACTGTACAGAGTATACACAGCATTATGAAGACACAGGTTTGCATCAAAACACATCAACAAACCCACCCGGCCATCTCTGAACATTCTTCTTATATTGCTGTAAGGACAAGGCAGGGCAGTGTGTGGGTTAGGAGGCTATGCTTGTAATCAGAAGGCTGCCAATTCAAATCCCATTGTTAGCAGAGTGACTTCACCATTGAACACTTGAGCCAGGCCCTTAACCCCCAATAGGTCCAGGAACTGTCTGTCTCTGCTTTCTCAATTGTAAGTTGCTTTGGAAAAAGGCATCTGTTAAACGTAATGCTGTTCTACAACATAGCATGAAGGTTTGTTTTTCTAGAAACCACTATCAAGAAGGCTTTCTGACATGGCAATCTGTGATTGGCTGTGCCCTGTGTCCTTGGACAGTCTTGGTGCCCTAAGACAGCTCTAGGTTCCACTGGAGATTTCTCGCTTCCTGCGGTAAAAACAATGTTTCCGTAAGTAAGCTCAGGAAATGCTAGGCAAGCTATTTTTAATGTTATCTGACGGCCCTATTCTATTGTCCAGCCTTGGCAAGCTGTGTGTTTGTGTTCTCATTATCGTCGTTTGTGTGACAAAGCTCCCCACTTGTCCCCACTCTACAGCAGGATCCCTCAGGACCAGACAGAGCCTTCCTACGCCTGCAATGAGGCTTCACTCCTGGCAGATTAACCCTGAGCACCCCTACACAAGAACACTTAGAACACTTCCCCCGAAGAACAGCGGCACTCAGTAAATATTGCAAAAGCAAAATAAGACAGTACTTGGCACAAAAGTTGAATGATTTATCCGTTCTAGTGGAAATATTTCCAGTGGGATGCAGAGAGGCTGCAGTGCACAGCCCTTATTATGCAGCATACAAGTTGTTAATTGCTAAGCCCAGGCTACCTGCTAATTTTGGGGTTAGCTGGGTGCTTTCATATATTACGACCGTTAATGGCATGTGTCACTTTATCTAGGCCGCCACAGCTTTACTACCGGCTTCCTGTCGGTTACTCTGGGTTCCTGGCCTGAACGGACAAAGGAATCAACCAAGTTCGCTTTGTCCTCTAACTGGGGTTAACGAGCACCGGTAGCTGTGCAGGGTGAAGCGAAGGTATCAGGGGACTGGGGAGTGGGAAGCACACAGGGTCAGTATATGGGGAGCTGGATTAGGGGCCCCCACATCGCACATGACCCTGAGTGGCCTCACTCTGATCCCAGACATTCTTGGGCTGCCGACTTTCCTGCTCCTCCCTTTGTTTCCGTGGATTCGGGTGAAGGAGTTTGAGAACATCCTGTATCCTGGAGCAGAGAGCAGGGCGGAGGGAAGCCTCTATACTGCGCCCCGTAGCTTCCTGTCTTGCTGGTGTGGGGGTGCTGTGGATCACATCTGCGAAACCAGGGGTGCGTGGGGGGGGGGGTTAATCTCTCACAGGTACCTCACTGCACTCCACCACACTAAATTCTGTCACAATTAAGGACAGTAGAGTTGTTACTTGTGCCTTTTCTCACATCCGTGTGATTAATGAGCTTGGGCACGCGCTACAAACGGCATCCATCTTTGACAATGGGGTGGGGGTGGGGGAAGAGCATCCTGGTGTAATCCAGCGGGCGAGGTCTGAGTAGGCTGAGGTGCATTCTGGGAAAAGCACAACCAAATTATGCCCTGTGATACAAGATGTTCCATCTTCCAATACAGTGAGGAACTGTCTTGGGAGAAAAAGAGAAAAAAAAAAGAATAGGAGGAGAAAAGAAAGACTGCTTCTGCCTTGCTAGTCCTGTACAGTGTCCACACACACACACACACACACACACACACACACACACAGTTTCCTCACTAGCTGGTCACTGAGTCGCACGTAGATTTGGGTATGGATGGTAGGGAAACGTCCCTACCAATGCTGTGGTGCTGTATGTGTTGAGGGGATTCAGGCTGACTTGGTCCCTCCCACACTTATACCCCTGGTGTTATACCCCTGGTGTTATTCCCCTGGTGTTATTCCCCTGGTGTTATTCCCCTGGTGTTATTCCCCTGGTGTTATTCCCCTCACTGACACCACCTCCTTCAGGCGGGACACGCAGCAGCTGGTTCGGCCCCCGTCAGCTGTGCCGACGGCGCACTGTGCTCAGGGTGACAGCGCCTGTGAGATGGCAGGCGCTCAGACGGAATCGCCTCAGGAAACATGCAGCCGTGTAAACAGATAAACAGCCAAGCTGTACGCACTGCGTTTGGCTCAGCAACCCAACACCACCACAATCTTGTCTGGAACCAGTATAGCACCAGCATCATTCTTATTACCCTCTGGATGCTATTGTTTTGAACCAAACATATCCTGCTCCAGCTGACCAATGAGAAACATGCTGACACTGCATACCACTGACCAATAACGGCTATGGTCACTGTTACATCCAATGTTAACCAATGACAGTCATGCTCCCGTTACCCAATGACAGCTGTGCTCAGAATGACCAAAGGCAGCCAAGTCAACTAGGAGTGTAATGGTACATGTCTTTTGGTACATGTCTTTTGGTTCGGTACACATTTGAATGCAGCACATGCAGAACCTTTGTGTGTTTCCCCTGAGAAACATTCGGAAAGGGGCGGAGGAAGCCGCACAATTACACATGTGCACATACGTCCTAATGTGAAGCTGGAAGCTGCTAATGTGAATACACTACAGATCAGGTACAGTTCATTTTCTAAACGTGCACCTTAATGAATATTATTTGTTTTACTTGAGAGAATATTTATTTTGATTTAGTCACACTCCAGAGTTATTGCATGTTCGGCTGGATTAGTTTTGTATTAGTAGGTTGCAGCAATACTGACAGAGACTTTTTAAGAAAGACAATCATGCTTTGTTCAGTAAACCACTGTTTAATAAGGAAAAAACCGAGGTCTCCGCTGGCTATTAAGCCTTCACCAAATCCACCAATCAGTTCGCTTTTCATAGGCTAACAGCTGGATTACTCACACCAAACAGCTCTTTGGATATCTGCAATGACGCATACCTTGCCCAAAATAAGATAATGACAAAAGCAGTAATAGATGTGAAGGGTGTTAAACTCTGCGCCCTAGTATAGTTCAGCAGGGCACCACCCTCCTGACAGCTGAATACAGTGGGGAATCACCCCAGGAACACTTATCACAGCAGTGAACAGGTAAAAGTGTGGGTTTCTGCACAAAACTGCCTCTGTCTTGAGTCTGAGTCCCAAGGCAGTTTGCAGCCGGAGCTATTCTCCTCTTCGGGGAATGCCTCATTCTGTGAAACTTGGCACTATTAATAACTGAGAGACATTCTTGCCGTTCAATAAATCTTTAAGAGAAACTTACCTGCTGCTCTAAGCACCAGAAAAATACATATTACTTCCCTGCAGACTACAAATTTGTAAACTGAGACATCACTGCAGACCATAGATCTCTATACACAGACATCACTGTTGCTCTACAGACCACAGATCTCTGCACAGAGACATCATCGCTGCTCTGTGGACCATAGATCTCTATACAGATACATCACTGTTGTTCTGCAGACCAAAATACTCGAAGATGGTAGTCTTTCTATTTTTGTCCTTCTGGTCTTATCTGGTCTTGTTTAGTCACAACATATCTGTGTCTATCTGCAAGCTGCATGACCCATCGCTGTCTGAGGGTGGGTGCAGTTCCCCTGCAGTTACTCCCAGCTGAACACGCAATTACTTTGGAGTGTGACATGACCCTGCCTGCAGCTCGCATTTTCCTGAGAGCTGCTCGCAAATACACAGCTAGTGGTGTGAAGTGTCCTGATCACCCCAGGCTTTGAGATACGGGGGGGGGGGGGGGGCGTGGGGGCTGGTATATCTCACGGCAATACAATACCTGGATTACTCAACACGTAAAAGTGGGTGTTGAATCACATGAAACCACTGATGAAATAAATAAAGTATACAGAGTTCCTCTGCCCTCTGTAGCGGCTCAAATGAATCGAGGTCAGCAGCGAGCGTTTCACTGGGGCATTTGGAGATGGCCCAGTCTGCCAAATCCTGGCAAGGCTGTGCCCAGCACGTGTCACCGAGGCGCTCTGCAAGGCCGCTGCGACGTGGGCAGCTCCCCACGGACCCCGGGTCACGCCATGTGCAGCACAGACACTTTGGAGCTACTCTAAGATCTTTTGGATTCCTTACGAGGTGTACAGAGGTCCTTGCGTGTTAAACACCTGTGTCAGGACAGGGACTTAGATGTTCAGAGTACAAGAGAAGCAGTTTACTTTGCTGCAGAATTTCGTAGAGTTACCAATCTAGGATGAGCTAGTGGGTGCTTATTCTAGTACTGTTATCACTTTTCTATGCCGTGATACAGACCCAGATCTCCACAAAACCTGCACTCTATAGATAAAGTCCTCCTGTAGTGTATAGTTTGTACAATGTTCTGTAGTCCAGCACACAGTTGAGCTACAGTATACCGTCCAGAACCACATGCAGAGTGCTGGTCGCCCCGGAACTCGGAGCAGGTGTTCGGTTTAGCAGGATTGCTGGCGCGGGTTCTAGCAGCCCTGTGAGCCACCAGGCTCGGAATCTCCCTGTCGCCAGGCCGAGCCTCAAAACCACACAGAGACCCTGACTCGCAAAGCTGACCCATACGTCCCGGGCTTCAGGCGGTCCCAGACCTAGCACTGGGCACAATTAGCTTGTTCACGAGCTCCGTAGACAAAGAATGGTTCTGCTAAGCAGGACTTACATACTCATCTCCCTCCCATCCGCAGCCTTAATCTAGAGAATCACCCAATAGCCGACCCCTGACAGTGAGGCTAATAAGCTCACTGTCTCAAAGTGACTTGATAGGACAGGGGGTGTTATCCTGGAGTAAAGCGTTACCCTAGAGTGAAGCGCAGGCACCTGGGGGAAAACTCTTTACAGCATTAGTAAGCGTATTCCCTCTATGATAATGAGGCTGCACTCTCACTCAGAGTGACAGGGAGCTCACTCTATCACTCTCACAGTGCTACTAAGGCTATAATCTGACTCTTTACATTAACAAGGCTGCACTCTTACTCTGAGTGACAGACAGCTCACACTATCACTCTCAGCTACTGAGTCCGTAATCTCACTCTCTATGATAATGAAGCTGCACCCTCACTATGTGGGCAGTGGTGGCTTAATGGTTAGGGAAGAGCACTTGTAATTGAAAGATTGCAGGTTCGAATCCCCAACCAGCAAGGCACCACTGAGGTACCCTGAGCAAGGTACCGCCCCCAAGCACTGCTCCCCGGGCGCTGAATTAGCTGCCCCCTGCTATGTCACGGTGTCACATATGGGTTAAATGCAGAGGACACATTTCGTTGTTGTGTGTCAACAATGACCACTGATCTCTAATTTTAATGAGTAAGAGGCAGCTAACTATCAGCTATGTTCAACAAATTTTGAGCTCCACCTTACGGTCTGGTTCTGAATCCTCTGTCTGTAATAGCCGCCTCTCTAAAGCAGCCCAAATCAGTCTTGGGGGCATCTTTGGATCAGAATATGGCAAATCTCCAGGAATATATCTGATAGTCAGTGCATTTGATCTAACAAAAACAAAATGAAAGAATAACATCAAATATGCGATGGAGAGAGAGAACATGGCAGTCGAGAATCACAAGCCAGTGCATCCACACCAAAACAAGCTTAGGTTTAAGGCCTGTCAGGCTGACATAAGCAGGCAGCAAGCAAATCACTTCCTCATCACGCACTGCAGTCTGTTGCCATTACTGAGTGATGGGGTGGGGGCAGGAGGAGGACAGATACACCGACATAAAGACAGACACACAGACACGCATATAAATACAGGCATACAGATGCACATGGGGGCAGCGGTTAATCATGGGGCGGTGCTGCGTACCCACGGCCGGGGCGTCGTACTCCTCCCCCAGCAGGATCTCGGGAGCAGAGTAAGCCAGGGAGCCACAGCTGGTCATCAGCATGGTGCCAGGCTGGAAGAGGTTGCTGAAGCCGAAGTCCGTGAGCTTGACTGCACCCTGCTCCCGGAAGAAGACCACGTTCTCGGGCTTGAGGTCGCGGTGCACCACGTGCAGCTGGTGACAGTAGGCGATGGCGCGCACGATCTGGGCGAAGTGCCGCTTGGCCAGGCCTTCGGTGACGCCGCGCTCGTGCCGCAGTATGTAGTCGTACATGTCGCCGCCGTCTCCCAGCTCCAGGATCAGGTAGAGCTTGGTCTGTGTGTCGATGACCTCATAGAGGCGCACCACATTGGGGTGCTGCACCAGCTTCATGCAGCGTACCTCCTGAAGCAGGTGCTCCATAGCCACTGCATCCAGCTTAGTCTTGTCGATCACCTTGACAGCCACCAGTTGCCCAGTGAAGATGTGCCGTGCCAGCCGGACCACGGCGAAGTGACCTTTGCCCAGTGTGCGTTCCAGGTCATAAAGACCAGCCAGCTTGCCCTCACAGGCGTTCTTAGAGGCAGCCATGTTGGGGGGTGGGGTCTGGGGGGTGCTGATTCAGTGGGTGGGACTCTACAGAGCCATTGCCTGACAACCAAAGAGAAAGAAACGTGATTGGTGGAGTGTAAGCATGTACAGTACATTGACCCTGGTGCAGGGAGGGGCCAGGAGACGGAGCCTGCTTGAGGTGAGCAAAGTTTGTGTCAGAGCCAAACAAGATGGGAATGCACACTGGAGAATGCGGGTGTTTCCACTGTACAGGTGTTTTATATACACACGCACGCACGCAGGCACGCACACATGCACAGGTTTATAATTATATCTTTGAGGGGACTCTCCATAAATTTCTATGGCGAAAACTCTACTCACAACATGACGACCTTAACCCCTACCCAGACCTAACCGTAACCATAAGGAACCAAACAAAATATGAGACTTTCGGCATTTTTACTTTTTTGACTGCATTGACAGATCTTTCTGGGGACCTGAAAAAACAGGTTTTTATTACATTGTGGAGGACATTCTGTCTCCACAAAGTAATACAAGTCTAATCCACACATACACACTATAACATATAAATATGTGTGTGTGCATAGAAGTTATAACATCCCAAGTGCATGAATCAATACAGGAGTGCGCAAACACTCACTACAAGCAGGAGGAAGCACACACAACACGGGGAGGACATGGAAACTGCACACACACACACACACACACACACACACACATGAATCGAACCTCCAACCCTGGAGGTGTTAGTACTGAGCCACCACGCTGTGTGCAAAATGTCGTAATTTAAAAAATGTGTTTAGTGGAGTGAATGTTCCATCCTGCCATTGGCGTGAAAATACACAACATCCTGTCTATGTTTCACCCATTATACTATGTGTTTCACTATATGTTATGTGTTTCACTATATGTTATGTGTTACCCTACCTGTCGCATATTATTTGTTGTCATACCTATTGAAGTGTTTTGTCCTTTTTATGTTGTCCTGTAGAGGATATACCTTCTCCTTCGTGCTGCAAAACTCTTGACAAACTGAGAACAGCCTCTGTTTATATAAACGTGATCATAAGAGTAAACGCTGAGGCTTTTGGTTGTAGATCAATAGTCGGCGTCAAACGCAGCCACAGAGAATGCCAAAATTAAAAACTTCGAGGGCCAAACCAGGTCAATATTTATTGATATTAATGTTTAATCAGATGTATTATGACAAATTATTCATACAGAAATATGAACTCCCAAGACATCTTAGAATTCAGAACAAACCAAGGTTATGGATTAAACAAACAAATGAGAGATCACATTAAAAAAAAAAACAGCCGTGGCATAAATTTTTTAGTTCGCCTAAATTATTATTGAGATGCGTATTGTGACGGCCATAAGTAAGTAATCTTTATAAATTCAGCATGTGTTTTATTTTATTAGGTTAGCGGAGCACACTACGGGTACTGTATTGGTAAATCATGGGAGCGATTTATAAGCACTGAAGTGGCGGTGAAGAATGGAACAGCTCAGCAGCTGCAAACCATAAACAAGGTAAAAAGACATCTGTTTATATATAATACGTATTAATGTAAGGGGGGAGACTCTGGTTACACATCATGAGTGTCAAGGTAAGGGGTGGGGCAACTGATTATCGATCCTGAGTGTCGGTGTAAGACCTGGGTGGGGCCTCTGGTTACAGGACATGACTGTCAGAGTAAGGGGTGGGGCCTCTGGTTACAGGACATGACTGTCAGAGTAAGGGGTGGGGCCTCTGGTTACAGGACAAGACTGTCAGAGTAAGGGGTGGGGCCTCTGGTTACAGGACATGACTGTCAGAGTAAGGGGTGGGGCCTCTGGTTACAGGACAAGACTGTCAGAGTAAGGGGTGGGGCCTCTGGTTACAGGACAAGACTGTCAGAGTAAGGGGTGGGGCCTCTGGTTACAGGACATGACTGTCAGAGTAAGGGGTGGGGCCTCTGGTTACAGGACAAGACTGTCAGAGTAAGGGGTGGGGCCTCTGGTTACAGGACAAGACTGTCAGAGTAAGGGGTGGGGCCTCTGGTTACAGGACATGACTGTAAGAGTAAGGGGTGGGGCCTCTGGTTACAGGACATGACTGTCAGAGTAAGGGGTGGGGCCTCTGGTTACAGGACAAGACTGTCAGAGTAAGGGGTGGGGCCTCTGGTTACAGGACATGACTGTCAGAGTAAGGGGTGGGGCCTCTGGTTACAGGACATGACTGTCAGAGTAAGGGGTGGGGCCTCTGGTTACAGGACATGACTGTCAGAGTAAGGGGTGGGGCCTCTGGTTACAGGACATGACTGTAAGAGTAAGGGGTGGGGCCTCTGGTTACAGGACATGACCGTCAGAGTAAGGGGTGGGGCCTCTGGTTACAGGACATGACTGTCAGAGTAAGGGGTGGGGCCTCTGGTTACAGGACATGACTGTAAGAGTAAGGGGTGGGGCCTCTGGTTACAGGACATGACTGTCAGAGTAAGGGGTGGGGCCTCTGGTTACAGGACATGACTGTCAGAGTAAGGGGTGGGGCCTCTGGTTACAGGACATGACTGTCAGAGTAAGGGGTGGGGCCTCTGGTTACAGGACATGACTGTCAGAGTAAGGGGTGGGGCCTCTGGTTACAGGACATGACTGTCAGAGTAAGGGGTGGGGCCTCTGGATACAGGACATGACTGTCAGAGTATGTGTAGCCTGTGGGAGAATCTTGACCAGCCTCACACCCGAAAGTACTCACTCTGTGGTGCAGTGCCATCACATTCTCTAAGCAGATACACCCAGGCACTTAGACTGTTATAATTTAGCATGCTAATACAATTTTAATAATATAACTGGCTGCTTGCTTAGCACATGTCCTTACTGATGCTCCATCACTTATAACTTTTTGCATTTTCATGCATTTATACATCAGGAGGTATACCAGATCGATTTGTATTACAACAACAAAAAAAAAGATGTAAAATAAAGTGGAAGTGCTGTCTGAGATGGATGGGAGGGGGTTAGTCTAACCGTGGGAGTCCGCAGGGATGGAGAGGATCAATATGGGTAACAGGATACCATAATGGGCTTTGTGCCATGGGGGGGTTGAGAGAAAACAGTGCATTGGGGGGAGGTGCTGGGCACACTCTGGATCACATTACAACTGTTTTTCTCTCATTAGGACACAGCGATTCGATTGGCTGATACAGAACAAAACCAGGCCTTGATTACAGTGCTGACGCACAACTGCAGTTCCGTGTCTTAGCCCTGCTGGGCTATACCCAGTGCATGCATTTGGGCCGGCCTGTACCCTCGACGGGAGGGCGGTGCTGCTTTTCAGCTGGAAAACCTGCAAATGACTGGGAGGCCTGAGAACCATTAGAGGGCAGTGTGGTCTGAGAGGCTGCAGGCTATCGCTAGGTGATGGATACAGACATGTCAGGCTGCTTTCTCACTGGTTTCCTCGTTTATTTTTATGTTCCTGGTCATCACTGACTGACATACAGGGCTGCCAATCCCAGTCTGCTCCCCTCTATGTGCGTCAGACATGAATAATCCCGGCAGAGTTACATTACCTACTATCGTCTCTCCTTTCACTGTACTCAGTGGTTATAAGCTTATAAACACTGTGACTTTAATTGCCAGTGATTGCTTGAGTCACGGGAGTGGTCACACCAGTGTTAATCAAACTGTCCTACTGGACATTAAAATGGCTGAAAGAGGCTATGGGTGTGGGGTGGAGGGATGCCCAGTGCAGAGAGTTTGGGGTTTGTGGGGAGTATTTTACTTACGGGGGAATAAAAATTAAAGCAGGAGAAGTTGGTAAAAGATCCGTCTTGTGGGAACATCCTTGCAAATTCTGGATTTTCAGGTTGCTCTGATTAGACAGCTAATGCAAATGCACTCACACACATCATTACAAACAAACATGCTTCACTGCTAACGCACACATGATGCAGACACACGCACAGAGCTTCACACATGGCTGCACAACAGTTGCCCAGCCACCTGCTGCATCTGTAAGCAAACGCAGGAGTGCAGAGTGCAGTCTGGAGTGTGTGAGATAAAGAGCTTGTCACTGGATGCCTGGACAGCCTGCAAGCGCCATCCTGGCACTGCATGCCCAAAGTGAGATGCTTACAACTGCAGCAGTGAAAATAAATGACCACTGTGCCTGTGGAAATCACCGTAGGCCTGAGATGTGCCTAATTTCCTCCAGTGAACCACAGAGTGCTCTACAGGGAGAGGTGTGGGGTAAACCTTGCTCTGTAGGAAGGATATGCCCGCCCACCCAGCTCAGAGGCCACCACACAGAGCTCCAAGATCATGCTGTCTGTGTATGCAGGTGTCCCACAGAGAGCAGGTCACTGCAGGAAGTGAGTACATAAAGGTGACCCCCGAAGCCACAGTGTAGAAAACAGTGATCTCACACACACACACACACACACACACACACACACACACACACACACACACACAAACTTCAGCTGATATAAGGAGACTTGATTTTACAAGTCAGAAAGATCCCAAACAACAAGAATCTCTCCTCAGGGAATAGAAAGGAAGCCACTGAAACTGCTTAAAGACTGGAGTGTGAGATCAATGTACGGTTCAAGTAGATGTAAAGGTTTGAAAGACTGATGTCATTTCTGGGTGCAGATATCAGCAACAGTTTATGTGTAAATAGCAGTCGTGTCCCATCTACAGCAGAGCACTGGGAAGCAATGTTTGTGTTTGATCCTGAAAGCGCCACAATATGACTCTGAAACTACTGACATTACAGAAAGGCTTCTTTGGGGGCATAAGCTCCACAGCCAAAAGAAACAGAGATTAAAGAGTGAGATCCCACTTTAAATATGACCTCATCTCGATCGTTTCCCACCATGCAGCACGCCTGCCCCCCACCCCCCCGTCCACAGCGGTGAGGTCATCTTAGAGTCGGGGAGCAGTTGCGCTGAGCATGTTGGATTTGAAATATTCATCAACATGAAGAACTTTCAGCTTGAGAGAACCATCTGGTTGGATAAGGTATAACTACCATCTGGTCTGTTATTATCAGACTTAGTGCAGATGACCCGTCACCTGAGGCCGTGACCCACTTAGCTAACAGGGGGCTCCCTGAGTTCACCCTGTAATTATAGCTGATGGACGCCTCTCATAACTAAGGACACCTCAAGAACGCTTTCCTAATATTCCCAGAATGTTTTTTAGATAGACTATTTCTGAGCAAGAACGTCTTTTTGTTCCAAAGTTGTTTTTTCAGGGAACGTCCTCATTTTTTTTCCCTTCTCGTTTTATTCATTGGTGTTCACTTCATAAGTCCGTCCCAATCCTATTTTTGTAGCTTTCACTCCCCCCTCCCCCGTCAGCCTGGGTCTGCTGGGGACAAATGGTCCAGTGTGGCGGAGCGACTGTATCCTCTGCACATACATAATGGCTTCCTTGCAAATGAACAGCCCCTCATCCTCACATCCCCCCCCCCCAGGGTCCCCTTGTGACAGACCGCTTGTGTGTGGAAATACAGTGGCATGGACGCTCTGTCCTGCCCCAAGTGTCATGTGACTGGGGGGTCATGAACCTCGGGGACTTTTCGAAGATCTGTGCTGGAAACAGAAGTTAACACTTATAGATCGAGTCCAAACCAGGAGAGCCTGGTATCTGCTGCTCTGTCATACTGAAGCCAAACATGTTTCCTTCAGCTCATGAACTCTTCTAAGAACCGTTTCCTGTATCCATGCAAGTGTTAAAGTGCATCCTTATTCCATATTGCTAACCCAGAATTATGCTTTTTATTGCTCTGCATGACAGCAACATCACACATCTCTACATCACACTTGTATGTGGTCTTCCTTAATTTCCCCACATTAACATAGCTCACAAAATTCCACATAGGACTCTGGCACGGTCTTACTCCCTCTGCTCCAAATGACAGTGAGGTATCCATGTTCGCACTATAGGTTCTCAATCAGTTTTCAGTCCTTAATAGTTTAATTAGTAAAATTGATACTGCAGTTTGTGCTACATTCTGATTTAACTGACTGCTGTTTTAGCGTGATACCTGGTTTACAGACTGATTTAATGGAAGCAAGGGAGTATGACGCCATAAGCAAGTCTACTTCTTATGCCAATAAACCTTCATCGTTATCATCATTAGGCATTTAACAATTTAATCATTAGGAATTTAATAATTTACCATAAATTATATTAAGGTATATTATTAGGATGTCTGTTACAGACTGACAGACCACTACAACCACCGTCGTCATTTAAGCATCAACAGTGGTCTTCATCACCCAATAATTTTTACGTCATCACACATCGGCAGTAATTAAAATAATATTCATCCTGATTTTGTCCTAGTCGGGGCTTCTCGTCCGAAAACGACAGCAGTGATTGAGACCCACCATAAAACGCCTGATTTCCCTCCACTGGTACTTTCACATTCACACTCACAACTTCTGCGGTCCCGAAGCCCGACCGACACGCATTTCACAGCAAAACAAAAGTCGGGCAAAAACTCGGGGCAAATCGCAAGGTGTCGGCGTCGTCACATTAAGGCAAATCGGCACATCAACCACATTTAACAATCATGACACTCAGCGCACAATAATCCCGGTGGTCATCACTAGTATAAAAACTTACCAAGGGAATAACACGGGTTCGTATATAGATGATAAAGGCGCCGTCCCGGCACTGAGGGTGCGTGCGTTCAGTGCCGCCGTCCTTTTCCGAAGAACTTGGGCTACTCCTCGTCTCGTCCGCACACCTTTCACCCGCGTCGGTGCGAATCACGACACGGCTCCGTTTTAACGCGGCGCGTCCCGGATCTCTTCACGCTCCCGCAGCGAATCGCGCTCCCGGCCCTCCGCGCTCCCGCGTCTCGGACCGGGCTCTCGGTGGCTAGCCTCTCGCTGACGTCAGCTCTGCGGGCTGCCTCGGAGCGCTAGAGGCAGGGCATCTCAGGAAGCTGCGCTTCCCGAGGCTGCCGAGGCTATTATGCAACCGGGATCGGGCGGGCGGGGTTCGAAAGACTCGGAGAAAAGAATTCCTGGTATGTTTGCGTGGCGGGGTATCCTTCAGTCTAACTGCAACTCAGATGCAATAATTAGCTCAGCAAGCCAGCTGCGCAGTATTGCGGTTTTTAATATAACGCAAAACACCAAAAGTCGGAAGGTAAATTGCATTTGTCGTAAATGTATTTTATTATATAATTAAGCTGAGGGAATATGGGTGACAGGGATTTTATTATAACTCTGCATGGATAACAAAGAATACTCCACCTGACTAAACATCCAATAACAGTGCAAAGTATTCATCATGAACAATGACGACCATTCAGGACAAATAACAGAGCGCTCGATGTGACCGAGAAACGGAAGCAGTGGCGGAGGAACCCGCACTTCGGAGTCCAGGTCCATAGGCTCGCAGCGTCACCTGTTAGGAACACGGGCCCCTCATCACGGATTCCGCGTCCGCGCTGTCTGACACGGAGCTGCTGTTGCACCGTCCCGTCGTCGCTCCAGCCCCGGCTGACATCAGAATACATTACGGGCGACTCGGCGCGCCACACGATGACAGCGACACGCAAACTCAAGCGCGCACACACACTGACGCGCCATAAATCCTATATACTAATTAGGTCGCGTGGCATCGTTTGCCGCGAGGGCTCACCCGCTCGGAGATGATGCCTGGAGCTCAACGATGTCGCAGAGAACTGCAACAGTTGCAGTCGATTTAGGTGTCTGCGGTGTCTGATCTGCTGGTCCCGATGAAAGCTTAGCCAGCGATGTAACACAGCCTGAGTGATGCATCATGTTATTGTGCGCGCTATTCTTAGATGCAGAGTTACACACATGGTTTGCTCATTGAATTTACATCCTAAAGGGGGGGGGGGGGGGGGGGGGGAGATGTGTGGAAAAACCAGCACTTGACAGGTAAACAATTAAGGGGATGACCACCCAGTGGATGTCGCATTTTCACACGGTCTGGAGCCTGACGATCGTTTGGCTGAGGCAGCTCTAGATTAGTGAAAGGGAAGGTCGCAGGAGGAGATGTGCGTGTCTGGGGAGAGTGATGAGTTTGCTGAGTATGCTCATCATGCCACCCTGCCAAGGTCCTGTGGCTATGTCATGTTGTACCAGCACACACACACACACACCCATAAAAACAGACATACTCTGGTTTTCTCAGTACACACACGCTGTATATCTACTGTTCAATTCTCTTAGGACAGTTCATTGAAAGTACAGCGTGTCCTCAGTCTGTAAGGCAGAAACCAGTGCAAAGGGCTGCGATGTGTGCAACTGGGACATGAGTAAACAAGTTGGGGAGAAGGAGCAGAAAGGGACGTGCTCCACTGCAGCAGGCCCTGTCTGGATGGGGGGGGTGGGGGGGGGGTGGGGGTTGGATCCCCAGGCCTCAGTGAGATGGGGTGAGTTGAAACTGACTTCAAAGACTTGGGCCAGTCTGACAGCTTTCTGTACATACAATTGTGCAATACTGTACATATCTTTTTATTTCAGAGGTTTTATCTTAGTTTATTCTATTTTATACCAAGTTTAGATATTATATTCTAGTATTTTATTATTATTTTATCTATTGACTGTTTAGTAGCCACGCCGCGCGCACTGAGACCTGAGAAACTGTTTCGTTCTTATCATGTCAAGTGGTTTGAATGACAATAAAGCTGATTCTGATTCTGTACAGCTGAGTTTGCCATGTTCACAGGCGGTAGGAAGGGCTGCAGTGACCCCACACGGGTGTAACTCCTTTCCTTATTAAATTAAAATGGCTGTGTTGTTTTTCACAATATCGACGATGCTACTTTGGCTTCTGGATGTAACAGTTCTTGCCGCATTTGCGAATGGAGAGGGGAGCCTGAGTTTGTGTGCAGCACCCAAACTGAACAAGCTCATCCTACTGCCCACCAAACTTCCTTGATTCAATATAACAGATAAACATTCCACTCCAGTTTGTTTCTGATTCTTGTACAAACACCCTACATTCAACACACTGCTGATTATTCAACCATTTTTAGATGGTCTCATTGGTGGATCCTGAAAGTGGTTTTAGCGCCTGTAACGGTGTTTTGATGCCTCATGCATCAAAAGTTTAGCGGGAAAATGTCAAGGAGGCTGGTTTTGTGTTTCCAGTGAGGAGTTCAGGAGAAAACACACATCATCTCTTCTAGAACAAGACAAAAAAGAAAAAGTGGAATGAATGAGTGTGTGGGGCAAGCAGAAAAAACAGGGAAGGGAAGGAAGAAAGAAGGAAAAGGATCATATATGTAGGTCATAAGTAAAAGATGTAACAAAAAGATTAAAGGACAGCAGTCAAGAGATCCTTGTTAGACTAATTTTGCACCTCCTTAGAGATCATTCAAACCTATAAACAAGATACACACACACACACACACACACACACACACACACACACGCACTACAGGCCAGATGTTTGGGCCCATCCTCTGGCTTTTTAAAAAATAAACGATACACTGTTTTTTCAAACTTTTATTATAAGAAAATATTATAAATACTTAAATGTAACTGGGTGGCTTTGAAGTGTAGTGTAACAATTTACTGTGCATCATAAGTGCATTTTAATGAATTAATTTTTTTAACGAATTAATTTTAATGAATGCGAGTGTCGAAGTACGAGTTTCATCAAAATAACCATCCCTTCCCTTTATCACAGCAGCATCCTTTACAGCAGTTTTTGGAAATAACTTGTATCCAAACCCTCCCTGCACCTTTTCAAGCAGACAAACAGTTCTGTTTCATTTGCTAGATGCTCATTTTAAACATGTTAGTCCAAGTATATTATTTTCTTGTAATAAAAGTTTGACAAAGCAGTGTATTTTATTTTTTTTTAATCAAAGGGTGGGACCAAACTTCTGGTCTGTACACACACACACACACACACACACACACACACACACACACACACACACATGTTCCTGTTTTGAGCATTTTAAGGTCCCCTCACATCAAGATTATACGTCTCTAACCTCACATGAACTGGTTCATTCTTCTTGTATGTTTCAGGAAGGAGAACCTGCTCATGTCCTTGAACAGGAAGTCTAGGGTATGTTTCTTACTGGCTGGTCAAAATCCTCACTTCTTTTACCAAGTCACTCATAGTTTCTGTTAAAAGCAGAAATGAGCCACCTGATAGACGTTCTCAATATGTATACAACTTTGATATAACACTTTGCAGTTCATGTGTGTGGGACCAGTGTCCTTTAAATATTCTGTTTTCCTCCTGCAGTCTAAAGATGTGGCACTAGGCTAATGGGTTCCTCGAAATTGGCCATAGTGTCTGTATTAATTAAAATGCATTTCCCATAACCTAGAGGACAGGGGTTGGACTTCCATGTGCTACAGAAGGCCTAGAGTTCATTTTAGGTGGTATTAAGTGAATCCAGCCTTACCGTGTGGTAGCCTTGCCCTGCTGGTAGTGAGCTGGGCAAAGGTTCATTTCAGCTTCGCAACCACAATGACTTGTAATGGTTTTTCATTCTGTGGTCATGTGTTTTTCCCCTTAGCCTGTCAGTATCTCTTACTCTCTTTTCACAGCCTGAACCCCTGACCAGGACAACCGGCTAGAAGATGGATGGTGAATTTATTGTCCTAAATGGGACAAAAGGTGCTTTTGTATACACTTTTAATGGTCATTTCAGTAGTACGGATGCACTTCAACACAATACAATGTAGTTTAACTACAATTACATATTAATACTACCTGGAATTAATACCTGGAAGATAATTTCGTCAACAACTCTACTAAAGTAAACATTTTTAACTACTCTGGAACGCCTTGAGAACAGAAATTTGGGTTGAAATGTTTGGTTAGTTTATAAAAGAGAAAATACTGAATTAAAGGAGTCAATATATAGTACAAAAGCGCCAAATGTTTCACGCTTGAATAACGCGACTGCTTTTACAAAACGGATCCCTCGATCAGGGCGACGCGGGGACTCCGTGGGCAATGGTTTGCCTTATCCCACAGGGTTTGTGATTTAAATTCAACTTCTCCACGTATCGCATATCCCATCCTTGTGCCCTATGCTCAGTGGGCGTATGGAGTGCTAGATCGCAGTCTATCACAGTTCTGTCGCATTGGTTTTTTCTAACACAGGCGACCACGAGAAAGTTATCAAATACATTTTCTGTGTACTACTACTTTATAGCCTTAGAAATGAACAAATTCCCGCGTGCATAAACAGTCCGTGTATGATTTACTTACGTTTAACATCGACCACAATACTTAGTAATGCTCTACATTAAATTTATGGCCGCAGAATTTAAATGAAATTTCATGTAGAATTGCATAGGATCTTCTTTTAGGTTAAATGCGGTACTAACCGCATCGGTTAGCGTTCCCCTATGGTGAAGCCTATGTAATTTTACCCGGAAGTACATTTTATGATAAGAATGGCAAGGTCGGGCAAATTTTAACTTTATTACTTTGTGACTGCACTGTAAAAATGGTCTTGGCTTTTTTAAGGCGTATTGGCTCTCTGCATATAAACCCCGTGTATCGTTTTGCCCACGAGTACTCTGTAGGTAGGAGAAACTACTCGGCACGGGTAAGGGCAATAACATTTCTGTATTGTGTTTGAATGTATAGTCCATTTGGGAGAGAAATGCACAAAGTGTGCAAAGGGCAACGAGTCTAAAGCTATGCTCACTTGCCTGAAACAGCCTTGTGCGAGATATCTTTGTCGATCATTTCCAGATATTCCGTAATGTTCATTAAACATAGGACCTATGTTATTGCCGCGGCGTCCATAGATCCTGTCGGATCACGCATGTTCATGATTAATGGTGTTGCTGTTTTTAACCTCAAGTTACCTTAACAAGCTGTAGTTTATGACCAGGATTGCGATGCTGTGTGCACCAGGCTGGCAAAGTGACGGTTTGAATCGAGGTGCAACTCTGCTGCCCCCTGCAGGGCAGCACTCTCGAGCAGGCGGTGGCAGCGTTCCGGAGCGTAGTGGGAGAGGATGGTGTGTCACTGGGCACTGCAGTCAGAGACCAGCATGGCAGAGACGAGTCAATGCACCGGTGAGGGCAACCAGTCTTATCCTGTCAGTCAGAAACCTGCTCTCCTAGCAGACAGAAGCTCTAATCAGGGTGTGGCCCTGGTTCATATCTGCTTGACTTTGCTAATTCTGCTTCATCTGGGGGTGTGTCCAATGCCCTCAGTGAGTCATCACTGCTATTTTGATTCACCTGTGGGGTCTCTGTTGGTCCTGTCCAGTTGTTGTCCTCCAGATGTTGTGGTTTGGCCCTGTTCTGTTGAGGAGGTCAGCGCCCTGGCCAAAATCTGCTATCAGCACCAGCTTCCCATCATCCCCTTTGGTACAGGCACCGGTCTTGAGGGAGGAGTCGGAGCAGTAAAGGTGAGTGTCAAAGGTGAGGCTAACAGTGTTAGCGGAGCTGGGTAGCAGCAGTGTCGTACATGAGGGGAGAATGAGGAATGGTCGAGCAAGGACTTTGAGCGTTGATTTACTGTACATTATTACACTCCTAAATTATAAAATCACAAATTGGGTTATTTATGTAAAAAATATTTATATTATTATCAGTTTGCACATTTCATTATTTATCAGTGTTTATGTAGTCCCCCCCCCCCCCCCATGAACATCATGGTATAGTCCAGATTTGAAGAAGATAAGATACCCACTGAATTCAGTTATACTCTGTACATGTTTGAGCATCCTAAAAATATGTTAAAACAAAAAACAAAACGAATTCCTAGTTAATAGAGAGCAGACAGAAAGGACAGAAAGCTTAAGTCAGTGTTTCTCAAACCAGTCTTCAGGGACCCCCAGAGAGTCCATACTTTTGCTGTTGTGAAGGAGCAACATCATGGATCATCTGGGGATCCCTCAGGACTGGGTTGAGAAACACCGGCTTGAAAGAATGACTGCTCAGTGATGTACATCTGGAGTGGCGCTATCTCCTGGCCTGTGTGTCCTATTGTCAGGGAGGCGTGTGCTTCAACCTTGGTAAGATGGACTGCATCCTAGACCTTCATCAGGAAGACTTTGATGTAACAGTGGAGCCGGGTGTCACTCGCAAAGCCCTCAACGCCTCCCTGCGTGACACTGGCCTTTGGTTTCCCGTCGGTAAGTGCCCCGCCCTGCCCCCAAAGAGCCCAGTCGTTTATGTGTGTCTGTCCTTCTGCCCCATTTCTGTTCTTCACTCCACGTAACACGTAACACTTGCCCCGCAGATCCAGGTGCAGACGCGTCCCTCTGTGGCATGGTGGCCACCAGCGCCTCGGGCACCAACGCAGTGCGCTATGGTACAATGCGGGAGAACGTGCTGAACCTGGAGGTGGTGTTGGCGGATGGCACTGTTATACACACTGCAGGCAGGGGGCGCCGTCCCAGGTAGCAGGGCAGGTTTGCACTTCTAACCATGTGACCAGTGCATTTAATGTCATTCATATTTCTTTTAGATATCCGACATGGAAATATTATTATTATTATTATTATTATTATTATTATTATTAGTACCCTGCTTGGTCACCTTGAATGGATTCAGTCCAGGGTTCTGTACCTTCAGGAAGACATCGGCAGGATACAACCTAACCAACCTGTTCGTGGGCTCAGAGGGCACGCTGGGCCTGCTGACCAAGGCCACCCTGAGGCTCTCTGGCATCCCCGAGGCCGTGGTGTCGGCTGTCTGCTCCTTCCCCTCAGTGCAGGCGGCGGTGGACAGCACTGTGCAGCTCCTGCAGGCCGGCGTTCCCATCGCGCGCATTGGTGAGCGTGTCGTAGGTGTGGTTCGTGTGATCGGTGCAGTCAGTGTGATCAATGTGGTCAGTGCAGTCCGTATGATCAGTGTGATCGTTGTGGTCTATGTGATCGGTGTGGTCCACATGATTGGTACGGTCAGTGCAGTCCGTATGATCAGTGTGATCGTTGTGGTCTATGTGATCGGTGTGGTCCACATGATTGGTACGGTCAGTGCAGTCCGTATGATCAGTGTGATCGTTGTGGTCTATGTGATTGGTGTGGTCCACATGATTGGTACGGTCAGTGCAGTCCGTATGATCTGTGTGATCGTTGTGGTCTATGTGATCGGTGCAGTCCGTATGACATGATTAGTATGGTCAGTGTAGTCCATATGATCGGTGTGATCGGTGTAGTCCATGTGATCGGTTCATTCTGCCTGAGCCTCATTGACATGTGCATCCTTCTTCTGCAGAGTTCCTGGATGATGTCATGATGGACGCCTGTAGGTGTTACAGCAGCCTGCCATACGTCGTGGCTCCCACCCTCTTCCTGGAGTTTCACGGCAGCAAGAGCAGCCTGGAGGAGCAGGTCACCGTCGCAGGTGAGTGCCTGTGCGGGAGTTTGCATTTGGTGAGGCTGCCTGATGTGTGAGACCTATGCACTGCTCCTGTGTGATTGTATGAAGTGGGCGTGGCCATAGGTCCCGCCCTGCTCCTGTGTGATTGTATGAAGTGGGCGTGGCCATAGGTCCCGCCCTGCTCCTGTGTGATTGTATGAAGTGGGCGTGGCCATAGGTCCCGCCCTGCTCCTGTGTGATTGTATGAAGTGGGCGTGGCCATAGGTCCCGCCCTGCTCCTGTGTGATTGCATGAAGTGGGCGTGGCCATAGGTCCCGCCCTGCTCCTGTGTGATTGTATGAAGTGGGCGTGGCCATAGGTCCCGCCCTGCGTGGACTCTGTCTGACTGTCGTATGTGTTTCGTGGGCCAGAGGACATCACGCGGGGGAACGCAGGCTCGGATTTCAGCTGGGCGCGGGATGCGGAGACTCGCGAGCGGCTTTGGAAAGCACGTCACGACGCCTGGTATGCAGCCCTGGCACTGCGACCTGGGTGTAAGGTGAGGCGTTACCGTGGCAACACAGGACGTGAGCAGCCATCTCCCTCAATGACACCTCCGGCGGAGAGTGATATACATTCTGTCAAACTGTGTGAAAATGCCAGTTTTTTTTTCTTCCATATTTATTGATGTCTATGTTGATTTTGCTCTCACGCTGAGGCGTCACTTTGCATTTTCGTCCTTACTGCAGTGCTTTGTGCTTCCCACAGGCATACAGCACAGATGTGTGCGTTCCCATCTCTAACTTACCTCAGGTTGTCGTGGAGACCAAGCGGGATCTGATGCAGAACCACCTCACAGGTATCTGAGATAACGCTGAACATGCGAGCACATCGCATTCCATCCACGTGTCTTGATCCCTCAGATATAGTCACAGTTAGCCTTGACATTTGCCTATTTGCCCAAACACAAACACCCAGACCCCTCACCATGCTTCTGTGCTGGCCTCCCCAGGTCCCATCGCTGGCCATGTAGGAGACGGAAACTTCCACTGCTTGATGGTTTTGGATCCGAATGACGCAGACGAGGTGCAGAGGGTCCATCAGTTCACAGAGAGGCTGGCTCGGTACGGTCCGTCACCCTGTCCGTCTCTCCAAATTACCGTTTTCCAGGTTTCAAATTTAAATACTGAGAAAGTTTCCAATAAAGTAAAAACACAGATGAACTGATAAACGTAGCATTTCTAAAACATTTCCCCCCACACAGGAGGGCTCTTGCCCTGGATGGGACGTGTACTGGAGAGCATGGGATTGGTTTGGGCAAGAAGGCATTGTTGTGTGAAGAAGTGGGACCCCAGACCATCAAGGTCATGCATTCCTTGAAGGCCGCCATGGACCCTGCAAACCTCATGAACCCTGGGAAGGTGCTGTAAGGGAACGTTGAGTAAACGCACAATCCAAGCACTGCTATACCCAGGTTCACCATTAGGTGGCAGCATTTGGTTAAAAGCATCGTCTCAATGACTGAGGTCTTTTTTCTGTTGTCGCTTTTTGGTTCATGGTTGTAAGCACTGTGTGGTGAGTAGTTTTTATTATTATTTATTTTGAATTTATATGTTGTGTATTATTCACTGTGCCTCCTTCTTGATAGCGTAACCGGCTGTGTAAATGATCAGATTAAGCTAAAGGACAGGGCTGATCCATTCAGATGGTGTTCTGTCCTCCCCTCACCCAGCATAGCTCTGAGAGATGGAGGTGCCTGCATGAGACCTTTTAACCAAAAACACCAACGTTCCCATTAATAAACACAATTTAAATGAACAGCGGCTCACTGTACTAAATCAGATCACTGTTACGATGACTATGCAGTTCCAAAATTACACATTATTCTCCATTTGGTTTTCTATAAAGTAGAAAGAGCACATCTTGTATATTCATTTTAATTCTGTATTGTATTATTCATCCCACAGGTTGCACATCAAAATCATTCAGGTCTACCACCTAAAATCAAGCCTCCCTTCACATCTTGGAAAAAAAAACCTGAACCAGTCTGATATGAAACCAAACAAAACCGTAAATGTTGGGGTTTTCTCTGGCACTGACTTGATCAGCTGTGTGGGGTGGAACTGATAGTGATTTCTGGAAAACAAGAAATTCTGGGTATCTGAAAGAACTGGTCCATCTGTAATTGTGGTTATTCAGTACTTCAGTCTGTTAAGCTGGTCTGTTAAGTGTGGAGGAAGGCTGATAATATATTACTGCCCCTTGTTATTTCCACACAAGCATTTGACTATACTTGACATTTGACTCTATTTCAAATCAAGGCAAAATACAGTAAAATACATACCACAGCTCCCGAAAAAAAAAACTTTAAATGACTAATGTCATTCTGAAGTTTAAGTGTGAACTTCGTTGATACTCGCCAAACGTTATTAAAAAAGTCCAGCAGCCTTTGTGAGGACAGTACTGTCACGGATGTCACTGAGTTTGATGAAAACATGGCGGGATCTTCTACAATGTGGTTATTGTGTGAGGCTCCTGTGACAGCAGCAGAGATAACCATCACATGAAAGAAGAGAAAATATGGCAAAAAAAGTCACTTCCAGCTACTGCAGGTAGAAGTGTACCCCAAGAATACACACGCACACACGCACACATCTCCCTTTGGGCTGCTGGATGATTGTCTACAGGCAACACAACGCTGGGATGTAAACGGCGTCGCCTCAGAATCTGGACACGCTGAAAAAAGGGTGGGGATGACTGGCTTATTACACTTGGAGAACATGTTCGCTGCTCAGGCCTGCATATTTACAAATGGCTGCACTTCAGGCAGGTCTTATCAGATTCAGCAAGTCTGCCGGAGAATTCAAGGAAATGGATGTTTTCTATTACATGTGGTACATGTGCAACCATTCAGGGTAGTCGCTTCCGCAAGCCTAGAAGGAAGGTTCCTCCTCTCTGACTCACACACGGAGGATGAGCCCCCTGGGCCCCCCCACAGAGAAGCCGTGTTGATCACAGGGTGTGGAGCCCCTTCACGCTTTACCACTGAGGAAAATCAGGAGTTTTCTCAATAAAGTGTAAACATTTCTGTGAAGTAAGTTAAAAATAAACTGAAAGAGCAGGAGGAGAGAAGCAGGCGAAATGCATCTGTGGACATCTGAAAGCCCAGCGCGACGTCCCAGGCCCACCTCTGACCTCTCTGTGATTTTCCGAGTCTTCTCCTATGTGAAGGACGGATCCCCCTCCCCCCCGCCAAAACCACTATACTCATGTTGTATCATGCTGAAACTCCTCTTGGTCAAACCTTTTTCTATTTCCAGCTGGATTCAAATTTTTTATTTATCCAGGTAAGCATTACTGACCGGCTAGTTTGGGCCTGCATTGCACCGAGAAGCCTTTCAGTACCACCCCCCCCTGAGCTGGTGGATGCTCTCGTGGGCTCTGGCCCTGGCCCTCCTCCCAGCCTGTGCACCTCCTTCCTGCGAGGCCTCCTGCTAATGAAATGGAGTCTGATGATACATGCGGCATGCTGCTCCAAGCTGCGCCTCCTTGTCCCAGATCGTCCACCTTGTCTGCTTCTTCATCCAGTCTCTCTCCGGGGGGGTCGGTGGGGGGCTATCGGCACGCTGTACAACAGGGCAGGGATGAGGTGGGGTGTGGCAGCGGGGCTGGGGGTTTCTGGGGGGGGGGGGGCTGAAGGAGTTAGTCTGTCAGGCTAGGGGGGACTTTGGGTCAGTCTTGGAGGTGTCAGTGTTGCTCTGATATTTAATTTGCTATGTAATTCTCTCACTTGATTGGCTGATTTCTTTGTTTCTTTTTTTGTTTTTTTGGTTGTTTCAGTGCCCAGGTATCTATCCATCCAGGCTAATAAAGTCCCTGCGGAAGAGAGGATGAGAAAGAAAGCGACACTGCTTATCATGTGCCTTTATTTATGAAGGTCTGAACAGATATGTCACAGAAACTGCGTGTGTGTCACTGTGTGTGTGATGGTGTGTAAGTGTGTGACTGTGTGCAACAGTGTATGTGTGATTGTTTGTGTGTGTCGTATTTTGTTTGGTTAAGGTTAGGGCTGGGTAGGGGTTAAGGTTGTTATTATTAGGTTGTGTCATTATGGTTTTGACCATAGAAATGAATGGATGATCTTCAGAAAGATATGAATACTGGTCTGTGTATGGTTGTGTGTTTATGTATGACCATGTGTGTGTATGTTCATGTGTCTCTGCTGATGTGTGTATGTGTGCGCTTGTGCATTCCTGTTGATGAATGTGTGTGTGCTTGTGCATCCCTGATGATGAGTGTGTGTGTGCTTGTACATCCCTGCTGTTGTATGTGTGTGTTTGTGCATCCCTGATGATGTGTGTGTGTGCTTGTACATCCCTGATGATGTGTGTGTGTGCTTGTGCATCCCTGCTGTTGTATGTGCGTGCTTGTACATCCCTGCTGATGTGTGTGTGTGCTTGTGCATCCCTGATGATGTGTGTGTGTGCTTGTGCATCCCTGCTGTTGTATGTGTGTGCTTGTGCATCCCTGATGATGTGTGTGTGTGTGCTTGTACATCCCTGTTGATGTGTGTGTGTGCTTGTAGATCCCTGATGATGTGTGTGTGTGCTTGTACATCCCTGATGATGTGTGTGTGTGCTTGTGCATCCCTGATGATGTGTGTGTGTACTTGTGCATCCCTGATGATGTGTGTGTGTGTGTGTGTGCTTGTACATCCCTGATGATGTGTGTGTGTACTTGTGCATCCCTGATGATGTGTGTGTGTGTGCTTGTGCATCCCTGCTGATGTGTGTGTGTGCTTGTGCATCCCTGCTGATGTGTGTGTGTGCTTGTGCATCCCTGATGATGTGTGTGTGTGCTCATGCATCCCTGATGGTGTGTGTGTGTGCTTGTGCATCCCTGCTGATGTGTGTGTGTGCTTGTGCATCCCTGCTGATGTGTGTGTGTGCTTGTGCATCCCTGATGGTGTGTGCCGCCTTACCTGTGACAGGTGTATAACGTGGGGCTCAGTCTGATGGGTGTTCAGGGCAGGACCGGTTGATCTCAAACCAGGAATCTATACAGCTGCAGAGAGGCTAACTTTAAATACAAATCTGAAGATAAACACTGTCTTTTCATGCTCTCACTGCTCTCAATGGCATATATTATTCACATATAGTATGCAACACATATATCTTCTAGCATCCCATCCAGGTTGCACCCCAGCCTTGTGCCCTGTGCTGCCAGATGCGGGCTCCAGGGTCTTCCACAACCCCGACCAGCATAAGAGCTTAGAAGATGGATGCACAATTTGAACTGTTCTTTTCAGTTCCAGACATTACTATATTTAGTGTGCTGCAGTATTGTGTGATCTGGTGCTCAGTGAGGCAGTGTTCAGTTTCCTGTGGGTGTTTCCCTCCCCCAGGGATAACATGCCAAATGAAATTGCTCTCACCCACGTTCTGCCTACTCACGGTCAAATTTGGAGGGGGAGGGCAATCCATTCTTTAATGATTACCCCTATGTGGATAACTGGTTAGACACATTTTAGTGTATAGTGTGGGCAGAGCCAATTCCCTTAGCCGATCAGCCAGCTGTGAGCTTTGGGGAAGCTTAATTCTCACATGTCCCTCTTCTGGTAGTTCTGAAGGCTTTGGGAGGCGGCCATTTACCTTTTGTGGTAGATGCAGAGGCACGGCAGTCTGGCGATGGTGTCTCCCTGCTGGAGCTCCTCCAGGCAAATCACACACTCACCAGCATCCCTGGCCAGCACATCGTCTGCATGGAGCACAACACGGGGACTGTGCTTACACACGGGGACTGTGCTTACACACGGCACAGTACAAACTGCAGGTACACATGGCACAGTGCAGACTGTGGTTACACAGAGCACAATGCAGACTGTGCTTGCAGTGGACGAGGAGACTGCTTACACACAGCACATTGCACACTGTGCTTACAGTGGATGAGGAAACTGTGTTTACACACAGTACATTGCAGACTGTGCTTACAGTGGATGAGGAAACTGTGTTTACATACAGTGCACTGCAGAATGTGGTTACACATGGCACAGTGCAGACTGTGCCTACGGTGGACGAGGAGACTGGTGTTTACACATGGCACATTGCAGATTGTTTCCAAGGCATTAATGAGACTGTGGGTAGACACAGTACAGTGCAGATTGTGCTTACAGGGCACAGAGGAGACTGTGGTTACACACAGCAGATTGCAGACTGCAGTTACACACAGCACAGTGCAGACTGCTTGCAGGGCACAGAGAAGATTGTAGTTACACAGCACAGTGCACATTGTAGTTACAGGGCTCAGAAACTGATTAGCAAATGGGCCAAATAGATTGTGGATTTGCAGCACATCAGTTTGTGTCCTTAAACCTCTATAAAGTGAATATTCTACAAAGCAGAAATTAAAAAGGTTATAAGACCGAGTTACTTCCTGCAGAGGGCAGCATTGAGCACTGAGAATCCCAATCCTGTAGGGAGGGGCTTCTCTGACTGCTGCAGTAAAGCACGACCACTGAGTCAGACTGAGCGGCTCCTTCCCTGACTGTATGTGATGGTGGCCCTTCCCTGAGTGGTGCTATTCCTAATGCTCGGGCTGCACCTTTGGAGAACAGGCAGCGCTGATGCATACATGGCGAGCCTGATAGTCATCTCACAGCAGCACTGATCCTTGTATCACCTGCAGCGGGTTCACGCTGACATAGCCCATCCAGGCGTTTTTGAGATCTGACCTATGAGCTAAAAAACTTCTGCACAAGCTAAAGCTGGAACAGGCAGCACTGGGGACTTGACTGTACTTGTCATCTCTGGGTCCCTGTCATATGAGGCTATAAATACAATGACCATCTCTCACCTGTTGATAGACGGGTTGAATTTTTGTTAATTCCCCCCCCCATAAGCCCAGTGCCTTTTCATTTTCAGTAGAGCTTTGGGCTTGTGGTTAGCTGGCGTGCTTTCTGGCTCATGGCTGCTCTGTGCGGCCTGGTAGGCACCCTCGCACTTCTCTGTCCTCTGGCCTGAAGTGAGGGGTGTGTGTGACAGGAAGTCAAATCTGAGGCACGGGGGCCCCTTCCTGCTGTGGTGTCTGCTTCCTGCAGTCAGCACTCTGCCCTTCGTTTCTTATAGAAAAGATCTCACTTAACCAAAGATAACCGACCGCATGTGTCATTTTGGTGATCCCATTGCATAAACATGGATGGTAATGATAATAATGTTAGTGCTGTCTCTAAACTGCCTGAATGCAGTGCCCGCCCCCCCTGCGCTGGCCTGCCATGCCATGCTGTGTATACCCTGCCCTTCTTAAGGCTGGTTCATACTTCTCCACACATCTACCAGCCAGCTGACCGAAGTTGGCAACCCTGTGAGCTGAATTTGTAAAACAAAGAAACAGACACAAACCTCACTGCTGTGGTATGTGAGCAGGGACTATCAGAATAATGATTTATAATTATTATTAATAATAATAAAAAAATGCATTGTGTGCATGTGCTTGACCAGAGCACTATGAACGTTTCTTTGTACGCATATGCAAGTGTTGCTTGTGCAGAGAAGTATGAACCAGCCTTTAGGATGGACACCAGTCTCACCTTATTCCAGTTAAGAGCTTGATAGATGGGTGTGTTAATAATTTTCACTTCATCAGTTTATATGGCAAGTGAAGTGTCTTTTGCGATAGCTGTAAATCTAACCAATTGTTGTTGCTCCAGTCTAAATTCAGGATGGACCTGTTTAATCCTACCCATAAATTGCATAAAATGCAACGCTTCACATGAACACGCATCTGTGGCAAACATGCATCGGCCATCTGCTCTAAGGAGCTGCAGTGTGTCTGAAGCTGATCTCAGGCCCCAAAGCGAATCACCAGTGGCAACTGGGCACTGAGGCTTGGAAGCAGAAGGACAGGGAAGTGAGGGTGATGTAGATATGAACAGTGACCAGGTGTGGGGGAGGGGTAATGTGACACAGAGAAAGCAGAAGATCAATTTACATCAGCAGGGAATCCAAAGCCCCAGCCCCTCTGCTGTGTGATAAAGGCCGTGCCCACCAGTGTGGCAGAATCATGCCACTGTACCTACCAGCATGGCCGAAACCCAGCGCTGTGCCTGCAAGTGTGGCAAAATTGTGGCATTATGTCTGCCAGCCTGACAGAGTCGTGGTGTTATGTCTGGCAGCGTGGGAGAATCGCAACATTGTGAACACCAGTGTGGCAGAATCATGGCACTGTGCCCGGCAGCTTGGCAGAAGCATGGCGTTGTGCCCACCAGATTGGCAGAAGCATGGCGTTGTGCCCACCAGATTGGCAGAAGCATGGCGCTGTGCCCGGCAGCTTGGCAGAAGAATGGCGTTGTGCCCACCAGATTGGCAGAAGCATGGCGCTGTGCCCGGCAGCTTGGCAGAAGAATGGCGTTGTGCCCACCAGATTGGCAGAAGCATGGCGCTGTGCCCGGCAGCTTGGCAGAAGAATGGCGTTGTGCCCACCAGATTGGCAGAAGCATGGCGCTGTGCCCGGCAGCTTGGCAGAAGAATGGCGTTGTGCCCACCAGATTGGCAGAAGCATGGCGCTGTGCCCGGCAGCTTGGCAGAAGAATGGCGTTGTGCCCACCAGATTGGCAGAAGCATGGCGCTGTGCCCGGCAGCTTGGCAGAAGCATGGCGTTGTGCCCACCAGATTGGCAGAATCATTGCACTGTGCCCGGCAGTTTGACAGAAGAATGGCGTTGTGCCCACCAGATTAGCAGAAGCATGGCGTTGTGCCCACCAGATTGGCAGAATCATGGCACTGTGCCCGGCAGCTTGGCAGAAGAATGGCGTTGTGCCCACCAGATTAGCAGAAGCATGGCGTTGTGCCCACCAGATTGGCAGAATCATGGCACTGTGCCCAGCAGTTTGGCAGAAGAATGGCGTTGTGCCCACCAGATTGGCAGAATCATGGCGCTGTGCCCGGCAGCTTGGCAGAAGCATGGCGCTGTGCCCGGCAGCTTGGCAGAATCATGGCACTGTGAATATGTCTGCCAGGTTGGCAGAATTGTTGTGTTGTACCGGGCAGCTTGGCAGAATCGCAATGTTGTGACTGGAAGCTTGGAAGAATCGCAGGATTATGTCCACCAGCTTGCCAGAATCTCGCCGGTGTGCCATGTAGCTTGGCAAAATGGTGGCATTGTGCCCAGCAGAGTGGCAGAATCATGGCCCTGTGCCCAGCAGCCTGGCAGAATGATGCCAGTGTGCCTGGCAGCTTGGCTGAATGGTAATGTTGTGTCCACCAATGTGGCAGAATTGTGACATTGTACCCGCTACCTTTGCATGACCGTGGTGTTATGTCCCCCAGCTTGGCAGAATGGTGGTATTCTGCCTGACAGCTTGGCAGAATCGCGCTTTTATGCCTGGCAGCAAGGCAGAATCGCAGCATTGTGCCCGATAGCTTGGTAGAATGGTGGTGGCGTGCTTGACAGCTTGGCAGAATCGGGGTGTCGTGCGCGGCAGTGTGGCACAATCGTGGCATTTTGTCCACTAGCGTGGCAGAATTGTGGCATTGTGCCCAGTAGCTTGGCAGAATCTCGATTTTTTGCCAGACAGCTTGGCAGAATCATGGCATCATGCCCACCAGCTTAATTGTGTGTTCACCAATGAGGCAGATTTGTAACGTTGTACCCGCCAGCGTGGCAGAATCATGGTATTGTGGTTGACAGCTTTGTCCATCAAAAGTTATGTCCATCAATGTGGCAGAATCGTGCTTGGCAGAATGGTGGCACTGTGCCCGGCAGCTTGACAGAATCACGGCATTGTGCCCACCAGCAGAATCGTGGCATAATTGTCAGGGTCAGCCCCTGCTGTGGTCCTACCGTGTCCCTTCCCCGTTTGGCCAGCAGGCGTTGCTGGTCATCCCGTCCTTCATGTTAGTCTTTGTTCTCCTCTGTTACCTGTCTGGTCATGTGGCTCAATGTGTTGAGCATGGTGTTGTCTGTGTACCCTTCTGTCCTGAGTACCCTTCTGTCCTGTGTTCAAATCCTGCCTCCTCTGTTTTTGTATTTTGCTCCCTAGTGTTTCATTTCAGTTTCTTTAGTTCTTGTGTCTGATTTTGTAGTTGGTCTTGGTTTTGTTCCTTGTGCTCCTGCTTGTGTCTTTACCTGTTTAATTCCCTAGTGTTGGTTTCTGTTTCCCTGTTTCCTTGGTTAGGTCTTAGTTTCCCTGTTTTGTTCCTTTGAGTTTATTAGTTTCACCTGTGCCCTGTTGTCCTGGTCTCTGTTAATTAGTCTCACCTGTCCTGTGTTAGTCTTATTACCCAGTTTTGGTTTCTGTATTTAAGTCCCTGCTTCTGTTCTGTTCTCAAGTGGCTCATTGTTGTTGCTTGTCTAAGCTTGGTTAGTTTGAAGTTTGATCTGGCTTATGGTTACCTTCCCAGTTTATGTTTATTTGTGATTTGTAGTCTTAGTTTATTCTCTTTAGTTTTTGACCCTTGTGGTCCTTTTTGGTTTTGTTGTGTTTTCTGTTATTTAATAAACCCCTTTTATGTTCCTGGAGCCGCTAGTGGGTCGCCCGCCCTTTTTGTGCCCGATGCCACGTCCTCGTGTCCGAGCCGCCCGCATCCATGACAATAATGTCCACTAGTATGGCGGAATCATGGCATTGTGCCCATCAGCTTGGCAGAATGGTGGCCTTGTGGCTGACAGCTTGGCAGAATCACAGTGGTGGGCTTGGCAGCTTCACAAAATCGCTGTGCTGTGCCCGACAGTGTGACAGAATTGTGGCATTATGTCGCAGCGCTGTGTCCCCCAGCATGGCAGAGTCACAGCATTGTGCCCAACATCTTGGTTAAATCATGATGTTATGTCTGCCAGCTTGGCAGAATCTCGCTGGTGTGCCCGGCAGCTTGGCAGAATCGTGACGTTGTGCCCGGCAGTATGGTAGAATGGCGTGGTGTGCCCAGCCAGCTCTGAGCAGCCTGCTGGCCTGACATCCCTTCTGAGATATAACCCTAAGGCCCCATGACGTCCCCACAAAGCCAGTAAGGGGGACACATTCTCCAGATGTTTACTGTTGGTGGTGAAAAATGTTGACATTCGATATGATAAAAAGCGCGATTCGATATGCCAGTATACACTAGGGCAGGGGGTATGACGGGTCTCTAACGTGCTGGGTTGTGGTTACCCCTGGTGGGGGTGGGGGGGGCTTCCTTATGCAGGATGTGATAAGGGACAGTAGAACCCACCTCGACTACTCTGCCACAGGAAGGACTTGATCTCCTCTGCAGACCTCATCCCTGGAGATGAGGGACAGCCTGGGCAGTTTTGTGCTACACCTGTGACCTGTGGTGGTGGCCCTCCCCTTACGGAGCACACCCCCCCCACACGAGTCTTTGAGGCCTGACTTTGCCGGATGATATTTTAATACCTTCAGCTAAAAATAGCTTGTTTTTCCGGGGAGGGGGGCACAAAGGGTGACAGCTTACTGGACAGAGTCGCTTCTGCCCCTTGTGTTACCCTTGTCATGACTTTGTGTCACCAGTCTGCTGTGTGGGTACAGGCCACATACTGATGGATGAGGGGAGCTGGGGAAAGAGAGAAGGCCACCAGAAGACACACACACACACACGTGGGCAGGAACACCATCCTCAATCATAAGTCATTTAGGGAATCTGCACATGCAGGTCATTATAGCATGGGTGTTGAGTTGACCACATAATTCTGGGAAATGACTTGGCTTCTTGTTGTGTGACAGAGGGAAGGGGGAGTGTGGGGCTGGAGTGATTTAGGGTGATAGAAGACAGGCTTTCCCCTGTGGGCTTAACTGTATGGTGTGTGTGTGTGTGTGTGTGTGTGTGTACATTAATCTGCACTGTACAGTGTGTGTTTGTATATTAATCTGTACTGTACAGTGTGTGTTTGTATATTAATCTGCACTGTACAGTGTGTGTTTGTATATTAATCTGTACTGTACAGTGTGTATATTAGGTTGCTACAAAATTCCAAAAGTGTGCATTTGAATTGAGACACAGCGAGAACTTATAGCAATTACTGAGGAGAATTCATGGATTAAATTTTCCTTCTAGTCCTAAATTTAGGGGTCCCCCAGAAATGCTTCTTTTCTTATCAAATGCAGATTAAACCAATTTTCTGCAGATACGCAACAGTTCGAATTTATATCAGTAACCATATAGTCCGTATGCACTACAGTCACTTCTCTGTCCATTTATATTAAATGATTATATATCAGAACAATCCAGAAATGCAAAAATCATATTAACAAAATGAAATCAGTCTGCAATACAGAAGGCCTGTAGGCATGAAGCAGTTGAACCTGTGCTTTGCAACCACCTTTAGAAGGTACTGTTTTTGGGACTCATCCCTCGTGAGATAACTATTAAAATTTGCTGTGTGAGTGATTGCACGTTTAGCAGTATTGTTGATGCCAGTCATGCCCTTGATCTCCTGGTATGTGGCACCATCCTCCCATGTCGACAGGGCTTTCACAGGAAAGGTCAGAGCCATTTGGAAATATCCCATCGAAGATTCTCCTCCTATTGGTAATGTAGTTATGGAGGGCTGTCAGAGAAAAGTTCTCCAATTTCTCCACCATCCTCATCTTGTCCTCCGAAGAGATACACTCATCAAAAAATATCTTTTGATTCATCAACATGAAGTAAACTGCCTGAAACAATTTCATAAATAATTTCATAGACCCAATGCAAGTCCACATTTTGGGGGACCTCTAAATTTTGCACATACTGTAGGTTCACAGTATGAAACGGAAACAAGGCACAAAGTGTCAAATTGTGTAGCTAAAACTTCTTTGGAATGCTTTTGTTGATGTACTACTCTAGTGTGTATGTACATTAATCTGAGCTGTAAGGTGCAGGTACATTAATCTGTACAATATGGTGTATATAGGTGCATTAATCTGTACTATACATTGTTTGTTGGTACATTAAACTCTAGTATATGGGGTGTGTATGTACTTTATACTGTACGATATGGTGTGTTTATGTACATTAATCTGTACTGTACAGTGTGTATGTACAATAATCTGTACTGTATGGTGTGCATGTACATGAATTTGTACCACAGATGGCATGTCTGTACATTAATCTGTACCACAGGGTGTGCATGTACATCTGTACTGTAGGTAGAGTTTATGGTCATTTAAAAAAGGACCTAGTGCTTCCAGTCGAGTAAATGAGTGCATTATGCATATGCTGAGCAGTCAGTCTGAATGGCCCAGTGCAGTGATAGCCTGCTCTATGTGAGAAGGAGAGTGGGGAGTGAGGGAGACAGGGAGTGAGAGAGAGGGAGACAGAGCACGGGGAACGAAGTGTGGGATATACAGGCTTCACTCACCATTATAAGAGAGGCGGGGCTTGCTCAGACACATGATGAAATGCACCTCCATCTCATTGGAGGCCACAGACTTGGAGCACACGGGACACTTGAAACCTGCAGAATAGACAAGGTGAGAAGGACATGTCTAGGAAGTCATGAAACCATAGATACAGACTCTGATATTACTGTACACCAACCCAGAAGGTCATTAAACCACAGTCACACACTCTAATATTACTGTACACCAACCCAGAAGGTCATTAAACCACAGTCACACACTCTAATATTACTGTACACCAACCCAGAAGGTCATTAAACCACAGTCACACACTCTAATATTACTGTACACCAACCCAAGAGATCATTGAACCACAGAGACATACTCTGATATTAGTGTACACCAACCCAGGAGGTCATTAAACCACAGAGACAGACTAATACAGTACTGTATATCATCCTAGATTCCTAGAAGGTTATTAAACCACCGATACAGATGGTGATAGTACTGTACATCATCCCAGGAGGACATTAAACCACAGATACAGACTCTGATAGTACCTTACAGTAGGCTTGCTGAGATTAGTCAATGTAATCAATGACATTGACACTGAAAATGCTTCGACATTAATATTTTAAATTGATGCATCTTTTAAAAAATTATTTTAATGAAATTACCTTTTTGATTTCTAAAACGCTTCAATTCATTATAAGAAATGTCTTCCTTAAATATCACTACGTAATTATGGGAGTAGTTCAAATTAACCAAAAAGGTGGTTTTACTTCAAACAGTGGTTCTCTTACTCATCATTGTGTGCTTTATGCTAAAGTAAATTGGTCATCTTTACAAGCTCATCGGCTTAGTCACTGGTATGTGTTTATATATAAAGCCATTCTGGGTAAAATTCCTTCTTATTTATCATAATTCCTGATCTGGAAGCAAGGAGGTCGTAATCTTTGCTCGATGGACTTTTTAAAACTGGTTGCTCCAAAAGTAAAAACTTGAGAATTGGGAAAGAAAGCTTTTAGGTCTTCTGCACCTGACGCGTGGACCTCCAGAGTAGGCAAAGCGACTGCAAGTGCTGACAATTCATGTTAATTAAATGACTGTTACTAGGGAGAGCTTTTTAATATCTTTTGTCATAGTAACTGCTAAATACACTCATTATTAAAGCCATAAAACTGTCTGCCTGCTACCTTAGAAACTCATTTGAATAAGTGAGAAAATGTTTAGACTACAATCTGGGCTTATTCTACATTGATTGACGGTGCCAGCGTGCATGTTCATGTACGTTGGGCTTTGTGGGACCATTGTAATTATCGTAAACCAAAACCGAAATGAAAACTGACACTAAATTAAAAAATAATAATTCGTGAACTGAAATAAAATTGAAAACTATACTTTACAAGAAAAGTGTTGGAATTTAAACTGCATAAAGTGCCACCAGGATTTTGTTTAAACCAACCAGTTGAGTAAAAAGAGTCACAGTCACAGAGTACTTAACTGGTTGGTTGAAACAAAATCCTGATCTGGATTTGTACTCTCTGGACCTGAAATCTCCACCTCTACTTTTTACTTTGTTTAACTACAATATCTCCCTTTTTAAAAACATGTTGTGGCTGCTGACCTGTCCCTTCCTTCACCGTGACTTATCACTTTCATGTGTATGTCAAAACAGTCACGTGTGGTGGGCTCTGCTAACCAAATTTATTAAGCACAGGGATATGCCGAATTTATAGATTACTATGGAACGCCAAAAGAGTCACACACATTGACTTAAGTGCATTATTGATGCATTTTTATGCCTCCCATTCTTGACAGGCTAAAAGCGCCTTGATGTCACGTAATTTCTGCGTACATAAGATATAAAATATGTGTGTTTGAGGTGTTTTTTACATTTGCACTTGAGCTGTTTTTTGCGTGTCCTTTTGACATGTAATCAACGCCTTGTTGAAACGTTTTTTTGTGTGATATGATGACACATAATTGACACTTTATTTGCACAATTTTTTACTCGTGTCATTTTTGACAGACTAAAAGTACCCTGATGTCACATAATTTCCACGTACTTAAGGTGTACAATACTCATGTGCGTATGCACTTAAGACCATGCGTCAGTTGAGCTGTTTATGACCCTTTTGCCGTTCCATAGATTACTCAGTTTTGGGCATCACAATACTGTACCTCTCATTAATATTTTAGGCGTTCTACTAATATACTTATCGAATTGTGGGCATAAGTCACGTCCGTATAGTGCAGAAAAGCTGGTGTTCTGTCGAGTTGAGGTACTTTGTCGAGTTAAGCTACCGTAGTGCTAATCAATTGCTCTAACCCTAACCCTTGCCCTGACCCTAACCCTAACCCCAAAAAAACCCCTAAACCCCTTACCCTATCCCTAAGCCTAACCCCAAAACGGTGGAACTGCACATGCGCAGAAAGGCTCGATAGTACATCTCGATAGGTAGCTCAACTCATCAGAACATGTATGTTGGCTTGATAGCTTCATAACCGCAATTCCATATCGGTATGTGTTACCACCACGAAAAACTATAGATATGTTTTCCTGATAAATTTCTTTATTAGGGCACCTCTTTTAAAAATACAGTTTATTTTGGCATTGTAAATTTCCTTATCAGACTATTTTACTCTCTTTAAAATATGTAGGTGTGCTATTTTGATAATGTATGACAAACAGATAAATGTAGCAATAGATTTGCACTACCAGATTGCTATTCTGATAAAATGTCAAGATGTCAGAACACCGGCGTCCGTTATATAAAGCCCTGCAGTGACATGCTGTTTGTTGTCAAAATAAAATGAAGTTAAATAAAATGGTTGAAAATTTGATTTTCTGGAGGAAAACGAATTGTTTAGATTAATAGACCAATCAATAAAATAGTTGATAGATTAATTGATAGAAAAATCGTTAGTGGCTGCCCTACTGTACACCATTCCAGGAGGTCATTAAACCACAGATGCAGACCATGATAGTACTGTACACTATCTCCTAACCAAAAACTCTATTCAACTATATGCACAGCACATTCTGTGGGTTTTACTGTTGTTACCAGTGAAAGTAATACATTTTAAATGTATGTTCATGTGTGTTTTAATTTTATTGTGACTGTAAGCCTATGATTTGTGCATTTTTACAATATAGTAAATGACTATATTGGTCAACAGTCGATATCAGATTCTCTCTGTTTTCAGTTAAGTATGAAATCAGCATAATGATCAAAGAAAGGATGGATAGCACGAAAAACAGGTTATTCAAACTGTACATACTCACTGGCCACTTTATTAGGTACAGCTATTCAACCACTCGGTGAAGTAAAAATCTAATCAGCCAATGATATGTCAGCAGCACAATGTGTAAGAAATGCAGGTACAGGTCAGGAGCTTCAGTTAATGTTCATATCAAGCAATAGAATGGGGAAGTGACTTTATTGTTGGTGCCAGATGGGCTGGAATGAGTATTTCAAAAACTACTGATTTGCTGGGATTTTCACACACAGCCATCTCTAAGGTTTACAGAGAATGAGCTGAAAGAGAAAAGTTTCAAGCTGATAGAAACGCAACTGTGACTCAAATAACCACTCATTACAAACAAGATATGCAGAAAAGAATCTTTGAACACAGAACACATGGAACCTTGAAGCAGATGGGCTACAGCAGCAGAGACCAAACCGGGTGCCACTGCTGCCAGCGAAGAACAGGAAAATGAGCCTAAAGTCGGCATGAGCTCACCAACATTGGACAATGGAAGACTGTAAATAATGAGTCACCCTACTGACTGATGGTAGGGTCAGAATTTGATGTAAACAACATGAAAGCATGGATCCATCCTACCTTGCATCAAAAATTCAGGCTACTGGTGGTGTAACGATGTGGGGGATATTTTCTTGGCACGCTTTGGGTCCCTTAGTACCCGTTACTCATTGTCTAAATGTTACAGCCTTCTTCAGTATCACTGCTGACCATGTCCAGCCTTTTATGACCATAGGCACGGTTGACAAATTTGTAGCGACTGTGTGATGGAATCATGTCAACATGGACCTAAGTCTCTAAGGAATGTTCCAAGCACCTTGTTGAATCTATGCCATGAAGAATTAAGTTCAGAAGGCAAAAGGGAATCCAAACCAGCGCTAGTAAGCTGTACCTAATAAAGTGGCCAGTGAGTGCACATTCACTACAGTGACAAATGTGGATTACTGTGAGAAAACATCTGTCTCTAAATGTCAGTCTCCTATACCCCAAGCAAAGTCAAACAGAGAATAAAAGCTACATAAATCATAAAAACAAATTAGCAAATGAAGAATGTTTTAGAGCCAATTTGCCTGTATCTTAGACACTTGTGTATTACCAGGAGAATGGAATGATACTGATGGACATCAATCAAAAATACACATCAAGAAATGATTACCCCTCAACTCAAACATAAATTTAATTGTGACTAAATAAAATAAAATATTTATGATAATATTTAGAATAAAATAAAATAGAAATATTTCCACATTAAGGTTAACCGTGTAATACAATCACTTCTTTTAGATGTAAAATTTGGTAATAAATCTACAGATAGCAGCAGCAATGAACCAAACACCAATGCACAAATTATTCAATTAATCATTATGGGGGTAGAATATTACTTATAACCAGAATACATTAGTGATTTGAAAAGCTGCTAGATCAGGGGAAAAAACTCCCAGGGATACCGCAGCGATTGAATCTGAGATGTAGGAATTCTTCTTCTTTCTACAGGGAGCCCAAGGAGGCGATGGTGAATCATTCAGGAGCTTCTGAAACAGATGAAGAGCGATGGCTGAGGTGGCCTCCGGGGACAAAGACATCTTAAGCACAGCCATAGTGTGCACCTTCAAAGGCAGCCTTCCCACAACAGCTGTATTTCCTAAGATAAGCGATAGGAAAGGCAGGCCTTCTCATACTGAATCACTGTTAATGGGAATCCTGACATGGATGTTCCTCTGCCTTGTGCCCTGTGCTTCCTGGGACTGGGATAAGCTCCAGGATTATCCTGACCCTGCACTGAATAAGCAGTTATGGAAAATGAATACTGTATATTTATACACTATCGGCCATCATGTAAAAATGCCATAGCTGACATGACAAAATTATATCAAACTGCACTGGGAAAAATGCAGAAGTGGGCTCAGGCACAAGTCACGTGCTATCTTCAAAGAACATACTCAGATCTTCCCACTTAAATGCTTGTCTTCAACCTTCAGGAGGTAGCTAATGAGCAAGAGGGCTGAGTATGAAATGTAAAGAAAATGGTTAAGTACAGCTTCATCAGATCTAAAAAGAAAGCTGGGGTCCCAACTAAGTGAATCTCTGTGTGTCAGTGGGTTTCCCTTCTAAGTGAATCTCGGTGTGTCAGTGGGTGTCCATTCTAAGTGAATCTCGGTGTATCAGTGCATGTCCCTTTTAAGTGAATCTCAGTGTGTCAGTGTGTGTCCCTTCTAAGTGAATCTCTGTGTATCAGTGTGTGTCCATTCTAAGTGAATCTCGGTGTGTCAGTGGGTGTCCCTTCTAAGTGAATCTCGGTGTGTCAGTGGGTTTCCCTTCTAAGTGAATCTCAGTGTGTCAGTGGGTGTCCATTCTAAGTGAATCTCGGTGTGTCAGTGGGTGTCCATTGTAAGTGAATCTCGGTGTATCAGTGCGTGTCCCTTTTAAGTGAATCTCGGTGTGTCAGTGTGTGTCCCTTCTAAGTGAATCTCTGTGTGTCAGTGGGTTTCCCTTCTAAGTGAATCTCAGTGTGTCAGTGGGTGTCCCTTCTAAGTGAATCTCGGTGTGTCAGTGGGTGTCCCTTCTAAGTGAATCTCGGTGTGTCAGTGGGTTTCCCTTCTAAGTGAATCTCAGTGTGTCAGTGGGTGTCCATTCTAAGTGAATCTCAGTGTGTCAGTGGGTGTCCATTCTAAGTGAATCTCGGTGTATCAGTGCGTGTCCCTTTTAAGTGAATCTCGGTGTGTCAGTGTGTGTCCCTTCTAAGTGAATCTCTGTGTGTCAGTGGGTTTCCCTTCTAAGTGAATCTCGGTGTGCCAGTGGGTGTCCCTTCTAAGTGAATCTCGGTGTGTCAGTGGGTGTCCCTTCTAAGTGAATCTCGGTGTGTCAGTGGGTTTCCCTTCTAAGTGAATCTCAGTGTGTCAGTGGGTGTCCATTCTAAGTGAATCTCAGTGTGTCAGTGGGTGTCCCTTCTAAGTGAATCTCGGTGTGTCAGTGGGTGTCCCTTCTAAGTGAATCTCGGTGTGTCAGTGGGTTTCCCTTCTAAGTGAATCTCGGTGTGTCAGTGGGTGTCCATTCTAAGTGAATCTCGGTGTATCAGTGCGTGTCCCTTTTAAGTGAATCTCGGTGTGTCAGTGTGTGTCCCTTCTAAGTGAATCTCTGTGTGTCAGTGGGTTTCCCTTCTAAGTGAATCTCAGTGTGTCAGTGGGTGTCCATTCTACAGTAAGTGAATCTCGGTGTGTCAGTGGGTGTCCATTCTAAGTGAATCTCGGTGTATCAGTGCGTGTCCCTTTTAAGTGAATCTCGGTGTGTCAGTGTGTGTCCCTTCTAAGTGAATCTCTGTGTGTCAGTGGGTTTCCCTTCTAAGTGAATCTCTGTGTGTCAGTGGGTTTCCCTTCTAAGTGAATCTCAGTGTGTCAGTGGGTGTCCATTCTAAGTGAATCTCGGTGTGTCAGTGGGTGTCCCTTCTAAGTGAATCTCGGTGTGTCAGTGTGTGTCCCTTCTAAGTGAATCTCTGTGTGTCAGTGGGTTTCCCTTCTAACTGAATCTCGGTGTGTCAGTGGGTGTCCATTCTAAGTGAATCTCGGTGTCTCAGTGGGTTTCCCTTCTAGGTCAATCTTGGTGTCTCAGTGGGTTTCCCTTCTAACTGAATCTCGGTGTGTCAGTGGGTGTCCCTTCTATCTGAATCTTGTGTTGGTGAGTGTCCCTTCAAACCGAATCTAGCAATTTTGACTATCAGCAGTTAAAAACAAATGACGTATAATGTTCTTGTCACAAACTCAAATTAAATTTCCACATCCATATGTTCTCTTACACAATAAAATTGAATTGACTTGGCTTGTTTTACTAAGTATTTTTTAGAAAAATAAATGATATATCAAATAAGTACCCTGGTGATGGTCTAACAGGCCGTGTGCTGGGGGGCTCCTGAAGAGGCCGGCCAGTCTATGACAGATGATTGCTATCCACTCCGTGTGAGAACTACTGCTTTTAATCCGCATGATAAATGACTGAATGAGCAGCTCTGGACAGATAACCTTGGGGTGTCATGGCCCAGTGAAGGATGCCTGCAGCATATCGGCATTAAGCCTGGGTGGCACTGCTACACTCTGGGCCTGGGTGCTGGAGAAGAAGCTCAGCAGGCTTCCATTTCCCACTTCTTACTGATACGGTACATATGACATCACATAAAGCATGAAGAGAGAAACACATCATAATGAACTAACAATCTTTCAGAGTATTCGGAGATTTCTCCCTTTCAGTAGTTTGGCCATAAGGGACAAACTTCAACAATCTGTTTCTGCCAGATAACAATGACTAAATCAATGGGTCTGCAAACACGAGGACTCAGGGAAGTTTAACCATCCATCCATCCACCAACTGCTGTAACTGCAGGCTATTGGAGTTTGGGAAGAAACTGGAAACCCACACAAACACCAGGGGAACAGGTAAACTCCATATACAGCAATAAAGGTGGAATTCGAACCCCCAGCTCCGGTGGTGAAAATGCGGATGCATGTTTGTAACTGTTACAAACTTGCAGTGTCTTCCAGATGATCTCTGATTAAAGAAGGGCCTCTTAGCAGCTGTGACATGCTTCCATTTTATCACTCAGTCGGAGCTAACAAAACAGAGCCACAACTCTCTATATGGAGGTGACATCATCTGCTGGAACAGACACGGTGGAGAACGGAGGAAGCCTGATGACGCAGCGGCGGAGTCAAGCAGCGGCGCGTTCGGCAAACAGCCCCGCCATCGGCGGTGGAGTTGGACCTGGACACCCCCCAGAGGTCAGGCTGTGGCCCCCAGAGTCCCACTCACTCATTAGCAACAGTGTGACCCCCTTTCTTACACGGCTGAAGGGCTTCCATGGTGACAATGTTGCTATGATGCGCATAACGCAGCCATTAGCCTGAGAGACAGAGCAATTACTGTGATTCTCTAATGACTTTTTATGGAGACAGAGGGGCGTTGGGGAGCTCTCGGTACAGCCACTGTCATCAACAGCTCATTGTAAACAAAGGGTCCTGAGACCAGGTGTGCCTTTCCAATAGTGGAATATTATGGGCTGTCAGACATTCGGATTATAGCATATCACACATGTACCCCTTATGGTCTGTTACATTCAGTATAAAGACGTACATATTTTGTGGAAAGTCTCACATTAAGTGTATAGGCTTTCACACTAATTTATTACGGGATGTTGCATATATATCTGTGGAGGGGGGGCAGGCAGCCCACGTGCTGCTGCTGAACGGCACCCCTCCCTCGTGGTAGCTGACCCACTTTTCCACTGGCTGCTATTTTCAGTGGTTCTGCAGGGAGGCGGTGAGAGAGAGAGAGCAAGAGAGAATGTGAGAGAGAATGAGAGATAGAAGGAATGAAGGAGAGGGGCAGAGACAGAATGTGAGGTTTTTTGGGTGCTGGTGGGAACGGTCCTCATGCAGGGTCACTGTGCTGGGGTGCGTGCGAGGGGGGTGTGTACCTCTCACTGTTTCACTCCACACACAGACTCACACCTGCTTCAGACAGTCAGACAGCGTCTGTAGGCTGGAAACAGGGCAGCAGCTGCTATGCACACCCTGGATATGAGCTCATAACTTCCTAGGAATCCCTGGATTCACTCTGTTCTTGTTCCCTTGTGAGATATTTAGCTTTTATTACTATAGAAGATATCAAGCTGTAATATTACTTTTGCATAATTATTATCATAAACGAAGCTCCTTGTGATAATGAAATAATGACAGTGACAATGATAATAACAATAACAGCTGAGATCACATGATAGGAAGAGCCAGAGAACCAATGAAACATCTTAGATCCTGGAATATTTTTGTTGTGGCATTTAAATGAGTATTACAGCTATGGATAGTTATGGAAAATTATTCAGAGGAATTATATTTTACAGTGTATAGTTCATAGTTCATAACTAAACAACCAATTAAATCCCAGTTACTACTTAATGCTATTTAAATGAAAAAATATGAATGACAGACATTCCATCCAAAAAGTCAGAAGCATTTATAATAATAAAACACATCCTTGGTTAGTGGCAGCTGCAGAAAGGGGCTCTGTTGACATTGGGGTCTATCTGAACATGTGATTGGATCATAGCATAGGTGAAAGGCAGCTTCATTGCAAGGTGAAAGAAGCATCTTTCAGCACAGAGGACAGTCCTCGTTACAGATGAACGGAGACAAAAACTGGCCTCGTCAAACCATCAACCTCCTATGGAGCTGAAGAAGATCTTGGGAATTTCGGGAAATGCACTTCTGTTGCCGTGGCACCAGTGGGGACTCCACCGTACTGGAAGTAGACAAGTACTGAAGAACGGTGATGTGTCACCGTCATGTGGGTCGAGTCCTCGGGGGGGTGTGCTCTCTCTTCAGGAGCCCCCCAGCCCCCGCCTGCATATATGACGGTACGGCTCCAACACGATTTCAGCCTTGCAGTCTGCCTGCTCGCTCCAACACCTGCACACGGCATTTTTCCAAAGTACACATCCACCCACGGTCGCTCGCCACTGAATACCTCTCTCTCTCTGAAATGACATCATCCTCTAAAACTCCCCCTTGAGATATAATGCCGATTTCTTTGACTTTTGCTATTGGAACATTTACTGTTACACGGCACAGCGAGTGGTGGGGGCTTCAGCCGCTTACCTGTGAGGTGCGCGATTAGCTTGCTGCTACCAGCTGGTAATTCACACTTCCAGGCCCTCATGCATGTCCTGCCGCGGATGTGTGGCTACTCTGCCTGGTGATGGCCGAACCTTGAGCTCATGCACTCCAGCAAACACCACAAAGATTTACATTTACTTATTTAGCAGGTGTTTTATCTAAAGTAACGTATAAGCGAGGATCAGAGATCTGGGTCAGGCCCGGGAGCAACTGATGAGGTTCCCCAGCACAGCCCTAAGGGACCCTCAGACAGTCCACGTTGTTGCTCCCTCTGGGAGCTGGGAGCACAAACATGGTTTGACTGGGGTTTCCTGAAGACCATGATGAGAAACACTGGTTTAGGGCCCTGCTTAAGGGCCCAAGCATGATATGATTACTCTGCCAGCCATGGGATTTGAACCAGCAACCTTCTGATCATGAGCCTAACCTGCAAAGCTACACAATGCTCAATGGGAAGCAGCCCCACCATCTCATAGGGGAATCAGGTGGCCACCAGTGGCCTTTAACCACACATCACATGGCTAAGGCCTCCCTTCTGATCAGACCTGAGCAAGGTCGTGCAATTCATCACAACCCCTCACTATTCTGCACTAACTGCTGACTAGTTAGACAAAATAGTGACACGCAAACACAGACTTGTCTGCAAAATAAATAACAAGTCAGACTAAATGTAACTTAATGTTAAACCAAGATTTAAGGAGTAACATTTGTGCACCTAGTTTCCGGGTCACACTGCGAGGCCGTGACATGTAATTCATTAAAAGGCAATAATATATACAGTAACAGGAGCACACAGACTAATTATTAGCACTTAAAAATAAATGATCCCTTGTTGATCTCTGGTTCTGCAGTTCAGGGAGATGAAACCACTTTGCTGGGGCAGCTCTTAGGGGGCGGTTTACGGATTTAGCGTAGCCTCGTGACCCGATGCATAGCAGTCTGTGGTTGGGCCCATCTGTTGTACTGCTGTGGGGGTAATTAAACTCAAAACTCTCCCACAAAATATGCTACAGTTTAATTGGATAAAAATTGGATTTGACATTCGATAAAAGTGTCAGTTAAGGGTGTAAATGTACAGAAAATACTGTGCAAGCCGTTGTCAGATAAGGCACGTATGGGGCACGTAAGACTCAGGCTCCTCTTAAATTAAACAGCAGCAGGATGCACATACACGTGTCATTCATCTCCCCGGCCTGCTCTGCTGTGAGCACCAGGGGGACTGAAACCAGCAGGAGATGAGTGTGAAATGAACTATTGATGCAGGCAGACGTCCATGTGGAGCAGCGGGGCGTTTTTAAACATGCGAGCGGGGGGCGGCCACACTGTCCTGCCCAGTCATGGGCATGCCGAGCGTGTTCGGGGTGTGTGGGGGCCATGTCAGCCCCCATCAGGCCTGGCAAGGAACCAGCCATCATGTCGCAGCCCTCCAGGCTGGGGAGGGATGAAAGCTCAGTAGTGGGGGGGCTTCATGTTTTCAGAATGTCGTGCACCTTGTGTTTTCCTAAATTCCTGGGAAGATGTTCAATCAATCCAAAACACACAAAGCATCAGCATCTCTGCTGACCAGCATCACATCTCTGTGCGTCGGCAGCTTAGTGGATTTTAAACCTCACATTAATCCTACACTTCCTCCATGATCACTTACCAAGCACAGGGTCACCGACAGTCTGAAGTCTGTCTGAGAAACCCAAGGGAGGGGACGCCTTGGACGGGATGCATCACAGGGCACACACACACACACACACACACACACACAGTCGTTTAATCATATTTTTTTGGGGACCGCTCATTCATTTCTATGGGAAAAATGCTAATGCTAACTATGACAACCTTTACCAGCCCTAACCATAACCATACGTAACCAAACAAAATACAAGAGTTTTTGCGTTTTTAGTTTTTTCATTGCAGTCACGGATTTTTATAAAGCAGAGTTTTCCCATATGGGGACCACAAAACTGGTCCCCATATGGTGAAAGAAAAAAAAAAAAAAAACGGGTATTAATCACATTGTGGGGACATTTGGTCCCCGCAAGGTAAGGTATACCTGGACCACACACAAACACACACACACACAAGTTTATAATTATATCTTTTTGTGGGGACTCTCGATTCATTTCTAGGAGTAAAACTCTAATCACAACAAAATTACCTTAACCCCTACCCAGCCCTAACCTTAACCATAAGTAACCAAACAAAATACGAGACTTTTGGCATTTTTACTTTTTTGATTGCATTGACTGATCTTTGTGGGGACCTGAAAAATGATCATTTGGTCCCCACAATGTAATATAAACCTAACCCACACACAGAAACAGGCAACACAGAAGGGCAGAAACCTGAGTGAACATGCAGATTCCACATGAAGACTGTGGAACAGACCCCATGAAAAACACACATACTGCTCACCCAGCACAGGGCTGCATGAGCCAGAAGCCTCTTCCACAGCAAGCGCAGCTTCCCAGGCTCCTGGGAAGGGGTGCGATTCGAAGAAAACGGCTCACCAAAACTGCGGATCCACGGAGCCTGGGGCGGGATTTGCACCCCAACCCTGCATTGCTATAGTACCCCCTGAGCCGCCCCTTAAATGTAACTCTACCACTGGGAGAACAGAGAGGCCACCTTTTATGTAGTAACAGGACTGTGAACATCCTGTGTTTATGAAATTGAAATGTCATACATGACATGTAATAAAACATATAAGAGATGCTGATTGAATGACAACAATGTATTCCAACAATGTATTCCAACAATGTATTCCAACAATGTATTCCCCAGACAGCGTCGTCACCTGCTCTGCCTACACCCCCATCCTGTATAATCTGTAAAATTACTGGATAGATCAACAGGAGATGTAACTACACCTATTCATTTATTGTATCTTTCAATTACATGCCAATTTGCACAATCTTTCCCCATCAAATAGGTGGATAATAGCATTTCTTTGTGTATGTCCATTTTTTAAAATGTCATTTATATTTTTTATATCCTTTGTATGTCTAAATATTTATATTCTATTTCGCATTTACACTATGACCAACGTTTTCCGTGACATAACAGTAAGGACTGTAACAGACACACCAAGAGTATAACTAAGTAACTATGCATACCATGTTATATCAAACACACTCATACAGACACATACAGACCCCATTGTGATATTCTTCTGAGATCAATGTTACTGCTACCTAAATTGTTTTTGATTGTACACACAGAAGCTCCATTTAGCTGGCCCACAGGCACAATGGGGTATATATAAAATCATAAAACGTACTGGATCCCCAACTAAATACAAAAAGTTGTTATATTAGTATTTAAACTTTGGAAATAAACCTATACATTAATTATAATGCTAGACTAGTTAAATGTATCTGCAAAGTTTAACAAAGATCCATCAAATACTTTTTGAGTTATTGTATTAACAAGAAAGTGACTGAGGTGGTGAGGACTGGTCCCAAACCCATATGTATTTCCCGTCCGGGGAATATAATACCATATAGCAAGACTCATACTCTGGGCTGTGTCTCATATGGCACAGCAATTACAGTGTTCTCCAGCCTAACAGAGCGAAATGCTCAGCACTCAAAGGTACAACAGTAGTTGCATCCTTGAGGTTTCACCCTGTCAGTGCAGTTTTCCAAATGGCCTCAGTTTGTGTGAAATGCTCTTTACTGCTGTCCTTTGGGGGGAACTGATAAGCGCATGAAGAGAGTCTTTTCACGCTTCTGTTCTCTGGAAGGGTGCTCATCTCCGTCTGACTGGCTCCCTCTCCGGGCTCCTCACATTAGCTACGACATGCAGCCCCCATTCCCCTCATGTTAGCCCAGTTATCTAGCTGTTTGAGCATCTCTGTCAGCTCTGAAGTGTAATTACCCCAACTGTAAATTACTGTGTGCTGGAAGACGATGGAGAGGGAGCTGGAATGAATGTGACATGTGAACTCTGTGTGTGTATGGATGCATCGTATGGATGCATCAAAGCAGGCTCCTTGATTTTAGGGTTGACAAGGTGAGGGTGTCCATTAGAGTGCGCCAGTGTGAGACGTAGAGGTGGGCGTTTCAGGTCCAGAAAGGAAACTCCAGACCAAGAATTTGTTTCAACCAACCAGTTCAGTACTCTATGACTGTAACTCTTTATGCTCAACTGGTTAAGTATTGTGTTTTGGTTGCACGTGTACAGTACAGGAAAACAGTCATTTGAAGCAGTAACGTACAGATGTATAGCTTACTCGTATTTTATCAAGTCACTCCATTAATTTTACTTGTATTTCTGTAATGACTGTATGACTTTCAGAAAAGGGTACGGCTGTTGAAAACTGTCAAAAACTTAATTTTTGCTAGCATCACTTTCTAAGCATCAGGGACCTGTCTATATCACAGGATTTTTGGGTCAGCAGAATAACTTGTTGGATTTAAGGTGGCCTGGGCTAAATGTCAGTGAGCAAAGATAAAGTCCATTTAAGATGGGATACCTTAAATCTGACAACTTAGTTAGCTAACCAACAAATCTCACTTCGTGATGTAGGCCCAAGCTCACCAGGTTAATAATCACAGTACAGCTACATATGATTAAAAACAGCAAACATTTTTTAAATTATATTTTGGGGGGCGGGGTCAAAATTTTGGTCAGCTGCTATTGCTATGGACAACCAACACCTGGGTGAGTCACGTTCAGAATGAACAGGTAGATTTCATTACCAGTTTGAGGCGTACAAGCATGTGTAATATCCAGACATGTCAAATAAGTAACATTATCAAATTACTGAAAACATACATATGCAGACGGGAGACACTGGCTTTTCCCTAATGGTGTCAATTGCGTGTGTCCATGTGACCTCCATGCTATGGTGACCTGCAGGGGGAGGCAGTGGGGTGACGGGTGGGTGAGAACCTGAAAGCACTGGCTGAGATTGCAGCAAATGCCCAGGCTAAAAAAAGACTCGAGCAGTTGGGTTTCACATCGATGTGCGTGTTTGGGAGCAGGATGGCAGCCAAGTGATGACCTGCTAGTAGAAGGTTCTCCAGGTGAGGGACAGCCACAGGTCCCCCCCCCCAAGATGGGCTTCTCGGCATTAAACGCCGCTGAAATACTCCCCCAAATACACACACAAAGGTAAAACCCTACATAAACAGGCATTAATCACCATCGTCTCCCCCATCAGGTGCAACACCTGTTGCCCATATATGGTCACACATCCTGCTCTGAGTCTGCAGGGACTCCGACTAAAGGGAAAGGACACGCGGTTCCCATGGAAACAGGAGACTGGGAGAGCGGAAGAGTGAAAGGCGGTTGTTGTTGCCTTCCGGCATGGTGACTTTGCTACATTGGAATACACACACATATCTCAGCGACTAGCCAATATTATCACACAGAAAGAAGAAACTCAGGTTGGCAGTGCCCACTGAAAGGATAACAGCTGGGTAGGTGGCTCCCAGGGCATGCTGGGTGGGTGTGGCACAGACCAGGGGGTGGCAGCAGTTGCTGTGCGGACCGGGTAGAGCCAAGGGCCAAATGGGCTGGGCAAGCAATTCTGACAAAACCGACTGAATGTGGTCCCCTAAAGTCCAGGACCCAAAAGAAAAATACCGCCCCCACTCCCACCCCCATGCCATGCTCAGCCCTTGTGTGTGAGGATACATTAGGGTTATGGTAGACTGAGAGTTATGATACTTGGGTTATACCTGTCAGAGAATACTGCCCACATACTCATATCTTTGTCGGGACTCTCAGTTCATTTATATGGGCATAACCCTAATCCCAACTATGACAACCTTAACTCCAACCCAGCCCTAACCTTAACCATAGGTAATCAAACAAATTACAAGACTTTTGGCATTTTTAGTTTTCCAATTGCAGTCACAGATTTTCATAACATTGAATTTCCCCTTGAAAAAATGTCAAAGTAACAGGTTTTTATCACATTGTGGAGACATTTGGTCCCCACAACGTCATATATATATATGATCCACACACACACACGCATGTGTGTATGAGGCAGAAGGTACTGAGTGTGTAGCAATGGGCAGTGTGTGCGAGTGTCAGAGGATACTGGGTGAGTAGTAAGGCTTCTAACCTTGTTGGATTATTTGGGGGGTCAGTCCCCATAATGATAGGAAAGACTGAGCATAGAGCTGAGATTCTCTACAAGGTAAAACAGCCCGAAGCTTAGCCATCAGCTTTCAGGTGTGCTCGCTGTTGAGTGTGTGTGTGTGTGTGTGTTTGTATGTGTGTGTTTATGTGTGTGTGCGTATATGTGTGTTTGCGTATGTGTGTGCATCTTGTCAGACAAAAGTTGTCACAAGACAAGTAAAACTAAAAAACAAACACTTCATATTCTTTTAAATACAGACAAGTAAGTCAGCTAAAGATGTTTGTTTTGTTATCAATTTTCATGTGTTTCTGAGTGATTGTGGTCTGTGGTTAGGGATTGTTAATGGCATCAGAATGGGAGTCACTGTGTATTTACCACAGCTACAATCATGGAGAGTGTGATTTTGTCGCTTGTGCATGTAAGGATGATCCTGAGCCTGCTGGGGGCACGGGGCGGGGCTGGGGTTGACAATAAGAAACAGAGACACTGGATATGAGAGCTGGAGGAGGAGCGAGAAGGAGAGCAGACTCCTTGGTCCTGCAGTGACCCATATTCCTCAATCCTGCAGGCTTTGCCGCTCTGCAGACGGCGCTACACAGATGTTCAGGAGCGTGCCGCGTGTCTTCCTGAAGACGAAGGGCCTGAATGCAGCAGCCCCCAGCCCGTTATTTGTTACCTACCTGCACTCTTTAATCCTACGAAAGGCAATGAAGGCTACATGCAGGACGGCGCTTACAAAGCCACAAATCACTGCCTGAAACAGCCTGACATGCCCACATCTAACACCGCAGGACCCCTAAGCCCTGAGGGTCCCTCCTTTAACCGCTGTGTCATCTGATGCACATGGTGACCAGGACTTTTGCACACAGACATGAAAGGGGAGACACAGATATCTGTATGTGTGTGTGTGTTTGTGTGTGTGTGTGTGCGTGAAGGAAGGATGGAGTGAGATCAAATAGGACCACGTTTAAATCCCGTTAAATGTTTAGTTTAATTCCCTTCATTTGGTTGCAGGATTGATCAAGGATTAGATATCCAAACACCTTCTATATCTAAATATCAAAATTACTAAGTATTCTTCATTCAACTTCCAAAAATGTCATAAGACATTGTGATTCTTATTATATTTGGCATTTTATGACAAATAATACTTCCAAAAAAGACATGACAGCACTGAATAACTTTGGTTCCACACAGGTTCTGTATGTGTAAGTTCTTGCATACATAAGTCTGTGTATCATGTACTGTTCTACGAGGTGAAACAGATTACACAGGTTTTGGGGTTTCCCAACACAGTTACCCAGGATAACACCACTGAACGCTGAGGTACCAATGGTCCAACTCTCCCCACAGCAATGATTGGAACATTTGGGCCTCCCAGCCCCATTTGGTTGCAGTCAGCCCCAGAGGTTCACCCTCACTGCCCCTGCTCTCTCCTCTCCTCCTGGGTGTGGTTTCTCTTTCTCCTTGTTTCTCTTTCCCCCTCTCCATGCAAAGCTGTCTTCCTTGGCCCCTCCTCTTTTTTGTCTCCCACTTCACCCCCAGACTGGGCTCCTTCCAGACCCCCATTCCTGCTCTCACAGGAGAGGCACCTGTGGCTATGCTGACGGACAGCCATTTTACATGCAGACTCCATCTTTTATAGGCCGAGCATTTCACCTGATGCTGGAAGAGCAGGGAGTGAGCGAGAAGTATGAAGCCCCCCTTTGCCTAGAATATTTCCTGTCCCCCACATGATGTGTATGTGCAGCCCAAGATTGTGTTAAACAGGAGGTGATCGTGACCCCCATGCTTCTCACTAATCAAAGGCTGAAGCGTATCAAGGCAGATGCAGCATTGACAGGATTCACAAAAGACAAGACGCTGTGGCCCGCAGGGGGCACCTACACAATGCCATGGCTCTGCGTTTTCAAAGGTCCATATGGAGGCACCCCATTAACCAATCCGTCAATGAATGGAATGTTGTTTAGTAGACACTGTGTGTGTCTACTAAACACACTGGCTGGCACAGTGTGCGCTATTAACGGGCTGCACTTACCGCTGTGGGCGCTAAACCACCGCGGCGCAATGTGCAAGGGCAAGGCGTCTGCCAGCGACCCCCGGGATCCCAAGTACAGCATGCCGTCTGTATGGTGTCCGCCTCCAGGCTCCTGGAAGCCGTTTCCGTGCGCAGCATCCGAGCCCGAACCCCCTCCGCCTCTGTCCGTGTCAGCGGCTCCTCGGGCGGTGTAAAATCCAAACGGCACCGTGGCGCTGTGGTCTATGCCCATACCGGCCACGGAACTCACCGACCGACTCCGCAGTCCCATCGCGCCGCCCGGCCGGTAGTGCCCAAAGTGAGCCGAAGGTGGCACCGCGCTGTCATCCGTCGAGACGCCGGGGAAGGCTCCCCGGGGCCGGCCCGCCGTGCTCTGTTTGCCCCCCATCGCGGAAGTGGTGACTCGCTGTCCGCCGAGAGCCGTGGGAAGAATCGGCCCCCCTATGCGCCCCTGTGTGCGGTGGTCCGCAAACCCCCAGATCCGACCCGGCAAACGGGAGCTGAAAAAAAGGGCTGTCAAGTCTGACCGAACCGGCTGTGTCTAAGAGGCGCAACAGAGCATTTCCCCGAGCGGATCATGGGCGAGATGAACGTCCCAGTTCCCCTCGGATCACAGTATAACCTGAGAGATGGTGAATAATCGCGTTCGATTGAATCACAAAATTAATCCTGTTTTTAACGGGGTGGGAAAACGCAACACGCTCCGTTCCCGCGGCGAACCGCAGGGCGGTGTGTCCCAATCTCAGCCGGAATGGTCGTTCACAGGCAGGCGGCGCTCCTCCGCAGTATCTCCCGCTCAGTTATCAGCCGGTCTGCTCAGCCGACGCAGTGTGTCTGTCCGGTCGCCCGTCGCACGTCGTCGGTGTCCGCTGTCCCCTCCGGGTGCCAGCAGGTTCGGCTCAGATTGCAGCGCTTCCTCGCGTTGTCATAGCCGGGCTGCCGTCCTCTCAGCTCTGCTGCTGGAAGACAATAGGGGCGCTCAGTGCGCATACGCGGATTAGCGGCATGGGGATGGAGTGACGGCGAAAACGGTCACGATACTGTATATCTAAGAAGAAAAAAGTTTATAAAGAGAGACGGTCACTTGACGAGCCACATTCCGGGTCAGCATCGCCCCTTCGTAGCAAATCAACAAGACATCTTTGTGTTTGACGAGGCAGATGTGACCCAGTAGAATTGCCCTTATGGAATACACTGCGGGATCAAAAACCTATGAGACTCATGACGGTGCACACGTCTCGGTGTACGTTTGGTAACATCAGATGATATAATCAATCAGGTTTTTGAATTTTCCTGTGAATGCATCACTATAGATTCGTGACAGAAGATGCATGCACCGTAGGTCTGTGTCAGTGTCTGCCTCAGGGATCTCCACCCGAATAACCATGGTGTCAAATGTTTACAAATGTATGTCATGTTACGTCGTGTGTGTACGTGTGTGTTTATAAAGGGCATACACACCAAGGGTTTAATAAAATACTAGCTATTTATACATGATATTGAATTATGAATACATTGTGGCTTTACATATGAGACTTTATAAGTGCAGCATTCTTAAAGGGATCTTACTGCAGGACAGAATATGCTTGTAGGAAACTCGTGATAGCAATCCAGATTAATTAAGGGTAGCACTCCCGCATCATGCCGCCAGCCTCCGCTACCGCCTCCGCTCTCTGTGTGAAGAGCTTGTCTGTCCCCGCTCTGTCCTGCAGTAGGCTACAAAGGCGTGCAGTTACAGTAGCCGGGATCTCTAAATCCCCCATAATATATGTGACCAGCGATTGAGGGCCATTCCGTCCAGGGTGTACACCAGCTTTGTGTCACATACTGCCTGGAACCTACTCCAGGTCCATATGATGCGATAAATGGATGAAGACCTCTAATGGTCAAGCGGGTTACTGCAACCACCTTCAGTAACTTCACCTAGTAGTTAATTAAGCAAACTTACTAGTAACTTGGCGACATTGTATAAATATGCACATGAGTATATTTGGAGCTATTTATGTTTGCGAACAACTTGACCTTAAAATATTTGAAATATTAACATGGTTATTAATTTATAATAAACAATCCACAAATAATACATAATAAACAACAATTCATTGCAATGTACCCTGGGGCAACTGTGTTGCAAAAGACACTATATAAATATTATTTAAAAAAATAATTGAAATGAACCATATATTAGGGACCACAATCTGATGCTTGTTATGAACATTTACAAAATTGCCTACTAATTTATTGTTGATAAATCTCATGTTGAAAAAAAAGGCAGCCTGATATAATTATTTTGGCTGCAAACTTGTTAATAATAAACTTCATTCATGTCGTTGGGACATATCAATTTATGACACCGTAAAGTAAATGACTGTAATTGATTTGGTAGTTAAATCTTTTCAAGAAGTGGAATTCGCGTACAGAAAAGCAGTTGTACAGATTGAAATGGAAAGAGCTCTTTCGATAGATTAATGTTCATGGTAGCCATCTAAAGTACGACGCTTTCTTTTCGTAAAACTACTAGTAACAGCTACTGGGCAACAGATTCGTAGGCCCCTCACGGCGATCGGCAGCAGCTCGGCTTTCGATTGATGTTGTCTGAAAGGAGCGTAAACAGTGACGTCAGTTCGAATTTGAGCGCTAAAGTGCAGCTTGTGCTCGCGCGAAGGTAGTCTGGATCTGTTCTGTTGTTGAGTTTAGGCTGTGAGGAAGTTATCGGTGCTGCTGAGCATCTCGGTTTAACCTGCCCGGAACTCGCTGAGTTTTAATGGAGAAGCAGTCATATATGCCCGTACCACCCGGAGTGGGAATGGAAGAGAACTTCTTGTCTTTGGACGACATCTTGCTCTCTCACGAGAAGCTGCCCTGCACGACCGAGACCGCTTTTCCTCGGCTCGGTTTTTTGGAGAAGTCCAGCGATGCGAGGGACATCCCCGAGGTAATACCTTGTCACATATAAACTTATTTATCGAAGTCACCGGTAATTTGGGCCTGAGCGGTGGGTCTACGGTGCCGTTAGCGGAGATCGTATCCATGACGGCAGTGTAGAGTGTAACATTTGCTATACCACTAAGACAACAAATACCGTAGCGAATTTAAAAAAAAAAATGCTTTACGCTAAGAAGTATTTGGCTCTACAGAAGTATTTCATACTAATGCCAGTCATTATTGCTGCCAAACACCCGCCGTAAGTTTTTCTGAAAACACTCACCTTTGTAAGGCACACCATTTTTTACTTTAAGGCGTTCGCTGTAACCTATGAGGACTAAAAAAAATGTCCTCCTACGAAGTAGCTTGACAGAAAATCCTGCAACATGCTTTGGAGATTGGCAGTCTAGGTTCAAATCCTGTCCCTGCTCTGTATATTTGCATGGTCAATCTGGCCCGAAGTCATGCAATTCGCTGTATTGGTATCTCGAAATTGACCATAATATGTGTGTGTGTGTGTGTCCTCTTCAAAAGACTGGTTTCGTGCCTGGGGTTGTTTCTGTGCCCTGTACTACCTAGGATTGGCTCCCCTGTAAAATATAACCAGTTAGAAGATGGATGGATAACATTAGTGGGTGTAAGACAACCACTAGTTACTGTAAGGATTTAGCCTTAAAGCCTGAATCCTCATTTGTGCCATTTTCTAGTTCTGTATGATGATTTGTTGGAGGGCTGGTTTTGTGTGATTGATGCTGGTGTGGCTGTGTGTCGTAGGGAGTGAAGATGGAGATGCCGCTATGGCTCGTCAAAGGCCTGTACGAACATAAGCGCCGCACGCTGTCTGTACAGCTGCCCAAGGTGTACAGGCAGGGCTGGCGCACCGTGTTCGGGGCTGACCCCACTGTGGTGGACCTGCACAAGATGGGGCCCTATTATTATGGCCTGGGCTCCCAGCTGCTACACTTTGACAGCCCTGAAAACACAGAGATTGCCCAGACTGTTCTACAGGTGAGTGCTGCATATGATATCACATGGTCTCTGTACGGCATCCCTCTCTGTTTGCTAGTGATCTGTTTAACTGAAAACAATGGAAATTAAAATGTGTACCTACAGCTATGGCTGGGTGATATGTAATCTCAGTATTTATAGGCAGAACAGCCATTCATGAAATATATCTTGGTATTTTCTGTGATGTTAAATGTTCAGTTGTAAGTCAGTCTTCCATGAGTCAAATAAAGCAGCCCTGACTCTTGACAGTATTCCGTCTGCGCTGCTGTATTTAACTGGCAGCGATGTCAAGTGGGCTGGAAAGCAAAGGAGCTGGTAGAATGACATTCTGCTGCTTTTCTGCCGTGAGCCGGCATAGAATTTAGTCTCCTTTGGCCACCAGGGGGAGCCATTTCTCCCTTTTTTGCTAAATCCAGGCTTAAACTTAGTTTTGGATTTCTCCTCTTAATGGCTCCGATTAATCAGTGCACAAAGGTAAATGCTTTTAATCTTTTGAAATTAATTTACTCTATATTTACTGATATGCTGTGTTACAGGGTTTTGTGTTTCTACCAAAGCAATTCAGGTTAAGTGCTCCCTGGGGTATAATAGCAGAGCCCCATCTAGGACTTAAGCCATTTACAAGAACAGGTTTTTAAACCACAACATTTGCCTTTGTTCCTGATTTACTTTAGTGTACATGACTTCTTTATGTATAATGTGATTCCGGTCCCTGCTTGCTCCTCAGATGGTTGTGCTTTTGCCTGGCTCACTGCCTGCTGTCTCCGTAGACTTTCATTGGACGCTTCCGTCGGACTATGGACTCCTCTCAGAACGCCTACAATGAGGACACGTCTTTGCTAGTGGAGCGTCTGGATGGCCTGGAGAGAGCGCTCTTCCAGGCTGGGCAGAGCGGGCTTAATGATTTCCAGCGCTGGGAGAAGGGGCACTCGTCACACCTCACAGCCTCCAGCCTGGTTCTCAACTACCGCAAGAGAAAGATCACGGAGGTGCAGGAGTGAGGAGCCAGGGAGCTGGACGGCCCCTTTGGTGGCGCCTCTATCTTTTTTAGCCTTCTTTTGTGTTCACACTGCTGAGTCACTGGTTCCCCTTTTTCGGATTCATGCAGAGAGGTTAATGAGCACAGTTTTGATCTGAACGTGTGATCCGAGCAGCGCACAAACAGGCCACCCGGTTGAGCCAATGGGAATGTGGAGCTGTGACCTGCCAGTGCTGCACAAAGACCCCCAACGTCAGACAAAACAAAAACAAATAAAATGTGACCCCTGGATGGAGAGAGCGAACACAGAGTTGATTGGTAGCAGTGGGGGTGCAGTGGACAACTTTTACCGTGGGCCCCTAATCTCTGTGGACCTTTCTGTTTTTGAATAAAAACTGTTTATTTTCTGTTAATGTTTTTGTTTTCTTTTTAGGGTTTTTTTTTTCTGGAAACCCAAGGTGTCTATAGAACACCTGTAAATAGTAACACATATAAATATTCTTTAATAGCTTGTCACCACAGTGCTGTGGTGTGTCCATTCCTCCTCTTGTCGGGTGCTGGCTGTCCTTGTCTCCCAATTGCCAGATGTATTTTCATGAACGTGTATGTGATCCTTGTTGTGTGTGGGTGTGGGTGAAGGTTGTGGGCTGAGCTCAGACCGGCCCACTTTGAAACCACGCGCGCACTGCAAGAGTAGGGCTACAGGCCTATTCCATGACTAATTACCAGAGCAGATGGTTACGTGTTAAGCGAATGTAGCTTTATGAATTTTAAAAGCATTTCTTATCTCTACCTTGCTGTTAAAATGACATAACAGATCATGCAGGGGGGTACAGGCCTGCCTCACATTAATAGGCAAATCAGAATACATTAGTTGTCAGGTTTGTGTTTGGAGCCTGAGGGTTTGTTATATGAAGTTCCAATCCAGATATATTTACAGTGTCATATGAACCTGGGTAAGACACCTGGGCCCATCACACATTGTCATGTGTGTTTTTATAAGAACTGTTTGATATTGGAGTCCTTGGAACTGTTTTGGAAAGACTGTCTAGCTGCAGCTCTTGTAACTGCTGGTTTATGTCATGTTTGTTTTGTGTGTTTTTACTTTGAGTTCTCGTTTCCAGTTTATCCATACAGGAAGCTGTAAGTGCACAGCCTTTAAATCCATAACGGAATTGATCTTGATGAGCCCGGAAGGTGGCCGAAATTTGACCCTCAGTGTTTGTTTCTGCTTGCGATAGAGATCGGTTAGACTTTGTGAAAGCCAACAAACATTAAATTCAGGGAAACACTGCTTGCTGACTGTTTGGCTTCAGTGCTAACTCAGGAATGCTTGGTTTTTTTCCCCCCAGACTCTCAATCTTGGTATAATAGTAACTGTTTATAGAGGAAAGGCTGCTTTGTCGTAAACTTGATGTGTCTGGGGCCCATGTTGCCATGTTAGGCCTGGCGGTGGGACTGGCAGGGGTAGCTGCTTGTTTGTGTCGGAGTGCTGCCTGCCTGCTCCTCGCGGCTGTGCTGCTGCTGCTGCTGCTGCTGCTGCTGCTGCTGAGAGGTGACATTCAAGTTAGTGACAAGGAGGTGCGGCTGTCGTCATGTGCATGAGTCACTGTGCGAGGCCCTGGGAGTGAGCCTGCGTGGCACTGTGCCGAGTGCAGCCAGCCCTCCCCCCACACACCGAGGGGAGACGGAGCTCGGGACCATCATTTGACCTTGAGCACGCGGTTTGGCCTGGCTGCTGCCCGCCAAGTTACGTGTGTGACGTTCTGCGTGTGCTTAAGGTCCTGTTTACTATGGGAGAGGTCCTGCTCTGCGTTATCTATCTGAGCCTGTGGGGATGCTGTGGAGCTGGGCTGTACTGACCTGAGCTTTGATGGAGGTGTCCGTTCAGCCAGTCAGCGATGGTGTTGCTCTTGCAGAGCTCAAGGTGCATCAGGTGGCTATAAGCTGTTAACTTGTCTGAAACTTTGCCTGTCCTGACCAATGTCGCTTAGGACAGAAGCAACAGGCGGGGTTCATGGGAGGAGGAGGGGTCCACTGTGGTTGGTACATGTGGCTGGTATCTGCTCTTAATAGGATGTGAGTGTACAGGTCAGATGAGGAAAGGTGCATCTCATATATTCTAGCGCCCTAAATATTGCCTGAGCTGTGGCTAATTCCTGACATCTGGGTGGTCCTCTTACCTAATTTTCTTCAAGGCCGGCCAGAAGATCCTGAGGATTCTAGTTTGACAGACCCTGGAGTTGATGGCACACATTGTTCACTGGGGAGAAGGAATCTGAAACAAATGGTTTATTTAAACAGCAGTCAGGTTCAGCATGATTAGTGTACATGCGATTAATTAACAAGTGCTTTTGGGGAGGGGGGTGTCTGCTGTACTGTGTCAATAAAGGGAATACTTTATTCTCAATCTTCGTAAACAGCTGCATTTTATCTGATGAGTGATGCACTCTGGGTATTATTTTATCTTGACATGCTATATATGGGAATTGCTTAGCTGTGTGTGGAGTGTTATAGAGAATTATCTGAATCTGAATGAAAAGGGGGTGTCGATGTCACACCTGGAAGTATGAGCTCTGTCTTAGTAACTCCCCGCTCAAGGTGAGAAGGAAGGTCTGGCCGGTAAACAGGGAATGGTGGCTCTGTCCACCCCCGTCGTGTGGTGCCCTCTTCCACACCATGTGCTCTTCCAGAGAAAGCATGGCGATGCACTCTAGAAAAGTGGCAAACAACAGAATGGAAAGAAAATAACCCTCTCTGGCTGTTGCCAGGCACGGAGTCGGGGGGGGGGGGCAGTAAGGTGGAGCTCAACAACTCACCCTGCCAGCGGGCAGAGGGAGGGGGCTGCAGCACAGAGGACTGGGGGCTCTGAAGGAGCTTTTAAGCCCGCCCCCTCAAGACACTCCTGAAGCAGCTGCCATGAAATGGTTCGATCATCCTCTGTGGAAGGGAAGCACTGAGGGAGATGGCTCTTAGCACTGTGCCTGTGTTCTTTCAGTACCTGAACTGGATTGGCTGTGTATCTGGGGGGATGGGCGGGGGTGGTGATGCGTATCTCACCTTCATAAATGTGTGTCTGTGGAGGGGATTGAGGCGGGACACCACCGACCCCATGTGGCTGAAGTGGATCTGCAGCTGGCTGCGCAGATCGTCTGTTGTGTTATAAATACAGCCTGCAGAATGTCTCCTTCTGAAGAGATGTGACTCAGGCATGAATGCTGCTATGCCTTCAGCTGAGACATGTATAGACAATTACATGATGAAGGCCTCCTTGCAGAATATTACCGTTCTTTGTACTCCGAAGTCATGTTCTGGGGCTTGCTGCGGTATTTTAAGGCAGCATTAATGCTGTATGAAATGGTTGTCATGGAGCTGTGTGCTTTGTGTTCCTGTGTGAGCGTGTGTGAGAGGGATTTCTGGGGTGCCTCTAGGAATATCAAAATGCAACACAAGCTCAAGTTAATCTGGTTAATCTAAAGTAAATACATAGTTACGTCTGCATATTTCCAATAGCACCCAGGGCACACTTCCTATACACTACGACTTGCTCTGATTTTGAGTCCGGTGTTTTGTTGATTTTTATATTTAGATAGACAAGAATATTTGGACCTCAGTAGACAAGGTTTAGGTCCAATAACTACGAATGGTCCTTAAAATCACACATTGCTATAAGTGTTCAGCACATATTTCGCAAAATAATGATTCTCTAAAGTGTTCCCTCTAAAGTCTTATTAACATAAACACCCACCTTCAGCATCCCAAGGGGCTTCAAAAGGGATTATGTGGTAGTTCTTTCTTCCCAAGAGTGTCTGTGAGTGAGAGGGAGAGACTTTTGTCCCTTTTGCCATCTGCTAATCAGGCTAGGCAAGGTTCTGAAGTGTTCCCTGAAGTCCTCAGGGTGGGCCATTTTTTCCAGCGATAACTCCTGCAGTGAGCGTACTCGTGGCCTTATCACCTGTCACCACTGGGGGGCTCTGCACCAGAGAAGAATGGGGTTTTGGGGATGAAGGACAGCTGCTGACCCTTGGTGGGAGGGGGTGTTTATCACAGACTGTCCCCTGGGTGATTTAACACGCCAAATGCAGGTAACATGAAATGTTTTGTGCAATATAATCACGTTTGCTTCCTAGCACTGATTATAGTCCTACCGTGTACAGACAACACACTTCCAGGAAACACAGCATCCAGACTTTCATATCAGCTGAACTGTCGCTCGTGTAAGAACATGGTCTCTTCCCACGGAGGCTAGACTTGGACTGGTTCTCTGTGAAACCACAAAGCAGATGCCATAGACACGTACGATGAATGTGGTGCTTTTAATGCCTGTTGTGTTTATTATTATTAAATTTATTTTTTAGCAGCTTCAATTGGTTACTCAGAGCATGAATCTGCTTTCTCACCACCTGAGAAGGTAGGTCTGGTAGCTAGAAGTGTCTGTGTGCTTGTCTATCTGTGATCAGGTGTCAGGACACCCTTGGCCCTGATGTAATTGGTCTCAGGTTTACAGGTCACTTATGGCTGTGAGACATGGACAGAGAACCAGATGATGGACAGAGGTGAAGATCTGATAGCAAATGTCAGCACCGCGAGAGCTTGATCCTGCGTGTTGGGAATGAACACCTTCTGCTGCGAGTGGGCGACTGGGAGTGACTGTCGCTGAGCAGAGAGTATCACATGGAGCTTATTTCAAGTCCTGTTAAGACTGTGTGCCACACAGGGCTGTAGGAGACTCCTGAAGGACACTTTCATTTTACTGGCTGTTCCGTTGCTGACCTCACTAAGTGATACCCTATCAACAAGCAAATGAGGCCAAAAAGAACGGAGGGGGCCCAGTTGCCGATCTCTATTTGAAAGGTAATATCAAACATGGAAAAATTATCATCAGTGCTACAGAAGAGAACTGCAGAGTAAACAGTATCCATTTGCTTATATGCATACATATACATGCACATACATTTAAATGCGCTGCGATTTTTACTTACTGGATAATAACACTTTATTTTTTCGTTGCCTAACAATTTTCCTCTCGTAATACTGGGAACCCAACTGTGTATCCCAGGTAACGGGGTTACAGTCCAAGAAGTTACAGCTGCTTTGTGGCGCCTTGTGGAAATTACCGTGGCCATGTGCTGTTTTTTTTTTTCTTTTTTGACTTTTCTCAAGTTTCAAGCTTTAAAAAATGACCAGGTTCTGCACAGTGCTGGTCCAGGATCAGTAACAAACTGCAAACTACCACATCTAAAAGGAATGCAATGGGACAGTGCATTTAGTAATGAAAACCATATAGAATCTGTGGAAACAGTTTCCAAGATGAGTACAATTTTATTTATTTTTTCAGGATGCTTTCTTGCAATGTTGCACATTCTTTGGTTCTGGGCCTTGGTCCTTGGGTATATACTGCAAACATAACATTAGTGGGCTGTTAATTTAAAATCTATTGTGTTTTCACTGACATCTAGTACCTGGTTTGTGATTGGTAAGACCAGCCATTTTGTGTTGTAACACTGTTTCTGATGTATTCATTAGAAAGTGTTATCCATCTATGCATGTATCCATGCATCGTCCATCCATCCATATCGTAGCACTTGTCTTGGCGAGGATTGTGGGAATCCTGGAAGCTTTGTGAGGCAGCCTAGGGCGATGGTGGGTTGGGACACACTCTGGATTGGATGCCAGACTATCATACATGCACACACTAGCACAACCCTGGACTTACGCAATACTCAGAGTGGAGAAGTGTCAGGAGATATGATATACCTCAAATTATGACTTTAATCGCATTTTGTTAATCGTTTTCTCAATTGTGACGTCTGTCTTTGAATATAAAGATATAAAATATCACAAGACGAGGTTGTGTCCCTGTCACCAGAAGGTCATTGGTTCAGATCCCGTTGTTGGCAGACGGATGTCACCTTTGGCCTCTTGAGCAGGGCAGCATTGGGGCCTCGAGCCCCAGTTGCTGCAGGGCCTGTCTGGCCCAGCTTTTTCCAATGTACGTCACTTTGGATAAACATTAACATAAATTAACGTAATTTCAGGCCTGGCTCACAGAGCTGTGCCGCAAAGAACCTTTCATAGACCTGCATGTCCACATTCAACGGCTATCCAAGACCTTTTCAAGAAGGATAAAATGGTGGCCTTTTCACTTTCAGAGTGGATGCGTGAGGACAGTGAGCCGTGACCTCTCCTGAAATGGTCACTGAAATGGTGAGTAGACCCAGCATCACCTTGTCCTGTCTCTTGGAATCACATCAGATCCACTTTGGATGCCAAAATTAGTTTTGTAACGTTCACATCACAGATGACGAGTAACTAATTACATCTCGACTCAGCCAGTGGCACTTTTAAATCGAGCAAGTCAATTAGCATTTAAGATCGTCTTTACCCTTAGGCTGTGACCGATTTCCTAGTGCCTAGCAGACATGCTGTGTTCATTATTCCTGATAAGACCAGTCCTTCTTCTGAAGCATTGTAGTGAGTGGTGATTGGTAAGATGTGTTCATTTTCCACCTTTCGTGTTATAACTGGAGCCCCAAGGTCTGTGTACAGCCTCTTTGTTTTGGTCCTTCTCAGTTTCGTCGAGCTGGTTGTGTTTATTCGCTGAGCCTGTTATTGCGGCTGCTTTGGTGTGTCCCTCCCAGCGGGGTCGTCCTCTCGGGTTCATTGTGCTTGGCATGGCTCCATGTGGGGCGCTCTGCCTCTTTCGTAATTCGCTTTATGCTCACATGTGGCCTTTTAGCAGGGATTGCCATGTGTTGTATGTTAACGGGTTGGCCAGATTCAGCCCCGGAGTGCTGCAGCATGTTCCAGAAAGTTCTAGTGTGTTCCGGCAGTCCCTTCTGAGTGGCCTCTTGTGTGGATTTTTTTTTCTACCCTGCATCTATTTCCTCCCCCTCCTCTCCCTCCTTTTTTGTGAGAAAGCGGGGAAGACAGCGATCGTAATGACATCCTCGCAAAGAGGAGGATCGGGCAGTGGAGTCCGACGGCAGACGGAGCGTGTATGAGTGTGTGTGAGCGTGTGATTGTCTGTGGTGGGGGGCGGGTCAGTTGGCAGATGTCCCTTTCATCTGTTGTGCTTCTGGGCATAATCGTCTATGGGTCTCACAGAACAGAAAAATAACTGTTAATGCCACACAGCCAGGCTGGTGGGAATCATGTTGGGTACAATTGGGCTGTATGCTGACAGATACTCTGACATACACTGAGAAGGAATTGCGACGGGAGCATGCATTAGACTGCGAGAAGGTGGCGACATGGCAAGTACAATGTCGTGCATTCAGTGATCGGTAGATATGTGATATTTGGTAAATGTAGATAATGGAAGAGAGAGAGGCATATGCAGCACCATATATGTACTCGAACCCCTCCCTCCCATTTGTTCACCCTCTTCCTCTCCCCCAGTCTGTCGAGGTGGCATGTTCGCGCCAGGCAGCCGAGCACTGCATCATCTGGGCTGACACGTGCTTTCTGTTTATTGCTACAGAGGAGGAGGAGGAGAAATGGAAAGATGTAGAGATGGGAGGGCTGAGAGAGTGTGAAGGGGCGGGGGCGGGGCCGCAGACTGGGGGAGAATACAGATAGGAGCGACCTCATAGGACAGACAGCCTCTGAGACGCGCGCGCGCGCACACACACACACACTCACGCACACACACGCACACATTCCCGAAGAGACAGAGGGAAAAGCAGGAGAGACAGCCAGACGCTGACTGAGAGAGGAGAAACCTGCACCACCATTTCAGGTACGATTCTGCCTCCCACCCCACGCTGCTCTGCTCATTTTGCTCTTTATTTGATTCAGTAATTTATTTATTGCTGTTGTTGTTGTTTCCGAGCTTTGGCGGGGTCTGACAGCGGGAGGTGTCTCTCCAGGATTGTTGTGGTGTCTGAGACTCTGAACTCGTTAGGTTAACCTCCTGAGATGCTGGGGGGGTTGGGGGGAAGGGGGTAATGGTACAACGAGCGCTGCTGAGGGAACCCACGCCCCGTGTGCCCTGATGCGTGTGCGCTTGCCGTGGATCTGTCACGCCATCACGGGTATGGCGATCGACACGGACACAAAGGGGGCTGCCGGAGCTGAGCACTTCTTCTGTGCAAAGCAGTGAGCACCATTGGGGCCGCAGTAATACAATCATGTGGCTTGGAGATAAGAGCTGACACTCTCCAGTGACAGAAATGACGGCACACTGGATGCTTCCTGGCGCCTGTAGCTCAGACGGGGACGAGGTCATGCATTTTGTTTACCGATGCTGCTGAAAGCCCCGTCCCTCAGCTCTCTGCCGTGACGCCGAGGTCGTTATTCCATTTGGTCGACAGAATCTTTTGTTCCTCTTGGGTAACTTGTTGATACCGGGAGGTGAATAAAGGGTGGGTGTGCAAGGTCACGGCGATTTGTACGCAACACCCAGGGCAGACAGGGTCCATTGGAGGGCTGCTGCTGGCTGGAACCGGACTTCAGTGGACCGTGTGGGTGTGTTCTGGGTTCCGCGAGACGCCATGTGCACTGGCCAAACAAAACCAGGCGTATCGTGTTCGCGGTGAATTCCCGGGCAAGTAAGATCAACACACTCTAATCGTCCCCCCGGGACATAACACTGTCCGAAAGGTAATATAAGAATTATTATTACGAGAAAGAAAAGCAGTTTTGAGTTTAACACTTGCAAGAGCGGAAGACGGATGAACGTGTCAGTGGCTCTGCTGGCAGGTCAGTGCTGCTGAGATGCCGCCTTGCGTTTCTGTGGCTCTGTGTCCTATGCGAGTTCCCTCGTTTACCGTCAACTGGTTTGGTCTGGTTTCGTTCAAATAGATGGGGCCTGGACTGGTGGGGAGCTTCCCTGCTAAGGCTAGCTGCCGTGTTGCACGGAGCCTGCTCCAGACCATGTACGTAGCTTCGCTGTGTGTGCGCGGCAGCTTTCCGCCTCCCTCCTTATCTCCCCTCGATTTGTCCCTCATCCTCCACCCTACCCCCCCCTCCCACCGCACCTCCATCTGGTCATCAGCCAGCCCTTTCAGTGGGGTCGACGGCAGGAGGTCGACAGCGGGCGGTCGCCTGGCGACGGTCGCCCCGGCGTCCCCGTCGTGGCCCCCCTCCCGTCGTGACTGCGTGCGTTTCTGCTGGGCTGGGGCCATGACATTCCTTCATGTTGGACTTGTACCCATCTGCTTTAAAAGCTCTGGATGTTCTGTTTGGGATTTTGATTCTGGAAGCGCATGGCCTGTCCATCTCACATACCTGTCACGTCTTTGTTTTTTGGTTGAGGCAGAGGGGTGGGGAGGGGGGGGAGTGAGGGTGGGAGAGGGGGGGGGTTGAGGGTGGGGCTGGTTCCATTTGAGATGAAGCCTCACTTTTTCAATCAGATGTTTGAGGCGACGAGAGTCCGCACATCTGATCTTTCGGAGAGGAGCTTACTGAGGGGATCACGACATACTGTTTGGGCTTTGGGAATGGTGGAGAGGACTTTTCTACATCCCAGCAATTGAGCAAGCTGATCTTGTGATCCACAATAACTGATATGGCTTCTAAAGAGGATTTATATGAGTATCTGACTGGGGGGGGGGGACATGTCCCGATGGGGGCTCGTGTGTCGCTCAGCTGAATTATGAGATTCTTCTCCCAGGGCTGGCTGATCAGAAAACCCTGCCTGTCGGAGGCTCTTAGCCAGCATTAGCATCTGTAGGCACAGCGCAGACGGACAAAAACACTAGCAGCATCTCCTGCTTGTGCACCATCGGAGCTTCACACGGGATGGACCGTTCTTGAGAAACATAGTGGAGCCCGAATGAATTCAGGGTGGTTTTGGGAAACAGGACTACTGCTCTATAGGTTCCCTTCTTCTTCCAGTCAAAGTTTCCTGTACATCTCTGATGGCTCTGGAATATTCAGCCAGGGGGATGTTTGTCAGAGTGGAGGTGAAACAACCATGTGGGGAATGTGAACCGGTCTGTTTTGCCTGATTTCAGGCTCAATCTTCCCGCCTCTTGTGGAAAAAGGTGCCGTCTAGTGAATTTTTAAACACCAGGCTTTTGTGCCCGTGGCATCAAAGGTCTGAAAAAGCTGCTGGCTCCTCTGAAGGTGAAACTGGGCAGCGAGGGGTTAATGATTCAGTGCTGGCAGAGCCCCGCTGAGGGCCGCACACGGCCTCTCCGTCTGCCCGGCTGGCACCGGACCTGAGCCCCGGATGCGGGCTCTGTATTTTGGCTGCCGGGCACGCCAGCACACCCCGAGGGCAGAGGGGGGTCCTTCCGCTTTATTTTTAATCAACAAATTCATTTTTGGCACCGGACTCAGCAAACTCTACACACTGTATATACGTATATATGTATATATTTTAATAATGGCTGCTTTTCAAACAATGCCCATTTTCGGAGTCAGTCTGTTGCTGGGTATGGGAGTGGGGGGGGGGGGGTATCACACAGTGGCATGGAGCCAGTTCAGGGCTTTGATGGCGCTCGAACCCATGGCGATCCCCTCCAACGGGCTCTGTGCACACAGAGGGCGGGGACAGCAGTGAGCTGCTCGAAGCAGAGGGCGACGTCACCAGAGCTTTCCTCCTGTCCTCCGTGAGGCGGTCCGAGGAGCCGGGGGCCGGGAGGAGGCTTTTAAAGGCACGCGAGGCTTATGCCTGAGCAGAACTCGGAGAGATTTCCTGAGCTCTGCCGACAGTTGGCATGGCAACGAGTTTGGCTCCAAATGCGGCCTAGTTAGATGTCGGTGGAAAACCAGAGAATAGGGAAAAAACAAAAAACATCTTATATCCTCTGTGAAGAAAATACACTTTTTCTGTTTCCTTGTCTTTGAAGGACTGGAAAGGATTTCTCCGCTGTTCTTACTAGGTATAATATAAGCCCATAGGGACTGTAAAATTTTCAGTAATACAATGTGTACTTTCCCAGTGAACTCTTAAACCAGGAGGGCCCCTAATGTTCTTCACTAACACATTACAGTATAGTTGCAAACCATAATCAAATCTGTAAAACTGTTACTCATTAAAAAATCCATCCATCCGTCTTCCAAATGCTTGTCTCGGGTCACAGAGAACCAGTCCCATGAAGCCCGGGGCCATCGCAGTACAAATACTGTCATGCTGAAGGGGAGCCACACAAACACTGGGCTAGCATGCAGCCTAACAGAGAACCAAGGGTGGGATTCAAGCACTCGCCCTGGAGGTGTGACGTAATAGTGCTGTCCCTTGGGAAATTACTAGAGATTTTGTACAAGAAAATATTCAATATTAAAATTTCCTCTTGTACTTGCCAAAGCATGTACTTGTAATTTGTCAATATTTATTAATGAATGTCTAATGATTAGCTTAGCATCATGGCTCAGTGGGTTGCACTATTGAGTCACACCTCCTGCGTTGGGGTTTGAATCCCCTGCTCTATGGGTGTGAATTTGGGCTGCATGAGGCTCAGTCAGTTAAAGATCTGTGCCAGTGTTCAGAATGCTGTGGGTCTGAATCCTATGCCCCGCAGAGAACCCATTCACATAAGAGCGGTCCAATGGATCTGACCAAAAGATTAACTGCAAGGAACCTTCATTTCCAGTGTTTGTTCACATATTCACATGCTTCTGCTTTTGAATTTGATTGGGCTCCTCCAACCATGCTCCAATTGGATGGCTGAGCTCAGAAACAGATGGGAGAAGTATTTGAACTTGATTTACCTTATCATTTTTTGAGCTTGATTTATAATTTCTTGTGGCATTTTCAACTAGAATAACCTTTTTAACTTGCCTGACGGGCATTGTCTTTTCGAGAAAGGCTCTTTAATGTGGTGAGAGTGGAGGTTTTCCAGCTGTCCTGTTTCTCTGTGCTCCATTGTATTCTGCTGTTGATTTGTTGAGGATTGAAGGCTGTGGTAAATTAAGAGTGGGATAACTAACTGCTCCAGAGTCTGAGGGCAGGGCTGCAGTGGAGGGAGGAAGGTGCAGATGGATTCTGGCCAGAACCCGTGTGGGAAGCAGAATGGGGTGTCCTGCTAGTCTGTTACGAAAACTTCTCCTGTTTCTCTAACCACACCTGCCACTGCTGTCTTACCATCCAAGCTAAACATCAGTCTGTGGCAAAGGGGGAGGGGTGGTGTGTTATTGCTGCTTGGGCCATGTTTAGGTCTTGCTGTGTCACACCTTAAGCTCCAATTGAGTTTTCAGTGTCCCCACGCGACTCAACCCCCCACTCCCAAGGTACAGAATCCCATCCCTCTGATTAATCCGTCTGCCCACAGCACACATCACACACAGCCCAGTTAGGCCTGTAGATGTGATATATAACCATTTTATTAAAGTAGATGCTTGACCATTTGATATAAATCCTTTTAGATGAAATGGCAAATGAAATGTCTAATATACTTTAGAGGGGGAGGGGAGATTAGGGCTAGTCCTGGAGGGGGTGCCAAGCGTGGAGCCAAAGCCAAGTGACGCATGGTGGGCGGGGGGGAGGGATTACTGATCTGTATGAAACGCCACCTCGGCCGGCAAGTGGGGGCTCCAGGGCCTCAAAAGCCTCCAGCTGTAGACAAGGATAGATCCGCTGAGGTTCTGGAAGCTTCTGAAAGCTTTTGTCGCGCTGCTGGCTGAGTGGATTACCACAGCCTCAGTGTCACTGTACCAATGACACATCCATAGATGTGGATGTTGAATTTGGGGTGCAGCATTAATAGTGCAGAAAGTTCCAGATCGACTGGAGGGCACAATTGTCCTAGTGGAGAGTGAGTTGTATTGCTTTGGACTTTGCACGCCAAGCAGTTCTCAGTTGGCAGAGAGAGGACCTGGCAGGACTGATGAAGAAGGGGAAGCAGGGGAGGAGGCTCTGCTCTGGGCTGCCTGTGCTGGGCTGTTCGCCGACGCTCCTCCATCGCTACTCACCGTCCTCGTCCCTGGCAGTGCTCACACTGTGGATGTTCTGTTTCACGTCGGGTGTTTCCATACTACGGCATTTCCTCAAAGACTCCCAGAAGCTTGTTTTGTGTGTCTCGTGCTCTTACTGGGTGCTCGAGCCGCAGTTTGTGGTGACTCTGTGCACACGTGTGTCAAGAGGAGCGTTTCCCTAAACTTGTGGAGACATTTAGTTAGCCATTAATTTTTAAGATGATTATTAATACTTGTATGTTCTTGGGTTTTATTGGAAAGGAATCAAACATAGCAAGTCCCCACAATGATAGGTAAACGTGTGAGAATGTGTGTGTGAGAGTGTATGTGTAGAGACAGTGAGTGCATCCAACATTTCTGCCCTGAACTGCTAAGCTGAGAGTGAATAGTCAGTGGTGCCGGGAGATTGCAACGGATGCTTGGACGTTGGGTTACGTCCTTTGCCTTATCCTTGACCTCAGTTGCAGTATCTCTTAGCGGATGGATAATCTATCTTCTGCTTAAAGATGGACGATTCGGCAACCCCTGCCCACTCTCTGATGACCGGCGTGTACTGGTCCATCACCTGACATTGCCAGCAGGGGGCACTCTGCAAAGATTCAAACCATATGGTATCAGTTTTACTGCACTGTAGCCTAATGTGCATTAGCCCACTTCGACCAGGCAGTGCTAATGGCCGGAGCCTCAGCCGGGCCTAGCCCAGTCATACACATGGGTCCTATTGCCCTGATCCTCATTGGTTCACCAATGCCCTTGTACCCAAGGACAACAAACTTGCAATAACCCCAAAAGAAGTGATTTAAAGTGTAGAGAAGGTGAGGTATGGCTGAGGGGCCATGAGTGATGTGCAATGATACGGGTGGACTATGTGAGGTATGGCTGAGGGGCCATGAGTGATGTGCAGTGATACAGGAGGACTATGTGAGGTATGGCTGAGGGGCTATGAGTGATGTGCAGTGATACAGGAGGACTATGTGAGGTATGGCTGAGGGGCCATGAGTGATGTGCAGTGATACAGGTGGACTATGTGAGGTATGGCTGAGGGGCCATGAGTGATGTGCAGTGACACAGGAGGACTATGTGAGGTATGGCTGAGGGGCCATGAGTGATGTGCAGTGACACAGGAGGACTATGTGAGGTATGGCTGAGGGGCTATGAGTGATGTGCAGTGATACAGGTGGACTATGTGAGGTATGACTGAGGACTGACCTGGCCTGATGGTAACTTGTTGTCGTGGTGACCACGCATGCCCATTGCAGGTTGCTGTCCAAGATGGCTGGCATGAAGGAGCAGCAGTTTCCTGAGGAAAAGCCCCTGCTCCTCGAGCAGAGAGGAGGCCCTGATGCAGAGATGGTGAGTTTGTGTGTGTGGATTAGGTGTATATTACATTGCAGGGACTGTGTCATAAAAACCTGATCAAAAAAGCAAAAATGTCAAAAGTCCCATATTTTGTTTGGTTACTTATGGTTAAGGTCAGGGCTGGGTGGGATTTAAGGGCGTCATGTTGGGATTAGAGTTTCCCCCATAGAAATGAATGGAGAGTCCCCACAAAAATATATTTACAAACCTGTGGGTGTGTGTGTGTGGGAGCGGCCATGTCCCTGCTCACTGGCATTAAAAGCTCAAAGCATATTCATGTAAACTAATGAAATGTGTGTCACAAATTAGAAACAATTAGAGCAGTCTGTCATTTACAGTGTGGTGTGCACGTAATGGAAACATTAAAGCGGTATTTCTTTTACTCATTTACTGGCCATTAGAGCCTCACTGAGCTGCACCCGTGAAGCACCATGTGATCCAGAGGCAGGGTGAGAGTGGAGAGCAATGTGGGCCCTGCATGTGGCTGAGCTGCAGATGTCCCCAGGGCCGTCACTGGCCCGAGTATGTGGCTTTATTTCTGGCCACTGTGATGGAGCGCTCTCTCGCCCTGCCTCTCCCTCTCCTGCTTCACTCTTCTCAGCTTTCGTCCTCCTTCTGTCCTGCTTCATCCTGTGCTCCAGCCAGTCTGACCTTCCTCTCTAACCTTCCTCTCTCCCCTCACCTCCCTTCACCGTTGACACGCCTCTCGTTTATGCTTGTTTGCTTTGCTCCTCTGATCCTCACTTCATGTCTTTTCTTTCTCTGTCTCCTCTGTTCCTGTCTTCGTGTATCTTCTTCTTTTTCTCTCTCTGTCCCCTCTGCTCCTCTCATATCTCTTCTCCTTTTTCTTTTGGTCTCCTCCTTCATGTCTCTCCTCCTTTTTCTATCTCTGTCCCTTCGCTCCTCTCTTCATGTCTCTTCTCTTTTTCTCTCCTCTTTTCTTGTCTCCTCTTGTTTTTCTGTCCCTGTCCCTCTTTCCTCTCTGCTCTTTCTTTCTCTTTTCTCTCTGTCTACTTTGGTTCTTTTTGCATGCCTCTCCTTCTTATTCTCTCTTTGTCCCCTCTGCTCCTCTCTCCATGTGTCTCCTCCTCTTCTCTCTGTCTTATCTGCTCCCCTCTTCATTTCTATTATCCTCTTTCGCTCTCTGTCTCCTGTTTCTCGTTTCATGTCTCTCTTCCTCTTTTCTCTGTCCCCTCTGCTCCTCTCCTCATGTCTCTTCTCCTCTTTTCTCTCTCTCCCCTGTTCCTCTCTTCCTGTCTCTTCTCCTTATTCTCTCTTTGTCCCCTCTGCTCCTCTCTTCATGTGTCTCCTCTTCTTGTCTCTCCCTGTCTCATCTGCTCTCCTCTTAATTTCTATTCTCCTTTTTTGCCCTGTCTCTTCTGCTTCTCTTTTCATGTTTCTCTACCTTTTTCTCTCTCTGTCTCCTCAGCTCCTCTATTTATAGCTCTTCTCCTCTTTTCTGCCCTGTTTCCTCTGCTCCTCACTTCATGTTTCTTCTCCTTTTTCTCTCTCTGTCCCCTCTGCTCCTCGCTTCATGTTTCTCCTCCTTTTTCTCTCTCTGTCTCCTCTGTTCCTCTCTTCATGGCTCTTCTCTTTTTTCTCTGTCTCCTCTGTTCCTTTCTTCATGTCTCTCCTTTTTTTTTTCTATCTCAGTCCCATCTTCTCCTCTCTTTATGTCTCTTCTCTTTTCTGTCTCCTCTGTTCTTTTCTTTTCATATCTCCTCCGCTCCTCTTGCATTGTCTCCTTTGATCTGTGGCTCTTTTCTTTTTATGTCTTCTCTTTTATCTCTCCTCTGATTTTTCTATGTGTTCCAAACTCTTTACTCTTCAAACAAGTGTCCCTCTATCTTCATACTTTAATATGTACTTCACTGCCCTTACAAACATCAGCGTACAGAACCTATGTAATATTGTTAGATCTTCTCCTTGGTATCACTGATTATGGAAATATGGGTGAATGTTGGCTAGTGTCCACAAGCCCTGTGTCTCCCCAGCCTTTGTCCTAGCTGACCCATGCTGGTGCCCTGAGCCTTTTAACTGCCTTCTGTGTCTGTGTCTGAAGCCTCCGGAGAGCACCGATGGGGCACAGAATGCAAGCACATCACCCACCACGGCCCCCCCACCCGCAGCTGCTGCCCCTTCCCCGGGCCGCTCCCATCGGTGGCACATGATTGCACGCCACTGGCTCCGCATGACTCGCCGTCGGACCAGCGGGTCCATCCCGGTAAAAACCCAATAGGCCACACCTCAAACCACACCCTAGGCGTGACATTACTGGCTACACCCTAAGGGTGTCAGATTAAATTCCAGACACTGCCACAGTTTATACTGTCTCAGACCATGCCCAGAACCATGGGGGCCCATGCACTGAGGACCACTGTCCTCAAGTCTCAACTTGCAGACCAAACTGCCGAACAGGAAATTGTGGGAAAAGCCTGGTAATGAACTGCAGTTAGGGTCAGACACCGGTGAGTGAAGTTTGGCAGCAGATCATGTTCCTGCAAACTTAAATACGCCCAATTTGGCAAAGAAAGAAGTCTCAGGGTTCTTTTATAGACTGAATGTACTCAAAGTTTATGACAGACATGATCATTTAGCTTCAACAGGTTTGAACAGTAAGAGCTAATGAAAACGTATCAGTCCAGATTCACTGGTAGGGTTTCTCATTTAAATCCAGACAGATATGAAGGTCTTCCAATGTGCTGTGCCAGACAGGTCCGGCTCCCGCTGCTAAATGCTCATTTCCCTCTGTTTGCTCAGGCTCTGCGTCAGCTGCAGTGTGTTCTGGGATATGCAAGCCCTATAAGTAGACAATATTCCTGTTATGTAATGTGTTCTGTGAAACTGGGGCCTGTTTTCTTCAGATCCACCCACCCAGCAACATTTGGTGGAAAGATTTAGATATTTAGGGCGTCACAGAGGTGTAACTGGAAAATGTCTGTAATGAACAGCGTGCATCCTACAGACATGTTGTGTTTGTTGGTGACTGCAAAATGTGAATGGTTTTCAGGTGCATCACGGTTACTGCTGATGATGGCTGGAGAGCTCTGCAGATTTTAAAACAAGCTCCGTACTCCTTCTGCAGATAAAATTCTCTGGATGCTTTATGTGTTAATGCTGTTCTTTCTGTGCCGAACCATGTTCCGGCTGTCTTTCTCTGTTCTGTCTGGCACAGCATTACACACCGGTGTCATGCTGTGCATTCAGTCATGCTAAGGTTTGCTTGCCACTTTACTTAAGCATCTTGTATTTACAGAAATCGGCTGCTGCAGTCAAATAATAATGACAACAATCAGTATTACTATCGTATTAATAAGAATAATTTTGCACAGAAAATGACGTGCAAATGTGTTTAAAAATGTTTAATTATAGCGGATATAATTTCTTAAAATTGCGTTGGACCTTTACTGGTTTCCAGCACTGCAGTGTTCTAGGGTAACAGAATTTCAGACACCATGTTGACAACTGACAGCTATTCTTTGTAATACATTTAGTTTATTTGCTTATGATTGAATGTGTGAATGAGCACAGAAGGCGGCAGCTAACTGCTTCTTCAATGACGGCCCTTTGATGTCCGCTTACAGGATGGGGAGGTCATTCCTATTAAACGGCACTGACATTAAGGTGATCTGGCCTAGCCAAACACGCTGAGCTGGTGCAGACATGTAGCTAAACCTAAGGTCTCCAGGCAGGAGAACATGAGTGACTTTGATCGCATCTGTACGTATCAGCGGACATAATCCCGAGATCACGACAAGATTAAGCGAAATATTCATAACCGGTATTGTTATGACATCAGATTATTTATTATATAATGATGCCTCTTACTGCCACTGCAGGTCTGAATAATATAATCATAGCTACTTATTCAGATCTGAATCATATTTTAAAAAAACGCCATTCACTTCAGATAAATTCTTACACATTCAGTAATTCATTCACAAAGGTGACAGCTGTTAGATCACCACCAGTAATCCGTACTGAAAAGTTAAAGCTGTGGCATATGTAAGGAAATGGACATAAACCACAAGACGCACATGCTGATAGTTGGCTAATAAAACTCAAGTACCTCTGTGATGTATTATGTCATCTGCTCATATGCTATGTGGGGCTAATGGGCTGAAATACAAATGCTACATTGCTACTGTGCTAAGCTAAGATAGCCAGCAGCTTACCCAGCACCCTGTCCTAACTGATGAGCTAATGCTAAAATACTGCTAGGAGGTATCTGCTGTCAAAGGGGTGGAAGTGGAGCGTCTTCTGACTGCATTATACTGCTGGATGCTTTGTGAGGATGATGCTGCCATCAGCTGCCTATACCTGTCACATGTATGGGGATGTGCTCCTATTGGCTAGCCCATATCTATATGATGTGAGGGGTCATTTCTTGGACCTTTAGGTGAAAAACGGCACCCCCTTTCTTTGGTTTGGTAATGATCTCTCAACTGCAATGCCTGCTGGGTATTGCTTTGGGATGGGAGGTCTGGGGTAAAGAGTGACACCTGCTGGTGCGATTGTGGCCCTCCCCCCTTTCCTTTCACTTTAGTAGCCTTTTGCTCCCCCCCCCCCCACGCATGCTATTTATGCATGTATAACTGATGTCTCCACTTGGATGAAAACGAGTCTCATGCACTGATGCCCTCTAACACGGTGTTTCTCACTCCGCGTCTGCATGAATTAACCTGCTTCTGCACGCATCTCTTCCCATGACCCTCTCCACCACTCCTCAGCTTGTTCTTCATTCTCCTAACACTTCGCTGCTTTATGTTGTGCTGACCAGCCCTTTAACCTCACCGCTCCCTTCAGCACTCACCCATGTGCCTGCGTTTTCACATCCATGCACATCTATGCACATCTATGCACATCCATGCTCTTATGAACGCGTCCAACTGCTTCCCATCCTCACTGCTCCGGGCCTCCCCCCCATCCCTATCATTACCCAGCTGGACCAGAGCGGCAGCGTCTTAATTACCACCCAGAGGACTCCTGGGCAGCCTCTCTGTCTGCACCCATTCCTGTGAGTAACCATTTTTGTGTCTGTGCTCTCCACAGGAGAACTGTGAAACCTTCACCTGCACAGGAGACTGGAAGGTACTGGAGTCTCTTTCCTTCTGCTTCTGTTTATCTTGCAGCTTGTGTAAGATGATGATGGTGATGCATGGTGTGCTTTTGACAGCAGACTTATACATTGGTGGAATGTGCCCTCTGGTGGCGAATTTAAGCTACTGCAGCTTTGTTGTTGACTTGTCCTTCTCGCTGATCATGGAGAATATATCAGCTAGGACTGGAGGTGTGTTTGAGAAAGCAGTGACCCAGAAGGAATGTTGGATCTATAGCTAATTATATTGCCAAAAGAACGTGAAAAGAATTTGTGACTTTAACCAACATACCTTAAAATGTAGCCTTAAAATGTAGCCTCTATGTGTTCTGCATTGTTTGTAAAGGCCATCGTCCTTGTTAATAAAAATGGCTTCGCCCTTTGTGCCGAATGAAAGATACACACACACACACACACACACCTATTAGAAAACAGACATGACATTGACACTCACAGATACGGTGCTGAAAATGATGGATGACATGCTGTAAGGTACACTGGTGTATGCTTAATGTGGGCTGGCATGCCATTGGCTGGTTAAGGACACACCCACATTCAGGTGATTTTTACTGCCTTTCTACTCCCAGCATCAGTGTAACCTGTCCTCTCTCTGTAGGCTTTTCCAGCGTATTTTTGTTTGGCTTGATCTGCATTTGGCTTTCATGTTCCATTGATGCTGAATAAGGTTTTCCTTGTTTAAAGCTTTTATTTAAAACTAATTTGCCTTTTTCTTTAAGGACTTCATGATTATTTGTTGCTATATTTCCGGCCCTAAATTTGGATGGGTTGTGAATACACTTTCACATAGTTTCTTTGTTCATTTGTAAATAAAAATGAAAGCTTGAAGATGTATTACAGTTATTTATTAAACTCAACTTGTATGGTCATCTGTGAAAAGTCATTGGGTAAAGATTAGTGCTTGTTTTTCTCTCTAAATGACATCCTTATTAAGATTTTGTAAATAAAGGTCACTTTCAATGTTTAAGTACGGTGTCTTTAGCATGATGATCATAGTGTCTCTGCTGTTCGTCCCTCCTCACATTGACCTACTCCGTCTGCTCTTGATTCATTGGGGGAACAGCCTTTCCCACACCTGCAATAGGGCTGCTGCAGCCTATCAGTGTGTTTTATTGATGGAAGGCTTTCCTGGTGTCTGTTGTAGGGATTTAAATTAATTGTGAAAAGAGCAGAAACACAGATGGCCTCCAAATGTCTCAGTTACTGTTCTAATTCATTTGGCATAGAGGTTGAGAAGGATGCTGGTCTTATGCTGCAGCAGGGAATCTGGCTTTGGCTTTTTGTTTCTGGTGTAGCTTAGTGCAGTTTTCACGAGAGATGATGTGCAGAGCACATTCATTGCCTAATGTGGGAATGTGCAGGGTCACAGTACACTGGAGATAATGGCCACCTGTACTGCTGTGTTATATCCGCTGTCAATGACACAAATACTGACAGGGCCTGAAAGATGTCCTCTCGTGTTAAATAGATTAATCAGAGAATTGCGGGAGTGTCTAAGCAAGGTATTGGAGATACTGTGTTTGGAGGTGGGGCTTAATGGAAGATTGACAGGAATGGTGGAGCTCTGTAAGAAAAGAGGTCATAGCACACGTTGTGATGTCAGGATGTGAAAATAACAGCACTGAGGGAACTACTGGCATCTTCTGTTTTTATACATCTGTGGAGATCCATAAATAATCTTACTCTTCCACTAAAATGGGGAGGATTTACTGAGACGTGTGTTTAATGGAGACTGGAAGTCATGAATAAGCAGAGAGACGGTTAACCTGGCTTTTACTGCAGAAAGGGGGTGGGCAGGTGGACAGACTTGTCACTGAGTCAGCTGAGATGAGCTAATGTTTGTTAGATTGAAAAGGTGGATAGAGATGAAATCACACAGAATGACGGGAGGTAAGAGAGATGGGGAGGGGAGGGATATGGGGAGGTGAGAGAGATGGGGAGGGGAGGGATATGGGGAGGTGAGCGAGATAGGGAGGGGAGGGATATGGGGAGGTGAGCGAGATGGGGAGGTGAGCGAGATGGGGAGGTGAGAGAGATGGGGAGGGATTTGGGAGACGATGTGCTCCAGGGAGTCGGATATATTAGATGATGAAGGACACAGGTCTTCTACTACAGCTGCACAAAAATGCATTTGGCTACAGTAAAAATGGTTCATCTGTGCAGACACTAGACTGCAGTAAACCTGCTTCAGCTATACAAACAGCCTGGAGGACAAATGTCTTAGCTGCACAGACACCAGTTTGCAGAAGAAATACTTCTGCTTTGCAGATGGCAGATTGCAGTTAAAGACCTGCAGTAGGAATGCTTCAACTGAACTCCTGTACAATCAAGCACTGGTTATAAGTCTGAATCCACCCTCCCCACCCAGCTGGGCTGCAAGTACAAAGAAAGGCACTCAGTTTGCGATGCAGATGCAGGCTTTGTTAATGGTGCACGTATGGGTTTGCATGTGCTGATGTATGTGGGAGACCCAGGTCTGTCTGTGCCTGATCTAGTGAAACGCAGGGCACGTGAGAATGAGAGACCACTGGGTGTGAAAGCGGGGCAGAAAGGCTTCTGCAGATGATTAGTTGAGCAGAGATGAGGATAAAAAACAGCTCCGGAATATGCTGTTTGATGGCCTGCTGGCCAATCGGATGCGAGGAGTTAGCTTGGGTGGCCAATGAGAGAGCAGCGTGCTCCTTGCTGTGGGTTTATAAGGTGCGGGGGCAGGGAGCTGAAATGCTGAACCAAACAAAGAGACACATCAGTGTGCACTGCCTTTCCGGACGCCCTGCCTTCTTGCACTGTCCTCCCCTTCGCCGTGTCCTTCCTCACCCTGAGCAGCCATGCCTGAGTGCTGGGATGGGGTGAGTTATAGCATATCACGGTTTACTGTGTGTGTGCAGTGACTTTATGTACGACAGTTTATTTCCCATGATTTATTGTGTGTTTGCATTGATTGCAAGTGTTATAATGTATTTCACGTGATACTGTGTGTGTTCAGTGATTGTATGTACTGTAGAAAATTTCACATTTTTATTTGTGTGTGTGTGTGTGTGTGTGTGTGCGCTGATATGAGCTCCACATGAATTATGAGAATGCTGGTAGCTGAATGTTGATATGCTTGTGCCTGAGATACGCTAACCTTCGACCCTGATGAATTCATGGTGACCTCTGTGTGACTGAGCCCATCCTGTGTAAGCGTACCCCCCCATTCTTCAGGCCGTCTGACTGCCACTCTATCTCCCCCTGGGGGGGGGGCGGGGGGTCCTACTGTTAGTATTTGTGTTAAAATGCAGCTGCTTTCTCCAGGCTGCGTAGCGATGGTAAGTGATTAGCATGACCTCCACGTGCGTAACGGGAGGTATCACTGCAGCTGTGCTGCTGGATGGCAGCTTGCGGGACCAGTGGAGTGACACGCGCAGTCTGAGGGCCTGTCCTGGGGCTGACGCTCCGAGCCCGGCCAACACACATGGATTCGGGGACGCTTGCTTCTCATGAGCAGCCACTAAGGTGCAGGGCCCCGCTGGCTGCTGGATTACTGTGTGCTGCAGGATTGATCGCAGTGAGGCTGAGCCTGGCCGTGCGTGTGCAGTGCTCTCTCGGTGAGGAGGCATCAGGCCGTCCCGCAGGCGCTGTGTCTTTAAGAGGATCCCGCACAGAAACGCTGCCCTGCCTCTATACAACTGTAAGCTTGTGATGCCATATGACGGCCTCCAGGATTCAGTCCTATCTGTGGGCACAGAGACCCTGGGGCCCGGGACCCAGCTGACCGGGGGGTGCTGAGGAGAACCTGTGTGATGTTAGTGTGCTTACTTTGTGAGGCTAGTGCTTACGGTTCTCATGGTTCACAAATTATTATGTTTCAATTACAATAAATAATAAATGTTATTGTAATTATTATTATTAATAATAATAATAATAATAATGATGATGAAGAAGACTAATCATCATGCATCACCATCATCATCATCATCCAGTGGATGTGATTGCTTTGGCAAGAGCACAGCTGTGTGTGTCATGACGCTCTCTCTCCATATCTGCGTGTGTATGACAGGAGCATGACATCGAGACGCCCTTCGGCATGCTGCACGTGGTCATCCGCGGGGCAGCCAAGGGCAACCGGCCTGCCATCCTGACCTACCACGACGTGGGCCTCAACCGTAAGTCAGCCGCTGCTCCCTGCTCAGCCCCAAGGCCCTTGGCTATGAACTGCTTTGCTTTGCTTTGCTTGATGACACATGATAAGGTTTGGTCCCAGCACATCATCTTTAAATCCTGTGTGTGTGTGTGTCTGTGTGTTTGTATGTGTGTGTGTGTGTGTGTGTGTGTGTGTATGTGTAGGAATGGATGTGTAGGCATGACTAAGGTTAGGGCTGGGTAGGGATTAAGGTTGTCATTGTTGGGATTATGGTTTTGACCATAGAAACGAGTAGAGAGTCCCCACAAAGATATAATTACAAATGTGTGTGTGTGTGTGTGTGTGTGCATGCATGTGTTAGCTGTGTCAGTCTGTGTGTACCTCTTGCTTCTCCACACTGCGTACAGTGCCTGTGGCTCTGGGCCCCCTCTCAGCTGTCCCTCCAGCTGCGCCTTTGGGACTCGGGGATGCAGGAGTGGCACACTGCAACACTGCAGTGGGCAGCTTGCTCTCTTTCAGGGTGCCAGCTAAAAATAGCCCCGCTTTTGTTATCAAGCCGCTCCCAGCCCCAGCCTGGTGCTGATGGATACCAGTTTGTTAACTGTCACACCTTCGCCCTCGAATTCTCACAGCCTCCCCCCACCCCCCCCCTGTTTACCAGGGCTGCGTCCCACAGAGCCCTGCTTGTAGCTGTTTACCACCCCCACTCAGGAGGAATTGTGGGTCACCAGCGCATCGCAGAACGCTGAAAGTAGGGCATAGCAGAGGGAGTGGGGAGGGTTTGCTCTTGGGCCCGAATCACATGCCCACTGTGCCCATCCGGTTAAAGTGCCATCACACCCCGGGGATTAAGGTCATTGATGTCGAAATTGGATTTTTTCTTTGTCTTTCACAGAGGCGCGTGTCTGTGCTGGGGACAGAATGCTCTCTGTCAGTGATTCTTTTCAGCAGTGAGCTAATTCCTGATGAGTGAGGTTGAAATACGGTGTATATAATGTTTGGATGTTGAGATAGGCCCTCTCTCCTTCACCTCCATCTCTCTGCTTCTCATACCGCCCTCAATCTTGCCATTTTAATCACTGCTTCTGCCCCCCACTTCCTTACCTAATTTCCTAATACCCATTTTTCACCTGCATCAGTTCCTCGTGCCTCAGCCGCAGAGGAGGGGGGGGGGGCAGTGGAGACATTAAATATGGGTCAGGAAAACATCCGCATGGTGCAGCACAGTGGGGGGAGGAGCCTGGATATACTGCAGTCGATTTGTTGTGGTCTGTGCCTCACCCCCGGCAGCAGACGTGCGAATCAGCACGTGTGCATGCTGACTCACTGGGGAAGGAGAGCGAGGAGGAGGAGTGCAGACTGCTCCGGGCAGAGAGAGCGAGGAGGAGTGCAGACTGCTCCGGGCAGAGAGAGCGAGGAGGAGTGCAGACTGCTCCGGGCAGAGAGAGCTTGGGCTGCCACCAGACTTTTACCTGTGAAGTTCATCACATCCTCTCAAAATGTATTATTGTGCATATTAGTGCCTTGAGGAAAACATCTGGCAGCATATATACACCTAAATGTGGCATCTTGGCATTCTTGAAGGTAGTGGGGAATATAATAATATGCACTTATAAGACCTCACTCTTACCTACAGTAAATGTTAGCGTACGTTTTTGACACTATTGAAATTTGCATTCTTCCCGCAAACAGGGATATTACACTTTATAATGAGATTGATATCAGTGTTAGCATGCTTGAACATCAGCTTAAGCTGTGGCTGTGTTTAGTACTTCATGTGTAAACTCTGAGATGCCAGAGCTCATAAAGACCATGATGATGTCAAGATTCAAGATTCATTATTTGTCACATGCATAGTTATACAGGTACAACATGCAGTGGTATGTATCCTGAACCGCTCATACTTTGTGCAAATAAAGAAAACTAGAAAATAAATTGTAAAATATACTGTAAATAAATTATAGAGAGTGCAAAACAGAAAAAAGAAAACCTTTGAATTTACAGTATATACAATTTTACAGGATGAAATGAAATACTGTGCAAAAAAATGCTTATGGTTAGTTTAAAGTGCAGTGTCAACACAGCAGTGTAAGGTGAACTGGTAACCATAACACTGTGACTGGGAGAGTGGCCTGTCTCGATTGAGGAGACGAATCGCCTGAGGATAGAAACTCCTCCCGAGTCTCTCCATCTTGGCCATAATGACACGGAACCTTCTGCCTGAATGCAGGACGAGTCCTTGATAATCCTAGCTGCCCTGGTCTTACAGTACATCTCCTGATGTAAATGTCCAGCATGGAGGGGAGAGCTAACCTGCAGCAGCGTTCAGCTGCCCGGATCACTTTCTGGAGGGCTTTCCGGTCCTGCACTCTGTGTGAGGACGCTCTCAACAGCGCCAGAGTAGAAAGCCTTAAGGACAGCAGGGGAAACCCCAAACTACCTCAATTGTCGTCAGCAAACTTAACGATGGTGTTGGAGTCATGCGTGGCCACACAGTCAGAAGTGTAGAGGGAGTACAACAGTGAAGAAGGAACACACCCCTGTGGAGCACCCGTGTTGATTGTGATGCTGCTGGAGAAGCACCTGCCCACCCTCACTGTCTGAGATCTGTTCGTGAGGAAGTCCAACACCCAGGCACACAAGCGTTTGTTGAGTCCTAGATCCTTCAGCTTTGTGAACAGTCTATGAGGCACCATTGTGTTGAATGCTGAGCTGTAGTCAATGAACAGCAATCTCACATAGTTACCCTGCTTCTTATGCACGTGGCTGAGAGTGGTGTGCAGGACGTGGGAGATGGCATCCTCTGTGGATCTGTTAGGGCGGTAGGTGAACTGGAGCGGATCTATGTAGCTGGGGATGGAGGAGGAGATGATGTTTATCAACAGGCCCTCGAACGCCTTCATAACCACTAATGTCAGTGCAACAGGCCGGTAGTCGTTCAGGCATGAGGGTTTGTTGGTTTTGGGCACTGGGACAATAGTGGATCTTTTGAAGCACATCGGGACCACGGACTTCTCCAGGGACTCATTGAACATGGAGGTGAACACACCTGACAATTGGTCAGCACAGCAGCGCAGCAGGCGCCCGGAGATGCCGTCTGGACCCGCCGCTTTCCTGGTGTTCACCCTCCTCAGCGCCGCGCGAACGTCGTGCTCTGCGATGTTGATGACATCACCATCCTCAGTCACCCTGCAGCTAGCGTTAGCGGCCTGGCTAACCTCGAACCGGGCGTAGAATGCGTTCAGCTCGTTGGCGAATGCAGAGTCGCCGACGATCATCGCGGTGTCTTTGGCTTTGTAGTCCGTGATCGTGCGCAGTCCGTGCCACATACGACGTTTGTCACCCTGGTGGAAGTGCGATTCTGTTCGCTGTCGGAACCGGCCCTTAGCTTCCCTCACCACTCGCCTGACGCCATAGGAAGCCGCTTTATATGCGCTCATATCACCGCTAATAAGAGCAGCGTTATAAGCAGTGGTCCGGGCGTTCACAGCAGCGCGGATTGATCGGTCCACCCAAAGCTCCTGGTACGGAAACGATTTGAATCTCACCGGTGGGACAACTTCATTCACAAGCATGCTAATACACCCAAATACACTTTAGCAGTGATAATGTGCTATTAATTACTTAAACATGTAACAATGCAATGGTTTTGATCAACACTTGTTACTTACATCAGACCTCTCACCTTTGTTGCATTTTTCTTGATCCCTTTTTTGTGTTCCTTCTCATTAGCATTAGCATCCACAAATGCTGCTCCTCTCCTCACTGTCTCTGCTTATTCTCATTAGCATTAGCATCCACAAATGCTGCTCCTCTCCTCACTGTCTCTGCTTGTTCTCATTAGCATTAGCATCCACAAATGCTGCTCCTCTCCTCACTGTCTCTGCTTGTTCTCATTAGCATTAGCATCCACAAATGCTGCTCCTCTCCTCACTGTCTCTGCTTGTTCTCATTAGCATTAGCATCCACAAATGCTGCTCCTCTCCTCACTGTCTCTGCTTGTTCTCATTAGCATTAGCATCCACAAATGCTGCTCCTCTCCTCACTGTCTCTGCTTGTTCTCATTAGCATTAGCATCCACAAATGCTGCTCCTCTCCACTCTCTGCTTGTTCTCATTAGCATTAGCATCCACAAATGCTGCTCCTAACCTCGCTGTCTCTGCTTGCTCCCTCGTGTTTTTGGTGTATTTGTACTCTGCTTGAATTCCAGTGGTTTTGTTTTTTTGCCAAAAAAAAAATCAAAATTTTACTTTTGAATATTTTCTTTTAATTATTTTGCTGTAACTACCTGATGCGTAACCTTATCTACTTTAGTGGCCAGAAAGTGGATTTTTCAGCGCATTCAATGCAGTTTTTCAAATCAAAAGTCAGATAAGCGCAACATATAAATTTAGGCAGATTTAAGTTTAGAAATCATACAACACAAACAATTATACATTTCTTTGCATCTATTCCAAAGTTTCACTCAAATTAATTTTACGTTTAATTACATTGGGTGAAGCATTTGAGAAGGCAGAGCACAGACTTCTCTTAGCCTGAGGTCCTAGAGATGAGCTCAGCTTGCTTACTGTCTGGCTTTGAGGAACTCCAGACTGTTTCCCATCTTAGTCTCCCAGATCCCCCATTGGTGGAATCCCCATGTCTTGTTTTGGGATTGATTACAATCCCTGTGTCTCATGGAGTTCCCTCAGACTGGTCCTATGACACTAGCGCGCTGTCTCCCTCCACAGACAAGCTGTGTTTCAACACCTTCCTCCAAAATGAGGACATGCAGGAGATCACCAAGCACTTTGTGGTGTGCCACGTCGATGCTCCCGGCCAGCAGATCGGCGCATCCCAGTTACCCCAGGGGTCAGTTCTTGCTCAGAATGAACTTTCTTTCCATTCCTGAATTGTCTGTTTGCTCTGGGATTGATTAGGATATATGTGGATCTCATTTAAAGGTACCAATACCCCACTATGGACCAGCTGGCAAGCATGCTGACCAGTGTGGTGCAACACTTTGGGTAAGTTCATGATGGCAGCCCTTTGTGGAGTCACATGCTTAATTTGGTCACTTAGACACACTGCATGCAGGTATGCTTAATTATTATGGCAGTGTTTTACAACCTGGTCTTCAGGGGCCCACAGCCTGTCCGTGTTTTTGTTCCCTCTACCGGGAACTATGAGGGAGCAAAAATATGGACTGTGGGGTAGGGAGATGGGAGGGAGCAAAAACATGGACTGTCAGGGTCCCTGGGGTCCAGATTGGAAAACACTGTATTACAGTTTTAGTATTTACCACTCTATTTCTGTATTTACTGCACATCACAATCTCTGTTTTCAGATTCAAGAGCATTGTGGGAATTGGAGTTGGGGCTGGTGCCTACATCCTGGCCAAGTTTGCTGTAAGGAGAGATGGAACATTTTCGCTTCATAAATCACTTTTTATTCCTTTGTTATTTTCATATTTTTCAACTCTCTAACCTCCCCCCCCCCCTTCTACCCCAGCTGATTTTTCCAGACCTTGTGGAGGGTCTGGTTCTGCTGAACATCGATCCCAATGGCAAGGGCTGGATTGACTGGGCAGCGACCAAGGTGTGTGCAGAATCACAAACATGCAGGCGGCATGCGATCTGTACTGGCTACAGGCCAGTTGCCGTTGCCTTGACAGCACCTCACGTACATACTGTAGGCCAGCTTTTACCACATGTATCCTCTGTTCCCTCAGCAGATGAAAACCAGCAGAGTCACATTTGTTCACAGATATCATACAGATGCTATGATGGTAGCCATTTTGTTTCAGGATTGACACAAAATGGCTGTCCTCAAATAACAACAATAACACTGCTCAACAAAGATTTTGGGGGTATTTTTCATACGTGAATTACTCGTTTAACCAGATGTAATTGTTCACAATTTGGCAGGATACTGGATCTGTCAGTTTTTCTAAACTCTTGCTGGATGTGTTGTCATAGCAGCACATCCAAATCCTCAAACCTGCTTGGAGCAGGTTTGTTCTACGTAAACAAAGATTAGCTCACACACTTAATCAGTGTCCGTGCATGGAAATCCGTTCAGTCATGGCCTAGCTATTCATGGAAGAGCGACCAATTGCAATCAGTGCACAACTAATAAGAAGGGAATTTCAAATTGAGAGGGTTCTGCGCGATCGGCAAGATCATTTATTGTTGCTGGATGATATTTTTTTCGAAAGATACCGCTTCAGCCGAGATGGAATATTGTATCTTAAAGATTTATTAGCTCCGTATAGTAGAAGTCCAACTAGGCAAAGTCAGGCTGTCACAGCCACACAGACAATGTGCATTGCCTTGAGATATTTTGCAAGCGGCACTCGGAAAATATGTCAAAGAGTGCAGTTTGCCAGGCAATTCGCAATTGTTTTTCTCGGACACCTGCGAGTGCAGGCAATTAAAGAGGCATTTTATGCCATTGCAGGTAATGTATACGCAATCAAATTACAGTTCTACTGTATAAAGAATTAAAAAATCACACTAATATTCTCATTACCCAGAATCTCCAAAGCCTTCTTCTTATTAGCTTCAAAAGGAATGTTTTATAAATATTAAAGATTTCCTACATTTCATATACATAAAATTAACATACTGTACACACACACACACACACATATATGAATGAAATGTCGTGTTTGTACTTCACTTACTTCACTTTAACTTGTTTCCATGTCCTGCATCATTGTGCTTGTACTTGATCTGTAATTGTGACAATAAAATAATAATGAAACACTGGAAACGTAATACTACATTCAAGTGTTAAATACAATAACTAAAAACTACTTACACATTTAATTTGTGGGACACTTTTTGCCAGCCGTCTTTTCTGGTTCGGCCCGCTTTTGATGCGTTTCCTTTAGTACATATTAAATCTTTGAATTCATGATACCCTCTAATGAAAGGTCCTGCTCGGATTGCGTGAGAAATTGTGCCCTGTTTTTTGACATTTTGTGGAAGCCAATGAGAGACTTGCCAATCACGTTTTCTAGACTTTCAGATTTCAGAAATGCACTCACAATTTTGCTATCACCCATAGTTTTTGAGTGATGTCATTTTTACTCTATATTGATAATATATAAATCCTCATTAAGAATATATGAGTAAATTAAAGATTCATTTGAAAAATGAATTTATTTCTATTTGTGAACAAATAGAAAGTGCCTTAAGTATATTTTGCCAGAGTTTACAGCTGTAACACATTTGGACATACTGAGGCAGGACTCTGCTCCCTCTCTGATATGGACAAATGATATCATGGCAAGTGGAGTCCCAGTATGCTTGCTGTCGTCTGCTGGACCCTTAAGAGGGATGTTCGTGAGGCCAAGTGCAGCAGAAAATCATACATTTCCACCTTTTAGATGAGTCACTTCCATCTTCCACATATACTGTAAATGTAAATGTAGCGTAAAGTTTAATTGTGTCACTCAAAATCCTTGCATGACAGGGAAAGTCTGATTAGATATGTGAATTCAGCACAAAAACACCTATTTTGATTCATGTGACAAAAAGAAAGTAAAAGTTTTTAACCGATGTAATAACAAGAAAACAACACCGACAGGAAGAATAATAGTAAATATGGATGATAATGAATATACTGTAGTAGGGCCGCATGGTGGCTCAGTGGGTCGTACCTCACCTGCAGGGTTAGTGGTTTGAGTCCCATGCCTGCTTGCTGTGTGTGTTCCTTTTCCCCTGGTGGTGAAGGTCTCACACAGATAGTTCATTCTCTGTGTGGATGTGCTTTGTGATGGAGTGTCATGCCGTATTGTACCCCTGCCTTGTGCCTTATGCTTACTGGGATAGACTCCAGACTCCTGTGGTCCTGTAATGGAGAAGTGTTTAGAATATGGATGTAAATAGTATGTCGTATTTACAATGAAACTTTACAATGACTTTATTGGATTAAATGTGTTCTGAAAGGGGCATAAAACACAGCACTAATTGAGCTACTCTGTTGCAGTGGGCTTTGAATTCCTCCTTATTTTCTGCTGACACAGTCGTGTGTATCTGTCTCCCGCTCAGCTGTCTGGACTGACCAGCGCTCTGCCTGACACCATCATGTCACACCTCTTCAGCCAGGTGAGGCCTCCATAGAGCACTGCAGCACGCCTGCTGGATTCCCAGGGATCTGCTGAGAGCTCATCCTCTGCCTCTTTCTGAGAGCTCATCCTCTGCCTCTGCTGAGAGCTCATCCTCTGCCTCTTTCTGAGAGCTCATCCTCTGCCTCTTTCTGCCCAAAGGAGGAGCTGATGAACAACACAGAGCTGGTGCAGTGTTACCGGCAGCAGATCAACAACACCATCAACCAGTTCAACCTGCAGCTCTTCTGGAACATGTACAACAGGTAGTACAGTCTGCGCAGTGCACTGTATAACACATATATAGTCAAACTGTGCATACAGGTTAGTAATAGAAAGGGTAATACAGTCATATACAGTCAGGCTGTACATACAGATTAATACTATAATAGGTAATACAGCCACATACTGTACTGTCACGCTGTACATACAGATTAATCATACAGCTGGTAATACAGTCACCTAGGCTGTACATACAGGTTAGTAATAGAAAGGGTAATACAGTCATATACAGTCAGGCTGTACATACAGATTAATACTATAATAGGTAATACAGCCACATATTGTCACGCTGTACATACAGATTAATCATACAGCCGGTAATACAGTCACATAGGCTGTACATACAGGTTAGTAATACAACGGGTAATATAGTAACATATTGTCAGGCTGTACATATGGGTTAGTAATAGAGAGGGTAATACAGTCACATACAGTCAGGCTGTACCTACTGGTTAGTAATGCAGCAGGTAATACAGTCACTTACAGTCAGGCTGTATATACAGGTTAATAATACAGTAGATACAGTCACATACAGTTAGGCTGTACTTACAGGTTAGTAATACAGCAGGTAATACAGTCACATGTTTGGAATACAACAGGTCGTATATAGTTTTGGAATATAACAGGTCACATACAATTTTAGAATAAAACAGGTCACATACAGTTAGGCCGTAGAGACAGTTCTGGAGTTACACACAGACAAACACACAAACACAGTCCTTCTGTAGTCACAGCTCAATTTGAGCTGATGTTTGCACTCTTTTGACTTGTGCTCCAGCCGTCGGGATCTGGAAATGAACCGCACGGGGTCTGCCTTGAATGCCAAGACCATTCGGTGAGACTCTCCCCTTCTCTGTTTGTGTGGCTCTGCAGAGGTGCCTCTGCATTCATATCGTCGTCTTCCAGTCCTTACAGAACTAGACATCCACTCTCGGGTGTTTAAAGTGCTTTTTCCCAACAGGTGCCCTGTCATGCTTGTTGTTGGTGACAATTCCCCAGCCGAGGAGGGAGTGGTATGTCCCTGTGCTCTGCCTTCATCATCTGCTCATCCTCCTCTTACTTCTCTTACTCCTCTGCTTCTCTCCGTCACCATCTTCCCCATTTCCATTCCATCTGAGGTTGGGATAGTGGCACCATCTTTAGTCTTCAATGTCAAGTTATGTCAAGCCCCTATATTGTCATTTCACACATGTGAAATGAAATTGCATTTTTTCTGGAGTAGTATACAGCCAGAACCAGTTGATTAAAATGGATTAAAATGAAAATGGAATAAAAAACAGTACACAACAATGCACAACAACAACCAATAAATAACAGAAGTAAATAATGCATGTAAACAGACTGCGAGTAACAGATAACAGAAGCAGGTTTGTGTAAATGAGCATCTATCAGTATTTATGGGGTAGGTGGGAGCTGGGAAGCCTGATAGCCTGGGGGAATCACTGCTGCACAGCTTATTGATGGTGGACCGAATGTTCTGGAACCTTCTTCCAGATGAAAGGGGGTGATCAGGCTGTTTGACAGGTGTGAGGGGTCACGTGTGACGGAGAGACCCCTGTTGCTGCAGCATTTGTTGTATATGTTCATAACGGAGGGCAGGGAGGTTCCAAAGGTCTCCTCTGCTGCCCTTACTGTTCACTGGAGGGTGTTGCGGTCTGAGGCTTTGCGGTTCCCGTACCAGACAGTGATGTAGCTGGTTAGGATGCTCTCTGTGGTTCCTCAGTAGAAAGCTGGACTGGAAGGGGAGGCGTGCTCTTCTCAGTCAGCGGAGGAAGTGCAGGCGCTGTGGTGCCTTCTTGGTCTTGGGGGTGATGTTGTTGGTCCCAGAGGGCTCATCTGATATGTGTGCTCCAAGGAACTTGGTGCCTTTCACCACTTCCACAGTTGATAGTCAGCAGAGAATGTACTCTACCCCAAGACAGGGCAAGGAACCCCCCAACTCCTACCTCTTTGGGAGAAAGGACAGGCAGAGTCCTCTCTGCAGACTGAGGAAAGACAGATGGAGGTCAGATTAACGTTCAGGCTCTTCCTCGGGGCGATGGGTGAGCAGAGAGCAGAGGGAGGGATGCGAGGGCAGGAGGGCTGACCAAGAACCCATGTCAACTGGGAATTGGGGCGTGACCGCAGGCAGCTGCACGGTCTGAGCTGCATACTGCATGACTCACCACTGCGCCAGCCTGCCGCATTTGGGTGGCCCACTTCTCCCTCCCACCACGCCTGCAGGTACTCTCCACCGCCTCCTTCTCCTGTCTTCCCTGTCTCTCCACTGTTTTCTCTCTCCTCTTCCCTGCATTTCTCGCCGTTCCCTGGTTCTTTCTTACCTCTTATGTTTGTTGTGTTTGTCCCTCGTCAAGGTCGAATGCAATTCCAAGCTGGACCCCACCAATACCACCTTTCTGAAGGTACAAGCGCCTTACGTTTCATAAAGTCAACCCAACAGTCTGATTAGACCAGTGTTTCTCAACCCCGTCCTCTGCCCCCCCCCCCCCCCCCCAGACTGTCCAAGCTGGGAGGGAGCAAAAACATGGGCAGAAACACTGGGTTAGACTAATTGAAATAATTTATGCCACTTTAATAAGCTGTAGATTTTTTGTTAGAAATATACTAGCAATATATTAGTACAAACCATCTAAAAATAAAAATACAGAGTATGAATTATATACACATCTTTCTCTCTTCCAATCACAGATGGCTGACTCCGGTGGACTGCCACAGATCACACAGGTTGGTTGACCCCCCCTTGTGTTTTCTACCCCTGATGCCTCTTCGTTACCCCTTTATACCTTACTTCCATGTGGTGAATGAACGCAGCGAGGAACCATGGAAAGGATGAATAAGTAGTCTGCGACGTGACGTTCAGGCCATCTGCCCATGGCCCGTGGCTGCCCGCACGCTGGCAGGGCTGCTCAGGCGCATTCTGTCCAAGCATGGTGTTGGGGGGGCGTCCATGGGCCATGTGTAAGGAGGTGTGCTTGTTTGTTTTTCAGCCTGGAAAACTGACTGAAGCTTTCAAATACTTCCTCCAGGGAATGGGTTACAGTAAGTACACAACCATGCTCATGGAAACACGAGTAACTGCATGTGTGAGAGAACATATTATGGTTCAGGACCCTTTATCTCTCTATTTTAAAGTGCTGAGGCTCTTAGGTGTAAATGGTGTTTCATGACTAACCTCAGGAGCTGGAAAAGCATGGCCTGTTTTAAGAAGATGGCAGGAGACGGGCAGACACCCCCTGCACCTGCGTGTCCAGCCCTCTGTCTGTCACCGTGAACTATTTCCTCTCCGTTCACATGGATGATGCCAGCTTCCATTTTGTCTAGCTGCTTTAGCTAGAGTCATAACATAGATTTTAAATACGATCTAGTAGTGCTGCTCATATGTGGTGCTGGAAAGCAGTATGGGCTTACTGGGTGACTGGAGTCTGTAACTGGGCTCTAGAAAGCCATAGTAACGCACAGTCAGTCACATATTTAAGGTTGCCCTGGAAATGGTACTTTTAGCATTAGCCTGTGTACCAATGAATCATATCCATTCACTGAAGCTGTGTACCAGGGAACCCTGTCCATTCAATGGAGACTTTAGCATTAGCCTATGTACCAGGGAACCCTGTCCATTCAATGGAGACTTTAGCATTAGCCTATGTATCAGGGAACCCTGTCCATTCAATGGAGACTTTAGCATTAGCCTATGTATCAGGGAACCCTGTCCATTCAATGGAGACTTTAGCATTAGCCTATGTATCAGGGAACCCTGTCCATTCAATGGAGACTTTAGCTTTAAGCTATGTATCAGGGAATCTTATGCAGTCAATGGAGCTTATTAAATTAGCATATATACCGGGGCATCATGACCAGTAAAAAGAGCTTTTAGTATTAGCATACGTACCCGGGCATGATAATTAGCCAACAGAACTTTTAGCATGAGGATTTGTACATGAGAACCATAATCAGCAAAGAGCTTTTACCATTAGCCTTTGTATCACTGTATCATATCCAGTTAATACAGCTTCTCTAGCAGGGAATCAGAATTAGGAAATGACACTTTTAGCATGAGTCTAGGCCTTCTACTCCAACTTTAATCAGATAATCAATTATGTTTTATGTGTGCTGTCTTCTCTTTGTGTACAGTATGTGTGTATGCTTGTGCTTGTACTGTGCAGTGTGTTTATGTGTACGTATGTTTTATGTGTGCTGTGCATTGTGTGTGCTTACACCATTTGATGTGTTGTGTGTGCCAGTGTGTGTGTGTGTGTGTGTGTGTGTGTGTGTGAATTATGTTTATATTACATTGTGGGGAACCAAATGTTCCCCACAATGTAATAAAAACCTCTTCTTTTGATGTTGTGGGAACCATTTTTCAGGTCCCCACAAAGATCTGTGAATGCAATCAAAAAACTAAAAGTGTCAAAAGTTTTGTATTTCATTTGATTACTTAGGGATTAAAGTAGGGGTTAAGGTCGTCATGTTGGGATTAGAGTTTTCCTCATAGAAATGAATGGGGAGTCCCCACAAAGATATAATTACAAACCTGTGTGTCCCTGTGTGTGTGGGCCAGATATACATTATATTGTGGAGATGAAATGATGAAAACTTGTTACTTTGACGCTGGGGAAACCATTTCTTCAGTCCCCACAAGGGGAAATTCAATTTTATAAAAATCCATTACTACAATCAAACACTAAAAATGCTATAAGTCTAGTATATTGTTTGGCTACTTATGGTTAAAGTTAGGGCTGGGTAGGGGTTAAGGTTGTCATTGTTGGAATTTGGGTTACGTTCCATTCAGGTCTGTGTGTGTGCATGTGTGCGTGTGTGTGCGCGTGTGCGTGTGTGTGTGTGTGTGTGCGTGTGCGCGTGTGTGTGTGTGCGAGTGTGCGTGTGTGCGTGTGCGTGTGCATGTGCGTGTGCGTGTGTGTGTGTGTGTATGTGCGTGTGTGTGTGTGTGCTAGGTGTCTAGCACTGTGTTGTCTCTTGTGGGCGGATGTGTTAATCTTACCCCTTTGTGTCTCCCCTGCTCCTTCTCTCAGTTGCTAATATAAAGGATCGAAGGTTGAGTGGGGGGCCAGGTACTTGCTCTTGTTTACTCGTCCCCCCTTCCTGTTGATGTGCTCCACCTTCCACGCCCAGGCATTTTGCTCTCACAGTGCTTCTCTCAACTCCATTTTCCCTTGTGGTAGTGCTCGTTCCTACTTGGTCCGTGCTTTATTGTCCATATGGTAGATCTTCAGATTCGTCCTGAAAAGCCCCCTTCAGAGCACCCCCACCCCCACCCCCACCTCCAGGTCTGCATTGCATGGTGTCTGGATGGACCAGAAACCCAATAGCTGGGAGGCTGCTTCACAGCACTGTGTCGCACCATGTTTCATAAAACGCTGCTGGTTTTATGAATGTTTGCATGTGGAGGGAGTCCCATGGGCTGGCCTTTCATAGGGCCAGATGGGAGAGATTTCCATGCATTGCCGGGAAAGCAGTAAAACGCCCCATGCCATGTCCCCGGCAGCCCCCGCCCTGTTATTCTCACACTTTGATGCAGGATACTGAATTACGAGCTGTGCCCGTACCAGCAGTATGCGTGAATATGTAGACACAGGGCCACCCACCTGTGGCCGCCTCAGCAGTTGTGAATTCGATTTTTTTACTGTTGTATTTTTCTCCTGTCCATTTATAAGCTGCTGCTGCACTAAGCATGCATGCTGCTCTCCTGCCTGCTCTCCCTTCGGGGAAGTAACAGAGTCACGTGTTTTTACGTTGGCCCCGCCCCCCACAGTGCGGTGTTCCAGTGTCTGACCCTTGTCTCCGTTACCCTTGCCAGTGCCCTCAGCCAGCATGACCCGCCTGGCGCGCTCGCGGACGGCCTCCCTGACCAGCGCTGGCTCCGTGGAGGGCTCACGGTCCCGCCCCTGCACCCACTCGGACAGCAGTGACGGCGTGGGTCAGCTCAACCACACCATGGAGGTCTCCTGCTGAGCCCCACGGGGGGCCTTACCAGGGGTGGGGGTGTCATTAGAGACGGCTGCCGGCCTCATCTGTTTTCCTCGACACACTCCTTTCCTCCTTCCCTTCCTCACTCCCTCCCTGTTTCTTCCTTGCTGTACTCCTCTATGAATACTTCTGTTTGTAATGTCAGGACATGTTTTCCCCATTTTGCCCGTTGTCCCCTCGACACGCAGACCCACCATTCCCTGCTGCCTCATGCTCTCTCTATGCCTGCTTCTTGTCCCTTTAACTTCCTCTGTATTGCTGTTGGGGGTGGGGGAGGGGGGATAGAACGGTAATGCACAAATGTGAACCTTTCTGAAATTCCTGGGGTGATGCTCATCTGAAACTACACAGCAGTGTGTAAGGTTCTCTCTCTATCTCTCTCTCTCTCACACACACACACACACACACACACACAAGATGTCAAAGTTTCTGATAGAGTCAGGCAGCTTCCCCGAGGGCTATACTGTAGCAGTAACCTCTGGAGTTCTCAGCAGGCCTGTTAGAGGCCGCTGAGCCATTCTGTAGCACAGATTTCACATCCTGGGTTGATGGTGGAGGTGCAGACGTGTGAGCATGGCGCACCCTGTGTGTGCCCAGGCCTGGGAACATTACATGTTGGCAGCGACCCTGTATTTCAGTGCTTTCCTATGAAAGCCTGACATCATTCACGAAGCATAGCATCACATTAACATGTCATAATGTATCAGGACAAGGAACACGGCGTCACCGAGCAAGACAGCCACGTTCGAAGCGTGTGACCCTGGTTGGAGATGTAGTCACTGAGGCGTGAAGATCAGAGGTTTTCATCCTTCGTCATAAGTTGCTGCATTACGTTGAACTCGGACCATTGCAATGGAAATCGTTGACACAGTCATGTCACAGACTAGGGCGTGGGACAAACGCATGGCAGGTGGATCAGAGAAAGGGGTCGGTCTCTGTGACATACGAATCCATAACATCCCGCCTCCATATCTCCACCTGCAGAAGAACTTACGTGGTATTGGACCCAAGGAGCTCCCTGGTGCCAGTGGGTCTACACAGGGATGTGTGTTGCCACAGATGGGCAGGCCAGGGTCTCCACTACAAAGACAATCACCTTCCCGCTCAAACCAAACCGGGCCTTGGAGCCACGCAGAACTCACTGGCAGCAGGGAGTTCCTGTGGGTCAGTGCCGGTCCAACAGCCCCTTCCCCTGTAGTACCTGGTCCTTACTACAATGATCATACCAAAGCTAGGCCCTTGAATAGTGGCTGGGCACTACAGGAGAACTGGAGTGTGTCCGCATGCATGTTTGCTATTGTCCGGCAGAAGAACACCATCATTCCCATTACAAACATCATTCCATGACACATTATAGGGAAACAACTTAATGGCCATAAGCTTGCAACATCAAGACATATTTAGACTTTCTGTGAGGGCGGAGAACTTTGGACAATGTTTCACTGAATTAAAAATACACATTACCACACTAGAGGCATAAAATCTTTACTGCCCTTGGTGATTTAGAGAAATATTCTCAGTTGTATTTAGTATGAAAATTGTGGCGGTTTTCTTACCACAAATGTGTCAGTGTATACAGTATATCCTGATCACAGGCTAACTTCTCCAACACAGGAAGCCACGTTCATACAGGATTCACTATCACCATCTTTCACTTTCAGAACAGTTTTTCCCAACCTGGTCCTTGGGGACCCCTGATGGTCCATGTTTTTCGTCCCTCCCTCCCACTCTACCAAAATGATGGACTGAAGGTCTCCGAGGACTGGGTTGGAGAACACTGGCATAGACCATCTTAGCCTGTTGTTCTTGATGACATGCTGGACTGAGTCACAAATTTCACACATTGTCATTTCATTCATTTAAGAGGCTTCAGGACTGTCAGCACCATGTGTTCATTTATCAGCCCTCACATTCATGTCACGCTACAGGGACCGACTTGGAGATGTGGGTCTGTTCTTTAAGGAGTTTGTGGAGATGCGACATTGAGTCATGATAAAAACTGCTGGACACACGAACACAAACAAGATTCCCACTGACTTTAGTAAGTCTCATTTTGCTGATAAACTTGGCTCTCTTAGCAGGTGAAAGGATTGTGATTTGGTTATTTGGTGTTTTGTCATACCGTAAGATCCTTATCACTGCCATGCTATTCTCAAACCACTGCACACTTCTGACCCTGTTAGAGTGCCCAATAAATGATTAAAATACAGTCGCAGGTCTTTATTAAAAGTAGTCTTCAGTCATCTGTGCTGTCATTACAGCACCAGTGCTGTGAGCTTCGCACCAGACAGGCGATCACGAACAGGATGACAGCCGCTCCTCAGCTGCATCCCTAACCTGATGCTGCTGCTTTAAGAAGCTCTACGTAAGGCTATGAAATCATGTGACTCTGTGTTAGCATGGTGTTTAGTGAGATTAAGGACTCGGTGGAGAGCACTTGCTGCTGAGCAGGCCTCAGTGCCACCTGGAGGTCCCTGTCCCACCCAGTAGGAGGTGGGGCCCTGATCAGCTGTCAACTGGTGCGTTCTTCCTTTCCAGGCCATTTTAGTCCCACATCTGTCTGAATGTTGATCGTAAAGTGACGCCCTCGAAAGCAGGGGGTCTGTTCCAGCAATCTGTCTACTGGGCAAACATTTGTGTCTGCAAGGGGTGCAGCTTTATGGAGCAACTCACTCCAAGCTTGGAATGTAAGGCAACATCCAACTTCACTGCCTCCCCCCAAATTGTTGGTGCCCCGCCACTCACAGACACATCTCTCCCAAAGAAGGGCTATTAGCTAACGTAACCACTTAGCAACCCAGCACCAGTTCACAGCTGCCAGGATCGCTAAGAGAGAGTCTCTCGCTAAGTGGTCTTAGTGGTACCTACTGTACATTTCTCTGAGAGACCGTGACTGTCATCTGCTCACGAGAAACTGACTGCTATGCCCTTGTTTAAATAGCCCTTGAATGCAGAGGTTTGGGTCTCCTCTGTGACCATAAGCCATGCTTCTAACAGAGCCCTGATTGCTCCAGTGCTCCCTGTCACCCTGTAATGGTGACTTTATCCTCAGTGGTCCTGTGTCAGTGTCGCTGCCCCTCTAATACCTGAGCTCAGCCCAGACTCTCTGCTAGCCCATTATCACTTCTCTGGTGTACTACATTTGCCAAGAGTGTAATTCAGCAGCAAAATGTTTCCCCACCCTGGTGTCAATGTTGCTGCCTCCTCGTTGCTGTTTTGGTTGGACACAAGGACCTGTTAACTGTTAGAACCAGTGATTAAGGATGTCAAGATCTTCATTCAGACATTGGGGGATGAGTAGGGCCAGAGGTACTTGAGGAGGAATTAAGGAAATTGCTTGGCTGTTGAAAGTGAGCTGGTTTATTTCAGAGGTGCTGGGTGCCGGATGGGAAGGGGGCTGTTTGTTTTCACTGTCAGACCAGGAACCAGGTTTTATGTGCTAATGTTTTGGTCCTTGTAAGTGATCCATCAGGAGAACTGAATAGCCTGTGGCTCTTAAAACTATATACGCTGTGGGAGGGGGTGTACAAATCAGTGTAAATAATGCAGTAATTATACAGTGCTAAAGCAAAATGGCTATTAGCTCAGTCCTGTAAACACATTGTAGGTATCTACTGCTGAGTTCCAGGTGGAGGATATTCTGTCCAGGACCGTCTGTTTGAGAGACAGACAGGTGCAAGGCAGTCTGTGTGAGGGACAGACACATGCAGAATGGTCTGTGTCAGGGACAGATGGGTGCAGGATGGTCTGTGTGAGGGACAGACAGGTGCAGGACAGTCTGTATGAGTGATAGACAAGTGCAGGATGGTCTGTATGAGTGACAAACAGGTGCAGAACAGTCTATATGAGGGACAGAGAGGTGCAGAACGGTTTGTGTGAGGGACAGAGAGGTGCAGAACAGTCTGTGTGAGGGACAGACAGATGCAGGAGAGTCTGGGTGAGCAACACAGATGCAGGATGGTCTGTGTGAGTGACAGACAAGTGCAGGATGGTCTGTGTGAGCAAAAGACAGCTGCAGGATGGTGTGTGAGTGACAAACTGCTGCAAGACAGTTTGTGTGAACTACAGACAGGTGCAAAAACGGTCTGTGTGCTTGACTTCTGGAGAGCTGAGTCCCAAATCCGATTAGCTGGCTGACTGTAAAGAACACATTATACACACATGACCCGATTGAAGCTCTAACACATTGCCAGTGTGCCCTAACCCTCTCCTGCCTAGGCCTGGGCTCTACTGTCCACGCTCTCTCCTAGCTTTAGATACCTGCTGTGTTTAAGACAAGCTGAATAAGAAAGGTAATACAATGTAAACTAGTGCAGAATTCTAACAAATACCACGTCTTCTTCTCTGCCCTCCTTGAGGTCCTTTGTTTTTATATTATAAATAGTATTATCCAGTGGTTTAACTGTTTCTGTGGGGTGTTATTATTACTCTTATTGTTACTGATCATTGTTACTATTATACTTAGAGACTATTTTGTATTGAGCAATAAGTTGTGGTGTTCTCTAACTGTCCTGTTGTGTGGGCGTCTCCCAGAGCTTCACTCCGCCCACAAATAGTAGTTCTCACTGTAACCTGCTTTAACATAATAAATTTAAAAGGTGTGAACATGAATATAACTTTGCCGTTACTTATACATGTACTGAACATAATCAAAAATAAAGACATTTCTCGCAACGTCTTTTGTCTGTCACAGAAATTAGCCTTATGATACGCTGACCTCACAACAAGTATTTTGCACTCACACAAAATACAGAATATTGCAGAAAAAAACTGCAACCATGATATTTTACATGGGTAGCAGAATGGCTTAACAAACATACCCTGTATTATAGACCATCTCCTACATGCTAACCTCACAACAGAGTTAGGAGCTATGATGCTGTGGAAAACTGGGCCCAATGGGAGCAGGGCTCCTGTATCTGGTGGCGACTTAGTCATCCTCCAAGAGCATCCTCATGCGGGCACCATGCTGCAGGGTGTGTCAGAAAGATACAGTCATGAGGGAGACAGCAGGAAACAGGCAGTTTGAGGGCCCGTTACAGGGGTGGGCAAGGCCCTCATGCGATATTGGAGAATATTTAAGAATTACTACATTTTGTACTGTAAAATATAATGAAACAGTATCAATAGATGGATCTCATGGTGTAGCCATCTTCTTCTACTCTTAATTCTGCCAGCATTAAGGAAAGACAGAGGTCTTACCAAGCAATAAGAAAAGTGAAGGAGTCACTCTTCTTCAACTGTGAAATATTCAAAGAAAAAAAGATTTTAAGCACTCTTACTCTGATATTTAACATGTGTTATATAATATAAAATAAAGATATTGATTCCATACTACAAGTATAGTGTGTTCATTTACAGAATCATATAAGGCTGTTCCCCTTAGCAAGAGTCAGAAAACAGCGCAGTGGAATCTGAGACCGTCCCAGTGGGTGTTCATCTCTTTTGATATTGACTGGTGTGTGGCAGACTTCCACCACATATCAGCTGAAGTCTCTTCTTGACAGTCCACTTGTCGGACTGATAGCACGGACTCTATACATTCATATATGGTGTTTAATTTACTACCCATCAATGAGTGTGACACAGTGTGACCTAATTCATGTACTGTGTGCCATTATGGCTTCCACATCCTGAATGACACTCATGATTATTCTACATGCCTCCTGCAGCCATGTGTTCCTCAGCCTAGTCTGATGCTTTCCAGCAGAAGGAAGCCCTGATGCTAAAGACAATGTTTCAATTTGCAAGTGTTGAGACAGGCATGCAGGGGGCACCAATGTGCAGCGTGTGTGAGATGTGACTCAGTAGGACTCTTGTCAGAGTAATGAGAATGCTGCTGTCTGCGACGAATACGTGAAGGAGTTTGAGGGCGTGGCCAAGCTGATGGCCACTTGCTGGGAGCTGCGGGCACAGGCACGACGGAGCAGACCGACCTCTGGGTCTTCTTGTGTTTCAGACAAGCGGAACAGATGGGCTGCTGACTGGCTGGCCGTTGCATTCTCCTGCTCTGATGGACGGTGCTGATTTATTTTTTGAGCGATCGCAGTGGTGTCCTTGGCCAGCTTGAATTAATGAGCAAATATTTTGCTGTCCCAGACTGGCACTTTTGGATGTTTATCATGGGACCTCTGTGCTACCTTGGGGACATGCTTGTCACATTAATCATCCAGGACCTGCTGACGGTGCAGAAGCTGTCTCAGATCCAGACCATGACTGAGAATATAACTAAGCAGCAGCATTCAGCCTCTGAAATCCAGGAGCCCCAATCATGCCCTGCACCTCTAGCAGATGGGGGAGACCCTCTCACCACAAAATGCTCAAAGCAGGCAGTTTGAGGAAGAGTGACTCCTTCACTTTTCTTATTGCATCCAAGGGGACAATTAGACGCACCGAAAACAACATGTCCTAACAAACCTTTACAGATCATCACAACACAAACATTCGCAAAGACAGGAGCTCTGTTATTCCTCATCAAGCATCATTTCAGCGAGCAGCCCTTGGGTCATTCCCTGAAGTAACCAGTTTGGCTTTCTCACTTTATAACACAAAGCAGAAGCCATTTCAATGGTTTATCCAGGCATTTTCTCTTCTGTGTACCCAACTGTTGCAAGTCTTGCGCTACCTTAAATTCAGCCAATTCTCTGTGTTGAAAAATAACGAAAACTCACTTGCAAATAACTACATACATTTATATCAAACACTGCGTGTGTGTGATATGCTGGAATCCCATCCAGAGTGGTTCATGCCTTGTGACTGATGCTCCATGATGAGCTCCAGGCACCTCACAACTGACAGTAAGCAGTTTGAACATCGATGGATTTGCACTCTCTCTGTCTACTGTATGTCTGGATTGAATCCTGTAATGCCCCGGTCCCATATGTCATTTCCCAGTTCGACCAGTGGGTGTTGCTGGTCTTCCAATCTCCCGCTATTTCCCAGGTTGTTAGCAGCTAGTATTTTCCTGTTCCCCTGCCTGTTGCCTGGCTTAATGGGCTAAGCAGGTGGCTTTACCCGATCTCAGCCTCAGCTATTTGTGTTTTTGACCGTTTTTTCTTTGTGTTCTTTATCTTGTTTTCTACCCACCCCTGGTGTTGATCCTCTGTCTGTTAATTGACCTCACCTACTCTTTGTTGCCCTTAGTTTGTAATAGTTCACACTTGCCCCTAGTTAGCCCTTGATATCTGTGAGTATTTAATTGCCTGCCCATCGTTCTGTTCCTTAGTCAGTCATTGTGGCTGTTTGGCCTGTGTTGCAGTATTCAGCTACTCCTCTGTGTCAGTAGCTGTGGTTATCTCCCAGTCTTTGTGGTCACTATGTGGTCACTCTTTAATTAGTTCCTATTTTTCCTGTTTTGTTTTGACCCCTTCTGGTCCTTTTTTGTGGTTCCCCCTTCAGGTTCTGTTTAGTTCTCTGTATGCTTTGAACCGTTCTGTGGATGGTCCCTCCCTTCTTTTGTGATGCCCTGCTGTAACAGTCTATCCATCCATCTTCTAACCCATTAATAGTAGAATTCTTCAGTAGCAAAATGGTGTGTGTTAATCTTCAGGATGGTACTCAGAAGGACAGGTGGACTGAGACAAAATTCACATTCATTTTTATTCCAAGTTGCCAGGTACACAAGTGTCAGGCAATATCTACACACACATTCAAATAGCACAGTGAATTTGAAGTGCATGATGTACATGAAATGGGGAGCCAGACTTCAGTATATCTTACATTAAATCTGAACGTTGCACTGTGGATTGCTTGTTTCACTGTGCAGGAGTGTCCTCCTCTGGCCGCTCGTGGAATAGCCAGCTCTATAATGTACTTGTATCATCTGGAGCGTAAGCAGAAATCAGACTCTTAAGCACATTAGTACATTCAGAATGAATATAAACTGAAACTTAAGCACTACAGAGAGCTAGAGAGTACTTCCGTAGAATGCAATAAGAGCCTTTGAGCCCCCATTAAAACCGGCAATGAAGAGGTGTCTGATTCTCTCAGATTTAAGATAGAAAGCTGCATTATTTGCCATCCATCTGTTTATTTGGCTTCTTTGGCGTGGGAGGTTATATCTATGATGGGGAGGGATTCCGGAGCCGCTGGAAGGCATGCGCTCCACAGGGGGGCGCTCTCCACATTGCTCCCCATTCCTGAGTTGCTGTGCTAGTGTCACATGGCTCTGTCCAGTTCTTGCCCACACCATCGTTAGGCTCACTGGTGAAACTGTCATAGGCAGGCTGTGGAAAAACGTGCTCAGACCAGCTAACGGAGACTCAGACACCACCTCCCATAATTGCATACGACGGATGCTTTCTGGAGTTAGCCAGCAGAGGGCGCACTCGTCCACACAGCCTTCTCATCAGATTCCAGTTAACATGCTTCAGCTCCAGCCATCCATCCGTCCATCAATGCCACTAACCCAGAACAGGGTCACAGTGAGAGTGTGGATTATCTCAGGGGACACCCTGAATGGGATATCAGTCTACTGCAGCTCTCACACATTCTGTGGGTTCCATAGAGATGTGGGTGTTGGGATTTCTGCTCCAATGTCAATTCCAGTGAAAAAGTAGGATGCAGACTGAAGACTAGGGGGCAGATGTACATACATTAGACAGTGCAGCATAAACTGCATCTTAGCCAGTCTGCAGACAGCGCACACTCTGCCCTGTCATTTAACGTTGGATGCAGCTCCTGAAATAATGCTATCTACCACAGATTTAGCAACAGGGCTTTTGGAGATGCATGATTACTTGAAAGCATTATTTTAATTTCTTTTACAGCAAATTATTGGCACATTTTTGTCCCCCAATTCCTTTAATTTCAACTAGAGTTCCAAGCATTTACAATAAACAGCACATGTCATATTTTGTCAATATGCTACCATTTTCTTCTGTGTTTTACTTATATTTAATGTATGGTATCCCCAACAGCCATGGCTAACAACTCCGGTTAACAACATACTGTAGTGACTGCAGCTCAGCAAAACTACAACTGATTGCACATTCTGACTAGGGCATGATACAGTGGAATAATAAAACAAAGTTGTTTGTTCAGTATGTTTCTTCTCATTCCAATAGCTGAAAAAAATTGTTCATTTAACCGTCACTTTCTTATTTACGCTCATGGTTCAATCTATTTTTTACAGGGTAGAATAAATTGTTTGCATTGAGGCAACTTCAAATATTTAGTGTGATCGATTACTTCAAATATTTTAAGTTGATTCAACATTTCCAGCATTTAATTGTTTTCAGTGTTTACAGAGCACAGAGATCAAACACCTGCCACATATTTGTATGTCTTTTAACTCTTTTTCCCTTTTTGGCTCGTCAGTCAGCTTCCACACCTCGGCCTAGCATGTCTCTAGCTGAAACCATTTGTAATCATGCACAGACACACAGTGATTAACACTCTCTTGAAAAGGTATGTAGTTGAGGGTATGTGATGCAGGCACTATATACTCATCTGTTCTCCAAGGGGTTTCACCTCCTGCACCAGTCATTTCATGCGAACGGCCTGCTGCTGGCAGCCCAGTAGAGTCATCATCCTAACACAGAGGGTAGCAAATGGGATGCGAGCAGGAGGCAATCATGCAGAGGCTGGAGGCAATCATGCAGAGGCAGGAGGCAGGGTGCCCAGAGCCGGTGGAAGGCGGGGCCTCCAGCTATAAACTGGTAAGGCAGGTAAATCACATAGCACCACAATCAGCATCCACTTATGCAAAACCATGCTATACTCAGTTAGTATGATTCAAAGAGCAGTCGGGGGTCCGACTCCTGACTCTGCAACCGATGATGGAGAGAAAGCAGCAGATGGGTGGAGACAGAGGGGTGGAGGGAGAAGGGTGGAGGCTGAGGGATTATGCTGACATGCTGGAGTGACCAAGCTGTGAACGGGGCAAGTCACTCACATGTGCTGCAGCAGGCAGGTAGCTTCAGGACAGTCCCTGGTTTTAGTCCCTCCCCCCCCTGTAGACCGACAGCACAGTCAGCACCCCCACCACACCCACGTCATGCTGGTGACCATCACTGACCACATTCCTCTGTATGATCAATAACACACACTTTCCCTACTACTCCATACCATTAAGCGCCATGTGAATATTTAATATCTTTGAGCATGCTTCTAACACAAGCTGACTGATGAATGAAGCTGATTCATTACTGTGTGGGTCTCTTCAAACCATATGGATGAACTGATGAGGTAAGGGGATATTGTTGGATATTGTATGTGGGAAGAGGTGTGTGCATGGGGCAAGGAGGGCTCCACACCCGAATCTGTCATCCAGCAGCGCGTCATCGGTTAGACTGCATTGTACTTAGATCTGGACGGCTTCATGGTTTGCACAGGCCAGGGATGCCTTATACAGAGCACACAGTGACTGGTCCTTCAGCTGCGGACAGAGAGCGATACGGACACACTGTGAATCCCAAGCCCAAGATGTACTGTTAAAGTCCCTTATCTCACAGAAACAGACCCTGACTCTGCATGACATACATTAATTTGCATCGCTGTCTCTGGCCTCATCCCCGTAAAAAACACACGAACCAGCATGACTGTTTGTGTATGCCCTGATTGAAATATATCAAACTAATTTATAAAACTTTGCGTAAATTGTATCATGAAAGTGTAGGTGCTGTGCCAGAGCATTTGGGAGATATTGATGTGGTACGTGAGACTTAAAATGAGTGAATTATAAGTTCATCTGGACCATTGAGCTACTATATTTGTCAATGCCATGCTGGCATCACGGATGACTTGCACATTAATAGATTGAGAAAAACAGCTTGATTAGCCCTAGGTGCTCCTATCACAGTCTGAGTGTAGTAGATTATTTCGATTACATTAGAGAAACTGGAAATGTAGTATTTATGTTTGCCTGTTATGGAAAGAATGCCATCCAGCACAGAAGGCATGGAGCACCTGAAGGTTGGCCTGGTGGCTGCTGCCAGAAGACCAACCATGGTCAGAACCTGTATACGCGTAAGTATAGCCCAGATTCGAAAGGCCGTTCGCTCGCACATGAAGCGCACATCGACACATAATCGTAACAGAACAGCTCTTTGAGGTCTACCTTGGCTTATAAGCCAGTCATCATCATGGGCAAAATAAGATAAACTTTATTGATCCCAGGGGAAATTCTCGTGCATACAGCACTGAGGTTGGTAGAGTAAACAAACATACATATAAACTGCAAAACTGACACTACACATGTGCAAACAGTAAACAAATAAAAAAGAAAAGATAATGGTGATTTCTGAAAACTCGTTCTCTTCTAATCCTTCCACATACAGAATCAGTAGCGGGAATGCCATTATGCTGTATCACATTCTCATGAATACAGACTATTTATATATGTCTGTCCATGCATGCACATGTTTGATGCCTAATTCACATTCAGTGCAATTAGTAACAGTTACCAACATTTTCAATCGGTGTGAAGAGGTGACAGGAAGTATTTTAAAAAAAAATGCAAATTAATGTCTCCATGGAAAATAAATAACTATATGCATTTTCTTTAATGAATCCTGGGTTTTGCCTGAGCACATCTGGGCTTCTTTTGAGATACTCATAGGACCCCAGGCTGAGAGCCACCTGTCACTCTCTTCCCTTTACTCTTGGGCTACTCACTTCCTCTTGGCAGAGCTTTAAATTCCTCATGGCACCTGACACACCTATATGATTTTGCTGGTGGCACCATAGCCCAATATCGCCCCTGGTGGCCAGGAGTAAGAGCTGCAGCACCCTCTCACCAGTAGTCCTGCAGGGAGTGGAGAAGAGTCATTTTCTTCATTGAGGCAATCGTTCATCATTCAAACAGTTATTAGAAATGTGTAATACATAGCACAGTAGCTGTAAATGTAACCTTTAAGGGCTGAAGTTCCTGAAGAGAAGCTTCTCTTTGTAGTAATATGAGCAGTAAAATATAAGAAAGAATTTGCGTATAATAATAATAATAATAATAATAATAATAATAATAATAATAATAATAATAATAATAATAACTTCCTTGCATGCTGCGCCCCCCCAGGCAATCACTTCCCCTGGGTGTATGGCGAACTTCCTGCCACATGCATGCCTCCTGTGGGTGGGAGGGCCTCTTCAGAGAGCTGCTCTCTCATTCCCCTGTAATTACACAGCTCTGCTGCATCACCCCACTCCCTAAATAACACCAGAAGGGAGGCACTGGGCACTGAGGGCAGGGTCAGGCCTCCCAGGGAGACCTTAATGACAGGGCCTGCTTCGTTTTGAAGATTAAAAATAAAAAATTGTACAGGCTTGTGCCCGACCTAAGACTGGATGCTGAACATACATGCCGGCCCGATGGCCCAGATCTCTCACAGCCTTTCAAGGATTCACTCAGCCTGACAGTTTTAATTTCTGTCTCTCTCTCTCTCTCTCTTTGGATTACGAAGGTGCTTTTTTTTAAAAACCAAATACCTGGACAGAAAATACCATTCTGGGTGAGAGGAGAGGCAATCCACGGAAACGTGGAAACCGCCAGGAATGTGGCTTAAAAAAACACAGCAAATGTAGCACAGACTAAAAGATACAGATGTGTCATTGCCTGCAAACAGCAAACGTAACACGGCAGATACAGTACAGTGGTGCCACTGTATAAAAGCAGAGCAAATGAAATATAATGACATACATAGTGGTGTTAGTGTATGCAAACGCAGCAAATGAGACAGAATGACAGATACAGAGGTGTTACTGTATGAAAACACAGGAAATGAAACAGAATGACTGGTATAGTCATGCTACTGTATCAAAACACAGCAAACGAAAGAGAACGACAGATATAATAGTGTTACTACAAGAAAACACAGAAAATGAAACAGGATGTTAGATACTGTACAGTACTGTCGCCATATGAAAACACAGGAAACAAAAGAAAATGACAGATATAGTGGTGTTACTGTATAAAAAGACAACAAACGCTACAGAATGACAAATACTGTCGTGCCCTGCAAACAAAACAGAAAATGACAAACACATTGGTGATATTGCACAAAAACACAACACACTGACTGCATGAAACAGGCCGTGTTACTATGGAAAACACTCTGAAGGTACAAAGACACATTGAAGTATTAAACACGATACTGTAAATACATAGAGACACCTTGTTTGTGTTACTGTGTAAAAACGGACCCAACACAGTTCAGAAATAAATATGCAGATTGTTACAGGAGCTTCTGTGTGAATCTATCATCTTTAGGATCTCTTTTTCCCTTGTGTTAGCAGATTGGAATCAATAATAAACTGTGGATAAAAATACTTGTTAGTTTCTGGAAGCCAAAATGATGCAGATCTGCGCAGGTTATGAGCTGGGTGAGGAAATTTGTGGCTGGAGTAGGGAGGTCCGTGGAGGAAAAGACGGAGAGGGGAGGGAGATAGACAGACAGTCTGTTATTACAGGAAACAAGGCCCCAGTGTGGCTACACCTCCAAAGAAAGAGCCTCGCTTTCTAATTTGAAGGGCTGCTCAAAGTAGGGCCACGGTCCTTCACCAGACTGGGCACACATGGTGAATAGGACAGGGCTAATGGGAGGAGGAGGACCTTCTGTAGCCTGCAACCACCTCACATAACCAGCTTCAACCTTCCGGTCCTGCTTGTAAGTAAAACTGTCATAACTTTACTCACTGTATCTTATGTTCATGTGTTGCAGCTGCTACAATGAGCGACTCTGCCCCAGTGGCAGTGTGGGGTAATATTTGCCCCTCTTTCACGCTTTCCTGCTGACAAACGCTTGCTAGGAAATCCTCCACCCTGTAGGGGACAGAGTTGTGTGTGTGACTGACAGCCAGCAGTCCTGTTTCCATGTAGCAAGTGTGGTGGGAAACTTCTATGGTGAGACCCATTCTGTGATGTCAAACTGACTGGTGCACTCTGAATACTCGCGGGTAGGTTTCTGGAGTATGATTGCTGAGGTATGGGTGCTTTTTGGTGTAGTTTGAATGCTGATAGTTGTGGTTTGACTACTGATGGGGTCAGTCTAAAAGTTGATGGGTGGGGTTTAGGAACTAATGGTTGGAATCAGCATTTTTGGGTGCTTCTTGAGTACTTATAAACCTGGTCTGATACATTTGATCTGGCAAAGACTCAGCTGCGGGTTGACTGCTGATCTTCGGCTGGAGTATATTCTGGATATTGGCTGAAGGGGGAATTTAAAGAATCCTAGATATAGCAGCATGAGCAAAAACAACTGGCAAATGGCATGGTGCTCTTTAGGAACATCAGCAAAGAGCTTTAATCTCATTATTTGTGCTCTCAGCAGGGAGATACATTGTATGCATCCATAAGTATGAAATCACTAACACGCCACTACCAGCAGTTAGTTAACTGATACCCCCTAAACTCCAATTAGCTCCCTAACACCCCATTACAGCTTGTTTGGTCTCTGATAGCCAACCAAACTCCTGTTAGCTCCCTAATACCCCATCACAGCCTGTTACGTCTCTGATAGCCAACCAAACTCCTGATAGCTTCCTAATACCCCATTACAGCCTGCCAGGTCTCTGATAGCCCAACAAACTCCTGAGAGCTCCCTAATATCCTATTGCAACCTGTTAGGTCTCTGATAGCCCAGCAAACTTGTGTACTAATCTCCCATGGCAGATCATATGGGCTACCTACTGGTTTCTTAGCCTGTGGGCTAAGTTCAGTAGGCTAAGCCTGTGTGCTTGCAATCAGAAGGTCGCCGGTTCAAAACCAGCCTCAGCATTTTTGCGGGTCCTTGAGCAAGGCCCTTAACCCCCAGCTCCCTGGGCGCTGCCATGGGTGGCTGCCCTTCGCAGACAGCTTGCTTACAAAGAGCAAGTTGAGGGAGGTGTAAAGACAATTTCCCCACCGGGATCAATAAAGTATCTATTATTATTAATTATTATTATTTCTGTATAGCTCCACTACATCTATATGTGTGTGGTGAGGCACAAAAGCGGCTGTCTGAAATGGGCCTATGTTCCCTTGAGAGGAACAGGGGCTGCTCAGGTTCCGTCTGGCTAAGGTGTACTTGACCATGGCAGCAGAGTGCTGTTTATGGTGGTGTTTAGGAGGAGGGATGCCCTGGGCATGTGTACGGTTCGGGGAGTACCTGTGTGCTCACGCAGGAGTTTGATGGTGCAAGCCACATTGTCGTGGACAGCCCGGAGACCCACATCAGACTGAGGTACATGAAACAGGGCCACCACCGCGCTCAGGTCTCCATTACTGCTCGTCAAAGGAAGGTGTCACTCACGTGGAGACCGCACCTGGGCGGGAGTTCACCATTACCCGGAAAGCTAATCACTGAGAAGTGGGAGCTGTAAGCTGGGTGAAGCCCAGCAGTGGGCAAGATCTAGATAAAATATGACCTATATTCACGGCCATGGCAGCTGCACTGTCATAATTCCACAGGGGGACAGGCAAGTTAGGAGGACGGGCGAGTGGAGCATGAAAACTGCTACTATATTAACACCAGGAGGAGCCTTATCTCCTTGGGGTCTTCACTGTAGGGTGTCATACCAGATCCAGAGAAGGACCAGGCTGTTGGCTCATGCAGGAAATGAACATACCTACCCTCACCATTGTACCTTTGTGAGCACCTCAACACGTCAGCTTTCTTCTCAATGGTCACATTTCAAACCTTTAATAAACATAGCCGTCAAAAACAAAGTGAACTGTGCTAATCGATCATCATAGGCTAAAAACTGAGCAGCTCTGGTATACAAATTGACTTCCTACCCCCCCAGCAGAAGAAAAAGAAAACTATCTGTCATTGTTAGGGGACTGGCGGTAGGCAGCATGCACCAGCCCCTGACCTCATTCCACATGACACATAAGTCTAATTCCCATTGTACGTAGAAGAGCTTGTTTACTAGCCAGTTACAGTCATACCTTTCCAGTTATATTCTGAGCTACTTTAAATGATAAACTAGAAGTGAACATTCAAAAGGTCTAAGCAATATAATCTGACAGATCTAGTCAGTAAATTAATCCACATTCCAAAATCTACCAAAGTGTATCTTAATTATACACCAGAAAGCTATTGCATACCTGGGAATCATTGCTCCTTTAAAAGGGCATCAAGCATCAAACCAAGAGCGATTACTAAAGATTGGTCCAAATGTTTTCCATTTTAACTCATCATGGTTCCAGCAGCAGCACAGTCATAAGAATGGGTTGGCAGAATTATCCGGCGATATGCAGAAGAGCACAAGGAATGGGAATCGAGCCAGGCGGAAGTGCACCTACCAGCACAAAAAGCAGGATTCCTCATAAACCAGAAGCAGACAAGCCCTGCATCACATGACAAAGCTGAAACCTCAGATAAACACCACAGCAGGTTTCAGTCACAACTAGGGCTTTAAACACTGACTTACCTCCTTGCCATTCATTCTCTATGGTCACAGATTTGTCATTCTAAGGCAGATATGCTATACGTGTTTTTGTTTTGTCTAAGTATATTGAGAGCAAGGGAAAAAACTGGAGACAAATTCCTTGCATGTGGAAACATACTTGGTCATTAAAGTTGATTATGATTCTGAAATACTAAAAACATGCCTGTTTCTCCTCATCTCATTAGTGTAGTGTGCTTGCACTTATTTGTACATTTCCTGCTTCTTTAATGATCTCCTCATTAGTGTAGCGTGCACGTACATTTCTAAACATGCTACACAGCACACCGCAAACCTGGAGTGCCACATGCTACACAGCACACCGCAAACCTGGAGTGCCACATGCTACACAGCACACCGCAAACCTGGAGTGCCACATGCTACACAGCACACCGCAAACCTGGAGTGCCACATGCTACACAGCACACCGCAAACCTGGAGTGCTACATGCTACACATTAACAAGCACCATCTTTCTATTTAGTGTAATCTCTTTTGGTGCTGTTTCTCTCTGCTGGTCTCCTTGTGCTTGGGGGATATACAAACCGGATTACAGACCAAACTCAGAGGCAACCAGCAGTAAAAGCAGTGGGTTGCTCTGACATTAATGATTTATTACATGTAAAAACATCCTTGGCAGTAATGTTCCTCATGTAATCATGCCAAGTAATCAAAAAAAAAAACAGGGAGAGAGCATACAAATGAAAGGAAATGAAAGAGATGCAGAGAGATTAGACAGGAGCAGAAACCTCGTCTGCAGTGTTTATCAGAAATGTCCTGAGAGCATAGCTTTGCCCCTTTGATTAATTCACTTCATTAGCTTTAGATCATTTCTAATTATTTATTGTTTGTATGGATCCTCATAATCAGGCTCCATCTGTTTTTCATTTTAAATCCTGTCACATGTGGCTATATAGTAGTTACCCTTGTCTTCTTGCTCACAAGGCCATAGTTTCTGGTGTCCACCGTAAGGGACAGTTACATTGCAGGCACTCTGACTCCCCCCATAATTAGGTTCTTACATGAGTCTCTAGAGATAGATATGAAACTGTATGGAGTTATAAATGAATAATAAATGACAAAATGATGTTGTGTTGAAAGCACAGTGGAGTGGGGTTACCCCCCATGAATGCTCGTCACTCCGTTTACCACCTGAGTGTATTATGTCGTCACATTATTTCACAAGTATAACTCCTGGATTATTTCACTTGCAGAACAATGCCATGCGTGTACACTGGGACCAGTGAGGAAGTGCTGTATTTACAGCAAGAAATAAGGGTACAAGAAAATCACACCCAAAGCTGAGAGAATGATGCCCCAGTAACAAGAACTGGGCTCTGAGGGGAGCTGACAGGTTGGACTCCACAGACTATGGAAGGTGTGTGTGGGATCAAGTTAGGCCGCCTAACTCGCCAGCCACTCCTGTCACACATGTATCTACAGTTTTTCTAAAGTACACACACACACACACACACACATACAAACACACACAGAACATATATAAAACCTGTGAAATGGGCCTGTATTTTAAAAGTTCTTGTATTTTTCTTTTTTAAAGTCCCAGGTGTTTCAAAATAGCGTTCACTACCTCATCTTAATAAGACCAAAATGTTCTCCATAATTCATCCCTGGGCTCTTGTGGAAAACTTCACACCTGGTGTGCGGGGAGAATGCTCAGCGATGGAGGAGCTTCCGAGTGAGCAAGAGGGCTTGGTGTAGGCCAGCTGTCTCCCTGGTTGGGCAAATGGAACGGGAAGGTGCACACCTGTGCGATCAGCTCCATGGCTTTGCTCCTCTTAAATACCTCATGGAAGTTGACTCTGATTGACTGAGCTGTGAAATTTCCTCAGCTGTGCCTGCTTGGTTTTTAGCTCACAGCATGCAGACCACACTGCATTCTACTCCTCCCAGATACCTTAACAGTGAAAACGGTGGCAGCAGACTGGGCACACACACAACTGCTATTTGGACAGACTGTACGCAATATATCACGAAGACTTACTATTTGAAATATTTGGGAAAAAATCGTAATATATACAGTAAATACTATAAAGTGATGGCAGGCCCTGAAAGCAATCTCTGTTGACATATTAAAATATACGTACTGCTTAGTGGTGACAAGCTGATACACCAAGAGTGGCTTTCACTGTATTGGCTTTATTGTAAAGATAACACGTGTTACAGAAAATGTGAAAATGGAAATGTGTTCTATATACAGTGCAGTGATTCCCCCGCCTATCGCGGAAGTTACAGTACGTTACAGACCCATCAGCGATAGGTGAAAATCCGCGATATAGAAAGAATATATAAATTAACATTTTTTCTTTATAGTGTAAGCCTTAAAATAATCCCTCCCACGCGCTTTAGAAACGATAGGTGAAAATCCGCGATATATAGAAAGACCATATAAATAAACATTTTTTTTTTTAATAGTTTAAGCCTTAAAACACCCCTCCCACACGCATACACACACACACACACACACACACACACACACACATATATATATATAGGGGGGCGATGGCTGAACCATGATATAGAGAGGATCACTGTACATCCAAAATCCAAAAAATCTGAGTGTCAGCATTCATAATTGAAGTTTAAGTTATTTTCTAAATATAATTCATGGCTAACATTACGACTATAATTTGTTTAACTTTCAAACGGATCTGAATGTTCGCTACCACAAGTACACAGTTAATATTTGTTCGTTCCTGCAAACCCAGTAAAACATAATATTGCCTTCAGTGGTTTAAGGTGACAACTAACAAGACCGTTTTTCTTATAAGTGATCATTGTTAGAACTGAAAGACATTGGCAGGCATTTTACTCCCGTATGTACTTAAATATTTTTATTTTTACAACCCCCAATAACGCCTAATAATGTTTATTTAATGTATTACGGTGTCCTACCTTGAATCCCTTAAAGAAACGGCATTCGCAGTAACCATGGAAACCGAGTTGTGGCACACCCTGGTCTTTCTGGGAAGTGTAGTTAATTAAAACTCTTAGTGAATACCGGCAAATCCGATGAGGAGGAGTAATGTTATTACAAGATTAATAGTTTTTACGTTTTTCCTTAAGAAATTGAATACTCTACATTTATGTGAACAAATTATGATTAGATTTGTGGTAGCGATTTGTATTTTAGGGGCAAACTGTGTCATCTGTTTCGGTGGAGTTGTATCTACATGACAGGCATTCGGCCAATCGGTACTAGGAGTGGCCAGTCGGTGTATGTGTATATGTGTGTTTGTAGCAGGGTGTCTGTAATGAGGGTAGATGGAGCCAGTTGATTGGTTACTTTTCTGGGCTGCGATTGGCGATGACGGTAATGAGTAGGGCGTGGCGTCGTCGCTCAAGGAGGCTGACGTCAATGGAGCTGTTCAAAGTGTGGTGGTGCTAGAAAAGTAATTCATGCAGTCCGTCGACGTGAAATCGGCGACTGGGCAGTGGACTTCCATCACGGATCGGAACGCTCCAGGGGCAGGGCAAATCAAGAAATCCTAAGCAAGTGACCCACCTGTATATGATCCCCATTGGTGATATTGTAAGTCCGCCGCCTGCGTGCCTCTCGTTTGCATCACTCTGAAATGGAAATTAGTAAGAAGTCAGAAGGGAAAGCGTTCATTTTAACCGAAGACATCAGCCCATGTTTCGCAGATAAACATTTGCCGAGGCTTCTTTCATGCCATTTGTTGTGACAGCGCGTTTATTTCTTACATCTAAATATGTCCAGTTTGTAATACCTTTTTCCGGAAAAACGATTAAGCCCGCGTACTGCAGCCCACTGTGGTGAGTAAGGGCGGGTGCGATGATTTGCATGGGTTTGTGAAAAGAGCAAGACGTTGTGTACGGAGAGTTTGTGCTTTTCAGAACATCAGCTGTACAGTAGCTCTCACATTTCTCAACTGATAATACATATAACACACCACGTACCATTTGCCGGTTACTCTAATAACTTATTGGTAATTTCTGTACCTATTGTTTTATGTATATGTCTGTAATTGCTTCTTCGTAGATCTCTTTTTCCCGATGACTGAGTGAGGCTTTGGGAGTGATCAGCATACCTCCCTGCAGGTTGTAAGCACGACTGTAACGTGTATACTTGCTTGGCGTTACACTTAAATAAGCGTCGGCTTTGTTGTGATATGTATTCTGGTGTGATGAGAGATTTCTTTAGTGGTAAGATCCGGATGCCTGTTGTGCCCCATAGACAGTGCAAAGAACATAGATCCTCTGTTAGCAAAATTTTGTACTTTAAATGCAAACATCACCGTCGTGAAGCAAGTGTAGTGGTCTTCCGTAAAGTATAGTGTTGGTTCCGTAATTAACGAAAAAGGCATCTATACTATTTTTTCCCTCAATGAGGTAGATTGCATTCTGTAAATGGATGGATTTGCCATGGATTGTGGGATGAATGTGATTAAGAAGCGAGTTGTGTAACGCTTCCCTATCGCATCGCTTCCATGGGGATAAAGGCGTGGTTCGGGGCACTCCGCACCCGTCTGTCCGACGTCCCACTGAGCCTCATATCTGTGCCTTCTGGTTGGCATGGAAGTCCATCTACCACTCTCCCCCTTCTGTCTATTTTTACACAAAGGATATAAGGCAGCTAAAATAAACGTGAGAAAGCTTGCGAAGTTTTGCAAAGACATATCTGAAAACATCCTCCTGAATTTAGTGTGAGACATATAACGAAGATGGCAGTATTTATGCCCCATGTATGTTTATATGTGTGCATCAGTGAGAATAGTTTTCATTGTGAATGTTTGCATGGTGATTGGAGATCCCCTGTGTATTTTAGTCACTTTTAAATAATAAAATAGGTGGTCCAGGAGGGTTGGGGGGGGGGGGGGGGGGGGTGATGAAAGTGGATATGGTGGAGTCCAGTTTCATTTTGAAAACTGGCCTGCGGAATCCATTTTAGGTCATAGTTATTTATCCAAGATGAACTTCAATGAGACGTAAACTGGGAAGTCAGTTAGTCAGAGTTCAGTCAGTGGGAGTTCAGTAAGTCAGACGGTTAGTCAGTCAGTCAGTCAGTCAGTCAGTCAGGGTGTAGTCAATGATAGTCAGTCTATCAGAGTGCAGTCAATGGGAGTTCCTTAAGTCAGTCAGTTAGTGAAAGTGCAGTCAATTGGAGTTCAGTTAGTCAGTCAGAGTGCAGTCAGTGGGAGTTCAGTCAGTCAGTCAGAGTGCAGTCAGTGGGAGTTCAGTCAGTCAGTCAGAGTGCAGTCAGTGGGAGTTCAGTCAGTCAGAGTGCAGTCAGTGGGAGTTCAGTATGTCAATCGGAGTGTAGTCAATGGGAGGTCAGTCAGTCACAATGCAGTCAATGGGAGTTCATTAAATCAGTCAGTCAGTCAGTTAGTCAGTCAAAGTGCAGTCAGTGGCAGTTCAGTAAGTCAATGGGAGTGTAGTCAATGGGAGGTCAGTCAGTCACAATGCAGTCAATGGGAGGTCAGTCAGTCAGTCAGTCAGAGTGCAGTCAGTGGGAGTTCAGTCAGTCAGAGTGCAGTCAATGAGAGTTCATTAAGTCAGTCAGCCAGTCAAAGTGCAGTCAGTGGGAGTTCAGTATGTCAATCAAAGTACAGTCAATGGGAGGTCAGTCAGTCAGTCAGTCAGAGTGCAGTCAGTGTTAAATTAGGTCAAATTCAGTTATGGGAGTCCTCATAAACAAATTGCCAAAGTTAGCCTGACACTGGGTCATTTGTCTAAAGTTAAGGTGAGTTACAGTGTCCCCTTATGCCAGATACTTAGCCATGGGAAACCAGCCTGGAAGCAGATGTACGGGTGTTTTGGCACACAATTCTTTTAGGTGCACTTAAAAAAAACAGTGCAGTTTCACTGATGCAGTTGACTCCTATCATTCATGGTAAGTGTGTCTGGCTGTAGTTGATGTCACGACATGAACTGCATCCCGCTCCAGCAGAAATTATCATGGATGTGCAAAATCTTGGCCTGCTGGTAACAAGGCAATCTTCTCAGTCAGCTTTGTGGCAGTTAATCAAGGAGCTGGTTTCACACAGGTTTTCATCGGTGGTGCACTGGAAGGATACGGATGGAATGACTTTCGATTCGAGCCCCCTGGAATGCCCAGTCAGAAAAACAACAAAGCATCACGCCGGTGCATCATCAACCAAATCATTATGCTGGTTCACTCCACAACACCACCACTTCTGCCCCCCCCCGCCTCTGGCAGCATGCATGTTTGGTATGTGGAGGACCTAGATGGAGACTGCGGCATAACCTGCCCACTCCACTGTGCTATGCTGGGGTGGGGTCATGGGGTTCCTAGTCTCTGGCCTTTGTATTAGATGATCATTAGCCGATCCACAATCATGCATGGTGACATCTGATTGCAAGAAGTGCCGTCTTCTGTCTGGGCGATTGGCCTTTGTTTAGCAGTCACTCATCAAAGCCTGCTCACAGGCCTTTTAAGGTCAGAATCATCGTGCAGCACTGGTGCCCAAGCATGCTGTCAGCTCCCATTTTCTTTCTTGTTTCCCGTCCTCTATTATTTATGCACTTCTCAGACAGCTCTTTCCAGAACAACTTACATAACCTACTCATTTATAGTCATGAATAGCTACCTAGACATCTCAGTTTCATTTCCTCTTCCCAGGACTGGAACCTACAACCTTCTGCTTACAGGCTCCTTTTCTTGTTCACTCGCTCCTTGTCGTCGCGAGCTCGGTGTGTGGCAGGCGGAGAGGTTGTGTAGCAGGGAAGGACTTAAATGTGTGTCAGTTGACATGCACTTTTGGGCGGGAGTGGGACAGCTGCACGTGGGGGCAACTTGGTGTGATCACAAAAACAAAGCATGGTGAACACGTTCTTAAGGGGGGGTCGGAAATTAAACCAGAGCACATCTCAGTTTTTTATGCACGAATTCCAGATTATATCAACATGCACGGGTAAGAGGCGGCCGACCCCCTTGGCTATTTTTGTCCCTTTCTCCCTTGGTGCTACAGGGTGTATTTATGGATACGTACGGGTAGTGGAGGACAGGGTAAAGAGTTGGGCAGAAATGTCCTCAGTTTATTTAAGGGAATCCCACGGACAGCAAAACCTTCCCTACGGAAAGGGAAGGTTCCATTCTAAAAAAGATTGTTATTCTGTTATTGGGACTCTCCTGTATTTGTACTCTCAGGCAGGGATTAATTGGCTCTTGAGCTGCCCTAATGGCATCCCTCCATGCCTCGGAGTCCCTGGGCGTTTTGCTGCGGGTGCTGCTTTGACTCTATACGATATTTGATGGGATTAATAAGTGATGGGATGAATCACAGGGTTCAGGACATTTGTTCTGATGCTGCACCGTGGATGTGTGTTAAATATTTACATCAGTGTAAGAGTGTGTAAGTATTAAATGCATTGTACTTCCTGTAAAAAGGATGTGGTGCCATGAATGGTCTTATACACAGTATTGAATGATCCAGTATGATAAACGGAAGAGGTGACTGATTTAGAAAATGCCCAGTGAGATGGACAGGGAGGCGGAAGGCGATGGGTGTAAATCCAGAGCTGCACGCAGCAGGTCACGACCGTCTGCACTGCTACACATGAGAGGGTGTGCTCCATGAATTCTAGGCTACACAGGAGACAGGGGTATTTGATGCTCTCCTTCGGCTAATCTGTGCCCGTTCAGCGTGCTTCTCAGTTTCGGGGGTGTATGCTCGTGCAACACAGTCACACTGACAGAGAGTGAGTGTGCACTTTTGGCTGGAGACCAGTGGTAAAAGAGAGGCCACTGAATGAACAAGTGCAGTGGGTCAGCATTCACAGCTGAAACTGCAGGCCGCTGTGGCAGCAGGGTGAGCCGGGCCCGGACACTGGCCCTCCTTCTCTCTCTGCCCCCCCCGCCCCCGCCCCCTGCTCTTCCATACACGTCGGCAGATGTCTGATGAGACGGGTTGTTCTGCTCTTGATGCCCGACGTCGAATGCTCTTGTGCTCACCCCGCTCACATGCCCCAGGCCCCAGAGTTGCCCCACAGCCACACTTTCCTGCTGCCACTGCATTTCCCACCAGAAAGAGCAGAAATGTGCCCTTATGTATTTTTGGCCTGCTTTATTCCCTCATCCCCTGTAATTATATGGGGCTGGTTTAGCTTTGGGTGGGACCCTGGGTGGGGCTGTGGGGGGAGGCAGCAGCCCCTGTGGGAGGCTGTGCGTGGTGCGCTGGGCAGGCCTGACCACTAACTGACTCCATCTGCGCTTATTCTGCAAGTAGAGCATCATTTACTGGTTCTGTGGAGCCTCTAATACGGGACTGAATCCGTTTGTATAGAGGCGGACTGTGTCTGGACGGTTTGCCTCTCATTATACCACGATCAGGCCCTCTGACATGTGGTCAGCTGCAGTTTATGATTATCCAGGCAGGAGCTGGGCGGGTTTGTGTTCAGGGATACATGTGAGTGCTGGTGTGGGACTTTGCCCCATTCCCACTGGATGACAGGGAAAGACCTTCTTACTCCATTCTAACAGGCCACCCTTCTCCAGCTCACTGGGGCATCCACTGCATCTCTCTCCTAACAGCTTCTAATGGCCCCCCCCCCACCCCCGTCACACGGTAACTGTGCGTGTTTATGCTGAAAGGTGAAAATGTAGCGGCTCTGTCATGTTTATTCCATCTCTGAGCCAAACGTGTAAACATTCCTCTGGATCTGGTGTGCTTAGGGGTGAAATTTTTCAGCATTATGCAGGAAGCACAGACAGCCAGGAATAGCATTGGCAAGAGCTGGCAAATGAGGCTGGTATTACAGCTGGGAGCTGCAGGACTGTAGGGACACCGAGCCGGGAATTACAGAGGCAAGAGGACATTAGGAAGGGACAGGGATCTGGGATTTGCAGCGTGCAGGCTGGAGGCTACAGAGATAAGGCACCCAAAAGGGGCCACACGATTAATAGAGAACAACACGTAGTGGAACAATGGCAGCAGAGCTGACAGCCCATAAGCCAGTTACCGTAACGACCGAGCACCGGACACTTTATCACAGAAAAGCCATAAAGTCTCGGGTAAAGAGAGCGTAAAGAGATTCTCAGAAGATAAACAACTGGGGGCCCGCTGTGCGAAGAGCCCGTGCTGCTCAGAAAACACCTGACAGCAGTGACAAATCAAAAGCAGGAAAACAGTGGGCCAATCATGTGCTCCAGAATCAGAGTACCAGGGAAACGATTGGTCACTGCAAAAACAGCCAACGGCCCAATGGAGAGGAGTGGACAAAAAAAACGAGAGAACAGCACTAGATTTGAACTTTTCAGAGATGCATTTTCATTGCTACAACATCCTAATAAACCTTAAAACTTTAAAAACATTATGCTAACTCATATTAAAAACATCTACTGATAATTAATTCCTAAATGTAAGCTGTACTATCTATGTCATTTGTTTTAGATGAAAATATAAACCTAATAAATCTTGTAATTTGACAAGCATTGCTTAAATAACATAACCTTTATTATCAATACTTTTGGATCATTTTGATTTGAACTGATATTTAAATATATTTTTAGCTGTTATTATACAAAGCAGCGAGGAGATTGCAAAATCAGTGAATTTACCTATTTGTTAGATGTTAAGACCCTGGATAAATTGTCTTTCTTATAAAAGTGAATTTAGACAATTGCGGGTTGGCAAGGTACAGTATGTTTTATACCCAAGAAAAAAAAGCTGAATAAATTGAGCTTCAGGTTAATGGAAAACCCACTTACTGTATTAAATCGATGTGTTCCTAATGGACACTGAGCTGACACTGTTACTTCCACACAGATGCAGTATTTTGTCAAGATCAGGTCTTTTTACCTGTTCCTGCCTGAGCCCCCAATCAGATCTCAGACTGAGAATAATTTTGATTCATCTGGATTTTGCTGGTTTGTTTTCCGGCGGTTTAGAACCTGCTGTCTGGTCATCCTGCGAATATTCTCTGTGATCTGGACTGTCCACTGGATCTAGCACCTCATTCTGTTGTTTTTTTTCTAAATAGCCAGCTAATGACAGGGGCAATGTTTTGATCAAGCATTTTCAGAGGGAAAGCAAATAAATAAATAAACAAATGCAAAGAAATATTTCCAAAATGGAAAGGCCCGTATGGGTTGTATTTCTGTGGTATGGAGCATAGCGTGTCACAACCTAAGGAATGTAAACGGATCAAAACAATATATTTGTTTGAATTATATTTCCTTGACGATGTTTTGTCATCTTTTCAGTTTTCCTGCTGTTATGCTTTTGTTTTATTATTTTAAATCTCAGCCTCTTGTCCCTGCCCAGTTGTTTTCATTAAACTTTTAAAATGAAATTTGTTCTGCCTTCGAAACCACTGATAGGTCACATGACCCAAAGGTCACATGACCCATGTTATGGGAGGGAAGACCGGTCACCAGAGGACAGAACAGGCAGCATGCCATGGCAAGAGCACATAAGGCAGAAATGGTGTGGGGGGAGGGGGGGGTAAAGGAAAGGTGTATAGCGAAAAGCTGTCGCCTGGCTTTTATTTATTTGTCTTTCCTTTTCCCTGTTTTTGTATTGTTCTCTCTTTATGGCGTTGCACTGTATCACACTGTATCACAGTGGGGCAGCTCTGTTGTGAAAGGCGCTATATAAATGTAAATTGAATTGAACTGAATACTAAACCTAAATACAGATTACTCTTAATGTTTCTACTCTGCAAATTATACTAGGAAACAGTATGAAACACATTGTGTTACAGATATTGGACCACACTGATCTGGATTTGAGATATATTTTGTACAGCAACCCTGAGGTATGAAAGTCCATATGCACAGAGCCCTAGGGCATGCTGGGTAATACCAGATCATCCTCATAATTATCTGCTACCAGTATATGGGTAGGCAGGCAGGGTTCGCGAATTTCACAGGGGTTCAATGGAAGCCGGAAAGTCTCTCTCTCTCTAACATGCACACACACACACACACACACACAGAGGTTTGTAATTATATCTTGTGGGGACTCTCCATTCACTTCTATGAGGAAAACTCTAATCCCAACATGACAACCTTAACCCCTACCCAGCCCTAACCATAACCATAAGTAACCAAACAAAATATGAGACTTTTGACATTTTTAACTTTTTTGATTGAATTCACAGATCTTTGTTGGGTCCCCACAACGTCAAATGACTGGTATTTATTACATTACAATGTCATAAAATTTAATCCTCACGCACAAACACACACACACACACACACACACATGCTGGGGACTGATTGCTGAAATTGAGTTTTAGTCATAGGCAGTGTGACAAATGTTTGCTCCTCTGCAATAAAAAAAATAGCAGGAAGGGGGCTGATTGAATTACTGTGATGATCGCATTGAGGTCATAGTGATGACATTATCCATTTCCTCTAATAGAATTAAAATCTCAATTACCCAGAGCCCTGCACAGAAAACGAGTGATCAGTTAGAGCAGGAGGGGTGGAGCTGGAGGGGCGGGGGGGAGAGAGTTGGCTGGAGGGAGTTGGAAGGTTTGTGGAAACATTTCTACAGCTGTTGACGTAATATTGCATTGATGAAATATTAATTAACATGAAGTCATTCAAAGCAGGTTCTGTCCACTGTCTCGACATCAGGCACACTGATGAGTTCAGGCATCAATTACACATAGTCTCTGATCTGAGATCAGGTAGACATCTGCAGTCTGCATAAAGAGTAAATGATCTGAAATCAGGTAGACTGGTGTGTTCAGGTATTAATCACACAAAGTCTCTGATCTGAGAAGAGGTACACTTGAATGTTGAGGTTTGTATCGCAGATGGTCTCTGATCTGAGATCAGGTGTGTCCAGTCAGGCTTTGGTCTTACCCTCCATCACGGGTGCTGCTAGGGATTTTGGACCCATGAAAGCATATCATAATAGACACCCAATCCAGATGAGTTTAATTAATGTTTCAATTTTATTTGAGCCCCAGTCCCTCAGGGGGCCCTAGAATTGCCATAAGCCCCCCCCCCCCCGTTCCTTCCTCATTCCCTTTTCCCTGTAGAGTATGTGAAGGTCTCAGTCACAGACAGGTCCCTCCTCAGTCACAGACAGGTCCCTCCTCAGTCACAGACAGGTCCCTCCTCAGTCACAGACAGGTCCCTCCTGGGTTTCCTCTCATGTCCCCCCCACACAGCCTTCTCATCTTCCCATCACACTGTTCACCATTTCCACCGTTTGCCTGTATTGTCTGTGGACATGGTGCTTGCCGACCTTCCCTGTCCGTCCGGCCGCAGTTGGCTGGACTCCTGGCCCTGCTTCATGGCTGATTGCTTGGTCCTCTTCCGTTACTCTGACCTCATTGCCCTGGGTGGGGTTCCTTGGGGCTGTCCCTGTATACAACTTCAGCTTCAAAAGTTGACATATAAGAATGAAACATCTTAGGTATTTCATGCTGCTGCGTCCTTCGGATGGGGTGGACGTTAGTCTGAAATCAGCAGGGCTCTTAGAGGAATTCACAGGACTCTGAGCTAAGTCTTCAATCATCTGCTGACGCTTGCTCCAGCAGCTCTGTGAAGCAGTGCTTAGGGCGTGCCACTCCTGAAGAGAGCATGATCAGATATTCTGTGAAGAAGACATCATCCACACTTAACAGCTGCCGCCCCTAAGCTCACGCTAAGAGGTTGTCATGGCAGCCTGCCTCCCTTGAGCAGTCAAAGGGGCATCAGTGGTTGTTGTAGTCACTGTCCTCTCTGGGATCAGGGGCTTGGAGAGGGGGGGCAGAACGAAGGCTTTCAAAGCAAATAAAACTCAGAGAAAGGTCAGTCCCACCCAGCAGTGAGGCAATGCTGAACGGAGACACCTGATCCAAACATACAGAGCCGTCGGGATTCTCCAGCCAATGCGTTTGCGGAGGGGCTTGGACGAGGGGTGAGGGAATCACTCCTGCACTGTGAGGTTTAGGCCGTGCCAGAGCATCACATGCTTTACAAGGCAGAGCATATCCGTCACACACATGGAGACTGTGAGGGCCACCATCAGCATGCTTCCTGTGAGCTTCTGCAGCGTGGCTGTGGCGTTGGCGCCTGCTCGCATGGTCCCTTTCATTTCAGGCTGGCTGAACTGCGAAGGCAGCTCCGGCCCTCTAGGTTGACGGGGGGGGGGATGGGGGTGTGAGCCACCGTTTCATCTTTCAAAGGCGAGACAAGTATCAAAGTGGTACGAAAGACCAAACGTGCATGCTGAGAGTGGCGAGTCCACAAAGAGCAGATTATTCTTCAAAGATTGGGGACGGCTGTCCTTCTAGATAGCGGTGAGCACAGCAAACCCGCGTCTGTGTGTGTGTGTGTGCATGAATTGTGAGTGTGGGAGTCATATGTAAATAGGGCATAATTGTTCTCTAAGACCGTCGGGAAAGCCTTGCTAAAGGGCTGGTGTGTTAGACGCCGGTGTTAAGTGCTATGACACTGGCACGACATTGAGCAACATGTTGCAGTGGTGGTTGATGTGTTTGTTTGTGTTTGTGTGTTTGTTTGTGTATGTGTGTTTGTGCATGTGTGTCTGTTTGTGTATGTGTGACAGTGTGTGCCCTTTTTTCTAACCTACTGGGGAAATTTTCCCAAATAAATGATAGAAAATCATGAAAGGCTTGAAAAGAAACAGAAAACAACAGGATTTTTTTTATTTTTTATTTACTCTTTATGATCTCTATTTTCTTATTTGCTATTTATTTTTTTGTTGCCCGGTTTTACTGGTGCAGAGTTCACACGGTTATGGTTGTGAAGCCTCCATGATGAGCTGCAAGCCAACAGACATGCGTGTTTGTGTACCTGTGGTTGCCTGTGTGCATCTGTGCAAGCCGGCCTGTGTTTGCATGCAGCTTGGCTGCAGAAGGCGCAAGGGCCGCGGACGTGTGCGGCTCGGCTCTGTGGTGCGCCCGCTTCCTGCTCTGTCGTTCACAGCCCCTCCGCTCGTACCCGGCTTCTCTGCGCGCGCATCCGTCTGTCTGTCTGTCTGTCTGCAGAGAGGTTCTCGGTGAAGCATGAGACCTCAGTGTAGATATTTAGTTACTGGGTTGATGCGTGCCAACAGCGTCCACCGGGGGTTGTTCAGTGCAGCTTGAGGTTTTCCCATGAGATTCTGCATTTGAGTTCTCGGCTTGAGAAGCGTTCTGACCACGTTCCATACCCACCTGCACACGCGGAATGCCCTCCTGACGCGGGGCTCTCAGATTGCAGATTTCATCTACAGGGATCTTCGGGTTGCTGGCTTCTGTTGTCATACCATTAAGTGGCCATGTGACCTCACTGTCCTGACGCCTGGCTGCTGCTGTGCCGAAGCAAGCCGATAAATATGTAAGTGGACAATGTTAGTCATGGTCTATGTGTTCTAACACCTGCCTGGCGGGTGTTTCATTACATGTTTGCCTGTAGCAGGTTGTGCTGGATGGCTTTGCTCGTCTGCCGTCAAACCATTGTCTACGATCTATGTATCACTGGGGAGTTTCACAGCTCAACATCTCTCCTGCCTTGTGTGAAATGCTTCATTCTCACAAATGTAACTCTTGATGTCCATATTTAAACAGGAGAGAGTTCCCCTTAAGTACTTAATGTACGATGTAATATTAAATGGACTGTTTGTGTGAACACAGACTCTGTGTGATGGGTTTCCCCTTTAAAGGCTATATTTTGATCTGAAGGCAGCTTTTCAGCTACAGGTCATGCAGTCTCTAAGCTTCATAGGCCTGTAATTATAATCTCTTCATTATATATAACCGCATTCCGCGGGGCAGTGCCTGCGTATTCTACCTATCTGCAGGACCCCAGTGCATCACGAGTGCTGTCGCTGAAGGTTCCATGCCTCCATGTGACGGTTTACAGAGATACTATTGGACGCTGGGCCTGTCAATCAGCCGCATCACTGACAGCATGTGTGCCCTCGGAATACCCGCATGAACATTGTGGCCCTGGGGAGTTCAGACTGAACTATGGGGCACGCAGTTTGGTCACTGCCAAATATTTTATATTAGTGCTGATAGTTCACCATACCTGACCACAATACTCTATGCCATTGTTTCTGCTGTGTTCAGCCCTTTGATATAGGAAGCTGGATTACACAAATGCATCACTCTCAATTAGAAGCCCTCCATTACGTTCCTAAGATTTAATTAATTTCATTTAATTTAATTAAGAGACCTACTGGTAGTTACAGTAAGGCAGGAAAGAACTGAACAAATGCTGACTACAGTTTGCTAAACATATATATCTTAATTTGATGTAATTATATCATGGAACGTTCTCCGTCCCGCCAGCCCATTGTGGCTAATGCTCATGGTCACATGACACAGTGTTACTTTCTGATAGGTCGTTTAGCTCATTGTAATAGAAGGCTGGGTAACACATCAGAACTGTGCTGTAATGGAACAAGATAGTAATACTATATTAATTCCTGTGGGGAATTAATGAGAGCAAGCTTGGGGGGGGGGGGGGGGTCACAGCAAAGGGTCAACCAGCATGCGGTGCCGCTGGAGCTGGGGGTTAAGGGCCTTGCTCAAGGGCCCACAGACATGTGACTGTTCTGCTGCGGCTTGAACCAGCACCCTCCCCATCACAGGAGCAGAGGCCTAGCTCACTGACCCACTCACCTCCCCAAGGAATAAAGAAGTTATGACAAAAAAAAAAAGAAAAATACAGTTGCTTGTCTTTTAAAGGCATTTTCAGATGCAGTTATGGCATATTTATTGGATGCAGGCTGTGCTTGTTTGTCAGACTTCCCAGCTGGAACGCTCTGTGATTACACTTCCCATCATCCTCTCCACAAGAATATGGCTGTCCTCTCTATTGCCTTTGTCTCGGTAGTATCTGAACGGTGAAGTTCGCTAACTACTCAAAGAAGAGCTAGACAGCAAACATCTGCATTGATTTATCCCAGTTGGGGCCGGCTGCCTATTCTCTTTTAGAAGCTTCTGGAACTTAGCAATTGCTTCAGTTCAGTACCATTCAAACATCATTTCAGTTTTTATGCCGTTAATAATGTTGTCATCTGCAATTCATAGTCTTAAAGGGACCTTGATTGCTAAAGTTCAGGAGGTACAAAGATGTCCTGGATTTAACACAACAACCTTCTGATACAAAGTTGACCTTCTTGCAAGCCAATATACAAAAGCTTTCTGTTAATTAACAGGGGCTGTAAATACAATTGAGTGCTTCTAGCAACCAGGAATAAGAATTCATTATTTATACACCATTCAGCAGATTAATCAGAATGCAAGTTAGATTAATTTGCAGTATTTTCCAGTAATTATTGCAGACTAAATAAGTATAAAGTATACAACACACAGACAAACTATTACTACAAATAACAAGAAGCCGGTGGTCCAGGCTGGGAAACACTGGTACTGGAGACCCATGGCTTTAAAAGGCGCCCTTGCAGAAACATGCCAGTGATATGCCAGTGACATGCCAGTGACATGCCAGGGATTCCTGTTAAACTCCTGCTCTGGCCCCTATTTACTTCATCAATGAAAAATTCCTGTAAGTGGGAAGTATGAGCCCCTCTGAGTGCTACGGGCAGAGGAGCCGAGGTAATGGCATGAAGAGGTACAGTCACTGTAAAGGAACAAAACAAAATGTCAGGGGTTAGCATTCATGAGCTCGACTGACTGTTAGTGAAGCGTCCAGTGTGTGAGTCTCAAGGAGATTTTGCGGTTAATAAAAGCCAGTCAGCAGTCGTCATGTATTTGCCATGGTCACATCCTTTCACTTTTTAATTTCTGCTAAAACTGCTCCAGACCCCATGTCACTGCATCTAGTGTGCAGACAGAACTGGGTTCAAGCTCAGTTACTCACTGAATCTTTGCCGGAAGTCCTCCAGTCCCACTGAACCCCTTTTAGCTGCAGTTGATAACTGTAACATTGCCACAGTGTGGAATGAATTAGTGATACCAGGCCTTTTTCCAAACAAACCGATGAATTTTCTTCACATCCCATGAGATAAGATAGTCCTGAGCAGCTTAAGTCTTGGCTGGGTCAGCCACTGTCCCTTCAGCAGACACAGTGTGGCCCAGGGACGTGGAGGAACGTTTCAAGAATATACTTTCAGTTTCAGGCAGATGTTAGTCTTATGTTGCCCTTGAAAGGCTTCCTTAAGGTTTAGCAAGTGTTGCTCCATGGACCTTGAAGGTGACAGCGGCTAATATATCTGCAGAACACTGCGCCCTTAGCCCCACCAACGTTGATTCCATCAGCTGTCGAAAGATCGCTGAGGCATTCCTTGAACTAAAGGGCATGATCTTGAATTGGAAAAGACCAGCAGGAATAGTGGCAGCAGTTAATTCCCTTTGGTGACTGATATCTGGTGGTATGCAGACTGGGGTCTAGTGAGCTGAATACCCTGGTTACCTTAAAAGACTACAGGATCTTGTGTATTTGTTCACTGGCAAAACCTTTTTGCTGGCTTCTGTGAAGGACTCGTATCATCTTGACTGCTTTTAAACTGAAAATTCTGGTTTCACAGGAGAAGAGAGAATGTGGTGGTCTTTTGCCCCTGGGCCACTGAGTGCTGGCATTATACAGCTGCTCTGCTCATTGCGCCTTTGCAATCATCCCAGTACAACCTAACCAACGTCTAAAAGCTTGCGTTGCCAAGTTTGTTCGCAGGCCTTTATATGATCCACGAAAAGCTTCCAAAATGTCATTTCCCATTCTCTGACATGTTTCTGAGCATCTGCAGAGTCCTTACACATTTACCCCCAGCATCTGCTGTATTGACAACAGCTGTTCTCTCACTTGGACTTCACCCTTTCCATCTTCAGACAGATGCATGCTACTCGATAAGCTACATCATGTCCCCCAGGCCCCTAACACAGACAGCTGCAGGTGTGACGCTTTTCAGAGAAGTACTAAGACTGGTACGCTCAGCCCTTTCACTCGTGTTGATAGTGATAGAATAATTCAAGCAAACAGTAATGTGTGACGTGCCGAGAGCAGGGAGGAGACGGACCCCGAAATGCGGGAGATGACAGGTTTATTTATAAAGCCGGGAGCGAACAAAGCCAGAGGGGATGTCCAATAGAGAAGTCGGGTCACAAGCAAAGGTTCTGTAGCCGGGGAAATCAGTCCTACACGTACTGTAGTGACAGGACGAGGCGACGACGGGTAGGGACGAACGAGGAGGCCGGGTCGAGGGTGTAGGAGAGGGCAGGCAGGCAGGGCAGGCAGGATCGGACAGGCGGGCAGGACAGGCGAGACAACAGGGCAGGACACCGTAGGCAGGGCAGGCAGGGAAGACACAAGACAGAAAAACGCTCAGCAATGTTCCAGACCATGGAGTGAAACCAATGCAATGCAGATGAGAAAATCACAAAACAGAAAATAGAACCTGTACAAATGGCAGAGGTTTCCCATATTGGCTGTGTAACAGGTGCAGGCAGGTAAGCTATTCAATATACGATTTGTAGACAAACTACCATGACACATGCCACAGTGACATAAAGGTCCCTCAGTGCACATGAACAGGTGAGTACATGCAGTACTGTGCAAAGTCTTAGACAGTCACTGAAATGGTTATCTTTATGTTGGTGTAAAACTATGCTATTATGCCTGTCAAAGTGTGTTAGCTGAACCATTTAAAAACCTCTCTTAAAATCACCTGAATATATACAGCAACCAGCCAATGCACCCATGTATTTTTTGACTCAACCATTAGCACACCTCATATGGTTGATCAATACCTCACTGACTTTGTAAAGCTAATTAAATGAATTAATTAAGTAAGCCGGTGGTGAAAATTAATATGTACATGGAATGGCTGAGGTGCCCCTAAGCAGAGGTTTGGGAACTGAAGTGGTGTTCATCTAGCCATCCAACAAAATATCAGAAACGTTTTGGAAAAACAAGAAATTCCTGTTAGTTTTTGTTGTATTACTATTAACTGGTACAGTATATGTTTTTAAGTTAAATTGTGTTTTTTTTTTTTGTCCTGAGCAAATATGCACTTACTATTCAGATAAATAGCTTTAAACATTTCCTTTCACTGCCCAAGACTTTTGCACAGTGCTGTTGGTTAATAGTGATGCAAACACTTACAAATATATATACAATGTTACTGAGACACCATAAACACAAAAGCCAGCCAGCAATCTTCAAAATACTCAAAACCTTACAAGTGTGAAGTGACAGTGATGATAGTCTCACTCGGAAAGGAGGCAATCTGGAATGTTCTTACTAAATGGGTTGTAGTCCAAGAGTACCGAATGATGATGATTCAGACGGTCCAGTGTAAAGGTGCAATCGTGCAATTCAGCCAAACGGTACAAGTAATAGAAATGTTAGGAACACAGACACAATCCAGAGACAAGTGGATACGATCCTATCATACTGCAACCTTTCTCCTACTCCTCCACCTCCCAGTCTCAGTCTCTTCCTTTTTATCGTGTAACTTAAAAGGGAGTTAAATTAAAGTTAAATTCATAATACCATTACTGGTTTGTTTATTTGTTTGTTTGTTTATTTATTTAGGTAAGACCCCCACCTGGCTTTTGGAGGGTGCATTACACTCTTTTGTTCAGGTTTCCCCCCCCCCCTGAATGGCCAAAGGCATGCTTTGTTTAATAGGTGTGGTAGCACATGGTGTGGACAGATTACATATAGAATGCATGTTGTACTAAAGATATAAGCATTTGACGAAAAATGTGTGTTGTGTCTGTTAACGAACTAGGCTTGAAGTTTTAAACTAAAGGACATCTTTAGGGATGTGAGTTTTTGTCCTACACAAGATCTCTCTATAGAGATTCTCATCATGTCTGTGTAGGTTCAAATCCTGTCCCCAGTCATCTGTGTGAATTCAGATGCTATCTCCAGTCTGCCATGTGGGTTCAGATCCTACCCCAAGTCCTCTGTGTAGGTTTAGATACTACCCAATCTGCCATGTGGGTTCAGATCCTACCCCGGTTCTATGTGTGAGTTCAGATACTACCCCCAGTCTGCCATGTGGGTTCAAATCCTACCCGGTTCTATGTGTGGGTTCAGATACTACCCCCAGTCTGCTATGTGGGTTCAGATCCTACCCCAGTTCTATGTGTATGGGATTCTCTCCCTGTATGACATGGCGTTTCTCTCAAATACTAAAAACATGTTGTTCAAGTATGTTGTCCTATTTACTCTCACTGTGTGAGTATTTGATAATTGCCTAGTTGTCCTGTCAGTGATGTTTGTGCCCCTTGCTTCCTGTGATAGTTTCCTTGTAGCCACCTCCCTAACAATCACTGGCCATGGATGGAAAGGTCGTACTTGATTAATGAGGAATGCTAATTCCGATGTGCTTGCCGATGCCTCCATGCTCCATTTGGTCCCAACAGCAAAGTCTGCAGGAGAGTATTTTATTGTTTGGATAATTGGCTTTGGGGCTGCTCTCGACCCTGAGCTTTGTGCACTAGTGCCAGTATAGTGAGGCAAGTCTCATCTTGTGCTGTCACTTTGCAGCGCCCCCTCGGCCAACGGACAAAGGGGGAAGATCAAAAAGGCGCTCTGCCTCCCGAACCAGCCCCCTCTGGCGACTCCGTGTCTCAGTCTCTGTCCACTTCACTCACAGGTGCAATGTTCATAAAGCGCATTTTATTATGCGGCACCATGCCTACAGTTTATATAAACAGTAGTGCAGCTGAATCTATCTGCGCAGTCGCAGATCCTCATATAGCACAGAGACACATGGGCAGACATGCACACATACACACATGCACTCTCTCTGAGGAACACTAACATGCTAAAATGCACATTTTCATAGCCTTGCCTTCAGATCATGTCCTTCCCACATGCACACACTGCTAGATCTCCATCACTGAGCTGTTACTGGAGTGTAATATTAGGAAGGCAGACAGCTGGTCCAACTCAAAAATCCCCTTTACAGGAGTACACCAGCCATTTCATTACTGTGTTTCTCCTCATTTTGTCTATTTCTCCACGAATTGGCTCAAATGTACAAGTGAGAGCGGCGTCAGATTGCAAGGCTGGCTGGGTGTGTGTGTTGTTGAGGGAGGGGGCATCATGGGGGCTCCAGTCCCCCTGCTGCTTAATACACACATACAGTACAGTTAGGTTTTTGTGTGTCTGGGCAAACCAACTTGCACAACCAACAGTCTGGTCGCTACTGGACTGTATCAGCTAGTTTTTGGCTGGTTTTTGGTTACTGGCTGCTTGCCAGTTACTGTTGGTTTGTGCCTGCTTGCCACTGGCTATCTTCCATTGCCTGTTGGCCACTGGCTATCTTCCATTGCCTGTTGGCCACTGGCTATCTTCCATTGCCTGTTGGCCACTGGCTGGTTGGTGACTCTATTGCTACTCTCCTCCACATCTCCTCCATGATACCATGATACCTGCTTTGTAAACTATAGCTGGGGCGTGCTTGATGGTGACTGTGCCTGTTCCGAGCCCCCCCCCCCCCCCCTTTCTGATTGGGGCTTCCTTGGTTGTGTTGTGCTGCTTGGTTGGCACGCTGTGATGGCGGCAGCTGATAGGGTGAGATGGTGGGCCTTTGGTGCTGAGGGGAGAGCTGCTAGCCATGGTCTGGTAGGAGAGAATTGACAGACGTTGGCTGAAAGATGAAGGAAGCCGCACACCTGCTTATGCATCTTGTCTAAAACTCTAATTCCAGCCGTAAATCTGTTTGGGATCCCCATACACGTCGGAGAGTGCAAAAAATGCCATCAGGATTCAGATTCAGAGTCGGAAAAGTAGAATTTATGCCAGTGTTGTGTTCATTTGTGTTATATAATACATTCAGTAGATGGATATGATACGCTAACACAAAAGGGTGCTTAAACACAGCTAGACACATAGTGGGCATCTTCCTCAGATGGGGGTGGTTCTGAGCGATGGAGATGGAAGACCTGCATAGAAGACACCACAGATGGTGTTTCGGCCAGAGGAGGGGGTGGGGGGAGCTGTGATGTTGCCTGAGGGTGCTTTTCAGTGGATGTGACCCACTTAGAAGATATATTTACCCATAATGCAGTCTGCTGACCCCTGTAGACCCCCCGCGGACAGCACCCCATTCCCCCTCTCTGCCAGAGGCGTGTCTGCATCCTGTTCCAGCAGCGACCTCATACAAACTATGAAAAAAATTACACAATCGGGTAGGGCTGTAACAGTACACAAAATTCACGATTTGGTACAATCTTTAGTTTTGGGTTCACAGTTCAGTGCAAATAAGGTACAGCAGGGAATACAGAATTTGTTTTGCAATGATTTATTATTAATACTACAAACATAATTAAGAACAGTTGTAAACCAAAGGTAATGCGCCGGTCGACATATCTGAAAATAAAAACCTAAAACATGCTTATTTGTATATTGTAAAAATAAACATGTTCAATAAATTTAAAAATATAGCGTTGTAACAATCATAATGAATTAAATCCCATCTAAATTCTGTGTTCTCTACTGCAGTGTGACTGCATATCTGTAGCGATAAACACCTTTGTAGCCTACAGTTATTTTTTTAACCCGGCCTGAATTTCCTGGTAAAAGTGCCTTAAATGCCATGGGGAAATTGCAGAAGCTGTTTCTGCCTTGTTTTGGTATCACACACACTTGAATGATGTCATCTCTAATGAGTTAGCATGTTGGATGTGTTTCCGGCAACATCCGAGTTCGGTATAACAGACCCGGCAGGCAGTCTTGGTCTTATCGACTAGGCCTACATATTGGGAACCAAAATGTTCCTGAAGTGCCGATTATGACTGACTGTAACCAGCATTAGCCTTGACCCGCTCACAGCCACAATTAGCATAATGTTTTCTGTGTTGAACATCTAGGCCTACTTGCGAATTTAGGTCATGTCGAGAAATGTATTCTTTCATTTCATTGTGTGTACTGAACCGAAAATGATGTATCTTAATGGCACTTGAGGAATATGTGTACCATTATAGCTGTGTAATTGGTGGGGGGGGGGGGGTTACATTGGGGGATGGGGGGGGCAAGGTACTGAAAAACCAAAAACATGAGATGAGATTTTCTGAAGAACGCTGTTTATTCACAAAAAAAGCGAACTGAAGACAAAGTCATTGAAAGGGAACTCGTGCTTGTGCTTGTGTGCAGCCCCCATTCACATTTCCCAGAATGCCCTGTGCTACTGGTGCGCCGCCTCCCGTATGGCTGCTTCCTGTCTGTTTGCGCCCCTGAGGGCAGAGGGACAGACGTGAATAAAGACACAGCTGCCGTCACAATGGAGCCTCCTTGGGTGGGACGTATTTGACTTCATGTTCCTCACAATGTCCTGCTCTCCAGGCATCTGCTCGACCCCGGTGCTGGGAGAAAGCGGTTCCACTGGGGTCAAGCCTGCTGCCCAGGCCTCCCTGCCGCTCACTCCCTGCTCTCTGTGCCACGTTTACCAGTACAGTCAATATTTACATTAGAACAGCAATTTTTAGCGCTGACTGCAGACCAGTATACTGTACCTGCCATATGGAATGTGAGAGCTACCCTGGACTGACTCCTGTTTTATCTGCTCTCTCTCTTCTTTCCTTTGCACCCTAGGACCCCAAGAGCGGCCTTAGAAGTGAAGATGGACGTTTCCAGAGTCCTGTAGCCATTTGGCGATGGACACATGTGGTGTGGACTTGGCTCGGCCATGCTGACCATTGACGGCAGAGTGTAATATCTATTTCATCCACTGGAGGGCAGTTGGGGTTGGGGGGTTGGTGGGTAAAGGGACAATGTTGTGCCTGGAGGCTGGTGAAAAGCTAATCATGTAGCTTTCTCCTACAAAGGGGGCACAGGCCAATTTATTTTTCTCATTTTTTTAATTCCTTTTGGTTTTGTTGGTTTGGCTCCATAATCAGAAGATGGTACTTTACACGTCACCCTTCTCCAGCTCCTTCCTATGTTTCCTGAATGGCCTGTCATGGGGATTTATTTTCCCCTGCTACTGGCTGCTGGACCGTCTGCTGGCGTCCTTCCTGTCCACCTCCCAGGAGAAGCGGCGCCGCTCTCAGGACCCCTGCTACTTTCTGGCCTTCTGTGTACTGGTGTCCACCCCGCTATACCTGCTGCTGCTGGTGGCCTCGCTGCCCTTTGCCCTGTTGGGCTTCCTCCTGTGGGTCCCCCTGCAGTCTGCTCGCCATCCCTACGTCTACAGCTGCAGGCGAGTAAGTGAGGGGCACATGGAGGCGGCGGATGGGGTATGCACGGCTGGGCGGCTGGCAGAGTGGCGAGCCGCGGGCCGGAGCTTCTGCTTCAGCAGCGCCAACGTGTGCCTGCTGCCAGACTCGCTGGCACGCTTCAACAACCTGGCGGGCACGCAGAGGCGGGCACGCGAGGTGGGACGGCGCATCCGCAACGGCGCCAACCGCCCACAGATCAAGATTTACATTGACTCGCCCACCAACACCTCCATCAGCGCTGCTTCCTTCAGCAGCCTGGTCCAGCAGGCGGGAGGGGCCTGGCGCCGGACATCTTCCTTAGACCACCGGCCTGAGAGCAACGGGGAGGCGGAGCTCAAGGAAGCAGGGAGTGGAGCCCAGGGAGAGGAGGCCCAGGGGATCCCAGAGTGCCCGCTGCACCCCAATGAGTCCCAGACTGCCCCTGAGTGCCCCCTCCACGCCTCGGGTAAGCAAGGCCCCCCTGAGTGCCCCCTCCATGCCTCGGGGCAGCAGGGCCCTCCTGAGTGCCCCCTCCATGCCTCGGGGCAGCAGGAACCCCCTGAGTGCCCCCTCCATGCCTCGGGGCAGCAGGGCCCCCCTGAGTGCCCCCTCCATGCCTCGGGGCAGCAGGGCCCCCCTGAGTGCCCCATCCACCCATCTGGGGTCCAGATTAGCATTAGTGCCCCAGAGCCAGACCCCGAAGAGGCTGAGTCGAAGGGCAACCACCACGCGAGGGAGGGCGATGCGGGCAGCCTGGAGAGCTGTACAGCGTCGCGGGAGTCGCTGACCCGCTTCCACGTGGCCGACAGCGGTGTGTCCAACAACACGCTCTCCCACCGCACCTCGACGTTCAGGCGGCCCACTGGGCGCAAGCGGCGCCACGCCGACGACGGCTTCGACCATGAGGTCTCCGCCTTCTTTCCCGCCAACCTGGACTTCCTGTGCCTGCAGGAAGTGTTCGACAGGCGGGCCATGGCCAAGCTACGGAGACAGCTGCACCGCTACTTCCCCTTCCTTCTGAGCGACGTGGGCCGCTACGGCTGGCGGGGCTGCTGCTCGCGCTTCAAGTTCCTCAACAGCGGCCTGCTGCTGGCCAGCCGCTACCCCATCCTGGATGCGCACTACCAGTGTTACCCCAACGGCCGCGGGGAGGACGCCCTGGCTGCCAAGGGGGCACTGTTTGTCAAGGTGAGACCACTGATATTCTGATGTGACAGCATAAAGCATAAAGGACAGGCACTCGGGGCATCCAAATGGCTGAGTTGGGTTGAGGAGTGCCATGTAGAGATACCACGAGGGCTGCGAGTGTGCAATCAATGTTTCAAAACTCCCCTCCAGAACTTCCACTATCATTCTCTGTGGCCTTTACTTGAAAGTACCATAAAAGATTCATTACTCATCTTGAAAGACCATGTTTACTAAAGCGACACCATCGCATGACTCATGATCAGGACAGATGTTTCAGTGACTAAAGTATTTCTTCCCCGTCAAGCAAATTTCCCGCGATCAAATATGCAAATCGAGTGCCAGAAACTTATTGAAATCCACCTTTTCTGCAGGTTTAACTGAAATTATGAAACTATGGCATAGGAACAGAAAACAACATCCTAATGGTATCTCTCCAAGGAAAAAAATCCATTCATGAAGCAATAATTTGCATACTTGTGGCAGTTTGCATAAAGACAGAGAGCACACAGACCAGACAGGAAGCAGACTGGATTGCAAAACGAGAGGTTTCCACAGTAAGCAGTGTGTGTGCTGCCCCCAGAGGATATTCTTTGCCTTGTGTTTACTTTGACAGAGCCGATATCTATAAGGTGATATATAGGTGCTGGAGTGTTTTTAGGCTGAACCAGGAAAAAGCAGAGAAGCAAGCTCTTCTCAGACTATCGGTGTCAGCACAATGTCAGTGTCTGATTCATGTCTGGCCCGCAACGTCGATCAGTGTGCATTCGCTGTGAATTTCATTTACTTCAGACGCTGAAGGTGCAAAATTAACACAAATTTATTGTGGGTTTTAATTTGCCCACGACAGGCGTGTTCGCCTTATAATATAGAGAACAAATCTGGATGTGGTGGGAATGTACTGATGCTGAATGTAATATGAGAATACTGAACCATTAATTTAATACTAAAATGCAAAGAACTTCCTTTAACCATGAGGGCTCTCCCTGTCCCCTTTTGTAGGTATTGTAACTCTCATAGTTATCATTATCAGCTATTATAATAAGACTGTTATTGCTAAAGTCAAGTCACATTTGTGCCCCCTAATGTTGTAAATTTTAACTTATTTCAACTGTACATTTGTCGATAAAATCCAGGACTGACTTTTCTGACATCATGTGATCACATAACTGCCGCTTGATGCCACTTGATAGGTATGCGGGTCAGGCCCCAGCTGGGGGAGTATATAGCAGTCAGCGGGGGGGGGCACAGGGCATGTGGTGAGTGGGCTGGGCGCCAGGTCCGCTGCCTGCGCTAATTACCAGAGGGCCATCAGCAGAGCCGCTAAATGCTCTGTCCCGCATGCCGCTGAATGCTCCGTCCCGCATGCCGCTGAATGCTCCGTCCCGCATGCCGCTGAATGCTCCGTCCTGCATGCCGCTGAATTCTCTGTCCTGCATGCTCTTAATGCTCTCTCTCTCTCTCTCTCCCTCTTCCTGTTCACTTCCCTCACTGATCTGACCCCTTGCACTCCCGCATCTGCCCCTGTGGCCCCTTGGCTGGTCATGGGCCCCAGGTCTCCCTGCCGTCTCGCTGTCCCTTCTGCTCTGCTGTGGCCGGCCTGGCGCTTCCTCACCGCCCCGCATCCCACTGCCCATCTCGCGTCCCCAGTTGTCTGATGCCTTTGGCCATCACGAATCCTTTCCGCTGGAACTGAAGTATTTCCATGGCTTGTATTCTGGCGAGCTACAAAATCATGATGGTATATTTTGCCAAATGGCGGGGGGGGTCCTTTGCTGATCGATGGCGATTGGGAGTTGCGTCACGATTGACTAGAAATGTCTTGGCAATCGACCAGCCAGTGAGCACTGCTGTAGGGTGTCTTTGGCCTTCTTCAGCGTGTCTGTCTCTGTGTGAATGATTAAAACACTTCGTGTCCTGCAGTCCAGATTCTGTCTGTGTCGTGCTGGGGTGTCTGCTCAGCATCTCTGAGTGCAGGCTGTTCCCTCCCCACTTCTGTCTGTGTACCTTGTAAACCGGCATGACTCAGTTGTAATAACACTCTTTAATTACGCGACGCTGTCAGTAAACCTGGGAGTGGGGTGGGGGGGGGGGCGGGGGGGGTGCAGAGCGACACGGCAAAGCACAGACGGCCGAGGGGCTTCTCGGCGAAGCTGATCGCGTTCTCAGCTGCGAGCTGTGACTCGTCGCTCGCCCAGTGTAAGCAGGAGGCAGGCCGTCACATCAAAAGAGCTTCCACTGCCTTTCTGGCTGATTCCCCTCTTACAGGAACCACCGCAGATCCTCCCAGAAAGCTGTGCTGTCTTGGGAATTTCCCCCTGCCCGTCACGTAACACAGCAGGGCTTCTAGAGGCAGCCCAGCCTAAAGCCTCCATTTTATACAGCATCTTTCACAAATGGCTACGTTGCTTTTATAAAGAGGTCGCAAGTTGTTCTTATGAAAGCCTTTTTTTTAAAGCTTGTTACCTAGCAACTGACTCACTGACAAAATCGCATGTGAGTGTTTCTTTAGTGAACGTGGTGCACAGCCTCTTGGCCAGCTCTGCGGTGTCTTTTTGGGAGGTGGTACACAGGTGTATTTGCTGGAATACCTGGTCAACTCCTGGCAGTTTGATTTGCTCTGGATGTGAGGCCTCACATACACTTTATTTTATTAAAAGCTTCCCAGGAATTTTGGTTTGAAATTCTGAAAATTGTTGCTCCCATTTTTGATGCATCTATTATTTATGGCTTGTTCTTGCCTGCATACATTATTTAGGACCCCCTTTCTGTGTTGGGGGCATGATGTTTTTATACACACACCTGATTTTACTCGCACGCCTTCCGTGAGGCGTCAAGCTCAGAGTGTCGAACTGCCGTCACCCATCCTGTGAATGGTGGTGTTGCATCATGGAGACAAATCGGATTGCGTGACGTACCGAACCCATGGGATGCATCCGCATGCCAAATGCAGACACTGCCTGGTGGGTTTTGGGGGATGAAACCTGCAGAATTTGTGATCTCACATAATCCGTAGATGTGAAACTATAGTCTTAGGGGAGAACTGGAAGATTAATTACATGAGCTTTGAGCTATTTAGAAAAAATGTGAAACTGTGTGTAAATATTTGAAATACACTTAAGATATATTGAATATTCAAGTTTAGCTCATATGTTTTATTGCGTGATATGTCCTGCTACATTAACAGAAAACTGAATACTCAATACAGACAGAGTCCTGTAGTCATTCTTATTACAGAATGAGTCCTGTAGTTATTTCTCAGAGATGTAATTGAATATATTTCAATTTAATGAATCTAATGGTCACAACGCACTCAGGAAAACGCTGGCCATGACGATTGTTTAGAGAGAAGGAGGGCAGTGATTTATGCCAGAGAATGTGACCTTTCCATTACTGGTCATTCATGAGCGAGTACAGCTGCAGGGCTACCTGACAATGTATATTCTGCAAGGCGGCGTCCTGATTCAGGGCCTCCAGGAGGGAGCAGTGGGCGGGCCATGTTCTGGCTCGTCTTACGAGACCGTCAGTGGGTGCTGTCTCACTGCACTGTGGATGTCTGTAGGCCCATCTCTGTAAGCCATGAGAAGAGCCTCTCAGTCTGCTGCCTGGTTCCATGCAAACAGCAGCGCCTCAAGACAGCTACCAGGCCAAGTGTCCGGGCAGAAGATATATAGATCAAACCTTCTTGTGCATTCATTGTTTAAAGATCAGCACAGAATTGTTTAACTGTGACGCAATTCTGCCTTCGTTATTCTAACCCTCAAACGACGTTGGTGTCGTCCCTGAGCCGAAATGACAGCATAATGTAAATTTATCAGCCTTGTTAATGTTTCTGCAACATAAGAGGCGTCTCCCTACCCTAGGAACGGCAGGCAAACAGCCTTCTGTTTCTCTCCAGAATGTTCCACTTGGCCTGGTCTAGTTTTAGTACAGGCCTGTGTTACTCCTGATTTTCAGGCTCACAATATCACAATAAACAGTCCTAGTCAGTCTTCATTGGGGCAAATCTTACTAGCTGCTACTGTCATTGCATCGGTGTGATGTGGGTTCAGTTCCCATCATGCTTTGTCTGAGTGGGGTTTGCAAGTTTTCCCACAGGCTAAAAAAATGGTACGGTCTATAAATCGCTTAATGTGTGTGGGTGTTTGGGTATGTGGGTATGTGCCTTGAGATGAACTGGGAGGGAACCACTAGCAACTTGGAGGGAGGAAAAACATGGACTGTGTGAGAGTCCCCAAGGACTCCACACATGTGTGAGAAAAAAAGGCCTCATAGATGTACACAAGAAAGCGATGTTGCTGCTCAGGGACAGTGAAGGTTAGGGTTAGGGTTAGGTTTAGGGTTAGATGCAGCTTAAATGCCATTCGTGAGCTATTTCAAAGGCACCTGTTGGCTCATTTTTATCATTATCAGTGGCAACAGCAAAAGGTTGTGTTATTTGTTAAATTATGAAAATACGAGCAGGTGTGTAGCGCTGCGAATTGAGATCTGCGCCCCCAAGGTAGTGGGTCCAAATTCCCTAGTCGCCGGAGTAATCATCACCATTAGGCCCTTCAGCGAGGCCCCTAAGCCTGACTGGTCCTGCTCCCTGGTCCTTGTTTCTGCATCACTTTAGACTAAAGCTTTTGCTTGATAAATAAAAGTAAGAACACAAGAAATTTACAAATGAGTGGAGGCCATTTGGCCCATCAGGCTTGTTTGTGGAGAAATTAACTAATAGCTCAGAGTTGTTAAAATCTTATCTAGCTCTGATTTAAAGGAACCCAGGGTTTAGCTTCCGCTACACTAACAGGGAGACTCTTCCATACTCTAAGTGCTTCCGCAAAATCATTTTAAAATGTTCTCCCGCTAATTTCCACCTATGGCCATGAGTTCTAGTATTTAAACTAATATTGAAATAGCCATTTGGCTGAACAGCATCCAGACTTGTTAGAATCTTATATACCTGGATCATGTCCCCCCTTAGTCTATTTGCGTGAGGCTGAACAGATTCAGCTCAGCTAAACTCTCCTCATACTGTAAGACCAGGATTCATTCTCGTAGCCCTACATTGCACCCTTTCCAAGGCATAAATGTCCTTCTTAAGGTAAGGTGACCATCCTGCACACAATATTCTAGGTGGGGTCTTACCAAGGAATTATATAAATGTAACATCACCTCCCTTGACTTAAACTCCACACACCTAGAGTAAGTAAAATCATAAAAAATCCAAGCAAAATTATAGCTTTGAAGAAAATTGAGGCAGACAGTCAAAGGGCCTGTTCCATGTTCCCAGGCAGAAGCGAGAACACGGCAGCACATTAGAGGCAACAGGCTCCCCCTCTGTTATTCCTGGGCTTGGTCCATGCAACCTTCCTGTATTAAGTGTCTCACACAGACTGAGATATTTGCGGTCATTTCTGCCAGCAGAGCAATTAGTTTACAGGCAAATCAATGGAACGGAAGAAGAGTAAAATCCAGCATTGTTTTGTGGCAAGTTAACTGCCTCTGGGTGGGCCTGCTTGGGGAAACCTCAGCCTGATGAGAAAGACACTCTGGCCTTGAGTGCATCTCAGTGTATTAATGAGGCATCTAATGGCTTGCGAGGCGGGCAGTTGGCTTAAAAGCAGCAGGAAATGACACATGAACTTTCCTGAAAACCAGGAGAATGTGGTTCCCTTTTTCCAGCCACGAACGGGAAAGTGTAGAAAAGCAGGCCACCATGCAGCTTTGACACGAAGGAACGACAACTTTATTAAAATGAACTGGAAATGTGAGTTGGGGGCGGGGGCATCGCCAGCCAGTTGCTAAGAGTGAGGTGACATGTTCTCTGTGTCCCTGAATTTTCTGTCACTTGCCCATTGACAATGGCGTGTGTTGACAGTAGGAGGACTCATAGATGAGTCTGTTGGGGCCTGTTGCAGAAGGTGCTGGGGCAGTCAGGACAGCCATCAGGAGGCACCACCAGGAGGCGCCATCGAGGCAGTGTGTGATATGTTCACTGATCTCATCCCACCACAGGCTAAGCATGTCGTGCTTAAACTCAGCTGTACAACAGCACATAAAGAAATGTGTGACACACCTCGTGAAGAGTTCATCGTTTTGCAACTTACATTCAAATGGAACTCTTTTCTTTTACTGGTTGTGTGAAGTTGTGCTGATGTCAGTATGGTACAAATCTGTCCTCAAACTGACATCACATCCCCCAGGGGAAATGCTGAAGAGTTCACAGCTACGTGAGATTGCATTACTTTCATGTGTTTAGAAAACTGTGTTTCCTAAAACTGTGTACAAGTGGGGATGGTTTGGGGTCATAGAAGTTAAGGACCCTGCAGAGATATCATTACTCGGCTAGTCAACTATGACCTTCCAGACATGCTATGCTGCTGAGCTAGACATGGCCCAAGTCTCCACCCTCATCTTTAGGATGTAGGGAGTCCCCACTGGCCCAAAGACGTAACCCATTTGGGCAGCCAAAGGCTCTGAATATGTGCAGGTCTTTTCAAGGGCTCTTGGAAAGTGCCTTACCCATCCATCCATTCATCCATCCATCCATCTATCCATTCATCACCGTAACTGCTTAATCCCAACTGGGGTCGCAGGGGGGACCGGAACCTATCCCGGGACCAATGGGTGCAGGCAGGAAAGTGTCTAGGCAAAACCTATTGAATCTGACAAAGACGATTCTTTAGAATCTTTTAGTTGCGATCTTTGGATAATTTAGGTTGTTCTGATTATTCCTAGGCTTCCTACTTTGGGCTAAATTCACTCACTCTGGATTATGACATTGCACAGGATTTGCTTTTGGCTGATAAAGCGATATCAGTGGACACAAAGTGTAACCAGTCTGGTCTCCTCTAGGAACTGTGGTGTGGCTATAAAGTGGCACAATGTCAGCTTGGTTGGTCAGTTCAGCTCATTTTAGCTTGGTTTAATTGAGTGATTCAACCCAGAAGCTCAGCTTATCTACAGGTTGTCTAGTAAACGTAGTGGCCTATCTTGTGTGAGCTCTGCAGTTCAGGAACTGTAGTTTACCTGATTCACTCAGCTCTACATCTGCATGGCAGTCAGTCACTGTATGATAGAAACGTGAAGCTGGACTCCAGTGTAGTCCTGCCGCCACGCCCCCGCACTGATCTCCCTTGCTGGAATACTGACAGCTGTGCCTCACTGGAGATTTGGTTTCTCTTAACTGGCGGACATATTAAACCAGGTTAGCCAGCTCAGTGCGAGGAACTGTCACCCAGTGTCCGACCTCCAAGCATTCAGTATCCCCGAGTGCTTCATTCTCCTCCTGTGCTGTTCTGTGTGCCTCATCTTCCTGATTCCTGGGCCTGTAAGTGTGTTTCTCGCTCCCTCTTTCAGAACCAATGTGTGTCGTGTTTCTCCTGTGTCTGCACGTGTGCCTGCATTACCCTGCACCCCCTGGACCGACCTTCTGGACATCCGACTCCTGCTTGTGTTTTTGATGGCGTCTCCTGCCTAACGTATTGGTTTCCAGTCTGTTCCACATCTGGATCCTCAGTTCCCCTGGAGTTTTGTTACGATTAGTTTGACGCTTAAACCTCTGCTTCACCAAAGACAAGTGATTAGTCCCAAAGCTTGAGTCGCTAGGTAGTAATGCACTGTGCTCCTCCCCACACCCTAAGGTGTGCTTCATCTCGGCTAGGAACTGTGGCAACGGCACCATCTAGGAATTTACCAGGGATGGCAAGTCTTGGTTCAGAAGAAAGCTTTATGAGCAGGCAACACCAAACACGATTCGAAACCAAGACATCAGCCGAAATCTAACCTTACTAAGCTGAATCATGAACATACAGGACAGCAGACAAAGTCAAAGGGATACATGCGCCAGCAGAAGATGACATGGTAGTTGCAAGACAGATGTGGCTACAGATGCTGATCACGCAGTGCCATGCAGGAGCCCCGGCTACAGAGCGTCTCCTCAGTAATGGTTACACACAGAGAGTCTTGTGGACCCCTCCATAGATATCGAATCAAACGACGAGTTTTCTATGAAGATGATGATATTTTTACTTAAAGATATTGTGCTTAAGACCTCCTTGTAAGAATGCTGATGGATTTCTGGGTTATTGTCTGTCTGCCAGTTGTAACTTTACTGGTGGGTGGTTCAGGTTCTTTGCTCACCATAGTCTTCTGCCAAGGTAGAATTTACCCAGCTTTCTATATCTTTATGATATTATGATATAATGGTTTGAAACTGCGACCATTCTAATGGGACACAATGTGAACGATATTTACATTAACACCAGACAATGTTTCTCAATCAGGGGTGAGGGCTTGATGACTAGTGAGTTAGCGAGGGTTTGCCTGTGGGCTCTATCTCACACTGCGGGGTGTTGGGGAACAATGGCTGATGATTGCCCTGATATCTTGAGCTCAGCCTTGTCGGAGCTGAGCTGACGGCTTTCCCCTGGGGCCCTGAGGGGCCAGCGGCCTTACAAGGCGCTGGAGTTATTAGGTTCTTTTCTTTTTTTGCTCGCATTAGTAGCCCCAGTGCTCTGGGACCTCTGGCTTTCCATATTCTGTGTTCTGCCAGGAGACCGTGACACTCTGCAAAGCCACCAATCAGCAAGGCACCGCATCTGCTAAGATGCTTGTGGGATTGAACAAGGACATTGGCTGTCTGGGCATCCCTGAAGAGAGGGTCCAACCAGCTTTGGGGCTGAGGGGACAGGGGAGGGTGTGAATGGGGCTCCCTGCAGGAGTCAGCGGGGTGTGGGGTCTCTGGAGGGGACAGGGGAGGGTGTAAATGGGGCTCCCTGCAGGAGTCAGCGGGGTGTGGGGTCTCTGGAGGGGACAGGGGATGGTGTGAATGGGGCTCCCTGCAGGAGTCAGCGGGGTGTGGGGTCTCTGGAGGGGACAGGGGAGGGGGTGAATGGGGCTCCCTGCAGGAATCAGCGGGGTGTGGGGTCTCTGGAGGGGACAGGGGATGGTGTGAATGGGGCTCCCTGCAGGAGTCAGCGGGGTGTGGGGTCTCTGGAGGGGACAGGGGAGGGTGTAAATGGGGCTCCCTGCAGGAGTCAGCGGGGTGTGGGGTCTCTGGAGGGGATAGGGGAGGGGGTAGCAGGGCTCACTGTAGGAGTCAGTAGGGTGTGGGGTCTCTGGAGAGTGTGTGCGGCAGGTGGGGTGGGTGGCTCATGGGGGCAGAATCTGGCCACCGTTCAGTGTGACTCTGCTGTCACGGCGCTTTAATTATCACAGCAGCGGGAACTTTAATTAAAAATGTTTCCCCTGAACAGCCAACGGGCTCATAATTAAAGCTTTGCAAACCATACATTGGTCTCGCTGAGCCTTGCTTTAATGGTTTAATGAACAAGATGTGAGCTTATGCCGGTGTGAGCATTATAAAAGCAGAGTGGGGGAGATTGGCAAAGTCGTCCCACTGTGTCACTTTGATGAAAAATAAAAATTGTTCCATTTGGTTTAGTGTCGCGCTGCCTTTTATGTACTGGAAGTCTTCCTCTGCTCTGCTCGAATCAAAATATTTACTAGGCTATTTTATTTCTGCGTTTGATTTGCTGTCCATATATAACTAAGGTGGACAACAGTCACAGATAAGCAGTCAAGCCTGGAGTAGCCTAATGGAATCTTACTGGCTGGATATTAAAGACATCTTTCCCCTATTAACCTCCAATCAAGCAGTATATTGCCACTGATACTGTGATTAACCTCTTTTGGTCTCTTTTAAGCGGCAGCAAATTGTCTGAAGAAATGCCCTGGATTGCGTTTCGCTCCCATTGGATGCCCCACCGCTAGCAGCACACAGGCTACACCTAGCGGGGGCTCGCTTTATTCCCAGCATGCTCTGACCTCGGCCATGTCAGTGCTCCTGAAACATTTATGCCACGGGGGAAGCGGAGAGCGAGCTGGGGGGGTGGGGTGATCTGTGTTTGGGTCCTGAACGGGTGAAGAACCGGTTCTGAAGCACATCAAACTGATCGTCTGTGCAGTGGGGGTGGGGGAGCGTGGGGGTGGCCAAGCCCTAACCCTGAGCCACTTACAGGCCCCACATTTCACTTGACAAATTAAGCAGAGACTCAGAGACGTACGTACTGCTTTTCCACAGAACCTCAGACAGGAAGCTGCCATAACACTATTTAAAGCACAAGGGGACTCCTCACAGCATCATATGGAAGCTTCTTCAGCCAAAATCCCTATAATAACTACACACCCAAACTCAGCCCAGCAGCAAACTTCAAAAGAAAATAGCATTGGCTCTAAAATAAAATTAAACTGACTGAAAAACAGGAGATTACTTAAAAAAGATTTCTCCTCCCTCTTTTTTCTTTCATTTCTTTCTTACCCCATGATATTCTTTTGGTTTCTTTATGCTCCTCCTTTTCTTCTTCTTTTCAATTAAAAGAACACATGAAAGATTCCTTTGTGAAAAGCAAAGTACAACCAATAAGTGATACTAAAACTCAAAGGTCTGGACACTTTAAACAAAAAAACCAAAACGCCCACAAAACTGAAAATCAAATTAAATAATATCAACACATGTAATCACACAATAGCAGAGAAGACAACTGGCTATGCAACTTACTCATGATAACATTTCTGTGTAAGTAAAACTCCCACAAGCGTAAGGCTTCTCCATTTCCAAATGAAATAAACTAAAGTTAGCAGACATATTCCCTCCACCCTTGGGAGCTCATTTCAATGTTAATACACTCTAGCCCTGTCCCCTAACCCCCCACCCTGTCCCCTGACCCTTCAGCCATGTCTCCTAACCCTCCACCCTGCCCCCTGACCTTCAAGGCCTGCCCCCTAACCCTCCACCCTGTCCCCTGACCTTTAAGGCCTGCCCCCTAACCCTCCACCCTGCCCCCTGACCTTTAAGGCCTGCCCCCTAACCCTCCACCCTGTCCCCTGACCTTCAAGGCCTGCCCCCTAACCCTCCACCCTGCCCCCTGACCTTCAAGGCCTGCCCCCTAACCCTCCACCCTGCCCCCTGACCTTCAAGGCCTGCCCCCTAACCCTCCAGCTGGCCTCTTGGCTCTTGTATCTCAGTGCTTTTCTTTTCCTGCCCACAGGTGCAGGTGGGCACCTCTTCTCAGGGGCAGAGAGTCATCGGCTATATCACTTGCACTCATCTGCACTCTTTGGAAGGTAAGACAGCACCGTGTGTGTCAGCGAGCCTGCATCTGGGTGTCTGTGTGTCTGTCTGTCTGTGTGTCTGTCTGTCTGTGTGTCTGTGTGTCTGTCTGTCTGTCTGTGTGTCTGCATGACTCCGTGTCTGTATGTCTGGGTGTCTGTGTGTCTGTGTGTCTGTCTGTCGGTGTGCTTGCATGGCTGCCTGTCTGTATGTCTGTCTGTCTGTGTGTCTGTCTGCCTGTGTGTCTGTCTGTCGGTGTGCTTGCATGGCTGCCTGTCTGTATGTCTGTCTGTCTGTGTGTCTGTGTGTCTGTCTGCCTGTGTGTCTGTGTGTCTGCATGACTCCGTGTCTGTATGTCTGGGTGTCTGTCTGTCTGTGTGTATGACTGTCTGTGTGTCTGTCTGTCTGTGTATGTTTCTGCCTGTGTATCCATGTGTCCGTGTGTTTCTCATCATCCCTCTGAAGATATCTACTCCTGAACAACAGATACCTACTTTTACCAGAAACCATTTAGTCTGTCATGCATTATTATGCTATGAACTATTTTTGGTTCTTATTTTCACAATAATAAACATAATACAATAATATGATAATATGAGCAGCCAACTCCCCCCCCCCACTCCTCCAAGACCACCTCTCATATGATTTTACGTATAAACCAAACACAGCTATAATTATGAGTGTCTGTATGTCTAAAACATATAAATAATGCCCTCAGATTTATTAGTGTCATTCAAAAACATTACAGAGGAAGAAGCATCATTTTTTCTTAGCGTGTGAGCCTGCATGTCTGTGTGTGTGTGTGTGTGTGTCTGTGCATCTGGGTGAACTGAGAATCTGTGTCTGAATATTTGCATGAGATGGAACAGGTTCCACCCCGCCCAGCCAATCCACGACACCCGCGTCGCTGAGCACCACGCTCCTCTGTTCCCATGGCGATTGGCACAAGCTATTTTTAAGCTGTGCCTCTATTTAGAGGGCCGAGTCTTTTAACAAGACCAATCTGCCTTCTATTTTGGGAGGCTCCTAAGCAGTGAACCGCCTGCTCCAGGCCACATTTAGAACAGCTGCTATTTTTGAAGAAGCCATGGAGGGAGATGCAGAAATCAATCTTACACGGCACTCTCTGCATCGTTAGGGGTCGGATCGCAGGTGCCCCTCTGCTGTGATCTCCGTGTCCGCCACGAGATCTGCCCAAAACTGTTGCCTCCAGATGGGATCGCGTGCACGGCAGAGAGTGTGTTTGTTTACACAAAGGTGTCTCCTGTATTGCGCCCGTGTGGCTCAGTGTTTGCATGTCTGTGTCTCCCAGATGTTACGGCTTATCGCCTTTCATCTATCCGAGTGTGCGGTGACCTACTTACCAGCACAGCTCTTGACTGCTGGACACTGACAGCCGGGGGGGTTGGGGGCAAGGTCCGTCTGCAAGTAAGAGGGGTGGCTCTACCTGTGATAGACTGAGCGCATGGCGTAAAATGCACTGCTGGGCTTCTGTGTCTAAATACGCCTTTGTGCGTTTTTAAGCCAGTGGGACTTTTGATTGACTACTCTGCCATCTGACGGCTGATTTATGAATTGTGGATCACCAAGTTTGCGCAGTCTCTCTGGACTGGGCCTGCCACCCTCACTGAGGGGATCTGCAGAGAAGCCCGCGGACTCAAACCTCAAACCCTAAGTAATAATAAGGATACTTTACTGACCATCATACACTCACATCTACCCCTCCATGGTGAAGGGGTTTGTATATGCCAAAGATCCTAGGAGATATCTTGTCGGGGGCAGTTCCATTTGGAGCCAGGTGTGTGTGTGGGGGGGCTCTTCGGCAAGTACCTGAGGGTTGGACCTTCACAGCCCAAATGACCCACATGGGATTGTTCTCCTGTGGATCCAATACCTGCAGGAGGAGCCATAACGGTCCAGTGCAACCCAGACCGATTTTCAACTGATTTTTACCAAAGTTGTCTTTAGGACATGGAATATGACCTTTCTCGTGTGAAAGGAGCCTGGGCTGATGCAGGATCTGGAACCAAACTCCTGGAGAGGGGTTGGACTCTATTCCACTCTGGAGTTGCCCTAGGTGAGAGGCGTTGGGCGAGTGTGGATTTACTTATAGTCCTCCAGTTTGGCTCTTGGCACTTTTGGAGTTCACTATGGGGAAAAAGAGGGTTGCCTCCCTTCAACTTCGAACTGGAGGATGGGCTCTAACTGTCTGTGCTTATGTACTGAACACCAGTTCACAGTATCTGGCCTACTTGGAAGCCTTGGATGGGATGCTGGAAGGTGTTCTGTCTGGGAACTCCATTGTTCTACTAGGGGACTCGTGTGCAGTTGGCCTGAACTGAACCTGAGCGCTCTCTTAATGGACTTCTGTGCTAACCACAGTTTGTCCATAAGGAACACCTTGTTTGAGCATAAGGGTGTTCATAAGTGCATCTGGCACCAAAGCACCCTAGGACACAGTTCGATGATTGAGTTTGTGTGGGTGAGAGGGTGTGTTCCAACTTCAAGGGAATCACGCTCCTCAGCCTCCCTAGGAAGACCTATGCCAGGGTACGAGAGATTACTATCCTATATCATACACACATGAAGAGAAAAGGGTCTGCATTTTTCCTGCACCCCAGAATAGTTTTCGGGGCTAAAGGCCTTGCTCAAATACCTACAGTAACAGTGATATGGTTACTTTGCTGTCCATGGGATTAAAATCAGTGACCTTGTGGACACAGGCATAAGCTCCTGAGCCCCAACATGTGCCCTTGTAGTCAGATTTTTTCCTTTCTTTCGGTTTATTTCCTGTTTCTCAGTAGGCTTTACACTGAGCAGGTTAAATGACCTTGTGGCCAATCACCTTCTGGGCTAACAGACTATGTAAAAGGGACTCAACCACTATCTGGTTAAAAAATTGTCTAAATAAACCTCAACTTTCATGCCCTCAAAGTGTTTTATTTACTTTCTGATGCTGTTCCCCATTCATCAAACCTCTGATTACAGCAGATTAGGTCATATGTGATATTTTTCACAAAAGTTGACAAAACAGATTTAAATTGATATCTGAGGAAACTGAGCTCTTAGAAAATTACGGAAAGTTAAAGCAATCGAGATTAATATCAGATGAAATTAGTGAGGTTGCCACACTGGGGGATTAATATTCTGAGCCTGGGCCTCAGCACAATTTTTTGATTAAAAATGCTGCCCTCTCCAGACAAAAAGCAGAGCTAACTCTATTTGCAGCCTTTGTGGCGCAAGGTCAAGATTCACAGACTAAATTGTGAACCCAGACTCGCACCCTGAAGTCTTGCAAAACACCACAAGGACTTAAGGGCTTTAAGGTGTATCTGAAAATGAAATGCAGCCACCATTTAATGAAACTAAGTCTGCATGTTCATTAACAGCAACCTCACCCAGTGGGTACATAATGTTTCTTTAGTGAAGCCTTTATTGTATTATGTCGCCTGGTTGTTGTTGTTGTGCATGATCACATGATTCAGTATGCTATGTGAGATCCTCATTTGGCTCTGGGAAAGGTTTGTATTCACACTCCAAAGGGATCTGGGTGTACATGAAACAAGAGGCAGCTGAACGTCCATGTCATCAGAACAGGGCAGAGTTAAAGGAAATCATGGTTCCCTGAGCTCCTCCGTGGCCTCAGGCACTCCAGCTGACAGGCCTCCAGGGCTCAGTGTGGGTGGAACTTGGATCTCTAACTGCCAGGTACGCAGCTTGCATGTCTTAGAAGGCAGGGCTGTAGGGACTGAACAAGTTCAGCCAATAAACAAAGAGGAACCAAAACTAAATCAGAAACCAAAAATCAGAACCAGAATCTGAATGCCAGACAGCCAAGTCAGGAGGGGCGTGGCCATGGGGAGAAGCTACATAACCTGAGGGTTCTGCATAATAAGTGGATGGATTCCTCTGATAAAAGGACACACGGATGGAGACAGATTGCATTGTAAGCAGCCATGGTTAACTTAGTTACAAGCACATTACACCCCTTTTTCTACAGCCCACCCAACATCTTCTTATCACAGGGTAACATGATGGATTTTAACCAACAGGAATTAAAGGAACTCTACTCTTTTACAAAACCTATTTTAACCATAGAAAACAGATTTGGCACGCCTGAACCATTAAAATCACAGTATAATTGTTTTGAACAGTTTGAATTATTTCATTATACAACAAAATGAATTAATTATTAACTTCAAGAAAAGTGTAAAACATACTTTTACACAGCTATATGGATCGATGGATGAATGATAGATGGATGTGTGGACTGATGAACTAATGGACTGATGGAGATATGCTCTGCTGCTTTTGTAATAATTTTATTGACTTGATGTAGATAGGAGGCCACATAGGGAATTATATTACCAGCTGCATTTAAACAGATAGGGTTACCGCTTGCATTTAGTGCTTTAACTGTGGAGATCCATTAATAATTTACTTTCACTAAACTGGCCAATTATCTCATTCTGCATTTGCTAAACAAACTTCAATTCTGTTATGGGTGTGTTGTCTGGAACTCCTTCCTTCCCTACTTTCTGTCTCTCTCACTCTGCCTCTCCCTTTATCAGCAAGTGCAGTCAAAATGCTCTGTTCAGTATGAAGAAGCAATTAAGGAGCTGGTTTGGTCGCCAGTGAATTACAGGCTCATTCCTGAGGCAGCAAAGCACTCCATTAAACCTCAACTTGATGACTGTTTGGATGTAATTAACTTAGGCTTTTGCCAGATGAGATATGATCTGCATATCCGTGGTCTATTTGATTCCTAGTACCAAACTTTGGAGATTGAGAAGAGCACTGTGGCTCTTTAGGGACCTGTGTCCGGAAGCACGTTCTGACAGATCTATGGGGAACTGAGTCCTGACAGCCTCCAGATTTGTGCCGCATACATTTTTAATTACTCTCACTTGACACACTAACATTTTTAGGGGAAAAAAGGCAAGACAGTAAATAATTGGTGAGAGGAAAAAGAAATACTTGCCAGTCTGGCTGTCCCCTGCCTTATGGCCTGTGGTGTCTTAGATGGGCTCCAGGCATCCAGAGACTCTGGACTGGATAAGCATGTGGAAGGTGGATGTATAAAATCAGAAAAAAAACATTGAAAACTGTTGGACGTGGTGGAAGTTTAAAGGAAGGTGCAGATTTACCCTCTGTCACCTGCTTATGGTTCAGCACTTTAAAGCTGGGACAGTAAGCCAGCCAGTGAGCACTGATACATAGACCTTACTGTTTTGTGAGAAATGGACACATAATACCAGTAGAGGGCGTCAAAATCACACATAGTGCTTTTTATCCTTTTTTTTTATTTTTTATTTTTCACTATTTAACTAGCAGAAGTTGTCTTAGCTCCTATATTTTGGTATCTCTTATTAGAGATAAAACTGAATTCATTAGTCCTGGGTCCTGTGTGAGAAACTGATCTTAATTTAAATTAATTCTCATGTAATGTGTCCTGCAGCCCTCCCTGGGGGGCAGAGTGGGGAGCAGCACACCTTCAGGACTGCGGGTTCAAATCCCAGGCGTGCGTCTGGAGTCTGTGTATTCCCTCTGTGTTGTGCTGGTTTCCTTCTGCAGTCTAAAATATGTCTTTGGGCTTGCGGTGCCTCTAAATTGCCCTTTTTGCATGTGCCCAGTGATGGACTGACATCCAGTCCAGGCTGTAGCCCTGCCTTGTGGCCTGGGCTGCCTGGGATGGGCTCCGAATGGATGGATGGATGGATGCTCCTCACTCTCAGGATGTCATTTGGATTACCTTATGACTTCAGAGATAGTTTGTGCTCATTGGAGCTCTTCTCTCTATTAGCTTGTTGGCATGTTAGGGTGTACTGTATGTTACAGGATGTGCATGAAAAGCCTCCCTCCCATCTCGCAGGAGATGCCTCAGTACGCTGTGAACAGCTGGATTTCCTCCTTGAGTGGGGAGCAGAGTTCCGGAAAGCCACATCTGGCCCAGCTCAGGATAAGGGCCTGGAGGACCAGGTGGCTTTCGACGTCATTCTGGGGGACCTGAACTTCGACAACTGCTCCTCAGGTACCAGACCATGTAATGGGCAACGGCAGGCTACACTGCCTGAGGAGAGATCCTTGGTTGGAGAGATCAGTCTTTGTGGAATATGGTGAAATATTGTGGAATAAATGTGGGAAAGGTGATTGTTGTAGGACATGTTGTATACCAGTTTAGACCCTTGGCGTTAGTTGATCTAAGGTGTGCAGACCCTGTGCTTATAACACAGCGTTTATGCAGGCCATAGGGGTCAAAGTTCATGTGAGCTGACTGAGGTAGGCCCTGGTCCTGAAGTGTCCTGTTTATACACCTTCCTCCACTCAGAGGACAAGCTGGAGCAGCAGCATACGCTGTTCACGCATTACAAGGACCCCTGTCGCACAGGACCAGGCGAGGACAAGTCTTGGGCTCTAGGTGAGTGTAACAGGGGGGTGAGCCGGGTCAGCCTGGCGGGGTGAACGGTGACAGAGAACACGCTGCCAGACACTCTGGGCACCAGTGAGCGCATGTCTGCACCAGCAATGCCAGCGATGCACACACCTGCTTCTCTGTACATTTTGTACATATCTCTGTACATCTTTATTTATTTCTAAAACTTTGGTTGTGTGTATAGACAACTGACCTACAGGAACCTGCTCTTGTTGTTCTACATTATTTTTGTATAAGAGCTCTGTAACACCTAAATTTCTCATTCATGGGATAATAAAGGTTTATTCTATTCTATTCTTGTTGGGATTTCATTGTGCTTCGCGAAGCTCAGGTATGGTGATGTGTCTCTACTGGCAGGTACACTGTTGGACACCAGTGGACTGTATGATGAGGAAGTGAGCTCACCAGAAGGTCTCCAGAAGTGAGTCTGACACATGAGTATATACATCCATATACAGATACTGACAGGATGCCTATATACTTAAACATACAGATACTGACAGGAAACTTCTAAACTTACACATACAAATACTCATAGGAAACCTAAACAATTGAACACTTGTGCACATAGATGCATGAAACACTCAGAGGAGTGAATGTAATTGCACATATACTCTTAGGATATGAGTAAACATTTATACTCAGATACTTGTAGGAGACTCAATTAAGTATGTATATTATAACTGAATATATAATCAGTGATTGAAAAGTAATTTACACACATCCTTATTCTTTTAATATCCAGCCCATCATCATTCCTTATTGTTTTTTTTAAGGGTGATGGAGAATGAAGATTTGAGAAAAGAATACTTAGTGTATCCCATTAGCAAGAACCAGTGTCCCAGGCAGAAGGGCCAAAAGATTCCGCTGAAAGGCAATGGAAGGCGGATCGACTACATCCTGTACAGTGACGAGGGATTGCAACCAGACTGGAAAGTGGTACGTTCCCATTACAGAGTGATACGACACAGTTTCCTCCTGACATTTTTATATGGGGAAGTTAGTTTAAGTGTGGGTGTAAGTACACTCTACACCAACATGATGCATGTCGCTACAGACAGATGTGGCAGATATTTCTGCTTTCGTATGAAACTAGCATTATGAAAAACCACTGTTCTCAAAGGATTAAGTGTATAATTCACTATATGAGGGTTTCACTTGTGAATGTGGCGGGCTGAGTGCACGCGAGTGTGAAGTCAGCTTGTATTCATATTGAGGTTTCTTCCTTAACCTCCTGAGACCCAAGGAAAAAAGTGTCCTTCAATCTTACGTTTTTTGTCTTCGGAGGAAATAAGACATCTTACAATTTAGATTTTTTAAAATATCTTTTTATTTCTAATTTCACAGCATGTTCGCTTTAGTGTACAACAGGAATAAATATGTTTCCTTACATGGACATAAATGAATGGGTGGGGTCTCAGGAGGTTACAGTGAAAAGAAACAATACATTTACTCGATATAGCAATGACAATGGTGTGAAGTGGCTTGTAGGAGTGTTCTAGTAGAGCTGTGGAGCAGATGTATCTACAGGTGGAGATAGAATCTCATGATCAGATTTGGTTTACAATCAGAATCAGGTTTACTGGCCAAGTTCACACTAGGGTTGATTACTGAATCCTGGTGCCGGTACGATTGGTACAGTATGTACCGGATCGTACTACAATACAGATTTTGGAGTCTCTTTTTGATGGCACTTAAGTGCCTGAGTAGATTGAAATATTTGCCCTCTGGTGCTCAGGCAACAGAAGCATCACCGTACCTCACGTGTCATCGCTAGTTAATGTTACATTAGCCCTGATGTCAGCAGATGCCTACAGTTAGCTAGTAAGATGAAAATAAAAATGGTTAAAATGGCTAAAATGGCTAAATCTAAACAGTCAAAAGGATTCCGACACCAGGACATTGTTATGTAAATTTGTCGCGTGTTTTTTATTTATAAGTATTTATATATTTAACCCGGGGGTGGAGCGATGGTTAGCATTGTTGCTTCACACCTCTGGGCCCAGGGTTCAAGTCTCCACTAGGGTGCCGTGTGTGTGGAGTTTGCGTGTTCTCCCTGTGTCATTCTGGGCTTTCCTCTGGGTACTCTGGGTTTTCCCCCACAGTCCAAAAACAGGCTGAGGTTGATCGGAGTTGCCAAATTGCCCATAGGTGTGAGTGTGCCCTGTGATGGGTTGGCACGCTAGCCTGGGTTGTTCCCTTCCTTGCACCTGTAGCCTTTGGGATAGACTCCAGAGCCCCCGCAACCCTGAATAGGACAAGCAGTTCCAGAAAATGGATGGAGGGCAGTGTGTGGCTCAGGTACCTAAGCCTCTGCGCCTGTGATCTGATGGTCACTGGTTGAAGCCTGGCCTTCAGACATCTGCGTGTCCTACAGCAAAGTATCTTCATGGGCACTGCTATGGGTGGCTGCCCTTTGCAGCCAGCTTGCTCTCACTCATGGACAGCAAGTTGGGGGGGGCATAAGGAAAATATCCCCACAGCGATCAATAAAAGTATCCATTATTATTATGGATGGATATTTAACCCTTGTGTACATACCACCAGCCATCGTGTTTACAGCTCTCTTGGGGTCATGTGATTCAGTGTGGAGGCTAGTCCAGGGTCACATGCTTTTCATCCGCAACAATTTACTACCACATTTACAGTATGCCAAAGTAGCTTAAAAATTGGTCATTTATTTGCCAAAAAAGTAAAGTGTCGCTAGTGACCCGAAAACGCTTTTTAAGTTTTGAGTTTGTAAACTGCACTCGAATAAAAACGTGCTTTCTTCTCCATTATTTCATTGTTGGAGGTGTAAATGTATATGGAGTTGGTACTGTATATATACAGCTCAGGAAAAAATTAAGAGATCACTCCACATTTTTAAAAAAATCTGCATTCTTGTATCCTAGTTTAATGCTGGTTCGGCTGGCAGAAGGTGACACTGAGCGGCAGGTTGCTTGCAGGCTGAAAATTTCTGAGACAGCAGCACACATAGTGAATAAGGTGAAGCAAGAGACACTGGGAACGTGGAAGTCACTTCTAATGCCAGAGATGACCGTTAACTTATCTGTCAGTGCTTCATGAATTGGAGGATGACATTAAGTGCCCTTCAATAAGAATGGGAAACATTAAGTGGTGTGAGGTGCACTGCTAGGACAGTTCGTATCAGGCTCCTAGAAGCAGGACAAAAGTCCTATAAAGCAAAGAGGAAGCCCTTCATTAATGAGAAATATGAAAGAGCCAGGCTGAAGTTTGCAAAAAAAATATTTTACACAGACGGATACTCTGAAATTGATAAATGAGTGAAACTGAAAATTTGCTGTGGTTTCTTCATTTTTTCCAGAGCTGTATGTATGAAGGAGGAATAAATGTGTATGGAGGAGGTATATATGTGTATGAGGTATATTTATGTACGGAGAAGGTATGTATATGCATGGGCGGGTATATATGTACAGGTATATGGAGGTGTATAGACTATTGGAGTAGGCATACTGTCTGTGTGTGAGTGTGTGTGTAAATATATACATTCAGTATATATATATATATATATATATATACTGTACACTGTATGAATCCTAGTGGAATTTCAGATCTCTGATGGTTTCTATGATTTCTACAGGATGTGGAGGAGTTCAGCTTCATCACGCAGTTGGCGGGACTCACGGACCACCTGTCTGTGGCCATGCGGCTGGCAGTATCCACTGGGGAGGAGGAGCCATATGCATAGGCCACACCCCCAGGGCTAGCCCTCCCTGACATCACCACAGAGACATATCCAGAGTACAGAGGACTGAGAGCCAGTGTTGGGGGCAAAGGCAGGCTCAGATGGGCTTCTGTACATATCAGCAGGATCTCCATGCTATGAAAGACACGATCAGCTGACCCCCCCCAAACCCCCCCAAACTGCGTGCCATTCCTACCGGCAGTAAAGCACGGCCCCTCTGCTCTGGCTAGCGGGGATGCTGCTGGCTGTAGCTCACATCTCTTATCTTCTCCTGTTCCTCCATGAATTCCTCTCTTCTTTTAAAAAGCACTTAAATACGGACATATTTCCTGAACTGCATCACTTTTCCCAATTATTTGTAGTTTTAAAGTTTTAATGGAGTAGCCTGTGTTTTTTAAGCCTGGGCGTGACTGATCCCGAGACTCCCGTCACCTCCTTCCGAGAGGAGCTGAACCGGCTGCGTTCGCATGTTTGCCCTCATGTCTGTGAGGAGGTGTGTGCTTCTTCTCTCTCAAACCCAGATTCTGGCTCAGCCCTGACCCCGTCCTCAAATAACCTTAACAGAAGTGTCTTTTTTCTAAAGTCTTTCTAAAGGTTTCTACTGCCACTTTGCCATCTTTCTAGAATGTTTCTATAAACAGGCACTATATGAAGGCATTATTATATACACACTTAGTGGAATGCTGCATGCTGGGATCATTCCAAAGAGGCAGAGCCATAATTTTGAAGCATCTGGTTGGCTGTTTGCCAGTGTACGTTTCCACAGGATTGGTGGAGAGTTGCAGTGGATTGTCATGGAGGAAGCATTTATATCTCTGGTATGGCGCTGACCCTTAAAATGGGTCTCTTCATGCAAGGGAGCCATTTTCCTGGTCAACATTCAGGTCTCTATGTTGACATGCATGTCCTTTCCACGATGCTGCCATGCCCCCCCCCCCCCGACATAGGACCGACCACACCAGTGTTATCACACCCATTTCCCGTCCTGATCTCTCTGGTGACACCTGAGAAGAAGCTGCCCTCCTGCCCACTGCTGATGCAGTATTAATGCTGTGGTCACTTCAGACCAAACAGGAGCGAATGTTTACATGCCATATAACTGTCATATATATCAGGCCACAATGATAAATTTAATACGATGATCCCCCACTTGGGACTTTTTGTCACATTTGAACATCAGTTTTTTTATTGAAATTGCCTCTATTATTATTATTATTATTATTATTATTATTATTATTATTAGTGTTGATGTTGTTGTTGTTGTTGTTACTGTTGCTGTTGGTGTTGTAGGTAACAGGCATCACGTTTACCACAAGTCCCCAGAATGAGGTGTTCCCCAGGACCTGCTCCTCTGTTGGGGGGGGGGGGTGGGGATTTTGTGGGGTTCTTCTGCACAGCCCTGACACCCAGCTGGTCCCACCTAAGGGCCAATCTGGGCACAGGGCAGGGGTGCGGCCTGCTTCAGGGCGAGCCCGTCCCCTGAATGGCTGTAGTTGCATGCTTCTAGTCCCTGCCGCATCGCCCGCCTCACATCCCCCTTTTATTTTCCTTGCTGTTAATTTATTTTTCATTATTTTATTTTTGTGGCGATAGAGAGCCATCGATTCGCGCCGTTTCTGAATCAGGTGGTGGAAAAGCTTTACTCTCTCTTCTAATGCTTGTCTCACACTCATACATTCTGCTTTTTTAAAAAAAAAAATATTCCCTCCTAATCATTAAGTCCCTGTGTTTTGTGAGTGCCTTGCCTTCTTTCGTTTCAACTGGGTTTTATTCTCTCTGTTTCCTGAGGAATTCACCATATTAACCAGCTTTATTACTCAGCATAAAGGTCAGACGCTGCTGCCATTTGGAATTGCAGAAGTGAGGGATTGTGTGTATCTGTTTTCTGAACTAAGCCACCTGCCCAGGTTCTCTGTGTGAGCTGCTTAACACCTGACAGATAACATAATGTTTGGTTATTTTACCCTCATCGTCCCTGATGCACAGGTTTTACCATACTTCTAGGCAATATAGATTTTTTTTAATTATTCCCCATAGGACCTACAGGAAATATATATTAGTAAATGAACTACATATGACATATAATGGGTTTTGTGTGATGTATGTTTTATGACAGTCCAATAGGAAAGCATACAGGGTTATGGACAGTCATTCTAGGTCCTGGGTCAGAACCTGATTTCAGTCCATATCAGGTGCAAAGGATACAGTCAGCCTGTTTACATACTAGCTTCTTTCTCTTCAGTCATAGGCTTCCTTATTTCAGACCTGGTCAGGGTCCTCCAAAAAATTCCACTAGAAATATCACTAGAATTTCAGCAGCAGACTCACCCTGAAGTGACTTAGCTATTTCCCCTGTATTTCTAGTGTAATCAGTACTTAGTAAATCCCGGTGTCTGTATGTGCTTGTTCATGCAGTTTGGAGTACAGTACTCAGAAAACCAAATGTTTTCATTTGTCAGCAGAACTGTGTTTCTGTGCTCATGGAAGTTTTCCCCTGGCAAGTTGTTTCCTCATTGAAGTCTTCATAATGAGGAAGTGAAGTCATGTGACCTGTTTCATCACATCAGGAAGGTCACTGCCTCGGCTGAGGTCTGTGGTTCCACTGCGTGTGTAAACTCGCTCGTCACTTCAGCGTCGTCTTTTCGAAAGTAGATGGAACAATTGTGCTCGTCATTTTATTATTTTTGCAGGCACATCGACGATCTTCCAGTTCAGGCTGTGCAGTTCCCTTTTCAAAACCACTTCTCCCACTGCACATGCCTAAAGGCAATCCCAGGATTCACAGTGCACAAGTCAGGGGACATCCTGGATGAGATGCCCCTCCACACACAATTTCACCCTTTGTACAATTTAGAGCCACCACTTTATAGCAGGGAAGAACCCTGAGTTACCAGAGGAAATGTACGCAAGGACAGGGAGATCTTGGAAATTCCACAAAGCGCCATGCAGGAGGCAAATGGCCAAGCGATATCGTCTAATGGTCAATACTGTGCTCATCTCACCTGAATTACTTCCTAAGAACCTTACAGACCATGAGTGCGCCCCATAAAATGTGCCATAATCTTTTTATCACGGTCTCCTGGCATGCTGGTAGAAACGAGTGCAGAGGAATCTTCAGCATTATCAGTTACATCTGACTGCCAGTTGAAAAACCCATTAGAGATATAGACCCTGCAATGGCCCATCCGCCCATCTGTGTCTCTCCCAACTGGTACAAGGCACGGAAATACCCTGGGTGGGATGCGGTACCCTGAGGAGGAATTCTGGGAAAAGCTCATGCTGCCACCACCTGTTTAGGAAAATCAACATTCTAATGTAGCTGGTGAGGCTGGAGTCTCATAGCTGCTGGTTGGATGTGGTTTTCAGCTGGTCCTACAGGTACACACAGCAGTTCACACTTCTCACATGGCAGCAAGTGTGAGAAGCACCCATCCATGCTGGCTAACAGCACCATTTCTGGGACAAATTACCCATCATTACCTAGGACAGTGGTTCTCAAAGGATGAGAGGTCGCGAGACACTAGTGAGGGGGCACGAGATGATTTCTACAATATGTGAATAAAACTTAAAACTGTTAAAAATAGTGGTGGGAATTGACAGACAGCTCCAGGTTTGATATTACATTGATATTTGTTTGCTGATTCAATATGCATTATGATTTTGAATTAGTTTTTGTTGAAGGGCATTTCAGGTCTAAATTAAAATTCAAGACAAGGCCTGTAACAGTTCACATATCTGTCATGTGCCATTGACATGCTTCATTTTCAGTTCGGTCGGCACAATTAAAGGAATGAATACATTTCTTGACACAGAAGGAACCTAAATTCACAAGCAGATGTTTAACACTGAAAACATTATATTAATCATGGTTGCAAGCTAGATATGGCTAGTGTTGGAGAGCTCAAGCACACAGATGAGGGCTGGAGACCCCTCCCATATCACTTAAATCAGCAGTTTGGGAGCATTTTGGTTCCCAATAAATTTCACCAACACCAGAGAACAAGACTGTCTGTCCGCTCTGTCATACCAAACTTAAATATGTCTCTAGAAACACATCCAGCATGGTAAGTCATTTGAGATGACATTATCCCTGCTAACAATTCTTTATTCTAGGAATGTTTACTGAATGTTAGGATTAAGGTATGGAAAGTATACAGTATTCCTGATATTCCCAGAACATTATATTACATACACTACAACTAAGAACAACAATGCACATAATGATGTGCATTACCTCATTCTTTCAGTCACTACCCAAAGCTTGTGATGGTAAGGGTAGGAACATACTGTAGATCGACTGGCAAATCGAAAGCTTTGCCTTCCAATTCAGCTTTCTCTGCACCACAACAGAATGGTACAGTGTCCACATTAATGCCGACACTACAGCGATCCACCTGTCAATCTCCCGCTCCCTTCTCCCCTCATTTTTGAACAAGACCCCAAGACAGTTAAACTCCTCTGCTTGAGGCAGTAACTCATCCCCCTACCAGGAGAGGGCAATCCACACTCTTCCAGTGGAGAACCATGGCCTCAGACTGGAAGGTGCTGATCCTGCTGAATCCCTGAATTGTGCTGATCCTGCTGAATCCTACTGAATCCCATTGAATCCCTGCTGCTTGACGCTCAGCTGCAAACTGCCGCAGTGCACACTGCAAGTCACAGTCTAATGATGCTAATGGAACCACAAAAGCAAAGACGCAATCCTGAGGTCACTGAACCGGAACCCTCCCCACCCCTTGGTTAACGAGTCTGACTTACTTCTGGTGATGCAAACCAAACTCTCGCTCCATTTATACAGGGACCTGATGCCCCTCAAGACAGGACCTCGTACCCTATACTCCTGAAGCACCCCCCACAGGACCCTCTGTGGAACACGATTGTATGCCTTTTCCAAGTCCACAAAACACAGGTAGACTGGTTGGGCATACTCCCATAGACCCTCCAGTATCATTGTGAGCAGTGTGCGAAATACGGGGGGGTCCGGCACCCCCCGATTAACCCATGAGAAAGCCTCAAAAGAAAAATTTTAAGGGGGTCTCGAGAACGGTATTGCGCAACAATACGGAGATGGGGACCCCCCCGAATATTGACGGGTATTTCGCACACTGCTTGTGAGGGTAAAGAGTTGGTCCATGTGTTCCATGGCCACGACATAATCCGCGTTGTTCCTTCTGAATCCGAGGTTCAACCAATGGGTAGACCCTCCTTTCCGATACCCCGGCATACACATTTCCAGGGAACACATCCTCTGGCCCCTTTTGTTACAGTTTAGGACTACCACCCCAATCTGCTAATCCAAAGGTACTATTCCCAACTTCCTTGTGATGTTGAGAAGTGTGTCAGCCAAGGCAGACAAACAACATCAAGAGTTTTCAAGAACTCAGAGCGAATCTCATCCACCCCTGGAGCCTTACCACCAAGATTTTTCTGACTACTTCAGTGACTTACCATGATGGGTAAGTCTTCCCCTGAGTCTTCCAGCTCTACTTCCACTGGAAGGTGTATCAGTGGGTTTCAGGAGGTCCTTGAAATACTCCTTCCACCGTCTGACTATATCCCCATTTGAGGTAATCAGTTCTCCATCCCTTCTGTGTCACCTGACAGAATCTTTTTCAGGCCGACCGAAAGTCCTTGTCCATGGCCTCACCAAAGTCCTCCCATACCCTAGTTTCTGCTCCAGCAATTGCTTAGCCTGCCAGCACCTGTCAGCTGCTTCCATAGTCCCAAAAGCTAACCCAGCCCTGAAGGCATCCTTCTGCAGACTGACAGCTCCCTTTTCCGCTGGTGTCCACCACCGGGTTTGAGCATTGCTGCCACAACAGGCACCAACAACATTATGGCCACAACTCCGCAGTGCCACCTCAGCAATGGAGTCCTGGAACATGGCGCATTCAAGCTCAGTGTCACCTGGAACCTTCGGGAGAGAAGAGAACTTCTGCTGTCGGTACAAGCTGAAGAGCTCCTGGGCAGGGGTCCCCGCCAGACGATCTCAGCACACCCTCACTATTTGTTTGGGTCTACCAGGTCTATCCAGCCATCTACCCCCGCCATTGGATCCAACTCACCACTAGGTGGTGATCAGTTGACAGCTCAGCTTCACCTGAGTGTCCAAAACATGCGGACACAGATTTGACAATATGATTACAAAATCGATCATCGGAATGTGGCCTAGGGTGCTCTGGTACCAGGTGCACTTATGAAAACCCTGAAATGACTGGATTTGAAATCTCTTAGCAGTTATTTGCCTGCAACAACCAGATAGGTTGGATAGAATAAAAGTTTGGGGTGAGGTGAGGATTTAGCCTAAAACGTGAGATAAACCGCACGTGGGAGGGGGACAGCGCTGAAATGCCATTTCGGAGGCAGTGCGGCACTGTGAGGATTTCTGCTTTCAGTCTTTGTTCTGCTTTCTATTAATACCCTTCATGTTCTTAAGAGGGCAAGTAAAGAGATAGCAGGGGAATTACTTTGGTATTTGTTTTCATATTGCACTTATTTTAGGAGATAGTATAATTGCCTTTGTAAAACCCAGTCATAAGGAAATTTGTCACAATTTTTTGCTGTAGTTTTTTCCACCACAGACACACGTGTGGTATTTAGATGGGGCAAGACAGCATGAGCAATTCACGGGTTGGATGTGTGAACGAAAGGGCGAGTTCATGGGTGGAGCGCTCTCACCATCAAATGTCATTAACACTTCAAAATGTCACTACCTCTGCCGAGGCCATAAAAATGTCTTCTTTGTGTTTTGATATTCTCCATCAAGCTCTTTGGCAGAGACAGGAAGTGTCTCTTCCCATTCTCTGACATTCGCTCTCCCCGCTACTTACAAGGGCCTGTGGTTAACCAACACCACCGAGGCGGAGGCTGAATTCAGGGCATGTAGCTCACGTGCCGACTGCAAAATCAAGACTGTTAGGCCTGAGCTTTTCAGAGCCATTCCCCCCCCCACACACCCCCCACTACCACCTTCATTTATACCTTCTAGGATGTATGTTTCATATTAAACTACCAAAAAAAAGCTTGAAGTGCGGGTTGAAACCGATGTGGATCCCAATGCATGCTTCACTGTCGGAGCTCTCTGTCCAACAGAAAGTGAAATTGGCTGGTTAAGGGCTGCTTCATGGTAACTGCAGACGCACCACGGTGAGTGGCTGATGTGACGTAATTTTTGTCACAAAGGCCAGATGCAGAGACCGCATATGAGGGCAGTGTGTGTTTGCGTGAACCACTCAAAAAACAATTAATTTGGACAGTCTGTTCTGTGATGCACATGCACCTCGATTGCTCAGTGGCTGGGGAAAATTAGCAGGAAGTCAGAAAAGAGATCAGACTGAAGATTGCATATAAACACCTTTTCTACCCCATCTGATCAGACTGAAAACAAAAATAGCTACAGTGAATTCAAAGAAAAGTTGGCTGAGAAAGTCCAGAATGATTCCTCTCTTTGGTATTAAAAAGACTCCCAGATGGCTGGAAACTAAAATAAAATACAAGATTGTAACTCCCAAGGTACTTGCATATGTCCTTGCGTCAGTCGTACTAGAATTTTGATTATTTTCAATTTTCATTTGAAATGCAGTTTAGTTTTAGTTAGTTTTCAGTGTAGTTTTATTAGTCTTTATTTTAAATGTTTCTCTAATTTTTAATATTTATATATTTTAGTTTAAGTTTTAGTAATTTTATTTCTAGTGATAGATGAAAACTTGTAAGATTTAATGTCTGCATGTTGTCCTGTTGGCTATTTTTATGGTTCAATTACACTGCAGGAAAGAGGCCCAAAGCTAAACAAATCATTACTTTAGGTAAATAGTATTTTAAAATGGTAATGGAAAGTATCTGTGGTTTTACTTTTATGTCAGTTTTTTTTTCAAACCAATATTTATAGTTATCATTTAGCTGTAGATTTGCATTTAATTTTCGTATCTTATTTTGTTTTCATTAATATTAACCCTGGCTTGCGCACTGTAAGTACATAATGCACTGTTTTAGGAAATGTTTAATTTTTAATATATCATCCATGCCACGCTTCATAAATGAGCAACTCTGCTCTACAGCTCTGCGCCATGCAGGCCTGGCAATATATGAACATCCAGGAATGTGTCATGAATATTTGCAGTAAGCCAGTCCAAAGTTAGCATCCTCTCAGAAAATGCCTAATTTTGATCAGTACTGCCTGGGCGACTAAAAATGAACGCAAATCACAGTGTTACTCAATGTTAAGCTGGCTCACCATTTGGTAAATGATCGCGGATGTAGTTTTAGGGTGCAGTGTTAGGGGAAAATGTGCAAAGATGAATGCATCGATATCAGTTTATGAAAGTGAAATAAACAACTCATTTCTACCCCTATGTTTGGGGGGTTTTCATGGGTAAAATCCCTACAAATCAAGAAATGACTTATTTGTGATTAAGTTACACAAAATTGCTAGGCTCTTGGAATAAGAATGTTTTTCGATTTTATTTTTGAGTGGTTATAAATATATTTATGACAAAGGTTCACAGAAAAAAGAAACTCCGATCTCCAGATTTCCAAAAATTCTTTTTTTATAATTAATGTTTTTAAGAGTGTCTGGTACAGTCCAGACCCACACAGTTTTGCTGTGTGCTAAAATAAAGATGTAAAAAGCCACTTGAAACTTGCAACTTGATCTTGTATAGGGCATAACCTTTCCACACCCCTGTTTAACCACTCAAGGCTGCTGATATTATGTAAAAGGCTGCTGGTCTGACCTTTAATCACAAGTGCCATGAACAGGAACCATTACCTCTGCAAAATGGCTGCTGTTGCATCATCCAGGTGGGTGTTACACTCGTGGTGGTTCTGAAAAGCGCTATATAAATGTAATATTCATTAATTCATCTTCACATCTGGCAAAAACATTTGCCAGATAATTTGGCAAATTGCCGGAAAATTTGAGGATATAAGCAGGATATAAACAGCTACGCCCAGCATCTCTATAACTTTAAACATTAAATGCTTTAATATATATATATATATATATATATATATACATACATACACACACACACACACACACACTTCTGGGAAGGCTGTCCACAACGTTTATGGGAATTTTTCACCATTCTTCCAGGAGAGCATTTGTGAGGTCAGGCACTGATGTTGGATGAGAAGGCCTGGCACTCAGTCTCCGCTCTAATTCATCCCAAAGATGTTCTATCATCTTGAGGTCAGGGCTCTGTGCAGGCCAGTCAAGTTCCTCCACACCAGACTCGCTCGTCCATGTCCCTATGGACCTTGCTTTGTGCACTAGCGTGTCGTCATGTTGGAACCGGAATGGGCCGTCCCCAAACTCTTCCCACAAAGATTGGAACATGAAATTGTCCAAAATGGATTTGAACACTGCAGCATTAAGAGTTCCTTTCACTGGAAGTAAGGGGCCAAATCCAACCCCTGGAAAACAACTCTACACTACAATCCTCCTTCCACCAAAATATACACTTGGCACAAATCAGTCAGGCAAGTACGGTACTATTCTCCTGGCAACTGCCATACTCAGACTCATCCATTGGATTGCCAGACAGAGAAGAGTGATTTATCACTCCAGAGAACACATCTCCACTGCTCTAGAGTCCAGTGGCAGTGTGCTTTACAGCACTGCATCCAATGCTTTGCATTGCATTTGGTGATGTAAGGCTTGGGTGCAACTGCTCGGCCATGGAAACCCATTCCATGACGTTCTCTATGCACCGTTCTTGAGCTAATCTGAAGGCCACACGAAGTTTGGAGGTCTGTAGCTATTGACTCTGCAGACAGTTGGCAACTTCTACACACTGTGCACCTCAACATATGCGTTGTCCCAGCTCTGTGATGTTACGTGACCTACCACTTCATGGCTGAGTTGCTGTCCTTCCCAATTACTTTCACTTTGTTATAATACCACTAACAGTTGACCGTGGAATATTTAGTAGCGAGGAAATTTCACAAATGGACTTATTGCACAGGTGGCATCCTATCACTGTACCACGCTTGAATTCACTGAGCTCCTGAGAGTGACCCATTCTTTCAAAAATGTTTGTAGAAGCAGTCTGCATGCCGAGGTGCTTGATTTTATATACCTCTGGCTATGGAAGTGATTAGAACACCTGAATTCAATGATTTGGAGGGATGTCCCAATACTTTTGGCAATGTAGTGTACATATATCTCCCCCTGATGCACAAGCATTTCCCCAGCTAATACTTTGTATTAGTACTGTTGATGGCAGTGATTATGCAGTGGCCAGGTTAGGTCACTGGTTACTTGGCAACCTGATGGCTTGGGGAAAGAAGCGACCTCTGCAGCGGCGGATGCAGATGGTGATAAACCGGTAGCACCTTCCTAAGAGTAGGAATGCAAAGCGGGCATGAGCAGGGTGGCTGGCATCCCTGATGATGGACTCGGTCCACTTCTGGCAGTGGGAGGATGACTGACATGATTTTTCTTGATTACTGACTTTAAATCACAAAAACCTCCAGCTTGAATAAAGGTCTATAGACTTTTATTATCCACTGCACACAGGCTTGGTAAATATGTCCAAAATTTCTGGGTTAACTTATAAAATCATTGAGAGTAGGATTCCAAAAACAGAGTGTCATGTAATATTCAACAAATGACATCTTCAGTTTCCCCAGGTGGGCCTGCTTCAGCAAGAAGTGAATCAGTCTCATTAGGTGCTCATATGCGCACACACTGTAGGTCTATCAGGAGCTGTGTGAAACATCACTTGCTTTTTGAAATGTAAGGTAACTAAAAGCAAACCTTATCTGTGAACGCTGTGTCCGGAGAACGGCGCACATTAGAGGAGGTGAAAAATAAATGGTTTGATTTAAAATCCGACGTCAAAAAAAGCCATCTCCAGACATGGGAAATATATGACGACCACTGGAGGGGGACACCCCCCCCCCCCCAGTGGCTAAAAGCCCAAGGTGCAAAGTACTTGCATATGTGGTGGCACAGGGTTCGAGCGTCATGTACCTGTATGGCTTCGCAGCACAGGCTCCAGTTAAGACCGGTCTTGGAAGCCTAAACCTTGAAATTAAGTACTCATCAGCAAATAAATGTAAATGATCTTCAAACATGCGTTCCCTTCTCAGAGCACGATTGTCAAGCTCTTCAAGAAGTAACGGAAATGTCATTTTGATAGCAAGGCCAATGCACAGAAACAGACCCATTTATAATCCGCATGATTGCCGTTACTACCATGGAAATAGTTTTTACACTTTAAAATTATTTTTTATATTTTACTTTTATAAATTAGTCAAATACTATCATTTTATCGACTGTAGAATGAACAAAACTGCTATAACCAATTATTTTGAACAAACTATCATTACTCAAATGTGCGTATGAATGGTCTTGAGTTTGCATAGATTCTGTTCTTAGATAAGAAAACATTGGTGAATGTCAGAACGTGAGCGTCAAGGATCCAGGCGGGTTTGGAGCGGGGACGTGGCATGACACAGGCAGAAAAGGTGGACGACCCACTTGCGACTCAAAGAACAGGGGATTATTTAACAAAACAGAAAACACTATGAACACAACAAAAATCAAAATGACCACGAGGGGTCAAAAACAAAAGGGGATAAACAAAGACTAAATTTACAAAGGGGGGTTCAGGCCAGTAGGCAGCAGACAACTAACAGAATATCCAAAACTACACTAACAACTATTTCAAACATCAAACATCACAAACAATGAACCACTAGGGAACTGGACAGAAGCAGGGACTAAAATACTAAGGGGTAACGAGACTAACACTGGACAGGTGAGGCTAATTAACAAAGACTGGGAAAAAAGGGCACAGATGAAACTAATTAATTCAAAGGAAATAAAACAGGGAAACCGAGAACTAAGCAAGGAAACAGAAACTAACAGGTAAAAACCAATCAAGAGCAAAAACCAAAACCAAATACAAATGAAACACAGGGACTGGAAAACTGATACAATTGAAACACAAAGGAACAAAATCTACAAAAACAGAGGAGGTGGGATTTGAACATAAGACAGGGATCACAGGCAGCCACATGCACAATGTGTTGAGCCATGTGGCCAAACAGGTAACAAGGGAAAACACAAAGACTGACAACAGGAGGGACGGGATGACCAGCAACGCCTGCTGGCCAAACAGGGAAGGGACACAGAGTGGGACAAAAGGGGCTGTTTAAGAACAAATTTGTTCGTAAGAATGGTTGGTGAATGAGGCCCATTATCCATTATATTCTGATGCGATCTGCATGGAGAAAATGCCTACTGTACATAATCAACCAATAGGTTGGGCACCTTAGTGTACAGGCTACGTAATGCTGACATTGGGGAGAAAGACCGGCCTACTGGGAAAATTACCGGACTTCCCGATGCCCAAACCATGCCTGATGTACAGTCAACCGAAGCAGAATGAAGACTTAAGGTGACGATTTAAGGGCTGCTTTATGGCAGATGGTGCCTAGTGGCAGCTAGTTAAGGCCTAACTAGTCGCATTGCATAGTATCCGCACTCAATCAAATTAAATCAGCATTAAACAAAATGACTAATGTGATCTGAACCATTGCTACTAGTTCTAATTTAAAAAATGACTTATAAACAAACAAAACAACAATGAAAACAACAACAACAACAATAATAATAATAAGAAGAATAATAGTAATAAAAAGAAGAACAGGAAGTATAATGGCAGCATGATGACTCTGTCAGTTGTTTCATTGCCTTGTACCTCTAGGGTTCTGGGTTCAAATCTAGCTGTTCCTTAATTTGAGTGGAGTTTGCATATTCTCCTTGTGTCATGCACATTAACACATGGTCTACCCCTTCAACTCCAACCAAGTACATAAGCTTCACTAACTATGAAACAAAGTTGTCCACTGACCTGCTATTGTCTCTGTTTTGCATTATGCTTTTAACACCAACAGACAAAAAAGACAAACACATTGTCAGAAAAACAAAAACACTCATGACAGAGGGAATCGCTAGGCCCACCTACATGGACTGTGTGGGAGCCAAGGAAAGAGCATTTCACAGTATCTCACATCTCTTATATCTGTATCTGGATCTGTTCTTTCTGTCAGTGGGAGAGGTAGCACAAATGCACAAGCTGATGTTCGACTCCTTAACCCATGGAAACTTTCAGATGTAGCAGGTAGATAAATGTGAGCTAGTATTGTGGTTCTGTGCCATTTTTATGAGCATGTCTGGAATGTGTGTAAAACATGGTACTGTTATAAACATAAAAGGCTGTGCATCTTTTTTTTGTGTGTGTGTGAGCTTCCATTCAGTTGAAACGGTGCTGACGTGGAATCGAAAGAGGTACTGAAAGAGGGAAGTGAGAGCTAAGAGACTCGGTTGACACAGGCCTTCTCATGCTGACATCCATCAGCATGAGCTCAAACAAAGCTATGACGGAAGAAAGCACAGAGCTGGACTGTCCCGCCTCTGACCCCAAAAATAACCTCCAGTACAGTGAGAGTTTCACTTATGTGAGAGAGTGAGGATTTCCCCCGCAAGTGAGGGGTCTTCCCCGCATCACCGAGGGATCTATAAAACTCCATGGGCCAGAGCAGATCCTCAGACCAGTGATCCTCTCCTGGAGCAACCAGCAGCCTCCTCTAGCCCGGATCACAAGAAGCCTTCACTCAAGCTCAGAATCGATATGTCAGCTGCCCGTCTACTGCTCCCTCTGGCCGTGGTGCTGCTCAGCGCCATGATGCTCACAGAAGGTGGGGAACATTTACTAGTCGAGCTGGAAGCTTTAGAAATATCAGTGCTTTTTTCTCGTTTTGAGCCTGTCTGTGAGGAATACTGGTAAACCTATTGGATTTTAACTATGAATTTGTATTTCTCAAGTAAGATCCATAATGTTATTGACCTTGTGTATACTATATATACACACACAAACGTAGTAGATAGAGATATGTGTGCTTTTGAAACATTAATATGTTAATAGTCTGTGTAAGGAAAGTTAAGGGAGTCTGGTCTGACTCGGCATGTAGTGACTGCAAACTACAATTGGAGAAACAGTGGTGGTGATGATGAGAAGGATGATGATGAATGTGTCATGTATATCACTGTGACCCTATAGTGGATGAGTGGTGTGGAATATGAATGGATGGATGCTCTTGGATTATTGGAATGGATTATTAAGCTCTTATTATTATTATTATTATTAGTAGTAGTAGTAGTAGTAGTATTAGAATGCTCAAGGTCATTTTTAAAATCACGTGTGAGTGCTTTGCTTGACCAAAGTCTTTGTATGCATGTGCTTCAGGTGTGCGGATGGCCACCGAACCCAAGAGCTGCTGCTTTTCCTTTGTCACAAAAGAACTGAAGCCACAACAAGTGAGCAGTTACAGAAAGACCAGCCAGCAGTGCCCCAATGCTGCCGTGGTGTAAGTCTGCCAGTCGCTGTCTGTCCGTCTCAGTCAGTGCATGCCTCATTTGCTCCGCTGGATTTACTGCAGGAATTCAATCAATGCGGTGCCTTGATAAAAAAAAACCGAGCTGGGCAGTGTGCCTTAGTCCCTGTCTGTGACTATAATGGATCCTAGCTCATTATCCCCTAAACAGGGTTTCTAAAACTTGTTTTGCATTTAAAAATTCTTGTGACCAATTTAAGTTCAAGTAAATGTGCCTGAACCGATCAGCACAAAGAGGGATTTGGCTGTCATCTAAACATACTCTTATATGTTTTAATTAAAATGTTTTAATTATTCTTTGCGAATAAAATGCAAATAAAAATGTCCAGAAAAATGCTGGGCATAGTACAGATATACAGGACATGCTGTTTATGTTCGTCTTCCCCTCTCCGGCAGGTTCACCACCCGTCGTGGCTTCAAGGTGTGTGCCCAGTCCAGCCAGCCCTGGGTGCAGACGCTCATCAGCAAAATTGAGGACAAGAAGGGGCGGCAGTAGGGGAGGAGGCGGCATTCCTGTGGCCTCCTTTTTGTGCCGCTGAAGTTTGCGAGCCAGTCCAGTGTTTCCATCCCTGCAGGCACCAGCTTGACACTCTTGCGATGGAAATTCATGGGCCTTCAGGCTGGTGGCCTATTTCCATGAAGACCTGCTCATTCCCCACCTGTGGCGTCGTTATTCCCTCAGGAATCATCTCCCAATAGCCTCTATATCAACACTTGTGCTGCCATTAAGCTAAAATTCATATATGTCATTGAAGCTGAGAGACTCTCATGAATGTTAGATTAGGAGCTTTACCAGTAAAATAATTTAAAATGTGTATTTCCATCTTTTTGTATTTTTGTATTGCACTTGTTCAAGTTTTTTTTTTGAAGGAAAATTTTTTATATATCTTATTACCTTTTCATATCTACTAATGGCAAAAATGTATTGTTTTTCTAAGATTTGTGCAATGTTTAATGATGTGGAAGTTAGAACGACAAATAAAGTTTTGAATGGAAAAGAAACGTAGTACATTATGTCCATGGTGGTTAAAATGAGCAGCACAGAAACCCGATTTTATGACACTAAACAGCTCCACGGGACACAGGGATGGGAAGCCAGAATGCCGCCGTTTTTTTAGCAGCCTTTGGATATAGTGGGAAAGCAAACCAAGCGGCTTGTGAACCACAGTTTTAACTGCAAAGCCACAACAGCTGAACTGCTGCTTCTGGTATCTTTCTCTAACACACACTAGTGTCATTATAGTTTATAGATTTTTAGTAAAAATGTTATATTTTATATTGGCCCTTGTCAAACTCACTCAGATCCTTACACTTGCCCATTTTTCCTACTTCCAACACCAGTAAATTTTATATTATTTGCAATTTTCATTTGTAACTCAGTTTTAGTATGTTTCAGTGTGGTTTTATTAGCTTTTATTTCGGGGACAGTATGATGCTGCAGTGGTTAGCATGGCTGCCTGACACCTCTGGGACCGGCGTTTGAGTCCCCACCCGACTCGCCGTGTAGTGCATGGGCTTTGCTCTGGGTTCTCCAGTCCCCCACCCCCCCGCAGTCCATAAACATGTGGTGGACTGGCCCCCCATCCTGGGTTATTCCGTGCCTTGTGGCCAGCAGGACAGGCTGTGGACCCTGAATACGACGAGTAGGTATAGAAGATGCATGGATAGATAGCTTTTATTTTGAAAATACATTTCTGTTTAATTTTTATACATTTTGGTTTCAGTTTGTTTTACTAATCTTATCTCCAGGAATAGACTGTAAGTTGAAGAGCTGTTTTATGTCTTTGGAGAATCCAGCATGAGCACACAGTGCATAATAATACTCCTGTCCTCACAATGGACAAAAACATGTATTCATGGTAATTAAGGATAAACAAATCATTACTTAAGCTACATATTTAAAAACATTAATGATAAAATATTTAATATCAATTTCGGTTAGTTTTGATATAAACATCATAAAAATAACAATAAACACTTATTTAAAAAACCAGGAAGAAAAGATGCCGTCAAGCACCGTTTTCATCAACTCTGTTGTATCTCTGTTTGGCCAGCAGATGTCACTGCTGTGCCCTTTCATTGGTGCTCAGCCCAGCTGTTTTCCAACTCCTTGTTATGAGTTTGTTTTGGCTACACCTGCCCCTCACATACTCATTGTTAGCAGTGTTTATAGGTGTTCCTCCATCCTGTGTTCCCCAGTCCTGTCATGGGTTTTTAAACTGGATTTAAAAGTGATTACAAAAATCAAAGGGGTTAATTACAATTACAAAGTTTAGGGGCAGTTACCACAAATGCACACTCACCTCTGAGCTTAAGTGTAGACCTTAACATGACCGGAAACATGTGGTGAGAGGACCTAAATGTTAAAAAAATAAGGGTGTGAGATCAACAAGATAGAAGGGAGATAAACCATTCAGAGGATTAAAAACAAACAATAAGATTTAAAAAACGGTCCTGTAGTGAACTAGAGAAGAGAGCTTAAGATTGTTGTGATATTATTATGTTTTTCTGCACTGGTCTGGAGTCTGGCCACAGTATCCTGGACTAAGTATAGATGAGAATGGGATGACTGGTTCACTCCAGTATGTAATGAGTTGCAATAGTCAAGTTTGTCAAAGGGCACTATCAAAAAAAAATACAAAAACATTTTTAGCAAAAGGTTTAGAGTAGGTTGTCAGAAGGTTATTTTCAGGAGTACAGCTAAAGTCAGAGAGCCTAAACAACTAATTTTTTTGTAATTTAAATTAAGAAAAAATTCTCACACTTGTCCTGATTGCGCTCAAGCACGGAGCGGGGAAGCAGCAGCCAGAGCCGAGGAATCGGGTGAATGAGGATTTATTAAAGAGCGAGAAAACAGGAACACCAAACAGACCTCAGACTTAAATGACCGGACTGGGGAAACAAACTTAACGTGGACTTAAATACATTGAACTAATGACAGCAACAAGAAACAGCTGGTAAACACAGGGATTCCACACGCGCTAGATGAGGGGGCGTGGCACACGGGAGGATTGGACGAGCAGGGCATGACACACTCATGTTTTAATATCTTTCACATAGGTGAGTAAGGTTTTAAGAGAAAGCTGCACCCCAGCATGTTTAAACTACATCAAAAGTATCTTTAAGACGACGAGAGGAAATGATATCTGACAGGTTGTGGTTACAAATAACTTACCAAAAAAGGGAGAGGTACAGGTTAAAATTAATGAAGGACAGTGGAGCATACAGCAGGGACAGATGAATAATCAACAGAGGATGCAATGTGACATTATATCATCAATTCCATGAACAAAAAGTCAGAGAAAATCCTCACAGGCTGTTGATGACATAGAGTATGTAGGAACAGTTTACAAAGGCTGTTTATAGTGCTAAATACGCCAATCAGTCAAAACATTAAAAGCACTGACAAGTGAAGTGAATAACATTGAGTATCTCACTATAATGGCATGTGTCAAGGGTGTCATTATCTATTAGGTACGTGAACAGTCAGTCTTTGAAGTTGATGTGTTGGAAGCAGGAAAAATGGGCAAACTTAAGGATCTGAGTGACTTTGACAAGGGCCAAATTGTGAGGACTAGATGACAGAGCATGTCTAAACTGGAAGGTCCTGTGGGGTGTTCACGGTCTGCAGGGGTCAGTACCTACCAAAAGTAGTCCAAAGTGAACCGAAGACAGGGTCATGGGCACCCAAGTGAAGGCTAGCCTGTCTGGTTTGATCCCACGCTTGCTGCATATGGGCCTTTGTTTCTGCGTGATGTCCTGTTTTGCTGAATAAACCCCATTTTCCCCAACCTCACGGCATTTGTTTTGCCAGAACAACCTGGAGTTTAACACGCTGAAGACTGTGGAGATGACAGTGGACTTCAGGAGGCACCGTCAGGCACTTCTTCCTCTCACCATATCCAACAGTCCTGTGGCAACAGTGGAGACCTTCAAGTTTCTGGGAACAACCATTTCCTAAGACTTGAAGTGGGAGCCCAACATCAACTCCGTCCTCAAAAAGGCCCAGCAAAGGATGTACTTCCTGCGGCAACTAAGGAGGTACGGTCTGCCACGGGAGCTGCTGAGCCAGTTCTACACTGCTGTCATTGAGTCTGTCCTTTGCTCATCAGACACAGTGTGGTTTGGAGCAACCACCAAACAGAACCAAGGGAGACTGCAGCAAACAGTGAGGGCAGCGGAAAGAATCATCGGTGCCCCCCTGCCCTCCATCCAGGACTTGTACTACGCAAGGACCATCACACCCTGGACCCTTTTCCAGCTCCTCCCCTCTGGCAGGCGCTACAGAACTATGTACACAAAAACCACCAGACACAGGAGCAGCTTCTTCCCTCAGGCCATCACCCTCATAAACAGCTAAGCTGTATCATTTCCCTTCTGTAAATTTTCCCCCCTTAAATGCTGTTTGCACTCAACCTCACACCTTTTACTTGTACAGTGTTACCCATGTGTGTATATTTCAAATTTTATTTCTTGTATAGTGTCATTTATTGTCTGTGTACTAGGGAGTCTCTAGCAGCCGGAACCAAATTCCTTGTGTGCCCCAGCACACTTGGCGAATAAAGCTGATTCTGATTCAGATTCTGATAATCACACATATACAAACATTCATGCCATCTGAGATTCTGAGACACTTACTGCTGTAAATTATGGAGAGAGAGAGAGAGAGAGAGAGAGAGAGAGAGAGAGGAGCAGCCGTGTGCTGGAGGACAGAGAGGAGCTGAGTCTGGTCTGAGAGGCGCCTCTGCTCTGTCTTATATAGAGGCAGAGCTGCATTACTTGTCTTAACCCCACAGAAACTTCATAAAACAGGAAAATGTGGTGGTTTCCATTATTTGCTTATTTAAAGAACCCATTTCTGGTACAGAATATTTTGCATGAGTGGTCATAACGGGAGCTGTGTAATGACCCAGACTGGCATCTGGGTTACGGTTACACATGAGTCATCTCTGCTCCACTTTATACACAGAAAGAGACATTTAATAGTGTTCTCAGTTGTAATTATCCAGAATTACAAAGGGATCTACCCAGTCTGATTTTCTAAGAATTTGTAGAATGGTTTGCAATAGTTATCTGTTGCTACTTCCTTTTTAAAAAACTTTCCTAAATAATAATAATAATAATAATAATAATAATAATAATAATAAATATTACTCATATAGCACTGTTCGAGATCTCAAAGATGTTTCAATAAGAACACAAGAAATTTACAAACGAGAGGAGGCCATTCGGAATGAAGTAAACGGATAACAAAACAACAAAGCATATTATGCATAAAGAACATCATAAGCTTAAGCAAACAAAAAGCGAACAAAAAGGTTCAAACTTGTGTTTGAAATCTGAGACCGAGATCAACTGAGGAATAGCATTAGGGAGGGAGTTCCATAGTCGGGGAGCTAGGTGGGAAAATGTGTGGTCACTAGAGCTGTGGAGTTTGGAAGGAGGGATAAGGAGAGAGCCAGAAGAGGAGGATCTACGACTGCGGGGAGACTGGTGGGGGAGAAGCAGTTCAAAAAGATAAGATGGGGCTTGGTGGTTGAGAGCTTTGAATGTCTAGAGAAGTATTTTAGAATAGATACGTTCTTTTATAGGGAGCCAGTGAAGGCTCTGAAGTATGGGAGCGATGTGCTGGTAGGAGCGAGTGTGGGTGAGGAGGCAGGCAGCAGAGTTCTGAACTATTTGGAGCTTGGATTTACCAGTAATACCAGCAAGTAATGAGTTGCAGTAATCTAGTAATCTAAAGGCATGAATAAGGGACTCAGCAGAGCTGGAAAGGAAGGGCTTAAGCCGGGCGATGTTCTGAAGATGGAAGAAAGCTGTTTTTATTATGGAATGTATGTGGGTCAAATGAGAGGGTTGGGTCCAAGGTTACACCAAGGTTACGAACCTGAGGAGCGGGGAGATGGTGGTGTGGTCCAGTTGGAGGGTAATCTGCTTGATTTTGTTAAGTGTAGATTTTGTTCCAAAAACAATTAATTCTGTTTTATTTCTGTTGAGTTTTAGAAAGTTTTGGTTCATCCATTGATTGATTTCAGAAACACATGATTCAATGTTTGCACGTGGCAGGTTGTTTATGGAGCTGGTACTGAAAGTGCAATTAGCAGTGTACTGTAAGTATGTTTCTGATGCAAGCTGCGAAAATTAGCCAACCCTGGACCAGGACGGGGAGCCGAAGGTGGTGGAGGGGAGGAGGCGGGTGAACAGTGAATAGCTGTAATGGCAAAGAAGTGGGTTAGACTTATTCTTTATATAAAACCTGGATTGATGCGATTAGACACGGCTGGATTCATTAGGTCTCCTTTTTTGAGCTTTCGTATTCACTTTCATTTATCAAACAGTGCTAACCTAGGTTACAGAATATGACAGTAGGTAATGAAGATGCTATTGTAATGAATCTGCTTTTATTTCCTTTTCGATATGAGACGCTGGGAAATATTAATGTTACTAAATGTTCTCAGCAGTATGTCAACACTGCACAGGCGCATATGATGGGGGGGCCTCAAACGGGCTGAAACCAAATCTTGTGGGGATCGTTCTCTGCAATATCAGAGCAAAGTTCAACAAAAAGACTGCTTTGAGTCTGGATGAGATCATCATGGGTCTTTCAGTGCACCTCCCTGACAGCATAGACCTGAAAAAAGCAGACTTTCACTTTGCTAGTGATGGCCTGGTTGATTATTGCACACTCTGATTCCTGGTGAGTGGGTACTTATCAAGAACCCCCAGAAAGAACTCCTTGGGGCTAAGTGGGAAGGCCAATATCAGGTACCTTTAACAAACGCAGCGGACAAAGTGCAGTAAAAGCAGATGGATTCATGCTAGCCACTGCAAAGAAGTAGACTATGTTTCTGAGACCTGATGCACTAAGGTGACGTGCTAGTAACCTCTCCCTTAGTAGCCAAGACAAACAAACATTTGTTTCTAATGTCTTGTCATAGTTACAGATTGATGTATGTACGGGCCTGATGATCCAGAGGGAAGTTATTTTCAGGGAAGAGCTGCTTTGTAGCAAATCTATAAACAAGTTACTGTCAGAAACTTGATTCTCTGGCTTTAAGAATTCCCTCTGGAACATCAGGTTTACACTAGTGAACACAGGGTAAAATGGCCTGGAAAAACCAAAGATACGCCTGTCTCATAGGGTTAGAAATGTGGTCTATCAACCTAACTAGTGTACAGTAGCTGATCCACTCTTTGGACAAAAAGTAAGACTTCAGGGCAGTTTGCTGCTTCAAGGTATGTTCAACCACAGTCTCAAGATTGAGCAAACAGACACTCAAATACGTAACCTTATATGAACTGTCAAGGGGCCATGATTAATTGGGCTAATTTTTGCATATTATATTTGGCATGGTTGCTTTATAACTTCCAATGTAAAAGACAGAGACACATGATTGATACCTAAAATCAAAGCTGACCACTGCACCATTAATTGCAGTGACTTGAATAATTGAAATTCATAACTTGTATATAATTTATGGACAGGAGAATTTTTTAAAAAATGTTGAACAAATACAAAAACACACCTTTGTGCTTCGGTATTTTGTGAATATCTCAAAAACTCTATGGTGGAATAGGTAAAATTTTCAGTATGTGGTTCCCACCCTTTTCTACATCTGCTACTGTGACTGGCGCAGTTATGGATGATCTGGCAAAGGCAGCCCATAAAGTAGACATTCATTTTCCCTCAGACTCATGTCATTCTAGAATTTCTCTTGCCAACACTGACATTTGGGTGATCAACTGACAAGCCAACATACCTTGACCAGTTTAGGCCCTGCATCTTCAATACTTCATCAAGCCTGTTGAATATTCTTTCAGCAACTACTGGAAAGACACAAGTCAGAAACCTGAGATAGACACAAACTCTATGTACATTAAAAATTCTGAAACATGCATCTTTTGTACAACATTGTTAATACTGCGATCAACATTTATCAAGACATTTATTGCTTTAATCTTCATCATCTCTAAAGACATAGTCATTTCTGGAGCCATAGCTCCATTCAGAACAACTTTAGTCTTCTACATGCATACTGCTTTGCTATAGCATTGTTGGGAAACATTATATTAAATAGAGGCCTTGCATGGTCATAAACAGCTAGCGTTATATCATGTTTGATCAGGAAACCTGAGAAGAGGCCCATTTATTACCTGAAAAATAACAGATAAATGCCAGAAAATATCTGCTGCTAGTTATTTTTCCAGTTTTATGACACATACAAGAATTCATATTTTGCCCTTCTTAGTTTTCATAACTTTCAGCTATGTTCATTAATAATTTCTATTTTGTGCTGGTTATTTTTGTGGATTGTGATGTACTGGTGAGCCTTGACACAGCCAGTGTTCTAAGCTGTGATGCAGTATGTCTGAAGGCTCTCTATAGCGATCCTACAGAAACTCTCCAGGGTCTCGGGTGGCCGTACTCTCCTCAGCTGCCTTGAGCTTCAGAGAGGTTGCCCTGCATTCATTACAATAGAGGACATGAATGGATGAATGAATGAGTGAATGAATGTTACATTTATATAACACCTTTCAAGACACCGAAAGCGCTTTACAGAACCAATGGGGATCCACTTCAACCACGACTGCTGTGTAGCCCCCACCTGGATGATGTGATGGCAGCCATTCTGCACCAGTATGCTCACCACACGGTAGCTAAGGTGGTGAAGGGGAAGGAGAGACTTCACGAATTCATTTCAAATGTTCAAAATATCGCATCACAGTGACATCTAGTGGCCAAATGGTGCACAGTAGAACCAGATTTTGTGGCCAACCTAGATCTGAATATGAGGCTTGTTATGACTCAACAAATACAACATATACAACAGTGCCTGGGACAAACATGTGGAAAAAACAGAATGGCTGCAGTGTGTTTAAGGGAATATTAAAGAAACATTGATTTGATGACATTAGCTTGTGTTTGTAAAGCTGCTTATTCAGGTTTTTTTTGCAGTGAGAATTTTCTTTTTTTCTTATTCTACATTGTCCAGTGTGCTGGGGGAATGCTGTAACCCAGGGGAGGGAGTGCGACTCAGTGACAGTGTGAGCCTTCGGCAGGTTGCCTAGTGTGAGGCTGGGGTTAGGGTTAGGGTTAGGGCCATATGCACACCTGCCCTGGGGATTATCTGTATTATCTGAATATAGACTGTTTTATATTCCTGCACATTGTCCTGTGTAATGGGACGAGCGGAATCTTCCTGACTGAGGAAGTGACATCATTTTTGTGTTCATGGAGATCATCAAGGGGGAGCTCTGTCTTTCAGGCAAGAATAATCCCCCCATGGTGGAATAGTGGATCCACTGGCCTTAAAGCAAGACCTGAGGTACTCGATTGGGGAATCATCATTTGTCTGGTAACTGTAACAGTCACTAATTAACCTGCCCATGGATCTGGGATCCAGCATGGATCTTTGATACAAACACCTATAACGATGTGTAAAACCTCATTTTTCTGGACAGGACAGGAGGGTCAGATGAGTTAAAATGTTTGCATCAGGAAAAGATGGGAAGGCAATCAGAGTCATATTTTAAATGTCCTCTTTCTAATTTTAGCTAGTATAGTGTAAACCAGTGTTTCCCAAACCTGTCCTCAGGGCAAACCCACCAGAGCCAGACCATTACTTGCACACCCTCTCTTCTGCTAACACATTTGCTTATTACCTAATGGAATGAGTTACCAATGGGCCTGTGCCCCAAATTCTTCCGTTTTCTCCCCATGTTTCACCAGGAGCTGACCAGTCCACTGAGACTAACACAATGGGATAATGCTGATCTGGGGTGTCAAAAGCGGCTCATTGGTCCAGAAACGTGAGAAATGAGCGACAATGTAAAGGCGCCATTGAAACCCCCGACCCTGGAAGTGTGAAGCACCATGCCCCCCCCTAAGCACATGGTAATCCTTCCATCCATGCAGCCATTTATCCATTTTTATTCTGGTCAGGGTTACAGGGAGGTCTGGAGCCTGTCCCAGGCAGCCTGAGTCCCAAGGCAGAGGTGCCCCTTGGATAAGATACTAGTTCTACAGAAACAAACATCGCAGATAGATTTATTTATTTTTTTTTATAAATTTGGAAGTTCTGAACAATCTGACATCAGGAGGTCCATCTCCTCTTTTGATGAATCCTTCAATGTCAGACTGGAGGTTGGTGCTGTGATTGATGATTTTGGCAGTTTTTGTGAATGTTGTTGCCAGTCAGTGGTCTTGCTGTTATCTATTTTACTGGTATGGTTGCTGCCCAACCCTGCTCCTGAAGATCTACCATCCTGCAGAGCTTTGGTGCAGCCCTGATTTAACACAACTGATACAGATAATCAGGCGCTTCACTAATACCTCAGTATTAGAGCCACCTTAGCTTCAGTACTGGGTCAAGAAAATGCATGAATACTCCCATGAATAGCACATGTCTGGGTTTTCTTTAGACTGATTGAGGGCTGTAACCAGGGGCGGATTAACGCACAGGCTAGATATGGCTTAAGCCTAGGGGCCCCACATGTGCCAGCCTGCAAGGGGGCCCCCATTGGCGCGGAGGTGGCGGGGTTGGGGGGCCCACAGACTACTGTAGCCTAGGGGCCTCTGTACACCTTAATCTGCCCCTGGCTGTAACCTTTTATTTTGTAATGTGAGAGAGTTTTCACTGAGGAAATGTGGTACAAATACATCGTTTCAGTTCATAGATAAATGTGAATTCGCATAAACAGTAACTTTGTAAATTACAAATGTCACTTGTTTTCTAATTTTGATTGCTACTGTAAAAACTAGTCTTTAAATACATTTAAAACGGTTGGTAATTAGATTGTTATTTTAGGGTTTTTCACTACCTTTCTGAGATTTTTTTGCAAGTATAAGATTACAAAGCAGTTGTTTCATTTAACTCACACCACAAATTGTAAAAGAGCTTAAATAGTATGGACTGTATTTGCTGGAAATAGTTTTTCACTTACAATATTAACTTTAAGTAAAATCACTTGTATAATTGACATAAATAATGAAATGGCAGTATATTTACCAAAAGCATAGTTGCTAATCACGTTATCAACTTGCACATTTAGAACCATGCAGCTAAATTAATAAAATTAGTATTGCATTATCTCACATTAGAAAAAAAGAGAACTTCAAGAACAGCTCATGCAAAAAATATTTATTGATAGTTGGAGATAAACTGAATACATGAATTACATGCAAGCAAACAAGTATTAAGACATCTGTACAGTATATTACCCAAGCAAATGAATATAAATATATTATACATATATCTGAGAAGAATAAGGGTAAAAATTGAGACAAAACACAAAACATGCTAAAATACTGGCTGATGTGAACAATCTGACATCATGAGTTTCATCTCCTCTTCTGGTCAGTCCTTCAGTGTCAGACTGGAGGTTGGTGCTGTGACTGATGGTCTCGGCTGTTCTTGTGGATGCTGTTGTCAGTCAGTGGTCTTCCTGTTGTCCAGCTTACTGACATGGGTACTGACCCAGGCCTCCTCTGGATTTACACAGAAAGACCGGTTTCTGTTGGTCACAAACCTGCAGACAATCAAAAAGAAAATTTACATCATGTAAAGGTAACAGACAATGTACTTATTCCTGATAATATATGATATCAATGAGAAATAAACACTCACACTAATCCTTTTTGGGGGCAGCTGCTGCTGGTCTCGTAGAAGGAGACAATCTGATTCAGTGGGACCCTTTTGTTGTAATAATCCGCACAACAGGAAGCAGCAAGACCTGGTGCATCTATGGAAAACAGACATTCACTTTAATTGTTGTTAAACATTATATCACATAACCTCTGCCAGAGTGTCTATGTGGTACAGCAGATACATTATATCAGAAATATGTCACACATTTCTTAAAACAGGCACAGTATATGACACAAAACTTAGTTCATAAGTACAATATACAAACATGGTCATGGTCTCTTAAAGCATAAAAAGATACAAACAGGCTTATTTTGAGGTTCTGAAACACTTACTGCTGCTGTAGACGAGCTGCACAGAGCAGAGCAGCACCAGGAACAGAACAGCAGACAGAGTCTTCATGGTTCCCTCACTGGATCTCAGCTGGATGGATGCAGAGGCAGAAGGAAAGAGATGGACAGAGAGAGAGAGGAGCAGCCGTGTGCTGGAGGACAGAGAGGAGCTGAGTCTGGTCTGAGAGGCACCTCTGCTCTGTCTTATATAGAGGCAGAGCTGCATTACTTCTCTGAACCCAGCAGAACTTCCCTAATATTTCATTTTCTTAGAAGGAAAAGCTGATGAACAAGCAATTCTCTTTATTCCTTATTTTAGAGAAAACAGACCCAATACATCAGTGATGAAAATTTTCCCTGTAAAATTCTTGTTAAAAATAAACGGATTTAATTTTATTTGAAAATATCTATGCAAATCTCATTTGTTTGCATTTCATGCAGGTTTTTACTGGGTACTAATAATACATTTATCTTCACACTCCCCACGCATGACTTATGAGGCCTATTTTTAATTACAATTATACAACCTAACTGAATTAAAAATGTAAAAGCAACGACTGACATCATTGAATGATATACAAAAATATCTGATTATTCAGTTAATTGGTCCAAATCATCTATCCTTCCACTGTCTTCCAAAAGATGGGATGCGGCAGCCCATACTGCACCAATTCCAGTATGCAAGTGGTCATATCATATATTTAGGCAGTAAAATTTCCACCAGCCTGTCTGAACTTGCTAATTTGAATTATGTACCTCTATTCAGGACTATTATCGACAGCCTTGAATGCTGGATTTACCTTCCAATATCGCTCATTAGCTGGATTGCATTAATAAAAATGTCGGTTCTCCCAAAAATAAGTTACATATTTACAGTGATCTCATGTCAACCAACTTCAAATTGGCTTAAATCCTTAAACTCAGTTATATTATTATTTCTATTATTTCTAAGCTTAGAATCAAATTAATTACTCTTCAAAAACCCAAAGATCACTAAAAGCTCCCAACTTCCTCCATTACTTCATGGCTATTTGACTCTAGTGTATCATTAGATAACATGCACACACACATACACTCGCCTAAAGGATTATTAGGAACACCTGTTCAATTTCTCATTAATGCAATTATCTAATCAACCAATCACATGGCAGTTGCTTCAATGCATTTAGGGGTGTGGTCCTGGTCAAGACAATCTCCTGAACTCCAAACTGAATGTCAGAATGGGAAAGAAAGGTGATTTAAGCAATTTTGAGCGTGGCATGGTTGTTGGTGCCAGACGGGCCGGTCTGAGTATTTCACAATCTGCTCAGTTACTGGGATTTTCACGCACAACCATTTCTAGGGTTTACAAAGAATGGTGTGCAAAGGGAAAAACATCCAGTATGCGGCAGTCCTGTGGGCGAAAATGCCTTGTTGATGCTAGAGGTCAGAGGAGAATGGGCCGACTGATTCAAGCTGATAGAAGAGCAACTTTGACTGAAATAACCACTCGTTACAACCGAGGTATGCAGCAAAGCATTTGTGAAGCCACAACACGCACAACCTTGAGGCTGATGGGCTACAACAGCAGAAGACCCCACCGGGTACCACTCATCTCCACTACAAATAGGAAAAAGAGGCTCCAATTTGCACGAGCTCACCAAAATTGGACAGTTGAAGACTGGAAAAATGTTGCCTGGTCTGATGAGTCTCGATTTCTGTTGAGACATTCAAATGGTAGAGTCAGAATTTGGCATAAACAGAATTAGAACATGGATCCATCATGCCTTGTTACCACTGTGCAGGCTGGTGGTGGTGGTGTAATGGTGTGGGGGATGTTTTCTTGGCACACTTTAGGCCCCTTAGTGCCAATTGGGCATCGTTTAAATGCCACAGCCTACCTGAGCATTGTTTCTGACCATGTCCATCCCTTTATGACCAGCATGTACCCATCCTCTGATGGCTACTTCCAGCAGGATAATGCACCATGTCACAAAGCTCGAATCATTTCAAATTGGTTTCTTGAACATGACAATGAGTTCACTGTACTAAAATGCCCCCCACAGTCACCAGATCTCAACCCAATAGAGCATCTTTGGGATGTGGTGGAACGGGAGCTTCGTGTCCTGGATGTGCATCCCACAAATCTCCATCAACTGCAAGATGCTATCCTATCAATATGGGCCAACATTTCTAAAGAATGCTTTCAGCCCCTTGTTGAATCAATGCCACGTAGAATTAAGGCAGTTCTGAAGGCGAAAGGGGGTCAAACACCGTATTAGTATGGTGTTCCTAATAATCCTTTAGGTGAGTGTACACACACACACACATGTCGGGTAAACATATCTTTTTGGGGACCGCTCATTCATTTCTATGGGAAAAATGCTAACGCTAACTATGACAACCTTAACCCCTACCCAGCCCTAACCATAACCACAAGTAGCCAAGCAAAATACAAGAGTTTTTTAGTTTTTTTCATTGCAGTCACAGATTTTTATGAATTTTTTATGAAATGTATCATGTTGTGGGGACATTGTGTCCCCATAAGGTAAGGTATACCCACTCTCACAGACGCACACACAGACACTCACAGACACAGACACAGACACAGACAGACACACACACACACAAGCTGATAACCAACATAAACACTTACTTCCTTCAGTTTCTTTCTTTCTCTCCCTTATTCTGGCTTTGTCCTTATACATACTGTAGTGTCATTGTACCTCAAACCCACATTTGATTGTTCGTACTGTACATCTGTATGTGTTTGTGTCTCCATTGTTTAGTAAATCACTGGTGTCAATTAAAAAAATGTAAAATGATCCCAAAATCTTCCAGAGAAGATGATGACCGGAAGCTGTATTGAAAAGAATAATTTTTCAGATCAGATTTTTGTGTTCATGCGTATGCAGTAAGAACACCTTGGAAACATAATCCACACAATTGTTTTGCTGACCCGAGAAACCACTCATGCAAGAAGTAGCAAAGTAACACACATGTGAACACAAAGCTTTCAAGCACAATAACTTTGTCAAATTTCAATAATTTCTGTCTGTGAACAAGCTGGGATGAGACCAGACTGTGGTGACCAGAAAAACAAAGAACCAGCTGACAGGCTACTGGGTGAAAAATGTCTGTGTTTTTTTTCATAGAAAACCAACATCCTCTTATCACTCTAAGAAAAAGAAAGTCAGTACATTTGAGGTCAAACAAAGTGGAACCACGTCCAAGGCAAGGCACAGAAAGGATAGTGGCTATATGATATTTAATAAAAACTTTAATAATGTCAGTGTTAAATAATTATCCCTTTAGATATGTACCTTCAATGGCTATATAGGGTGATACTGAAATGATTCCATAATTGAAGGTACAAGAGCATATATTTGAAAATATATTTTTAAATAGTTTTGCGTTCCATGCAATACTTTTGTGATCCCTTGCAATAGTTTTGCGTTACTGAAAATGACTGTACTGTGTCCGTTTAAAGTACGAAACATAGAATTAATGGACTAATAAGTATAAACCTAAATGATACAGACATGTCCGGTTAAATATTCTTTAAGCATTGAACTATGAGGGACAATGCACACCATGTGTGTGTTTTTATACATATATATTAATAATTGTACTGTGTTCATTCACTGCCAGTGACTGTATACACAAAAGTGGGCAAGTGTTGAGGGAACACAAAGCTATTGTGAGGAATCCCCTCAAATTTCTGCACCAACACCATGCTGAGGCCTTCTTTGAATGCACTGGTCTGGACTGGTCATAGACAGGGATAGAGCCGCTTTTGGGCCTGGAACAAAGCTTCCATTTCCGAGATCCCTGGCCAGCCCATCTTGGTAAGGATATGAAGGGGAAAAGTTGAGTCTTCTATATCTCTTCAGCTTTACCAAGTAACCTGCATGGTTTTTAGCCAAGAAGGAGCTTGAATCAATGACGTGTCCTTGGGACATTACCTGAATTGGATCATATGACATGTGGAGGAGTTCATCAAACCAGCCTGCCTTATTCCTGAGAAAACCTCTCACAAGTTGTCCAGAACCTAATCAAATCCTTAGGTGTGCACTAGCAAACCATCTAGGTAGATAACACACCAGCTCCAGGGGATTCCTGCCTGCACCCACTGCAGAGGTCCAGGGAGCTAAACTAGCTGGAACCTATCAGTACATCAAGGGCATCATTGATTCAAGGTAAAAGATATGAGTCTGCGTAATGGCATTCAGGCTGAGGTGGGCCACACAGAACCGCCAGCTACCACCCTTCTGGACCAGGACAGCAGAGGCTGCTCAGAGGCTTGCAGACAGCTCTATGATTCCTGCTGCTGCCATTTCTTGGATCTTTTTCTCAGTGGCCTGCCTTTTCACCAGCTGCAGAAAATGGTGACACAGGTTGATTGGGGCAGCCTCACCGGTGTCTGTCCGGTATTTGACATTTGGTTGATCCAGGTGCAGTTCTCATCCCTGGCAGTGAAGATATCCCTGTGTGCTTGGAGTAGGTTCCACAATTGTTCCTTCTCTCTGTGGTCTAGCCCTATGCAGCTCCTTTCCCAGAGGGCCTCAACTGCCAGTTGTGTAACCTGCCCCTAACTGCATTTACCAGGGCTCCCCTGGGCCTCTGTATTTGGTGGTGGGTGCAGAGTTCGCACTATAGTTTGGGGGTGGGTTGCCATCCTGCCCTACCACTTCCTGTCTTCTCTGAAGTTGCTTGGCAGCTCAGACTGGCTCCAGAAGGGAATGGATCGGTTGTGAGGCTGTTGCTTGGAGCACTTTGGTTCTTCCTCAAAGAACCAACATGTTTGTCAAAAACAGGACTGATACCCTTGAATAACACAAAATCCAGACATTAGTACCAGTGACAGGTGTCTCTAAATGGCAGCAGTGTATCTATTTGTGAAAGGATGTTCTGAGCAGGATAATGCCTCATGCTATTTGAACAAGATTCTCACAGAACCAGTCAGTGGATATGATCCTGATTTCAGTTCACTCCAGTGGGCATTGACTAGATTTTACAGTAATTCAGTTAAACAAATGGAACAAACTATTGAGCCAACTTACCTCAAGAGATCTGATTTTAGTGAAACTGATTTTACACTTTAGAGAGATCAAGTAAATTTTAGTTGGCAATATAATAGACATGTTTGCATATGTAATAGACATGTTTGCAGGTAATAACTATTTTGTCAATATGTGCACTTCTCAGTAAACAGTAATTTTTCCATTCACTAAAAAAGTAAAGTGAGAGTAAATGTGTGTATTTCCTGTTCTGCCGATAGTGAGTGGAAAATCCCACAGGCAAAGAAAACATAAGAAGCAATTCTGAGTAAATACTGGTTACACACTGACCATGATAAAATAAAATGAAATCTACTCTTGAACTTCATTTTCATGGAAGAAAAAAGTGAGGAAGGAGCAGTTATTTCCTTTTCTTCCCCATTTCGAAGAAAACAGGCCTGATATGTCTGCTTTTGCAGACTGTGTTGTAAAATAATTTCCCCATCCTTTACTTCTTGACCTAAACTTGCTTGCATATCATCTACCTTTATTGGGGGGGGGGGCAGTTTATACATTTAACATTTACTATGAAAAGCCGGGTTTACTATGGTTTAAGGTCGGGGAACAAGACCCTCTGCTCACATCTAACCTTTCAGGTAAATTTTGGATCTATTTGCCATCTCAAAGAGTGACTCTTGAACTGTAAATTTCAGTCGATGACATCATCAAAGCTTGCAGTTGCTTATTTATGCAGCAAATTGCCATTATAATAGTATGGAAAAATGAAATGGTCATAATGACATGATTAGACCATCCTGTATATTAATATATACATTCAAAAACAAAGCTAGAACATGTTCATATGAATTAATTAATTTATTAAAGATTAATGCAGGGTGGCACATTGCAACAGTTATTGCATTTGCAATTAAAAAACATTCTGTGTGAATGTAACTATTAACAATGCCAATGAGTGCAATCCCAAGCGTTAGGCCCAGAGCACACCAGCTACGTGGCCTGTGCATCACTGCTATAAATAGCCAGAGAACTTGAAATAATAATACAACTCAATCGTAATAATAATCAGGTCAGGTTAGGTTGGGGAGTATGCACTGGTGCAGCTCATTGCTGCATGCACCACACGATGAAACTCCTTGGGATCCCAGTTGGGAACCCCACAGGCTGACCCGCAGTCCAGTCTCTCCTCTGGAAATGGCCATCAATCTACTACAGCCAGGTTTTACAGTCAGGGGCAGGGTCTGTTGGTTATTCCTCAGGTCCCGCAGTCACTGTCGGGACCGCAGCACCTGAGGTGGAGCCTGCCCATTCCTTGTCTCTCATTGCTGTTGGTGAGCCCACCATGGAGACAGAGCCCTCCAGCTCCCTGACACTCACTAACAAAAGGTGAGCCTGCCGCAGAGCCAGAATCCACCACCTCCTCTCTGCTCGCTGTTCCTTCACATGGTGAAGCTGTTTTGTTTGCTTGTTTGCTGCAGTTCAGCCCCCTGGCTCGCCGCAGCTTGCTGTAGTTCAGTGTACAAAACCATGTTTGATTTTGTCCATTTGTGCAGTGAAGTGCAATTAAAGAATCTGGAAGTGTAATAAAAGACAAAGGGGGGGGGGGGGGGGTGGAGGTAGTGGCAGTCTTTGATGTTGGGGGTGACTAATAGGATCAGTGTTACTATTTGCGGGACAGCAGAGTATTGAGAGCCTGTCTGCCTGGGGGAAGAAGCTGTTGCAGTGTCTGGCAGTGGCAGTCTGGATGCTCCTGAACCTTCTACCAGATGATGGGAGGGTGAGCAGTCCATGGGATGGGTGGGAGGGGTCTGTCACTAGGCTGACTGCAGGGCGGATGACGTTGCCTGTATGGTTTGGTTATGCATGGGATTGGAGCCCCAATGATCCTCCCTGCTGTCCTCACTGTCCAGTGCAGGGACTTGTGGTCAGCAATGCTGCAGATGGTCTCTCAGTAAATGTGGGGAGGACGTGTCCAACATTAATAAAACATTTCTATGAACATATTCCAGCTTTGTTTCTCAATGAATATATTAATTTACATGATGACCTAATCATGCCATTATGATAATTTCAATTTTCAATACTATTTTAATGATAATTTGCTGCACAAATAAGCAATTGCAAGGTTTGATGATGTCACCCCCCTAAATATTAAATTCAAAATAACTCTGAATTCCTCATTATCAGTGTTTGGGAAGTTACTCCATTACAGAGAAAGGTGAAAAGTTCAGGTCCATAAAGTACAAATCCAAATCAAGATTTTGTTTCAGCAAAACAGTGGAGAACTCTGTAACTGTGACACTTTTGAACTGGTTGGTTGAAACAAAACCTCTGGTCTGGATTTGTACTCTCTGGACCTGAACTTTCCACCTCTGTGTATAATGGATTACCTTTGTGAGTAACTTCCCCAACACTGAGAATGATTTCATATGGCAAACAGAACCACAATTTACCTTTAAAATGATTTGAGGTGAGCAGAGGGTCTTGTTCCCCAACCTTGAGCCATTCACACCCTCCCTGCTTTTCATTGTAAATGTAAAATGAATAATCTGCCCCCCAAATAAAGCCAAAGGATATGCAAACCAGTTCATGTTAAGGAGTAAAAGATGGGAAAATCATTTTACAACAGTCTGTAAAAGGCACTAAACATCCAAGAATTTAACAGGCATTTCAGGCCTGTTTTCTTCAAAATGGGGAAGTAATAGAAATAACTGTTCCTTCCTCACTTTTTTTCTTCCATGAAAATTAAGTTCAAGAGAAGTTCTGTTTCACTCAAGAAAGGCTGCCAGACGGCTAGCCCAGAGGGCTGGAATATAATCCGCGCATGCGCGAGTTCTGAGGTAGACCTATAACAAAACATTACTTACATGTGAGTGTGCACGTCACTGGATATAACTGTGAGCGTGGCACACGATCGTCCTCTTTTAATCCCTCACGCGATCTGATAAGGTAAGACTTGATCTCTGCTAGCGAGGTGCCTATTGACAGTCTACTGTCTGAGAGCCGGTAACTGTTGTTACTCCTCTCCAGGCTATAGTTCGCTACTTTGATCGCACTGCCTTATAAGTTAGCTATCGGCGCTTAGTAAGGTAAAGTTTATTCTCCCGTAACGGAGGATATTTTGCTCGGCTATTCCGTGCGTACATGTCTCCCCGAAAGGAGATCTAACGGTACGTTTCTGCGTAAGTTGATTTATGTTTTTGGACGTTTTTGCATAGAAGGGAGAAAAGAGAACCCAGAAGCGTTTTCTGGCTGTGTCTCTTGAAATTGCTGCTGGCACCATATCTGGTGCCATTATGTGGCTTGCTGGTACCGCTGTGGAGCTAATTCTCCCGTAGAGTGGACTGCCGCGATTCTCACTCTGTCGAGTGAGTCATTCGCCTGGCTTGTTAGCCCATTTGACAAAGAAGAGAACCTAGAGAAATCTCTCTGGCTGCATCTCTTGTCATTCTTGTTGCTAGCACCACACCTGGTGCCATTGTGTGGCGTGCTGGTACAGTCTCTGGTACCATTGCATTGTAGCTCTGTTGGTACCATATCTGGTACCATTCTAGCGGTGCTACTGGCTTAATATCTGGAATCATTCTGCATTCAGATATATATATATATATACATTATATGAAGAATTGTTGTTTGCCATTAGGCTATCATGCCTGGATTTCACAACTGCTCTAACTGCAAAAGCAGAATGCCAGTGGAAGATGGTCATACTCTTTGTGTGACATGTCTGGGCCCGGAGCATGCGATTGCTTCGAAGGCAGACCCTTCCAGCTGCCCAAACTGTCTTCCTTTCTCTGCACGTACTCTATTGAGTAGGGTAAATAAAGTTAGGGGGGACAAGGTGTCTACATCTTCCCGGGAGTCGTCCGAGATGAGTTCACAGCCGCCGTCTCAGCCCGCTTCTCAGGAGTCACGTGCCCACGAAGTGACGGGCACTGATCCGCCAACTTCAGGCAAAAAACACAGAAAGAGGAAACATGAGGCCTATGACGCTCTCGCCAATGCAATGGCCTCTCTGGTGAAAGAGGTTTCATCTTTGGCATCTAGCCAGCAGTGGGTGATGCAGCAACTCACTGAGCGACACACAGTCCCATCAGGGCACTCTGGTGAAGCATCTTCATCTCGGCAGCTGGTTTCCCAGGCTGCTGATGATGACGCGGAGCTGCTATCAGTGATGGCATCTGGTAACCTGGATGGTGAATGTATGGGCGACTTAGCAACATCTCCTCACCCTTCTGATCTGAGCTCAGGTCATGGCTCTTCCCTGCGGTCTGCTTCACCTGAGACATCTGGTGCTCTCTCTGGGGACGAATTCTTTGCCCTGATGTGTAGGGCCACTAAACGTCTCCATGTAGATATGCCTACGGCAACTGAAACCCAGTCTTCTCGGTTCGATAGGAAGAGAGAGGCAATGAATAAGCCATGTTCTCTCCCTGTTCTCCCAGACTTTGCTAGGGAAATGACATCTGTATGGGAGCACCCGGAGGTAGCTAACCCGCCTATGAGACAGTGGGCGCAGTTTGCCAACATCCAGGGAGCGGATGAGATAGGTTTTGGTGCTTATCCGGCGATGGATGACTCTATTGCTGCTCTCGTTCTCCCTCCCACAGCTCTTGTGGGGAAGGATCCTTCATGCCCAAATAAACAATGTCGCGCCACTGATAAATGGTTAAAGAAAACGTTCTACAATACAGCCTTCGGAGCACGCCTCATGAGCACAACATCCATGCTCACGCTGCATCAAATGGAGCTCATTGATGACCTCTCTGCTGCTCCCGCTCAGGAAGTGGTAGAGGAGCTAAGAAAGGTATCTGAGATCCTGGTGCACCTCGCCAGGGGTGCGGCGCACTCCAGTGGAAGGTCCATTGCATCACTGTGTATGGCACGAAGACACCTGTGGCTGGCTCAGTCAAAGCTTCCTGAGCCGGACAGGAACACGCTCATGAAGCTGCCTCTTACCCCTGGTTTCACCTTTGGCCCTGGAGCAGTTGACGTGCTTCACCGGGCCAAGGAATCTAGGGAATCCAAGAGGGAATGAGAACAGTTGATGCCAAGACCTCCGCCACCAAAACGCCAACGACCAGGCTGGGGCTATACACATAACCCCACATTGCCCTCTTCAAGGGGCCGTCCCAATATGCCGGTGAATGTGCAGAGACAACCTGTGCATGCCTCTGCTACGGTAAGCCGCCGCCCTGGGACTCTTGCTAGGCCTCGACAGCGTGGCAGCCACAGACCTCGCGCTGCTCATCCGACTGCTCCGCAGCCCTCTTCCTGACATTCGAGGGGCTCATCCTCATGCCTTCTCCCACACTCAGATACTGGTGTGGGAAACTTGTTCTCCCGGTCCTTGGGTACTTTCAACAATAAAGTTTGGTTACCGGCTGCAGTTCAGGCGCCGTCCGCCCTTGTTCAAGGGCACTTTGGTTTCTCAACAGCCAGACCCAAAGCGGCAGCTGGCCCTCCAAGAGGAGATAAACACTCTGTTAATGAAAGGGGCAATAAGGGAGGTAAATCACAGCGAACGGCTGAGTGGCTTTTATTCGAGCTATTTTCTGGTTCCAAAACGGGATGGTGGGTTTCGCCCAATACTGGACCTGAGGCCACTGAACCTTTACTTAAGACCACTGCGTTTCAAGATGTTATCACTGGCGCAGATCCTTCAGTCTATCCAGGCGGGGGATTGGTTCACAAGCATAGACCTCAGAGATGCCTACTTTCACATCTCAGTCCACCCCGATCATCGACAATTTCTCCGGTTTGCGCTAAAGGACAGAGCCTTCGAGTTCAATGTTCTTCCCTTTGGCCTGTCTCTATCGCCACGCACTTTTACAAAGTGCATGGACGCAGCCTTGAGCCCGCTGCGCCAGAAGGGCATCAGGGTGCTCAGTTATTTGGACGACTGGCTGATATGTTCGCCGTCGAGACAGCAAGCGGTGCTGGTCACATCGGTGGTGGTAGACCACTTACAGCAGTTGGGCCTGTCTCTCAATTCAGAGAAGGGCCAGCTGACTCCATCGCAACAAATCACCTTCCTTGGAGTAAAGCTGGACTCGGCTGCCATGTTAGCAGGTCTCTCAGACCACAGGGTTGTCAACCTCCGGCATTGCCTCTCACAGTTTCTGGGACGGAGCAGTGTTTGGGCCTACCAGTGTCAGAGGCTTTTGGGCCTAATGGCTGCTGCTTCCCAGGTGGTGCGCCTTGGCCTTCTACACATGAGGCCAGTGCAGAAATGGTATCTGTCCAGGACGCTCCACCCTGTGTGGGACAGGAACAAATATGTCGCTCTAACACCTGTGTGCTTAAGAGCTCTCCGATGGTGGAACATGTCCCGGAATCTGTACACAGGTGTGTGGTTAGGCAGAATCTACCGCCGCGAAGTTCTGACCACAGACGCTTCCCTGTCAGGTTGGGGGGCAGTCTGGAATGGTGTGGGAGCCCGGGGAGTCTGGCATCCACCGTGGGACACAGCCCATATCAATGTCCTCGAGCTGAGAACAATATATCTCGCTCTCCGTCATTTCTTAACAGTGCTTCAGAACAAGCATGTGCTAATTCGGACGGACAATATGTCAGCGATAGCTTACATAAATCGCCAGGGAGGTCTGAGGTCTCAGACCTTGCACAGCGTAGCCCGGGAACTCCTCCTTTGGGCAGACACCCGTTTTTGCTCGGTCAGAGCAGTCCACTTGCCAGGCGCTCTGAATTCCGCAGCAGATCTATTGTCAAGAGGCAAGCCACACCCAAGCAAATGGAGACTGCACCCAGCCACAGTGTGTCTGATTTGGGCTCGTTTTGGGAAGGCACACGTCGATCTTTTCGCCTCAAGGGAGTCCACACACTGCCCGCTTTGGTTCTCCTTAAGCCAAGACGACGCACCTCTAGGGGTGGACGCTCTGGCACACGAATGGCCCAAGGGTCTTCTGTATGCCTTCCCCCCCCCTTTCCCTGATTCCAGCGGTGCTGGAGAAGACAAGGAGGGAGAACCTGGATGTTCTGTTGGTGGCTCCACACCGCCCTCAGGCGACTTGGTTTGCGGAAGTTCAGATCCTCCTTTCAGGCAAGCCGTGGCAAATCCCGCTGAGGGAGGATCTATTGTCTCAAGCAAGGGGGGAGCTGTGGCACCCGACAACATCCGTTCTCAATCTGTGGGTTTGGCCGTTGAGAGGGACACTCTCCTCGCTCAAGGGTTATCCATTGCAGTAGTAAAGACTTTGCAGTGCGCTAGGGCCCCGTCAACAAGGGCACTATATTCTTACAGATGGGAAGTTTTCAAGACTTGGTGTGAACAGCGGCATGAGTGCCCCGGTCCTGCCCCCTGAGTTCAGTTCTGGAGTTTTTACAGGAACGGTTGGACCAGGGCAAGTCCCCTTCAACTTTGAAGGTCTTTCTTGCAGCGATATCAGCTTGCCATGAGAGAGTAGATGGGAAGGCACTCGGTGCTAACCCCTTGTCTATTCAGTTCATAAAAGGGGTTCAACGGCTTCGCCCCAGGAGGCTTCCCTCTGTGCCTGCATGGCAACTTAATGTTGTCCTTGATGCACTGCTGAAGCCTCCATTTGAGCCCATTGCGAACATTGACCTCAAGTGGCTTTCTCAGAAGGTGGCTTTCTTGCTGGCCATCACCTCGGCCAAGCGCGTTGGGGAGCTTCATGCACTGTCTGTGCATGCCGATTGCTTCCGTGTGAACCCGGATGGGGCTGGCGTTGTGCTACGTCCTAACCCGGCTTTCATGCCTAAGGTTCTTTCGGTGCGGAACTTGAATCAGGTGATTGTTTTGGACCCTTTTCACCCTCCTCCCTTTGAGTCAGAGGAGGATCGGACACTTCATACTCTGTGTCCTGTGCGGGCTCTCCTCTGTTATGTTGATCGAACAAAAAGTTTTCGTTTGACAGATCAGCTCTTTGTCTGCCATGGTGCTGGGCAGAGGGGTAAGGCCCTTTCTAAACAGAGGCTGTCACACTGGGTAGTTGACACTGTAGAGCAGGCTTACCAGCTTTCTGGTCTCCCATCTCCAGTGGCCACGGTTGCACACTCTACCCGGGGCGTTGCTACTTCTTGGGCTCTCCTTAAAGGGGTCCCCTTGCAGGATATTTGCCAGGCAGCCTGTTGGTCCTCGCCTTTGACCTTTGCACGGTTTCACAACCTGAATGTGGTATCTCCTTTGTCCTTCGGGAATGCTGTCTTGAGTTCCTGAGTTCAATCCTACGAAGTTTCATCTGACTTCATGCAGTTAGCCAATTCAGTCTTGTTGGCATAATGTTTGTATTTCAATGAAGGTCTTAAAGGCACTTTGTGTATTGTGTCGTTTGTACATCTGCTGTAATGATTGTCCTCCGCGACGTTGGGGTATACATATATTCCAGCCCTCTGGGCTAGCCGTCTGGCAGCCTTTCTTGAGTGAAACAGAACGTTGGGTTACGGATGTAACCTTGGTTCTGTGAAGGAAAGAAAGGCTGCCAGACTTTGTCGTCGCTCTGGTCTTCAGGATTTTATGAGGACGATCGTGTGCCACACACAGTTATATCCAGTGACGTGCACACTCACATGTAAGTAATGTTTTGTTATAGGTCTACCTCAGAACTCGCGCATGCGCGGATTATATTCCAGCCCTCTGGGCTAGCCGTCTGGCAGCCTTTCTTTCCTTCACAGAACCAAGATTACATCCGTAACCCAACGTTTTGTTGCATTGAATGTCATTCACTTTTTCATCATGGACAGTGTGTAACCAGAATCTACTCAGACTTGCTTCTTATGTTTGTTTTGGCTCTGGGATATGCGTCTCACTGTCAGAGGAACAGGAAAAACACACGTTTACTCTTACTTTAATTCTCATGTGAATGAAAAATTGTCTATTTATAGAGAGAGGTGCATATTAACATAATACTCATAATAATCATCTGAAAGAGAAGAAGGCGCTTCAAAAAAAAAAAAGTTTTTATCCTAAGGCAATCATGCTAGTGAATGCTGATCTAAATGCTGGTGTTATCAAAGAAAGGGTGTGTGGGGGGCACAGGTGGGGGGGTCAGAATGAATGTATGTGTGTTTATGTATTTATTAAGTTTTATATATATAAAACTGGCCTACATACATTTTAAACATCTTTAAACATTTTATTTTGTATTGGCAAGATACAATTTCTAGGATTAGCCATTAATATCTCCCTACATGGTAAAATCAGTTTCATTAAAATCAGGCTTCTTGTAGTAAGTTGGCTAAATAGCTTGTTCTATTTGTTAAACTGAGCTAATATCTTATCTTGCACAGCATTAAGCTAAATTCCTGATCCTGCTGGCTGAATGGTTCTAGTGGTACAAGGCATTATCTTGTTGAGAAAATCCGTTCACAAATAGATCCATTTGGAGACACATGATCAGTACTGATGTGCAGAACTTGTGTTATTCAAACGTTTCTTCCCCGTTTATAGACACGTCTTGATAAGCAGCTGTCAGTCTTCCTAACAGTGACCGATTCTGGGTTTAACATTATCCATATAGCACTTCTTATAGCATATTTCTTTTTTGACTGTAAATGTCTCTTCTGAGTAATATCCAGCATATACCAATAATACCCTTTTGTTTTTCAGAAAAAATAATAATAATGGAAACACAAGTATATAATATCTGTTATCTTTAAATAACAGAAAGACTACAGTGCTCGCTTTGCTGTCCTGAAAATGAATCCTGCATAGGAAATGGTCATTGAAGATATTACAGTAAGTCATTAAATTAAGGAAGCGCAAAATCACCATCTGCTCATTAGCTTTTCCTTTTAACAAAGTAAAGTCTTAGGGAAATTCCTTTGGGGTTCAGAGAAGTAATGCTGCTCTGCCTCTATATAAGACAGAGCAGAGGCGCCTCTCAGACCAGACTCAGCTCCTCTCTGTCCTCCAGCACACGGCTGCTCCTCTCTCTCTCTGTCCATCTCTTTCCTTCTGCCTCTGCATCCATCCAGCTGGGATCCAGTGAGGGAACCATGAAGACTCTGCCTGCTGTTCTGTTCCTGGTGCTGCTCTGCTCTGTGCAGCTCGTCTACAGCAGTAAGTGTCTCAGAACCTCGAAATAAGACTGTTTGCATCTTTATATGGTTTAGGAAAGATTCTGAGTGGTTAATGACTATTAGTATATTATACTTATGAAGTAAATTTTTGTGTAATACTGTGCCTGTTTTAATAAGTGTGTATGTAACATTTCTGATATAATGTGTCTATGCTGTACTATGTATAGTAATGCTGTACTATGTGGAAACTCTGGCAGGGGTTGTGCGATATGATTTTTAACAATTAAATTAACAATTAAAGTCAAAGTGAATGTATGTTTTTCGCAGATATACCAAGTCTTTCTGATTCTTGTTGTGTGGATTATTACAACAAAAGGATCCCACTGAATCAGATTGTCTCCTTCTATGATACCAGCAGCAGCTGCCCCAAAAGAGCATTAGTGTGAGTATTTATCTCTCATTAATATCATCTGCTGTTATCAGGAACACAATCACCGGCACCTGGATTATTAATCTAAGGCATGTAAACAGACCTTAATTTATATCCTCACTTCATAGGGCGCTTTTCCACCGCACAAAGTATGGTACTTTCGGTACTTTCGCTTTTCCATTGACTTCCGGTCGAGTACCAGTACCGAAATCTCGAGTACCGAAAATGCCAAACCAGTTGGGGTACTCCTTTGGTACTTCGGTACTTTGGGGTGGGACTTGCAAACGTATTTGCTGTCGATTGGTTATGCAAATAGCCTGCCGCTGAAACACAAAATACAACCGCCATCTTTTGAAACACACAGCGAACAGAGCGATCACAGCGAGAAACAAAATAAAAAGCAATAGAAACAAAAATATAAAAAAGTAAAATGGAAGGATGGACAAACGAGGAAACACAGGCTTTAATCGCCATATGGTCGGATGAACAGATCCAGTGGGATTTGGATGGCACGACTCCAAATAAAAAAGTTTTTGCCGTTCCCGGCAATTCAGTTTCCCTATGTTTCCCCTGTCGCGCGCTGATTTGTACACAGTTTAGCTGTTGTTTTCATGTCTTTTTACGAAGCTCTTGAGGTAAACAGGCCATATATTAATTTTAAAACATCACATCCCTTTTCTATGTTTTTTGTTTTTACAGATAATAAATGAAATTACTTAATTCTCTGGATAGAGATATTTCTTTATGAAAATGGTATAGTATTGCTTATAAGACTATATTATGCGTTACGATCTACTGTATTCACATGTAATAATGTACCTGAATGATTTTCAGACATTTCACATACCTCTTTGTTTTAATATTAGGGGAAACATTATTTCCTGATAGGAAGAAATGGGGCACACGCGAAACACCGAACAATGCCGCTTGAAAATCAAAAAACATAATTAAATAATTTGTTTGCTTTCAAAAAACTGAATTAGCAGTAAGTTAATTCTTACTGCTTTGATCGGCTTAGCCAAAGTAAGTGTACCTACGTAAATGTAATTGATGGCAGCATGATTAGGATTTTACTAAATCTTATACTGTGATAGAAGCTGTCATAACAATAAACCGCATTTTCCAGCCTCAACTGTTAGTTTTAATTTTGTGCTGTCAGTCAGGGGCGGTCACTGATGATGTCATTTGGCACCGGTACCATTTTTTACGCCAGTGGAAAACCGACGTGAAAGAAGTACCAAACTTTCGGCACTTCATGGAAGTACCGAAAGTACGGTACCTGGTGCGGTGGAAAAACGCCCATAGATCACAAACTCCAGTTAAACACAGCGAGACTTTATCACGCTGAATCTTAACTGATTTAATTTACTGATGCTAAAACACTTTCTAAAAGACCAGATTTATTGCTGTTGTGGCTCACATTCACGTTCATGATGTTACCCAGAAGGAAATGATCCTTCTGTTCATTTTTTTTTCAGATGATGTAATTACGCTTTCTGACTCTGCAGGTTTGTTACCAAGAGAAACCAGCACTTCTGTTTAAATCCAGAGCAGGCCTGGGTCAGTAACCATGTCAGTAAGCTGAACAACAGGAAGAGCACTGCCTCACAACAGCATCCACAAAAACAGCTGAGACCATCAGTGTGAGTCTGTGCTGCAGCCACTCCCCCTCACTCACTCTCTCTCGCCTGAATTCTAAACAGCTGCACTTCTGTCACATTCGCCTTGGAGGCGAGCAGGGAAGCAGGCGAGCGAAGCCAGGAAGCCCGGTAAAGGGGTTTATTGGGTAAACGGAGAACAGGCACGGACATCCACGGACAATACAATGACAAGTCTGGGGAAGACTGACTCAGACGAGGACTAAATACAAAAGACGGGCTAGACATAACAGGACACAGGTGATCACGATCAGGGCTGAACACGAGGTAACGAGGTGGGCGTGGCACACATCAGGAGCGGACGGAACGGGGTGTGACAACTTCATTCCTAGTTACTGACAGATGTGCTTCATCTCCTTAACTAACTAGCCTATGAAACTGGTTTGGCCAGTCTGCTCTGTGTGAGGAGTTGCTGATGAAGGTCTGGTTCCTGAGCGCTTCTCTGGCCTGTGGTCCCCTGAGTGTTTGAGCTCCCTTCACTGTTGTTGCACACGTGTGTTTCTCCTGTGGCCTGTACTACGAAGGGGGTTTAACCAAATCAGACTTAACCCCGAGGTAATTTGCGAACGCGAGGTTAACAAAATCATGTTGACTCCATCGGGGCTAATTAGTACTACGACGCCAGTTAAGAAGCATTGGAGTTTGTGCGCGTTCACATATATGGAGCACGTTCGGCAACGCAAGGCACCGTTTGACTCATAGCGCGATCTCCATATGTTTCACGGAGGAAGACTGCATGCTAATTATGCAGCGTTATGAGGAGTTTAAATCAACCCTTTAAAGAAAGTCCAATACCACTGCAGGTAACAAAAGCAGGCAGGCTTGTTGGCAACGTATTGACGACAAAGAAAATGCATACGTACATTTTCACGGTCATAAAACGTGGTCTAAAATATCCCGAGTATGACAATGTAGTGTTTTCTGAAAAGAATTGAAATACTGTTAATAAATACAGAGGCTAACAGATGCGACACAATTCAGAAGTCACCTATTATATGCTGCTAAGTAATATAATGCTCCCTGAAGTTCCATTACTATATGTTACTCATAATGAAACCTAATGTTAACAATAACTGATCCGATTTCAAATGCAATAGTAGTGGAAAGCGTTCGTCGCAGCAAGTCAAGATGAAATATAGAAACATCATGTCAAGTGGTAGGGCTATGTATTTATATTTCTACTCATTATGAAAGATTTGTTGTGTCTAGCCTTCACTAATAGCGTGTTTCTATGTTTTACAGCTAATAATAAAAGGTGTCTGTTAATATGACACTTAATAGAAGGTGAGCCACTGTTTAACAAACAATTAAATGATTTACAACAGGACAAAACGGAAAAAAAGAAGCATATGTGTAGTGAGAAAACGACTTGGAACCTGTCACCGTGGTTAAGTTAACTGAATATCGAATATGAGGCTTTCTGGCTTTAATATCTTTACGGAATTAAGGTGGCCGTTTTTAATGACAGAATTGTGATGTCCAGTACACAGACATCGATGCACACCGATTATTTTTCCGCTTCAAAACATTTTGTGATTTGTGCCAAATCATGTTAATCGCTAATATAATATAGGCCCTTTCAGTTGTAATGATATATGGTGGTTTAGTATTTTGGGCTCATGGCGACTGTTGCACACCCCTTTGTTTCCCAGATTGCTTTACATGCAAATTTTAATAAATTTTTGTATCCGTATACTGTGCAGTCGACAATACATGAATGGGTTAATATCTTTAAAACTAGACAAGACAGGCACATCTAGTGAAGTGTGCTTTGATCAGTGGACAACAGGGAACAATGCACACCCCTTGGGTTTTCAGAATAACTTTCTCTGTAACAGTTATTAATGAATACATTGAATGCATATTATATGCCATTGCTCCATTTCATACATATTAACAGAGAGAGCCCCTCACGATTCGCGCGCCAATGTGGTACGGATCATCCAGGTACGCCGGCATTGTTTTCGGAGAAATTGTAGTGGGAGGGGCGGTGCTCATATAGGGCTGGCTTACGCAGAAACCTCGACTTAAACAAGAACAAAAACTGCTCGGAGCAGTTTTGAGACTTAGGGTAAATTGCCATAGCAACATGTCTCGACTAAAACCTACCCACCTTTCGTAGTACGGGTTAATCGCGAAGTTACACCACACGTCATCAAGTTACTCGCAAAGTTACCCCGATAAGCCAGTTACCCCGCTTCGTAGTACAGGCCACTGATCTCCAACCCAGCAAGAGTGTGTGTTTTGAACTAGCCTGGTCCATAGCAGGCTAACTGTGAAGTTTAATTTATCAGTGCTTACAAAGAATTACCTCCTGCTGGAAACATACTCCCAAAAATCAGTTCTATCAAATGGCACGCATCTCCAAAGATTATATACCAATTTTAAAAACATGAATTCAGACCTTTTCCTGACAATGCATCCAATCATGAATTTACTTCAGTTCCAAAGTAAAAAAAAAAACACACATTTAAAAAACATGATAAGAATGTCATATCGTTATTTGTCTTCAAAAGGTAATATGTCAGACCCATTGTTAAAAAAACTTCTTTGGAATGTCAGACCAATGTTCAGCTCTTTCCAAACTGGGCATTACATTTTGAAAGACAACACTGAATCAAACCTTCTCAGCAATGTTTCTAAGCCACTATAACACCCTTTCAAGCAACGCATGTCACATCATAAGGAGTCACTGTTATGGCATTTGGCACAACATTTATCTGTACACATGTAAGAAGTCCTGTCAGCAAGGTTAGCACAAGCACTATTTCGGCTAAGTCCGCCATTGCTCAAACTCGCCTAATGTATACAGCAAACAGCGCACGCTCTGACGTTAAACAAAGTAGACAACGGCGCACAATCTGACATTTCGAGCAAAAACTCTGTTTTCCCTGACTACATGTTGACGCTGAAAACGGAGTTTCTTAAAATCTTCACCCTGGGTGGAGTTCAGTGACCTGAGACGCCATTTACATGTGGACAAAAGCCCAAGACGTATAGAAAAAGGTACGTTATAAAAATACCTGTGTACGTGTGGACAAGGCATCAGGCAGGTACTGAAATACACTGAATACAAAGACTAACACGGGGCAGTTGTGGCTAAACAAAGCTAGTGGCAGCAAGGAACAGGTGAGGACAATGCAATCAATTAATCAATTAAGGCACAGGACAACAGGTGGAATTAATTACAAACACACAACATACAAACACCTCCTTCTCCAGTTACTTGATCTTTAGCTGCAATTTTCTCATTTTTTAATTTCTTGTGTTCCATGTCCACTTGCTGGCTTTCAATACCAACAAGTAGGGGACAGACATCTGAGGAAAAAGACATGAAAGAATGGCTGATAATGTAGTTGGTGTCATGCCCCGATCGTCCGCTCCTTTCGTGTGCCACGCCCCCTCATTAACCCCATGTGGATTCCCCGTGTTTATCAGCTGTTTCTGGTTACTGTCATTAGTGCAATGTATTTAGTCCGCGTTTTAGTTTGTTTCCCCAGTCTGGTCATTGATGTAATGTCAATCTGCCTTGCTGCATGTTCCTTCGTGTTCGCTCCCATTAAACCCCGCATCTTCCCTGATCCTGTCTCCTCGCCTCTGCGTTCTTGGCCAGCGCGTAACAGAATGACCGGACTCCCGAAACCAAGACCAGGTACTTCGCCGGCGTACCCGCTGAGGGACGATCTTCCCGGGATTCCCAGGATGATCCCGGCGAATTTCGCGTTCTGCGACCCCAGTCTGTACTGGCCGGATGCCGACCGGCAACCGAAGCAGGCCCCTGAGGTGCCTGGCCGCACAGCCGCAGCAAGGCGGAAGAAGCGGAGAGGCAGAAAACGGGAAGACACGCCTGAGGTCTGTTTAAGGGCCGTCTCTATTTCCGCCGCTTACCCTGCTGTGCGCTGGGAAAATCCTCGCCCGATTCTCCACCCGGCGGTGTTCACTTCGCTGCCCAAGCCAGCTTTTCCCTTCCACGGGACGCGCCTAGCCCTTAAAGGGGCCAGGTCCATTAAGGATGCTATCCCGCGGGTTCCGTGATTTCGGAAGCGGGCAGCGCCCCCCGTGGTTCCTGAGGCTGCAGCGCCCCCCGTGGTTCCTGAGGCTGCAGCGCCCCCCGTGGTTCCTGAGGCTGCAGCGCCCCCCGTGGTTCCTGAGGCTGCAGCGCCACCCATGGTTCCTAAGCCACGGCCCCGCCTGGAGACAGCTAGGAGGTTTTTTTACCCTCCAAGGGCTGTACTGGTGGGTGGTAGGGGAACCTGCAGTGAGAGACTCCCCGGAGGTGGTCAAACTCACGGAGCAGCTGCGGAGGGAGTTCGCAGCAGTGACCCCTGAGTCCCCGCTCCAGCAGCTGGTTATTCCAGAGGAGACTGTGAGGGAGTTGCTCCGTTTGCGTTCGGAGCTGACTCCTCCAGAAGCTCCTGTAGCACCCCCCGATGTTCCTGTGCCGCCTGCAGCGCCCCCCTAGGTTCCTGTGCCGCCTGCAGCGCCCCCCGAGGTGCCTGCTCCAGCTGCACTACCCCCTGCTGGCCTGGAGTGGGTGCCCCCAGCCCAGTCCCCTGTGCAGCCTCCAGTGCTCCCCGTGACTACAGTGCTCCCCGTGACTCCCGCGCCTGCTGAGGCGCCCCCAGTGACTCCCGTGCCTGCTGAGGCTCTGCCTGAGGCTGCCGCTCTGCCTGCGGCCCTGCCTGTCCAGCCCGGCTCGCCCGCGGCCCCTGAGCTCTCAGCTCAGCCCCCCACGACTCCCAATGCTCCTGTCCCCGAGGAGGTCCCTGACTGCTGCCCTGATGCTCCTCCCTCCATAGTGGAGGGGGAGCTTGAGTGGGACCCCTTGGGGATTGCCTTGGTTTCCCCCGTGGTTTCCCCTGTGACTCCACCACCGTCACCCCTGTGTGACAGACCCTGGCCGGATCCCCGCCTGTCAGTCTCCCGGAAAGGGCGGGGGCACCTGCGCCGGGCCCGGGAGCCGCCTGCCCTGCCCCCTGGCTCGCCCGTTCGGATCCTGGCTGTGGCTCGGTGGCTGCCTGCGGGTCCTCCGGCTCTGGATCGGCGGTCCCCTCCAGGCCCCCCCTCGGTGCCGGTCCTCGGCGTTGCCTTCGGCACCGTGTCGGCCGCCTCTGGGCCCCCCTACTCTGGCGGGGTGTCGGACGACGCCTTTGCCGGCTCCGGCTTCCCCTCCTCCTGCTTCCCCCTCCTACCTGCCTCCGCTGGTGGTCCCTCCTGCTCCCTCCTTGTCCCCTCCGGCTCTCCCTCGTCCCATTCCCTCAGCCCCTGTGGCGTTCCCTCCGGCTCCAGCCTTCCTCTCGCCTGCAGTCCCTCCGGCCGCTGCCCGCCTGGGTTCTTTCGGGCGCCCCTTGTTCCTCCGCCCTCTGTGTCTCCTCTGTTCCCTCCTCGTCCCTTTGTCCCGCCTGTTTCTGCTCCTTGTCCCTCTGTTCCTCCTGTGGGTCCTGTGTTCACTCCTGGCCCTTTTGTTCCGCCGTTCGGTGTTCCTTTTGTGCCCCCGGTGTCTCCCTTCCTGGTCTGTCCGCTTTCCCTGTGGTTTGTCGGTGGTTGTCTGTGTTGCTGTCCTTGTGTCTGTTCTGCATGCCTGTCTTGTTCCCTGTGCCCCATTGAGTTTTTTTTGCTTTTGTCTCTCCAGGTCCCGTGTCCCTGGTCTCATCGCGTCCGTCGCCTCCCCTGGGGTGCGCCCGGAGTGCGCGCCTTTGGGGGGGGTTGCTGTCATGCTCCGATCGTCCGCTCCTTTCGTGTGCCACGCCCCCTCATTAACCCCATGTGGATTCCCCGTGTTTATCAGCTGTTTCCTGTTACTGTCATTAGTGCAATGTATTTAGTCTGCGTTTCAGTTTGTTTCCCCAGTCCGGTCATTGATGTAACGTTAATCTGCCTTGCTGCATGTTCCTTCATGTTCGCTCCCATTAAACCCCGCATCTTCCCTGATCCTGTCTCCTCGCCTCTGCGTTCTTGGCCAGCGCGTAACAGTTGGCAACAGAAATAATATTAGTTACTCATTTAATTTCTTCCTGCTGATGCACATCCAGGCTCCTGCTGAAAGGTGTATGTTTCACACAATTTGAAGAATAGACATTTAATATTTCATGTCACCTCTAGGGGTGACATGGTGGTGCAGTGGTTGGCACTATCACTTCACACCTCTGGAACCTGGGTTTTAGTCTCCACCAGGTTCCATGTGTGTGGAGTTTGCATGTTCTCTCCATGTCATCCTGGGGTTTCCTCCGGGTACTCCGGTTTTCCCCCACAGCCCAAAAACATGCTTAGGCTAAGTGGGGATGCCAAATTGTCCATAGGTGTGCGTGGGTGAGTGAATGGTGTGTGAGTGTGCCCTGTGATGGGTTGGCACCCCATCCTGGGTTGTTCCATGCCTTGTGCCTGTAGCCCCGGGATAGGCTCTGGACCCCCCACAACCTTAAGCAGGATAAGCGATTTCAGAAAATGAATGGGTGGATGTTACCTCTGCCATTTCAGTGACCGGTGACTACTGCAATTGTAAATGCAACAGAAATTGCATGAAATGCACAGTGTTTCTGCAAAATTACTTATCACACATGGGTCAGATAAGACTTAGGCATCTTCATCTGTGGGGTCTAGTAGAGATATACTGGCCTTTACCATGGTGATGGAGTTAATTATTCGAGCTTCTCGATGGGTGGTTGGAGGTGAACGCCTGAAGAGGGCATTTATGGATGACATGACGACTATAACATTGACTAAGGCATGCACCAGACGCCTGCTGGATGAACTCCAGGGTAACATCAAGTAGGCACCAATGGAGATTAAACCAGACAAATCCCAAGGTATCTCCATCGTCAAGGGCCAGCTCACCAATGTGAGGTTCCATATTAACGATGTGCCGATACCAATGATTCAGGAAAAGCCCATCAAAAGCCTTGGAAGATGGTACAATGCAGAGCTTAAAGACTCCGAACAGGTGGAACAACTCAGGAAGCACACCATCAGTGACCTAAAGCAAATAAACAGCACTGCTGTCCCAGGGAAGCAGAAGCTCTGGTGCTTTCAGTTTGGACTGTTGCCTCGCCTCATGTGGCCAATTTCCATCTATGAGGTCACCCTATCCCATGCCAAGCGGCTAGAGAGGCTGGTGAATGCCCAGGTGTGGAACTGGCTTGGACTACCCAGATGCCTCAGTAGCATAGGCCTGTACGGCAATGGAGCTCTCTCTCTCCCAATCTCAAGCCTGGTGGAAGAGTATAAATGCTCCAAAGCAAGGCTTGAAATGACCCTCACAGAATCCCGGGATCCTTTGATTAGAGGTGCTGCCCCCATTCTGGCAACAGGGAGGAAGTGGAGGCCAGGAGTAGCTGTGGCACAGGCAAAGACCATCCTGAGACATCGGGACATAGTGGGCCAAGTCCAAATTGGCACAGGGGGCCTAGGACTGGGAACAACAACACCCACATGGCAGAAGTCTACAGCAGTAGAACACCGGCGCCTGGTGATAGAGGAGGTGTGACACCAGGAGGAAGTAGGCAGATGTGCTAGGGTCGTGTCCCAAGCCAAGCAAGACTGCTGGATGAAGTGGGATGGCGTGGAGAGGAGAAAGATAACCTGGAGCGAGCTTTGGAACATGGAGTCTAATATGTTGAGCTTTACCATCAGAGCCACATATGATGTCCTGCCCTCTCCAACAAACTTAAATCTTTGGTTTGGGAGAGGATCTGGCCTGTCTCCAGTGTGCTGCCCCAGCAACCCTAAAACACATCCTGGTGGGTTGTAAGACGAGCCTTACTCAAGGCAGATACAACTGGCGCCACAACCAAGTGCTAAGGTGCTTGGCAGCTGCACTAGAGGCCAAAAGGGTGGCCACCAATGCTATGCCTGTGGAAATTGGAACTGCCTTTTGGCTACAGACATCTTTCGTCTGGGAGGTGTAGAAGCAGCAGGCCAAAAGAACATCTCCAGACTCAGGTCCACTGAATGCAGCCCGAGATTGGGAAATGTAGGTGGACCTAAATCAGAGGCTCACTTTCCCACCTGAAATCGCAGCAACCAACCTGCGGCCAGACCTAGTGCTTTGGTCCAAATCCTGTCGACGTGTCTTTATTGTGAAGCTGACAATCCCATGGGAGGAAGCAATCGATGAGGCATTCGAAAGGAAAAAGATGCGATATGCAAACCTGGCAGCTGATACAGAGGACGGCCAGTAGAGGTGGGTTGCGGGGGCTTTGTAGCTAGATCCACCACAAGGCTACTGAAGGAGGTGGGAGTTAGAGGGCAGGCTCAGCAGAAGAGAATCAAGGAGCTTGCAGATACTGCCATAAGAAGCAGCCATTGACTGTGGCTGAAGAGGAAGGAGAATGGCCGAAACACCCAATGACCCCGGGGTACACAACTGACGATGTGTCGTACTGGAGGCAGAGCATCCTCAAATGAAAACCCATGAGGTCACCTACCTAAGAGGAAATCGCCATACAGTACTGATCATCAAGGAATTTTAACACCTAGTCCTAGTAGACATATATACACTGTGTGCAGAATTATTAAGTAAGTACTATTCCTGGAGATCATCTTTAGCTGGGTAGACTTATGGTAAAGTTGGGTAGACTTATAAAAATGATTTCAGAAGCTTTCTTGTGTACAAAGTAAATTTATTTAGAGAGAAGATGTTACATTTGACTTTCACAAACAAACATAAAAGAAAAAGGCTTGATTATCAGTGTGCAGAATTATTAGGCAATCAGAAACTAAGTGGATTTTCTTTCTTCACCATCAACAGAGTCTTAGAAGTCTTAAAGCACTTATGTAAGTCGCTCTGGCTAAGGGCGTCTGCCAAATGCTGTAAATGTAAATCAACAGAAATAATAATAAGAAACAATTTTTGTTATTCAGTACATATAAGGAATAATAAGCTATCAGTCATTCTATACAGCATACTTCACCCAGTTTAATGCCCAGTATAGCCAACTTTCTTCTCAGTGACCACCATGAGCCTGTTTCCCACTGAACCAGTCAGGTTTTTGATTTGATCCTGTCCTATATTAGCTGAGCCAGCTAGGACCACCTCCCAGACGCTGCTCTGAGAAGGGTACTGTGTGCTACCTTGATAAATCTCACACTTTGGTAAGGCCCAGTAGTTCTCAGTGGGGTTGAGTCAGGTAATGAAAGGGGGGAGGTCATAATTCAATCACGTTTCAAGCCTTTCTAGGCCAATATATGAAATACTTTGATGCATAGGGAGGGACATTGTCCTGCAGGAATATCATAACCTCTTAGAAAGCTGCTGACGTCTTCCTGTGCCAGTGTTTGAAGGCGGTATCTTCTAGAAACTGGCAGTAGACACTATGGTTGATTTTTACAGTCTGCAAGTCAGAAAGGTCTGACAAGTTCATCACTGATAATTGCCGTCCATGTCATCTCTCCTCCACCACCTTGTTGGTGCTTGAAGAGGATCTCAATCCACTGGCCCATCCATCTGCTCCATCGAGTCACTTTAATCTCATCTGTCCCCAATACCTTTGTACCATCAGTCTTGAGATGTGTCCGTGCCCATTCTTACAATGTTATACCTTACATGCCTTATTGAGTGGAGGCCATGTTTCAGCGTTTAAGACCTTAGGAATGTCACACAGCACACTGCACCTAAAACGTCTGGAGATTCTGTTTAGATTGCAGTTTTGAAAAATGATGGCATTTGATGCTCAAGAGTCTCTGAAAGTCTCCCATTTAATTTGACACAGAACTTTGGCAGTTTATGTGTGTCATCTTCTCTCTAAAAGCCTCTTCAGTCCTCTTTGGCTGTTGGCAACAAAACACTTGATTGTACAGTGATCACATTTCAAAAGTCGTTTTGCATCCCTCTGACTGGTACTTTACTATTTTGTTTTTTTCCTGCTCTCTGTAAGGTCCTCTTTGGCCCATTTCAATAGTAATAATAATTTGCTTAATAATTCTGCACAGGAAAGTATCAATGTTTTCCTGTTTTTATCCAAACAGAAAGTATTCAGACCAAATACTAAACATTTTGCTGTTCTTAAACAGTTGATTCTTAATTAGAGATTCATCTGGACTCAACGTATTGCTTGGTTGAGAAGATACAAGTGAAATACACACTTGCCTAATAATTCTGCACACTGTGTAGAGTGTCCAGTCAGTGAAAGGTAGGCCTATCGTTAGTCTTTACCACTCAGAGACTGATACTTTTTGAGGAAAATCAGTAGACAATACCTTCTACATATTACACCTTGAGGAATGAGATGAGATGATGTAACCTCCCCCCCCCCATTCCCTCTATCAGTGGGCACCCCTGGTTGCAGCTTAAGACCAGCTCCTCTGCAGGTGTGAAGTCCTCAGGTGGGGGGCCCCCACCAGTAGCAGTGGCATCAGTCTTTTTGGTAGCTAAAGTGATACAAATTTAAAGAGCAACTACTATTCAAATGAATAAACCCAACATTTCTTCACAGGCTACTTACTACTTTGTAAAATGTTTTTGTATTTTATTTTTACTTGACTATTGAATCTGCTCCTGTTTAGAAAATGAAGAGAAATATGAATATAAGGCAAGATAAAAGGTAACTGTAGCCTGCTGCTCCACGTATCTTTCTCATAAGTATCTAACTAGGTTATATGTGTGATCTGCTGGAAGTACATATTCATATTATATTGTGCCTGTAGAAACTAACTAGCACTATATACAGGTAGCACTATTCAAGACATCCAAAGCGCTTTACAGAACCAATGGGGAGCCACTTCAACCACGACTGCTGTGTGGCCCCCACCTGGATGATGTGATGGCAGCCATTCTGCACCAATACGCTCACCAGACAGTAGCTAATGTGGTGAAGGGGCAGGAGAGAATTCACCAATTAGACATAGGAGATGATTAGGAGGCCAGATTTGAAAGAGCCACAGTAGGTAGTTTTAATTAGGACATTGGGCTTGGTGATCCAGGAAAGATTTCCAGTGATGTCGACAACCAGAGAAGTTTTATTGTGGTCCAAAGATAACTAGCTGGAAGGATATCGGGTGAGAAATGTGCATCCATGTCTTTCAGAAAACTGATTTGCTTTCATCACTCTGAAAAGGACAGCAGCAGCTATCAGTGCTTCTGTTCCCTGTAAATGAATGTCAGATCACTGACCCACATGTACAAACAACCTGTCACCATGGCCAAAGACTTTTGCTGTCTGATATGACAGCATTTCTGGAATGCGGGGGTTCCAGGGAGATGTGAGAATTACATTGTTCACAACGTGAGTTCTTCTAACAATCTAATTAGAAGGTCAGTGAGGCACATGGGAGATGGTTAAGTGTGAACAGCTGTGAGGGTTCAGGGGCCAATGGAGCAATGGGAACAAAAGAACAGAGGAATTGGAGGGGGAGTTTGAGGGGCTACAGAGCTGGGAGAACAAGAGTGGTCTCAGCCTTGGCCTTATGGGTGTAAAAAGGGGCATTCCTCTGGTTTTCTTTCTTTTATTATTTTTTTAATTATCATACAGTTTAAGAGATGGCACAAGCAGGGCTTTTTAGAGATTAAAACAGTGCATCTGGAGATTAGGTCGTTTCAAATGTTCAAAACATCGCATAACAGTGACATCTAGTGGCCAAATGGTGCACAATAGCGCCCGATTTTGTGGGCAACCTAGATCTGAATAAGAGGCTTGTTATGACTCCATTACAAACAGTGCCGGGGAGAAACACGTGGAAAAAACCGAATGGCTGTAGTGTGCTTAAGGGAATATTAAAGAAACATTGATTTAATGACATTACCTTGTACTTGTAAAGCTACTTATTAGGGTTTTTTTGCAGTGAGAATTTTCTTTTTTTCTTATCCTACATTGTCCAGTGTGCTGGGGGAATGCTGTAACCCAGGGGAGGGAGTGTGACTTAGTGACAGTGTGAGGTTGCCTAGTGTGTGGCTGGGGTTAGGGTTAGGGTTAGGGTTAGGGCCATATGCGCACCTGCCCTGGGGATTATCTGTATTATCTGAATATAGAGTGTTTTATATTCCTGCACATTGTCCTGTGTTCATGGAGATCATCAAGGTGGAATTCTGTCTTTCAGGCAAGAATAATCCCCCCATGGTGGAATAGTGGATCCACTGGCCTAAAAGCAAGACCTGAGGTACTCGATTAGGGAATCATCATTTGTCTGGTAACTGTAACAGTCACTAATTAACCTGCCCATGGATCTGGGATCCAGCATGGATCTTTGATACAAACACCTATAACGATGTGTAAAACCTCATTTTTCTGGACAGGACAGGAGGGTCAGATGAGTTAAAATGTTTGCATCAGGAAAAGATGGGAAGGCAATCAGAGTCATATTTTAAATGTCCTCTTTCTAATTTTAACTAGTATAGTGTAAACCAGTGTTTCCCAAACCTGTCCTCAGGGCAAACCCACCAGAGCCAGACCATTACTTGCACACCCTCTCTTCTGCTAACACACTTACTTATTACCTAATGAAATGAGTTACCATTGTGTACAGAGGCCTGTGCCCCAACTTCTATGGTAATGATGGTGATCTGGTGTGTCAAAAGTAGCCCTTTTGTCCAGACATATGAGAAATGAGTGACACAACGTAAAAACACCATTAAAACCCCCAACCCTGGAAGTGTGAAGCACCATGCCACCCCTAAGCACATGGTAATCCATCCATCCATGCAGCCATTAATTTATTTTTATTCTGGTCAGGGTTACAGGGAGGTCTGGAGCCTGTCCCAGGCAGCCTGAGTCACAAGGCAGAGGTACCCCTTGGATAAGATACTAGTTCTACAGAAACAGACATCGCAGATTGATTTTTTTTTTATGTGGAAATTCTGAACCATCTGACATCAGGAGATTCATCTCTTTTGATGAATCCTTCAATGTCAGACTGGAGGTTGGTGCTGTGATTGATAATCACGGTTGTTTTTCTGAATGTTGTTGCCAGTGGTTTAGCTGTTATCCATTTTAGTGGTATAGTTACTGACCCAGGCCTCCTCTGGATTTACACAGAAGGACCCGTTTCTCTTGGTTACAAACTTGCAGACAATGAAAAAGAATACTTACATAGTCTGAAGGAATTAGACAATATTGTTTGGCTGAGAACATCAGTCATGAGAAGCAAATTTACATGCATTAAACTTAACATCCATGTGCATAACTGAGTGTTGGTTATTTGTACATCTAGGTTGCCCAACCCTGCTCCTGGAGATCTACCATCCTGCAGAGTTTTGGTGCAGCCCTGATTTAACAGACCTGATACAGATAATCAGGCCCTTCACTAATACCTCAGTATTAGAGCCAGCTTAGCTTCAACATAGCTGACTAATACTGAGATGCTACTGAATTGCCTGATTGTAGTATGGTCATTTAATTTTTTGGTGTCTTATAAAATTCAGCAAACAGGTATATTTTGAGATTTTGGTCATAGAAACTCACGTTCAGGCGCGGTGCGCAGAACGGGGAAGTAGGAGAGGGAGACGTAGGACTTGGGCATACAGGTTTTAATGGAGACGGGGAGTAGGGACATTCAGCAAGCACGGACAGGCAGCACAATACCAAGAGACTTCAATGACGGATCTAAGGAGACAGACTGAACGCGGACTTAAATACACAGGATGAATTGAAATAACAGAAAACAGCTGGTCACAATCAGGATTGCACACATGGTAAATGAGGGGGCGTGGCACACAGGCGTATCAGATGAGCAGGGTATCACAGAAACATAAAAAAGTATTTTCTTTCAAATATATAGGTAGAAATTAAGATATTTTTAGAGCTTTGTAAGGAGAAACAAAAGGATAATTTAAAAATAACAAGAGCGACTGACTCTAGTGTCTGAGTCTCGAACCAGTGCTGATCACCCACCCATTTGCAAATAGCGGTGTTCATATGATAATGATACGATAATCCCGCGGTTGTTACTGGGTCAAGAAAATGTGTGAAAACTCCCATAAACAAGAGCACATGTCTGGGTTTTCTTTAGACTGATTCAGGGCTGCAGCCTTTCATTTTGTGATATGAGAGAGTTTTCACTGAGGAAATGCGGTACAAATACATAGCTTCAGTTCATAGATAAATGTGAATTTGCATTAACAGTAACTTTGTAAATTATAAATGTCACTTGTTTTCTAATTTTGATTGCTTCTGTCACGTCCCTCCGTCCAGCCCTCTCATGTGCCACGCCCACCTTGTTATCCTCGTGTGAATTCCCAATGTATCAGCTGTCCTGCGTTCATTCTGATGTCATGTCCTTGGATTTGTTTCCTCGCTCCCCGCTCATGCACGGATTATAACAGCTACTGTAAAAACTAGTCTTTAAATACTAGGGATGCAACGGTACTCGGTAAAATACCGGACCGTTCGGTACACGCTGCACGGTCCGGTACGCCCTTGTGAACCGCGGTATTTCGGTTTTACACTTCCTTTTGAAAATGGTGCTTAATGCTTATCCGGCTACTTTTAAGCAGTAAGCGCAAATGAGCGAAAGCCCTCCACCGTAAGTTATTGTCCGTTCATTTTTCTCTTGAAACTCGGAAATTCCAAGTTGAGTGACATCACGTCCATCGAGCTACCCACATCTCGGAACAAACCTGGCTGCCTCCATGAACACGTTGCTGTTTCAGATTTCAACCAAACTGGTCCCAATCGTATGTGCCGTGTGAAAATACAGCGCCCACTTATTAAATAGCAGCATAAAATGAATTCAAAGTGCTACATATGAAACGCATATGGGTGTTAGCCGCTGAGAACCTGAATTTATTCAGCACAATCTTGAAATGCGTTATCTGGCTGGCGGGGCTGACTAAGTACGTGCAGCTTTGTCGCGGAGTCATCAAACGCTCCACCTTCTGTTAACATGAGAAACATGAGCTTGAGCACTATACAGTGATCACGTTAAGGCAAAAACTAAGAGATATAACTCAGAAAAATAACAATACAGACAACTTTTAAACGGCACAAACTATTGCGATCGGTTTGGTCGAAATCAGACGCAAATGGGAGGGGGGACAACATTTCAAACATTAATATCTCAGAAACTAAAGCAGCACAAAGGACAGTTTTAACGGCGCCCAAACCAGCACAAACGCAGTACATACGATTGCAATCGGTTTGGTGGAAATCAGACACAAATGGGGGGCCAACTTCATGCTGATGACGTCACCATGTAAACACACATTTATATCTCAGAAACTAAAACAGCACAAACAAAAATTTTAACGGCACAATCCGGCACAAACGCGGCACATACGATTGAGACCAGTTTGGTTGAAATCTGAAACATATGGGGGGGCCAACTTCACGCAGGTACCTTACCAGATTTTTTTGCAAGTATAAGATTACAGAGCAATTGTTTTATTTAACTCACATCACATATCGGTAGACATGGCAATTTCAAATCATCAAAACAATTTTAAAACAAACAATGTTTCGAAACGGTTCGAAAAGTTTCGAAACACAGCCTGCTAGCAAAAACCGGAACTGCAGCTACTGTATAGCAAACGCGGCAGAATAAAAACCTACTGCTGCAAGTTTCGAATGTCACACAGCTCGAACTGTCAAAAATGTCCATAATACAATATAACTTCTTTTTGATTATTTTTATATTCTGTCATAGGTATCCTATATCTGCAATTAGTGTACGTGTGATAATTTTTTTTCCAACCGTAATTCAACTATAGTACGAATCATACAAACGTTAGATTATTAATGTCTTTTGTGTATGGATGCGAAACCTCTCTTGCACTAATATCAGAAGCAGAGAAGAGGATGTTAGCAATATTATGAACAAGTCTGCACGTCCACTTCAGTGGCCTCTATAATGGAGCATATTTAGCCACCGGCTCCTTCCACCATGCTGTGCTAAAAATGCCACTGGGGATTATCGCTGCCCGAAGCCGTCAGACAACTGGTGACCGACATCACACTTTCTCCAGACGTTACACTCTCCATGCATAGCCATAATACGTCAGGAAGCATCCTCTCTTGTTATAATACAATCCGGTGCCTTGTGTTCTAACTGCGCGTAATTTATTTGCAGATGATTATTATTCTCATCTTTAAATATTCACGTTTAGTCTCACATTCTGCTCCTCAAGATTTTACATCCATTTGTGTACTATGTACTTTTTAAATCTGCTGCAGTATGTTTACTTTGCTGGCACCAGGTGTACAACCTTCTTCGCTCGCTTTGAAGTGCAAAATAGCACCAGTGCTCAGAAGACCCCTCCCTCTCCTGATGACCAGGTGATGACTCTGTCCCCAGACAGTGTGAGGAGATCCCTCAGCAGGGTCAACGCACGCAAAGCTCCGGGTCCTGACAACATTCCTGGTCGCGTACTGAGAGACTGTGCAGTGGAACTCACTGATGTCTTTAACATGTCACTGAACCAGGCTGTCATCCCCACTTGTTTCAAAACCACCACCATTATTCCAGTCCCAAAAAAGTCATCTCCCTCCTGTTTTAACAACTACTGTCCTGTTGCACTTACTCCAATCCTCATGAAGTGCTTTGAACGACTAGTCTTGAAGCACATTAAGTCTGTCCTGCCCCCCTCCTTGGACCCCTTCCAGTTTGCGTATCGGCCCAACCGCTCGACGATGACGCCATCCTCACTGCACTCCATTCAGCACTCACACATCTGGATAAAAAAGACTCATACGTCCGAATGCTGTTCATAGACTTCAGTTCAGCATTTAACACTATAATCCCCCAACAGCTCAGTCAAAAACTGGTCCAGCTGGGGCTCAACACCTCACTGTGTAACTGGTTGTTGGATTTCCTTACAGGAAGACCACAAGCAGTACGGGCCGGCAGTAACACATCCAGCACCATCATTCTTAACACGGGAACCCCTCAGGGATGTGTGTTGAGCCCCCTCCTCTTTAGCCTTGTCTTGTCTGGTCACCCTAGTCTATGCGTACTCTAGCTTTTTCATTTATGTTTCTAACTGAATCTAAGCAAAACCTTGATATTATACCTACTACTGTATATGTCCCTCTCTATACTTATCCCTAAATCACACTAACTGCTAACCTGTTTCACTAATACAACTGGATTTAAAATAATAATAATCGCCAAACTGCTCGCTCAAACCAAAACGCCACAAACAACCAACACGCACCGATTTTTTCCGGGGTTTTTTTTTTTTATAGGTTTTTTTCTCCTGCCGTGAACAATGACACGGCGGTCACGTGACTGATGTTTCGAAACACTATGTAAACTGTATCGAGACCAGAAGTTTCAGACATCTTCGGAATGGATCGATCCTGTGTGCTGAAATTGCCCATTTTTACATATCGGAAAAGAGCTTAAAATTGTATGGACTGTATTTGCTGGAAATAGGATTTGACTTAAAATATTAACTTTAAGTAAAAATCACTTGTATAATTGGCATAAATAATGCAATGGCGGTATGCTTACGAAAAGCATATTATGTTAGCAACCTACACCTTTAAGAACCATGCAGCTGAATAAAAAAAATTGTATTATTATCTCACGTTAGAAAAAAGAACTTCAAGAACAGCTCATGCAAGAAATATTTATTCATACTTGGAGATAAACTGAATACATGAATTCCATGCAAGCAAACAAGTATTAAGACATCTGTACAGTATATTACCCAAGCAAATGAATATAAATATATTATGCATATATCTGACAAGAATAAAGGTAGAAATTGAGACAAAACACAAAACATGCTAAAATATTGGCTGATGTGAACAATCTGACATCAGGAGTTTCATCTCCTCCTCTGGTCAGTCCTTCAGTGTCAGACTGGAGGTTGGTGCTGTGACTGATGGTCTCGGCTGTTTTTGTGGATGTCAGTCAGTGGTCTTCCTGTTGTCCAGCTTACTGGCATGGTTACTGACCCAGGCCTCCTCTGGATTTACACAGAAAGACTGGTTTCTTTTGGTCACAATCCTGTAGACAATCAAAAAGAAAATTTACATCATCCAACAGACAATGCACATGTTCCAGATAACATATGATATCAATGAGAAATAAACACTCACACTAATGCGTTTAGGGGGCAGGAGGGGTTAGTCTTGTAGAAGGAGGCAATGTGACTCAGTGGGATCCTTTTGTTGTAATAATCCACACAACAGGAAGCAGCAAGACCTGGTGCATCTATGGAAAACAGACATTCACTTTAATTGTTCTTAAACTTTATATCACATAACCTCTGCCAGAGTGTTTACGTGGTACAGCAGATACATTATATCAGAAATATGTCACACATTTATTAAAACAGACACAGTATATGACACAAAACGTAGTTCATAAGTACAATATCCAAACATGGTCATGGTCTCTTAAAGCATATAAAGATGCAAACAGTCTTATTTTGAGGTTCTGAGGCACTTACTGCTGTAGACAAGCTGCACAGAGCAGAGCAGCACCAGGAACAGAACAGCAGACAGAGTCTTCATGGTTCCCTCACAGTCCTTCAGTGTCAGACTGGAGGTTGGTGCCGTGATTGATGGTCTCAGCTGTTTTTGTGGATGTCAGTCAGTGGTCTTCCTGTTGTTCAGCTTGCTGACATGGTTACTGACCCAGGCCTCCTTTGGATTTACACAGAAAGACCGGTTTCTCTTGGTAACAAACCTGCAAAGAGTCAGAAAGTGTAATTACATCATCTGGAAAAAAATGAACAGAAGGATCATTTCCTTCTGGGTAACATCATGAATGTGAATGTGAGCAATAAATCTGGTCTTTTAGAAAGTGTTTCAGCATCAGTAAATTAAATCAGTTAAGATTCAGCATGATAAAGTGTCGTCGTGTTTAACTGGAGTTTGTGATCTATCAAATGAGGATATAAATTAAGGTCTGTTTACATGCCTTAGATTAATAATCCAGGTGCCGGTGATTGTGTTCCTGATAACAGCAGATGATATTAAAGAGAGAAAAATACTCACACTAATGCTCTTTTGGGACAGCTGCTGCTGGTCTCAGAGAAGGAGACAATCTCATTCAGTTTGATCCTTTTGTTGTAATAATCCACACAACAGGAAACAACAAGACCTGATGGATCTATGAAAAACAGACATTTACTTTGACTTTAATTGATAAAAATCATATTGCACAACCCCTGCCAGAGTTTCCACATAGTACAGCATTACTATACATAGTACAGAATAGACACATTATATCAGAAATGTTACATACACACTTATTAACACAGGCACAGTATTACACAAAAATTTACTTCATAAATATAATCTACAAATAGTCATTAACCACTCAGAATCTCTCCTAAACCATATAAAGATGCAAACAGTCTAATTATGAGGTTCTGAGATACTTACTGCTGTAGACGAGCTGCACAGAGCAGAGCAGCACCAGGAACAGAACAGCAGACAGAGTCTTCATGGTTCCCTCACTGGATCCCAGCTGGATGGATGCAGAGGCAGAAGGAAAGAGATGGACAGAGAGAGAGGAGCAGCCGTGTGCTGAAGGACAGAGAGGAGCTGAGTCTGGTCTGAGAGGCGCCTCTGCTCTGTCTTATATAGAGGCAGAGCTGCATTACTTCTCTGAACGCAGCAGAACTTCCCTAATATTTCACTTTCTTATAAGGAAAAGCTGATGAACATGCAGTTCTCTTTATTCCTTATTTTAGAGAAAATAGACCCAATACATCAGTGATGAAAATTTTCAAAATTCTTGTTAAAAAATAAACGGATTTAATTTATTTGAAAATATCTATTGAAATCTCATTTGTTTTTTACTAGGTACTAATAATATATTTATCTTCACACTCAGCACCATGACTTATAAGGCCTTTTTAAAAAAATTTTGTGTCCTGTCCGGCAGCTTTAGCAAGCAGAATAATGGTCTGAATGCACTGCTGTGTCAGACATATTTGCTTTACCATGAGGGGCTCTATAAACTCTGTATAGGCCCTTCATGTTGGTCAGTTTCTTTTTATTTGTATATTCATTGTATTTTATTTTTAACACATAAAATATTTCAGTTGCTGAGCTGCCCGGAAGGGAGTGATAGATTAGGAGGAAAATGTGTGAAGAAAAGGGGTAGGGAGAGAGATTAAAAAGGAGGGAAGAGGGAAAAAAAACAAAAGGGGAGACAACAGTGGGAGAGAGAGGCTAAGAAAGACAGGAGTAACGTAAAAAGCACATAACAAGGCAAAAAAAAAAACAAAAAAAAGGCATTTGAAATTCAACCAAAAATGCATAAATACAAAGACACAACCGGAAATAAAGAAAATAAAACAGATATACAGACATACAGAATTGTTACGTGTGCTTGGAAGGGAGCGTGTAAGTGTATTTGCATGTGTGTTCATCTGTGTGGGGGAGGTATGTGAACACGTACAGTATGCGTGTGTTGGGTGCGTGTGAATTTCTCCATGGAATGCACTTGATAGCGAGGGTGGGGGGCCGCAACCACACCCCACAAGAGCCAGAGGTCAGCGGAGACAGGCCCAGGAGACCCAAGGCGTCCGCAGCCCCCCAAGAGCACGGAACAGCCAAGGCCCCACATCCCTACGACAGCCGGGTCCCCACCCCAGCAGGAGGAGGAGGGAGGACCCAGGTGTAGCCCCCGCAGACCAAAGGGCACGAGCCCCAGAGAACCAGAGGCAACAGGCAGCCGACCCCGCGAGGGGGACGACCGCTCCTGCACGGGCCAGGGCCAGGGCCCCAGAGAGCCCCACTTGCGCCGGAGAGGCCCGAGCCCCCCCCCGGGCCACCACCTGGGGAGGAGGGCCAGCAACCATACCAAGGAAGCAGCCACGCCCGGGAAGGAGCAGCTAGCCCCAGACCCAGGCCCACACCGCCCACACAGACACCTCGCAGACACACCTCTCAGCCATACACATAGACCATACACCCACTCACACAACATACACAGACACATACACAGAGACAAAAAGACATAAGCCCATCCACTCCGGACCGCCCTCCGCCATGTGGGGGAACGGACGCCACCCCCCAGCGCCAGCCGCAACCGCAGCGTGCCGCCAGCCGGACGAGTGCCGAGTGCCCCCCCACCATCGCGGGCAGGGAGATCGGTGTAGGAAGACCCGCCCACTCTCCTCCCCCACGCACCTGTGTGAGAGGTGGAGTGTTGGATGCATGTGTTGGTGATTGTGAGTGTATGTGGTATACGGGATGAGTATGACTGTTGAGAAACTTAAGATGGATTTAAAATTGATGGGGTAAGCGTGGAGGAGCACTGCTTGCAAAAAGCTCTCCTCCCCATCACAAGACCCTCAATGTATATGGTGTGAGTAAAATTGAGGGGCGGGCAGCAGTGAAGAGGTGAGTGAGACCACCTCAGCGGCCCCACCCACCAACCTCTAGGTAGTGCCCCCACCCCTCAAGGCCCTGTGTGTATACCGATATGTGGTGACTAAAGTGCAATTAAAACAAGGGGAGGCAGAGGGCCGCGCAGCACAGCGAGTAAGGCCATGTGAATTGCCCCCCTCACCACAGCGTGTGCGGCACATACCCACCCCGTTCCTACATGTGTGCGTGGTATGCTATGTTAGTGAGAGGGGAGAGGGGCTGTCCCCAGCCCGGGATCGAGACATGCCACCCCCCAAACAGCGCAGGCTGGCCCCCCAGACACGGACCAACCCCCTCCCCCCCCCCCGGCGGTGCCCCGGAGGGAGCACAGGCCACCCCCGCGCAGGAAGGCACCCACCAAGGAAACGGCCAGGCCCCGGGCACCAGAGCTCCAGACCCACCACCCAAGCCCGCACCGAAGAGGCCAACCACCCATCCCAGGGCCAGCCCCTTGCCACCACTGGCACCCCAGACCCCACGCCCCATGACTGCCAGGCAGCACCCGCCCAAGCCCCCCCCACCACCACCAGCCAGGGCAAACACCCAGACATCACAGGACAGCAGCCACAGCCCCCCCAGCTCCAAGAGGCCACTAACCGCCCATAGCCCGGGGGCCCAACCACGCCACCCGCCAGAATCACGAGGAGACGAGACCACAGCCGACCACCCCACCTACGTAATGGAATTGGCCAGAGTGGACCAGAGAGAATCCAATTCGCCCAATTGATTTTTTTGGAGGGAATCAGACATTCTCTCCAGACTTATGTGGTGTAGAATTAAATTTCTATACCTTGAATGTTGGATATACCTTCCAATATCGCTCATTAGCTGGATTGGATTAATAAAAATGTCGGTTCCATATTTACAGTGATCTCATGTCAACCAACTTCAAATTGGATTAAATCCTTCAACTCAGTTATATTATTATGATTTATATCATTTCTAAGCTTAGAATCAAACTGGATGGAGTTAAATAGCAAAACAGTTGAAGAGGCATGGGAATTTTTTAAAAGCACATTGTTGCAAGTGCAAGAGGAGTTCATACCTGTTTCCAGCAAAACTAAATCTAGGAAACGACAACCAAGGTGGTTTACTAAGGAAATTAAGAATAAAGTCAAGAGGAAACGGGCTCTGTTCCACAATTGGAAAATATAAATATCAAAATTAAGCAGGAGTGTCTAAGTCTACAGGTAGAGTTAAAAAATAACATTAGACTGTCCAAGAGGGATGTAGAAAGAAAAATGGCATTGGAGGCTAAGGATGACAATAAAAGTTTCTTCCAATATTTTAACTCCAAAAGAGCTCTAAAAGCTGAAATCACTAATTTGCAGGATAGTAAGGGCCTTATAATTGAAAATGAAATTGATATAGTAAATGAGTTTAATGATTATTTTTCACGGGTTTTCACAGTAGAGAACACAAGTAACTTACCACCAATTAGTACGAATTCAGCGTCGTCTATGACCAATATATGTATAACTGAGACTGATGTGGTACAAAGCCTAGCTAAACTCAAAATAAATAAATCTCAGGGCCCTGATGCCATCTTACCTATATTTTTAAAAGAGATGAGGAATATTATTAGCCAACCTTTAACTTTAATATTCCAGAAATCGTTATCTGCGGGTGTGGTACCTTCAGATTGGAAGCATGCTAATATAACACCCATATTCAAAAAAGGGGATAGAAGTAATCCAGCAAACTATAGGCCAATCAGTTTAACTAGCATTACTGGAAAAATAATGGAAGCTATAAACCAAGTGAAATCGATAGATTACCTGGATGCAAATAACATTCTGAGGGATAGCCAACATGGTTTTAGAAGAGGTAGATCCTGTTTAACGAATCTACTTGAGTTCTTTGAGGAAGCTACAACTGAAATTGATCAGAAAAAGGCCTACGATGTGATCTACGTAGATTTCCAGAAGGCCTTTGATGTTGTCCCCCACAAACGGCTCTTGCTGAAGCTCAAAGCTACAGGGATTTTAGGAACTGTGGCAGCTTGGATCGAAAACTGGTTACCTGACAGGAAGCAGTGAGTAGTTATTAGAGGCACAATGTCACAGTGACACCAATACATTCAGTAAACTGGTTAAATTTGCAGACGACACCAAGGTGGGTGGTGTAGCTGATACTGATCTAGCAGCAGAGAGGCTACAGTGGGATCTGGATTTAATTAGCGACTGGACTGATACTTGGCAGATGAAATTTAACACAGATAAATGTAAGGTAATCCATGCAGGGAGCAGAAATATTGTTGTGTTCTGTACATTCACCAATAGGTGGCGACAGAGGGCAAGGTTTGCTCGCTGTGTGTGCTTCCCCAGAAGAAGAATACAGAGAGACTTAAAAATTTTGTTTGATTTTGTTACTCCTTACCCTGCTTTTACCACTCCAGTCAGTTACCACGCAACATAACAAATATAAAGTACAGATATTTTATGGGTTCCACTGAAATAAAGGTAGCTGATTACGAGAAAGATCTCGGTGTGTATGTTGATGCTTCCATGTCCCACTCTCGCTAGTGTGGGGAAGCAATAAAAAAGCCCAATTGAATGTTGGGTTATATCTGTAGGTGTGTGGAGTTTAAGTCAAGGGAGGTGATGTTACATTTATATAATTCCTTGGTAAGACCCTAGAATATTGTGTGCAGGTTTGGTCACCATACCTTAAGAAGTACATTGCTGCCTTAGAAAAGGTGCAATGGAGAGCTACGAGAATGATTCCCGGTCTTAGAGGAATGTCTTATGAGGAAAGGTTAGCTGAGCTGAATCTGTTTAGCCTTGAGCAAAGGAGGTTAAGGGGGGACATGATCCAGGTCTATAAGATTCTAACGGGTCTGGATGCTGTTTAGCCAAATGGCTTTTTCAATATTAGTTTAAATACTAGAACTCGTGGCCATAAGTGGAAATTAGCGGGAGAACATTTTAAAACAAATTTGAGGAAGCAGTTCTTTACACAACGTGTAGTTAGAGTATGGAATAGTCTTCCTGCTAGTGTAGCGGAAGCTAAAACCCTGGGTTCCTTTAAATCAGAGCTAGATAAGATTTTAACAAATCTGAGCTATTAGTTAAGTTCTCCCCAAACGAGCTTGATGGGTCGAATGGCCCCCTCTCGTTTGTAAATTTCTTATGTTCTTATGTTCAAATTAACTTCTCTTCAAAAACCCAAAGATCACGGCAGTCTAAAAGCTCCCAACTTCCTCCATTACTTCTTGGTTAATCGAATCCAGTGTATCATTAGATAACATGCGCGCGCACACACACACACACACACACACACACACAAACACACACACACGTAGGGTAAACATATCCTTATGGGGACCGCTCATTCATTTCTATGGGAAAAATGCTAACGCTAACTATGACAACCTTAACCCCTACCCAGCCCTAACCATAACCACAAGTAGCCAAGCAAAATACCAGAGTTTTTGCATTTTTAGTTTTTTCATTGCAGTCTCAGATTTTTTTAAAAGTTTTATGAAATTTATCACTTTGTTGGGACATTGTCCCCCCACACTCTAAAAAACGCTGGGTTGTTTTTTCAACCCATATGCTGGGTTGAGACTGCTGGGTAACAAAGTTGGGTTGATTTAACCCAATTTGGGTTGAAAATCGGTCTTGAACTATAACCCAGCAGTGCTGGGTTGGGAACGCGGACGTGAAAGAGAGCACGCACGTCACGTCAACATCCAGGGACATCAGCGAGAGTTGACGGAGTTTTGCGCCGTCTTTAGAGGGAAGCCAGTGAAATTCTGTCTGAAACGTAAGTTATTCAGTGTGTATTTAACAATGTTCATAATAAATAAAACATTTGCTTTACTGTATAATATATATACACGCAAATTTTAGGCTTTCGGTCAGTTGAACTGAGATTACCTAACGACTAAGCGACGGCCGTGCTCCGCCATAACGTAAAATTTTTAAATATTACTTTTGTATATGTTAGATACGGTTTTGATATAGCGGAGTTTACTTAACTAATTTGATTTTGTCAGCACATCCACATAAATTTCCCGCTCTGCTTGTAAGGTACATTTCGTTCAATTCGTTTGACTTAGTTGTACATTCGACAGCAAACGATGTTAATTTACTACGAACATGTAATTTCTTTAATCCTGTAAATGGTTTGATGCAGGCGGGAATGTCTGAGCTCAGCTCAGGCTAAAGGAGGCTTGAAACTAAGCATAAGGCCATGGTCAGTGTTTAACTAATGCTGATAGCTTGGTGTGTTATGGTCTTTAATGCTCCTAAAGGTTTTTTAGGTGTTCTGAAGGTAGCTCTAAGGATATTTAACTTTTACACATTTTTGAGTTCTTAATGAATCTATACCATTTCTTTTTTATTTATTTTTCCTTTTTTCAGATTGGGACCAATATGGCTGAGTACCTTCGTTCAGAAGAGTCCATTGAATTTTCTTATGTTCTCATGCTTGGAGACAACCACTGCTTTCAAGCCTTTGCTATAATAAATGGCACAGCATTTGAGCAAAGTACATTACTTGCTGCAGTGGACGTTTGAAATGTTTTCATATTTTAAATACATATTTTCTTGGAAGTAAATTTGACTTCAGTCACTTTATATCTCAGGATATATTGATGTTTGCACATAATTGTTAATGGGAAAGTTATCAAATGTTTTCCTATTTTTTCTTAATCTTAAATTTGTATTTTCTTAAGTTTTTTTTTTTGTTTGTTTTTTCAGTCAGTTTGATGCCGTTTCATTATTACTTCTACATATTTTTTCAGTTGATGATTTATATATATCAGGATATGTTAATGTTTATGCACAAATTTGTATTTTAAAGTTAATCTTTCTGACTTCAGTCAGTTAGATGCTTTTTCATTATTACTTCTACATACTTTTATTTTTCCTCTACTCTGCAATTACATTGCAATTGATTCTTACTGATGATTCCTGTATATCTCAGGATATATTAATGTTTATGCATGATGTAAATGTTATGAAAAGTTTTCATATTTCAAATTGTGTTTTTCTAAAGTTAATTTGTCTGACTTCAGTCTGATGCATTGTTACTGACTTCAGTCACAGTGTTTCTGTGATAGTTTGATACATTTTAATAGAAATTGTCTTAATGCTGAGGTGGAGATGGGAAAATGTCTTAAATTCATATGGACACATTTTTTACATGTTTTGTCATAAATAAAATTCCATTACTGAAGTATGTATTGCTGTAGAATTGTTTTTATTTTAGTAATTTTAATCACCAAAGTTTCTAGATTAAATTTCTGACCCATTTTGGGTTACATTCAACCCAGCAGTGTAGTCATTTTTAACTAATAGTTGGGTTAAAAATCACAACCCAGCATGCTGGGTTAAACGTGTAACCCAACTTGTTGGGTCAAAATAACCCAGCGTTGGGTTAGTCCCTTTTTTACCCAGCGCTGGGTTACCAAAATAACCCAAATTGGGTTGTTTTTAACCCAGCAGTTTTTAGAGTGCATAAGGTAAGGTATACCCGCTCTCACAGACACACACACAGACACTCACAGACACAGACACAGACAGACAGACACACACACAAGCTGATAACCAACATAAACACTTACTTCTTTCAGTCTCTTTCTTTCTCTCCCTTATTCTGGCTTTGTCCTTATACATAGTGTCATTGTACCTCAAACCCACATTTGATTGTTGGTACATCTGTATGTGTTTGCATCTCCATTGTTTAGTAAATCACTGGTGTCAATTAAAAAAATGTAAAATGATCCCAAAATCTTCCGGAGAAGATGATGACCAGAAGCTGTATTGAAAAGAATAATTTTTCAGATCAGATTTCTGTGTTCATGCGTATGCAGTAAGAACACCTTGGAAACATAATCCACAGAATTGTTTTGCTGACCTGAGAAACCACTCATGCAAGAAGCAGCAAAGTAACACACATGTGAACACAAAGCTTTCAAGCACAATAACTTTGTCAAATTTCAATAATTTCTGTCTGTGAACAAGCTGGGATGAGACCAGACTGTGGTGATCAGAAAAACAAAGAACCAGCTGACAGGCTACTGGGTGAAAAAAGTCTGTGTTTTTTTCATAGAAAACCAACATTCTCTTATCACTCTAAGAAAAAGAAAGTCAGTACATTTGAGGCCAAACTACCTGGAACCACCTCCAAGGCAAGGCACAGAAAGGATACTGGCTGTATGATATTTAATAGAAACTTTAATAATGTCAGTGTTAAATGATAATTATCCCTTTAGATATGTACCTTCAATTATTTTGTTATTTTTATTTTTATTGCCCACCACCACCACCCCCCCTCTTCGGAGGACAACTTTATTTTACATTAAATTAAAGAGCAAAGAGTGTGGCCACTCCGAACTCACCCGTCCTAGTACCGTGATTATAAATTTTTTTAATTAAAAGGGGGGGGGGGGGGGATACAGAAACAACAATCGTAACAATAAAAGACATTAATCACCATGGGGGGGGGAACAAAGGTATACAGAAATAATAATAATAATAATGAAGGCGTGATGGAGAAAATTAAATGTAGACCATAAGAAACATAACACTCATTACAAGGACATCAAACAACAAAAAATATAACAATAACAATATCAATACTACTAATAATAATAATGTTACAAATAGATATTATATATATGTAGCATACACACACGTGATCCTACCCATGTACATGTATATTTCAATTCCTATATCTACAGTATAACATACGCTAAAAAGTAATAATAATAATGATATTGATCGCTCAACCTCGTTGATACTGAAATGATTACGTAATTGAAGGTACAAGAGCAGAACCCCCATTAGGGCTGTCACTTTAAAAAAAAAAATCAAGTTCAAACGAATTTCAACACAGAATCATTCTTATCAGTATTTTATTAACAGCCCATATAAGGTCACATTTGTATGGTGCCCCTAAGAGGTCAGGGTGGGAAAATATATTTTTTGATAGTTTTGTGTTCCATGCAATACTCTTGTGATCCCTTGCAATAGTTTTGCGTTACTGATAATGACTGTACTGTGTCCGTTTAAAGTACGAAACATAGAATTAATGGACAAATAAGTATAAACCTAAATGATACAGACATGTCAGGTTAAGTGTTCTTTAAGCATTGAACTATAAGGGACAATGCACACCATGTAACTTTCATATGTGTGTTTTTATACATATTTATTAATAATTGCACTGTGTTAATTCACTGCCAGTGACTCTACACACAAAAGTGCGCAAGTATAGAGGGAACACAAAGCTATTGTGAGGAATCCCATCAAATTTCTGCACCAACACCATGCTGAGGCCTTTGAATGCACTGGTCTGGACAGTCTATGGGCAGAGTCATAGCCAGGGATAGAGCCGCTTTTGGGCCTGGAACAAAGCTTCCATTTCCGAGATCCCTGGCCAGCCCATCTTGGTAAGGATATGAAGGAGGAAGGTTGAGTCTTCCATATCTCTTCAGCTTTACCAAGTAACCTGCATGGTTGTAAGCCAAGAAGGAGCTTGAATCAATTACGTGTCCTTGGAACATTTCCTGAATTGGAGCATATGACATGTGGAGGAGTTCATCAAGCCAGCCTGCCTTATTCCTGAGAAAACCTCTCACAAGTTGTCCAGAACCTAATCAAATCCTGAGGTTTGCACTAGCAAACCATCTAGGTAGATATCACACGAGCTCCAGGGGATTCCTGCCTGCACCCACTGCAGAGGTCCAGGGAGCTAAACTAGCTGGAACCTATCAGTGCATCAAGGGCATCATTGATTCAAGGTAAAGGATATGAGTCTGCGTAATGGCATTCAGGCTGAGGTGGGCCACACAGAACCGCCAGCTACCACCCTTCTGGACCAGGACAGCAGAGGCTGCTCACAGGCTTGCAGGCAGCTCTATGATTCCTGCTGCTGCCATTTCTTGGATCTTTTTCTCTGTGGCCTGCCTTTTCACCAGCTGCAGAAAATGGTGACACAGGTTGATTGGGGCAGCCTCACCGGTGTCCGTCCGGTATTTGACAAGGTTGGTCCAGGTGCAGTTCTCATCCCTGGCAGTGAAGATATCCCTGTGTGCTTGGAGTAGGTTCCACAATTGTTCCTTCTCTCTGTGGTCTAGCCCTATGCAGCTGCTTTCCCAGTGGGCCTCAACTGCCAGTTGTGTAACCTGCCCCTAACTGCATTTACCAGGGCTCCCCTGATCCTCTGTATTGGCTGGTGGGTGCAGAGTCCGCACTATAGTTTGGGGGTGGGTTGCCATCCTGCCCTACCACTTCCTGTCTTCTCTGAAGTTGCTTGGCAGCTCAGACTGGCTCCAGAAGGGAATGGATCGGTTGTGAGGCTGTTGCTTGGAGCACTTTGGTTCTTCCTCAAAGAACCAACATGTTTGTCAAAAACAGGACTGATGCCCTTGAATGACACAAAATTTGGACATTAGTACCAGTGACAGGTGTCTCTAAATGGCAGCAGTGTATCTATTTGTGAAAGGATGTTCTGAGCAGGATAATGCCTCATGCTATTTGAACAAGATTCTCACAGAACCAGTCAGTGGATATGATCCTGATTTCAGTTCACTCCAGTGGGCATTGACTAGATTTTACAGTAATTCAGTTAAACAAATGGAACAAACTATTGAGCCAACTTACCTCAAGAGATCTGATTTTACTGAAACTGATTTTACACTTTAGAGAGATCAAGTAAATTTTAGTTGGCAATGCAAAATAAAAATGTTTGAAGGTTACATCATATGTAATAGACATGTTTGCAGGTAATAACTATTTTGTCAATATGTGCACTTCTCAGTAAACAGTAATTTTTCCATTCACTTAAAAAGTAAAGTGAGAGTAAATGTGTATTTCCTGTTCCGCCGATAGTGAGTGGAAAATCCCATAGGCAAAGAAAACATAAGAAGCAATTCTGAGTAAATACTGGTTACACACTGACCATGATAAAATAAAATGAAACAAATCTTCTCTTGAACTTCATTTTCATGGAAGAAAAAAAGTGAGGAAGGAGCAGTTATTTCTTTTTCTTCCCCATTTCGAAGAAAACAGGCCTGATATGTCTGCTTTTGCAGACTGTGTTGTAAAATAATTTCCCCATCCTTTACTTCTTGACCTAAACTTGCTTGCATATGAACTAGCTTTATTTGGGGGGGGGGGGGCAGTTTATACATTTAACATTTACTATGAAAAGCAGGGAGGTAATGAATGGTTTATGGTCGGGGAACAAGACCCTCTGCTCACATCTAACCTTTTAGGTAAATTTTGGATCTATTTGCCATCTGAAAGAGTGACTCTTGAACTGTAGATTTCAGTCAATGACATCATCAAAGCTTGCAATTGCTTATTTATGCAGTAAATTGCCATTATAATAGTATGGAAAAATTAAATGTTCATAATGACATGATTAGACCATCCTGTAAATTAATATATACAGTCAAAAACAAAGGTAGAACATGTTCAGATAAATTAATTAATTTATTAAAGATTAATGCAGGGTGGCACATTGCGACAGTTATTGCATTTGCAATTAAAAAACATTCTGTGTGAATGTAACTATTAATAATGCCAATGAGTGCAATCCCAAGCGTTAGGCCCAGAGCACACCAGCTACGTGGCCTGTGCATCACTGCTATATATAGCCAGAGAACTTGAAATAATAATACAACTCAATCGTAATAATAATCAGGTCAGGTTAGGTTGGGGAGCATGCACTGGTGCAGCTCATTGCTGCATGCACCACACGATGAAACTCCTTGGGATCCCAGTTGCAGTGGTGTAAAGTACTTGAGTAAATGGACTTCGTTACTGTACTTAAGTATTTTTTTGGCTACTTTGTACTTGTACTGAGTATCAAAAATATAAGCAACTTTTACTCTCTACTCCACTACATTTGTGACTGAATATATGTACTCTTTACTCCACTACATTTGAACGGACGCTTACCGTTACTCGCTACATTGTGATTGCGTGCGACAAGTCAGGATCTTTATCTACCACGGCTAATTTCTTCAAGTATGTCTGGCTGCAGCCTGCAGGAGGGCGGGGTTGGACATCCAACCCCGCCCACATCCAACCCGGCCCATTCGTACCGCGAAAGCCACGCCCTTGTCCAACACGTCTTAAAGCGGAAGCCAAAGCGAACTCGCAGAACGGAATCGTTGTAGTACCTGTTATGTCATTAAGTTAAAAATCTTTAGTATCCCAGTGTAATAACAGTGCTATCTATTATTTATTATTTTGTTTGTTAATGTTTCTGCTAGACACACTATTGACTGTCAATTACTGCACAAAGATTTTACTGTGGGACCCGCATGGTTGTTTGTGGTTGTTTTGCTGCTGGTTAAACGTTTCCATCAGTTAGCTGACTATCTAGCCGACTCACTACCAAAACTATGGTAACTAGGTAAAGACCTTCTTGCTGATAATATAGCTTCCATGTAGTTAACAAGACTTGACACTTAAAGACTTTGTGCGTCATCAGATATTACTGTCTGCTCAAACGACTGTTCAGCTTGCTTCCTATGGGTTACTAGTTATTAGCTAGTTAGCAAAGCCACTGTGGTAGCATCCATTAAGGCTGTGCGATATAGCAAAAATATTTTTATCATGATCGTATCAAACGATATTGATAATTATCATGGTGTAATTCAAGTCATTATTTTATTACTAGGAGTGCTCCATTTTTGCTTGAAATACCCTTAAGAATTGCCCTTAAGAATTGCCCTTAAGACACCATTAAAGTCAGCTCTGAATTTGTTTTTTTATTAGTTTTTTTATTGTTTTACCTTTTTTTTGAACATTTGAGTTTGACTGAGACTGACTTTTTGTTCTATTTTCTTCTTCTGCCATTTTGAAACATTGAGGTGTTCAATTTAATGTCTATATTAGGAAATAAAGCCTCATAAATAAATAGTTCCTTGTTTTCCACATTTCTTGGTGTTCTTTGAGCCTACATTCAGTACGAGTAAAATACTTAAGTTCTTTTAAAATTGGATACTTTACGACTTTTACTCAAGTCTTATTGGAATTGGTGACTTGTAACTTGTAATGGAGTAATTTATACAGTAAGGTATCTGTACTCTTACTCAAGTATGGTTTTCAGGTACTCTTTACACCTCTGCCCAGTTGGGGACCCCACAGGCTGACCCGCAGTCCAGTCTCTCCTCCGGAAATGGCCATCAATCTACTACAGCCAGGTTTTACAGTCAGGGGCTGGGTCTGTTGGTTATTCCTCAGGTCCCGCACTGTCGGGACCGCAGCACCTGAGGTACCACTGGCGGAGGTAGTGGCAGTCTTTGATGTTGGGGGTGACTAATGGGATCAGTGTTACTCTTTGGGGGACAGCAGGGTATTGAGAGCCTGTCTGCCTGGGGGAGGAAGCTGTTGCAGTGTCTGGCAGTGGATGCTCTGCAGTCTGGATGCTCCTGAACCTTCTACCAGATGATGGGAGGGTGAGCAGTCCATGGGATGGGTGGGAGGGGTCTGTCACCTGGCTGACTGCAGGGCAGATGACGTTGCCTGTATGGTTTGGTTATGCGTGGGATTGGAGCCCCCATGGTCCTCCCTGCTGTCCTCACTGTCCAGTGCAGGGACTTGTGGTCAGCAATGCTGCAGATGGTCTCTCAGTAAATGTGGGGAGGACGTGTCCAACATTAATAAAACATTTCTAAGAACATATTCCAGCTTTGTTTCTCAATGAATATATTAATTTACATGATGACCTAATCAAGCCATTATGATAATTTCAGTTTTCCATACTATTTTAATGATAATTTGCTGCACACATAAGCAATTGCAAGGTTTGATGATGTCACCCCCCTAAATATTAAATTCAAAATAACTCTGAATTCCTCATTATCAGTGTTTGGGAAGTTACTCCATTACAGAGAAAGGTGAAAAGTTCAGGTCCATAAAGTACAAATCCAAACCAAGGTTTTGGTTCAGCAAAACAGTGGAGAACTCTGTAACTGTGACTCTTTACACTTTTGAACTGGTTGGTTGAAACAAAACCTCTGGTCTGGATTTGTACTTTCTGGACCTGAACTTTCCACCACTGTGTATAATGGATTACCTTTGTGAGTAACTTCCCCAACACTGAGAATGATTTCATATGGCAAACAGAACCACAATTTACCTTTAAAATGATTTGAGGTGAGCAGAGGGTCTTGTTCCCCAACCTTGAGCCATTCACACCCTCCCTGCTTTTCATTGTAAATGTAAAATGAATAATCTGCCCCCCAAATAAAGCTAAAGGATATGCAAACCAGTTCATGTTAAGGAGTAAAAGATGGGAAAATCATTTTACAACAGTCTGTAAAAGGCACTAAACATCCAAGAATTTAACAGGCATTTCAGGCCTGTTTTCTTCAAAATGTGGAAGTAATAGAAATAACTGTTCCTTCCTCACTTTTTTTCTTCCATGAAAATTAAGTTCAAGAGAAGTTTTGTTGTATTGAATGTCATTCACTTTTTCATCATGGACAGTGTGTAACCAGAATCTACTCAGACTTGCTTCTTACGTTTGCTTTGGCTCTGGGATATGCGTCTCACTGTCAGAGGAACAGGAAAAACACACGTTTACTCTTACTTTAATTCTCATGTGAATGAAAAATTGTCTATTTATAGAGAGAGGTGCATATTGACATAATACTCATAATAATCATCTGAAAGAGAAGAAGGCACTTCAAAAAAAAAAAGAAGTTTTTATCCTAAGGCAATCATGCTAGTGAATGCTGATCTAAATGCTGGTGTTATCAAAGAAAGGGTGTGTGGGGGGCACAGGTGGGGGGGTCAGAATGAATGTATGTGTGTTTATGTATTTATTAAGTTTTATATATAAAAAACTGGCCTACATATGAGATTAAAACATTTTAAACATCTTTAAACATTTTATTTTGTATTGGCAAGATACAATTTCTAGGATTAGCCATTAATATCTCCCTACATGGTAAAATCAGTTTCATTAAAATCAGGTTTCTTGTAGTAAGTTGGCTAAATAGCTTGTTCTATTTGTTAAACTGAGCTAATATCTTATCTTGTGATGCCCACAGCATTAAGCTAAATTCCTGATCCTGCTGGCTGAATGGTTCTAGTGGTACAAGGCATTATCTTGTTGAGAAAATCCGTTCACAAACAGATCCATTTGGAGATCCATGATCAGTACTGATGTGCAGAACTTGTGTTATTCAAACGTTTCTTCCCCGTTTATAGACACGTCTTGACAAGCAGCTGTCAGTCTTCCTCACAGTGACCGATTCTGGGTTTAACATTATCCATATAGCACTTCTTATAAGCATATTTCTTTTTTGACTGTAAATGTCTCTTCTGAGTAATATGTAGTACAGTATGTACCAATAATATCCTTTTGTTTTTCAAAAAAAAAAATTAATAATGGAAACACAAGTATATAATATCTGTTTTTATAAATAACAGAAAGACTACAGTGCTCGCTTTGCTGTCCTGAAAATGAATCCTGCATAGGAAATGGTCATTGAAGATATTACAGTAAGTCATTAAATCATCAGCTTTTCCTTTTAACAAAGTAAAGTCTTAGGGAAATTCCTGTAGGGTTCAGAGAAGTAATGCAGCTCTGCCTCTATATAAGACAGAGCAGAGGCGCCTCTCAGACCAGACTCAGCTCCTCTCTGTCCTCCAGCACACGGCTGCTCCTCTCTCTCTCTGTCCATCTCTTTCCTTCTGCCTCTGCATCCATCCAGCTGGGATCCAGTGAGGGAACCATGAAGACTCTGCCTGCTGTTCTGTTCCTGGTGCTGCTCTGCTCTGTGCAGCTCGTCTGCAGCAGTAAGTGTCTCAGAACCTCAAAATAAGACTGTTTGCATCTTTATATGTTTGAGTGGTTAAATGACTATTTGTAGATTATATTTATGAAGTAAATTTTTGTGTTAACACTGTGCCTGTGTTAATAAGTGTGTATGTAACATTTCTGATATAATGTGTCTATTCTGTACTATGTATAGTAATGCTGTACTATGTAGAAACTCTGGCAGGGGTTGTGCGATATGATTTTTAACAATTAAAGTCAAAGTAAATGTCTGTTTTTCTTAGATTCACCAGGTCTTGTTGTTACCTGTTGTGTGGATTATTACAACAAAAGGATCCCACTGAATCAGATTGTCTCCTTCTATGAGACCAGCAGCAGCTGCCCCAAAAGAGCATTAGTGTGAGTATTTATCTCTCATTAATATCATCTGCTGTTATCAGGAACACAATCACCGGCACCTGGATTATTAATCTAAGGCATGTAAACAGACCTTAATTTATATCCTCATTTGATAGATCACAAACTCCAGTTAAACACGACGAGACTTTATCATGCTGAATCTTAACTGATTTAATTTACTGATGCTGAAACACTTTATAAAAGACCAGATTTATTGCTGTTGTGGCTCACATTCACATTCATGATGTTACCCAGAGGGAAATGATCCTTTTCTTCATTTTTTTTCCAGATGATGTAATTACGCTTTCTGACTCTTTGCAGGTTTGTTACCAAGAGAAATCGGTCTTTCTGTTTAAATCCAGAGGAGGCCTGGGTCAGTAACCATGTCAGTAAGCTGGGCAACAGGAAGAGCACTGCCTCACAACAGCATCCACAAAAACAGCTGAGACCATCAGTCACGGCACCAACCTCCAGTCTGACACTGAAGGACTGACCAGAAGAGGAGATGAAACTCCTGATGTCAGATTGTTCACATCAGCTGAAATTTTAGCACGTGTTGAGTCTTCTTTTAATCTCCATTTTTGTTGGATATAATTATATTAAAATATTTATAAACATATGCTTGGGTGATATACAGATGTATTTGTACTTGTTTGAATAAATTATATATGAAATATATTTTTGCGTAAACTGTATTTGAATTTCTCTTTTGTTCCTATAAGTGTGTGAGTCCATGCTGCAGCCACTCCCCCTCACTCACTCTCTCTCGCCTGAATTCTAAACAGCTGCACTTCATTCCCAGTTACTGACAGATGTGCTTCACCTCCTTAACTAACTAGCCTATATAACTGGTTTGGCCAGTCTGCTCTGTGTGAGGAGTTGCTGATGAAGGTCTGGTTCCTGAGCGCTTCTCTGCCCTGTGGTCCCCTGAGTGTTTGAGCTCCCTTCGGTCTGGTTGCACATGTGTGTTTCTCCTGATCTCCAATCCAGTAAGAGTGTGTGTTATGACCCCTCTCTCGGTGTGAGTGTGTGTACCGATCTCCCTAGTGATGGGATGATGAAGCTTCATGAAGTTTTTTCTTTTCTTTCAAACATAGTGGGATTGTGCAACGATTCAAACAATCTGAGAATGAAGCCTATATGTGTTTGCATCAAATAAATAAGGTGGCTGGTATGACAGCAGGGAACATAAATGGATTGGTCTGGTTTGGGGGCCCAGTGTGATTGACTGTCATGGGGTCCAAAATCTCTAGCAGCATTCCTGCTGGCAGTACATGATTTCATTGTCCTTGTATTGCCATTTTGCTATTTGTGTTATACAATGCTGTGTTTGCTATTGTACTGTGTCTTGAGATCTGAGGTTACATGTGCGTGTGAGTGATTTCTCTTGCCAGTGAACATTACATACTGTAATGTAGAGCCTCGCAAAATGTCAAAATGTTGAAAAATGGTTGGTCAGTGACAGTGAAAAAGTGGCAACCAACTGTCATTCAGAATTGTGGCGCTCAGAATCATACTTACGCTGACATTTTGACAATATATCTAAGCATTTTGGCTGTCATGGTTAAAACGATGCTGTTTGTTCTTTTCATTTTGGTGACACTGACTAATTCATTGGTGTAATTATTTGCTTTTGAGACACCAGGATTACAATGGCTGAGGCTGGTGGAAGGGTATGGCTGAATGTTAGGAGAACAACCATGTCCTCAGTCATTCAAACGTTTCATAGAGACAATGCGTATGTATTCTGACAGTGTGGACTGTACTGTAATACTGCATACTTACTGCAATGCTTCATGTTACAGTATTCCACTTGCATTTTATAGTCTACAATAAATATACTTTATATAGTTATATACTAGACATATTCTGTACTACACACACATATGCAGGCATATTTAAAGTCTGCACATATTGTAGCGTGGAGCTACCAGCAGACAGTGCGGCAGATTGGACGGATGCCAGCCCTGTAAATAGTTCTCCATAGTTGCTTGTGTTGTAGTGTAAGTGTGCATGTTTTAATGTCACATGTAATGTTGAATGTTTATTGTTGTGCATAGTGTGTCAGTGTGTGTGTATGTGTGAGTTTGTATGTTCTCCCCATGTCATTGTGGGGGCCCTGCTCAACCCTAATACACATGGTGCGTTGTTAGTACGAGTGGTATGGGTGCAATAAACGCCACCAAGTGGTTAAACCTGGAATTGTCTGTATTTGATCTTGGTGTCCCACTTTTACATTATGTATACATATGTGTGTGTGTCACAGTATATGTTACTGTGAGAAACGCGAGATTCTACAGTCATAAAGACGGCTAATATATGACTGAGGCTGGTTGCAGAGACTAAGATGAGCGGCATACTCAGGCCAAGACTGTTAATATTAAAGACAGTATGCGCTTACCTAGCAAATGTTACATATTGGGGGAGGCACAGTGGTGTAGTGGTTAGCACTGTCACCTCACGCCTATGGAACCTGGGTTTAAATCTCTGCTAGGGTGCCATGTGTGTGAGTTTGTATGTTCTCTCCATGTCGTCCTGGGGTTTCCTCCAGGTTCTCTGGTTTCCCCCCACAGCTGAAAACATGCTGAGGCTAACTGGAGTTGCCAAATTGCCTGTAGATGGGTGTGTGTGAGTGAATGGTATGGGACTGTGCCCTGCGATGGGTTGGTGCCGCATCCTGGGTTGTTCCCTGCCTTGTGCCCCTAGCCTCTGGGAGAGGCTCCATACCCACCACAACCCTGAATAGGATAAGCGGTTTTGCGATGAATGTTACATATTATCAGTTTAGTCTGAGGTCCTGCTGATGTCGTACACCCCAGATCACCACCTTCTCATTGTGCTAGTTTGGGTGCACAGGTCCATTCCTGGTTTAGCTGTTATCCTTCGGAATGTTACCCAAGGCTGACTCTGGTTAGTGAGCACTGCTCTTCTCCCTGTATATACTGTAGTTTTGAGGGAGTGACTTGGAAAGTATGACATAACAATTCCTTTTCAGGAATTGATTTAAAATAATAATATTGCTCCTTTAGGTTCATTGTCAATGAAGACCCTACAATAAATTGCCTTCATGTTATCATTAACAAGAACCTAAAAGCTCTCACCCCCTCCACACGATTGAAATCATAACGAAAAGAAAGAGGTGGAATCTGGAGGAAGGGACTAACCTTCTCGCACCATTTCTGAAGGGGGATTGCCAGTGTGCATACCATGTGCCTCTAGTAAGTGAGGACACTGACTAGCACACTGTAATGAAGTAGATGGAGGTCTACGTGTAGAGCATGCCAAGGGCATGTATTAACCAAAGCTAAACAAAACACCCAAAATCGTCAATGGGCAAAGAGTCGAAAAAACTAGAACAGGGAAGAAGAACATTAGTATCAGAATCCAAGCAAAATCAAAGTCAGGAAAAAGGCAGAGGTTCAGTGAACGGATGATAAACTGGCATAGAACAGGGAACACCACTGTGAGAGATCCAAAAGACAGACAATGGTGCAGATCAGTTGCAGGTAACTGGGTTTTAATGTCAGACAACCAGTACTGTCAAGAATATTCCAAGCGAGCATGGGGCTGTTGTGGGGACCCAAGATGAGAGGAGAGAAGCAGGGATTGGTGGATGGTCAAAGAGGGTTAGGTGATCAGGATCAGTTATTGGGAGGCTGAGGCGACAGTCGGTGTTTTTTGTCCAGACATGGGCTTGGTGATCAGCAGGCGATCTAGGCAGGGATCAGGGTGTCAGGGTCACCAAGTGAAGTTTTTATATATATGTATAGAAGGAAACCAAGTGAAGTTTTATTTGAAACTACAAAATTGTAAATTAGATATACAAAACCGGGACAATTCGTATCCCAGGAAAGAATATTGAGTTTTTTAGGACAGTTGCTCAAAAAAGAGGACAGTCGCGGGAAATTTGGGACAGGTGGCATCCCTATTTGGGTGTGGCTTTGGGTTGTGTGAGCAGATGTACCTTTTTTTTTTCAGAGTGATGAGGATGTCAGTTTTCTCCAAAAAAGAAACACACACTTCTCACCCAGTAGTCTGTCACATGGTTTTTATCTGTCTTTTTTTTATCTGGCCACCACACAGTCTGTTCATATCCCAGCTTGTTCAGACACAGATTATTGAAACCGTGACAAAGTTATTGTGCATGTAGGCTTTGTGCTCACATGTGTTACATGCATGAGTGGTGTCTCATGCCAGCACATGTGTGGATTCTGTCATTTCCAGGCGGCCTCACTGCATATGCATGAACACAGAAATCAGTCTGAAGAATCATACTTCTCAACACAGCTTCTGGCCATCATGTTCTCTCTGGCACATTTTGGGATCATTTTACATTTTTAATTCAGTTAAGTTTTGTAATTGTACCTCAGGGATTAAAAATAGGCTTTAAAACTCATGCATGGGGAGTATGAAGATAAAGTTAAATATATTATTACTGCCCAATGAAAAATTGGACCCAAATGCAAATAGATTTAGGGAAAAGAGAATTGGTTAGACATTTTATATCAGTTTAATATCCATGAAATCTTTTTATTTTTAACAAGAATTTTACAGGGGAAATTTTCAACACATATATCCTGGGCCCGTTTTCTTTAAAATAAGGAAGCAACAGAAAATTGCATGTTCATCAGCTTTTCCTTCTAAGAAAGTGAAATATTAGGGAAGTTCTGCTGGGTTCAGAGAAGTAATGCTGCTCTGCCTCTATATAAGACAGAGCAGAGGCGCCTCTCAGACCAGACTCAGCTCCTCTCTGTCCTCCAGCACACGGCTGCTCCTCTCTCTCTCTGTTCATCTCTTTCCTTCTGTCTCTGCATCCATCCAGCTGGGATCCAGTGAGGGAACCATGAAGACTCTGTCTGCTGTTCTGTTCCTGGTGCTGCTCTGCTCTGTGCAGCTCGTCTACAGCAGTAAGTTCCTCAGAACCTCAAAACAAGCCTGTTTGTATCTTTATATGGTTTAAGAGACCATGACCATGTTTGTATATTGTACTTATGAACTACGTTTTGTGTCATATACTGTGTCTGTTTTAATAAATGTGTGACATATTTCTGATATAATGTATCTGCTGTACCATGTAGACACTCTGGCAGAGGTTATGTGATATAATGTTTAACAACAATTAAAGTGAATGTCTGTTTTCCATAGATGCACCTGGTCTTGCTGCTTCCTGTTGTGCGGATTATTACAACAGAAGGATCCCACTGATTCAGATTGTCTCCTTCTACGAGACCAGCAGCAGCTGCGCCCTAAATGCATTAGTGTGAGTGTTTATTTCTCATTGATATCATATATTATTAGGAATATGTACATTGTCTGTTACCTTTGCATGATGTAAATTATCATTTTGATTGTCTGCAGGTTTGTGACCAAGAGAAACGCGTCTCTCTGTGTAAATCCAGAGGAGGCCTGGGTCAGTAACCATGTCAGAAAGCTGGACAACAGGAAGACCACTGACTGACATCCACAAGAACAGCTGAGACCATCAGTCACAGCACCAACCTCCAGTCTGACACTGAAGGACTGACCAGAAGAGGAGATGAAACTCCTGATGTTAATGATAATATAACTCCTGAAATTTTAGCATGTCTTTTGTCTTCTTTTAGTCCCTATTTTTGTTAGATATATTTATATTAATATACTTTTGTAAACATATGCTTGGGTGATATACAGATGTATTTGTACTTGTTTGAATAAATTATATATGAAATATATTTTTCCATAAGCTGTATTTGAATTTCTCTTTTGTTCCTATAAGTGTGTGAGTCCGTGCTGCAGCCACTCCCCCTCACTCACTCTCTCTCGCCTGAATTCTAAACAGCTGCACTTCATTCCCTGTTACTGACACATGTGCTTCACCTCCTTAACTAACTAGCCTATAAAACTGGTTTGGCCAGTCTGCTCTGTGTGAGGAGTTGCTGATGAAGGTCTGTTTACTGAGCGCTTCTCTGCCCTGTGGTCCCCTGAGTGTTTGAGCTCCCTTCGGTCTGGTTGCACATGTGTGTTTCTCCTGATCTCCAACCCAGTAAGAGTGTGTGTGTTTTGACCCCTCTCTCGTTGTGAGTGTGTGTACCGATCTCCCTAGTGATGGGCTGATGAAGCTTCATGAAGCTTTCAGGTGTTCCCTACAATGTGCCGGGACATGAATCGAGTCTTCAAGCTTTTTCTTTTTCTTTCAAACATAGTGGGATTCTGCAACGATTCAAACAATCTGAGAATGAAGCCTATATGTGTTTGCATCAAATAAATAACGTGGCTGGTATGACAGCAGGGAACATAAATGGATTGGTCTGGTTTGGGGGCCCAGTGTTATTGACTGTCATGGGGTCCAAAATCTCTAGCAGCATTCCTGCTGAAAGTACATGATTTCATTGTCCTTGTATTGCCATTTTGCTATTTGTGTTATACAATGCTGTGTTTGCTATTGTACTGTGTCTTGAGATCTGAGGTTACATACGTGCGTGTGAGTGATTTCTCTTGCCAGTGAACATTACATACTGTAATGTAGAACCTTGCAAAATGTCAAAATGTTGAAAAATGGTTGGTCAGTGACAATGAAAAAGTGGCAACCAACTGTCATTCAGAATTGTGGCGCTCAGAATCATACTTACGCTGATATTTTGACAATATATATAAGCATTTTGGCTGTCGTGGTTAAAACTATGCTGTTTGTACTTTTCATTTTGGTGACACTGACTAATTCATTGGTGTAATTATTTGCTTTTGAGACACCAGGATTACAATGGCTGAGGCTGGTGGAAGGGTATGGCTGAATGTTAGGAGAACAACCATGTCCTCAGTCATTCAAAAATTTCATAGAGACAATGGGTATGTAATCTGACAGTGTGGACTGTACTGTAATACTGCATACTTACTGCAATGCTTCATGTTACAGTATTCCACTGTAGGCTGAGGCGACAGTCGGTGTTTTTTTATCCAGACATGGGTTTGGTGATCAGCAGGCGATCTAGGGATTAGGGTGTCAGAGTCACCAAGTGAAGTTTTTATATATATGTATAGAAGGAAACCAAGTGAAGTTTTATTTGAAACTACAAAATTGTAAATTAGATATACAAAACCGGGACAATTCGTATCCCAGGAAAGAATATTGAGTTTTATTGGACAGTTGCTGAAAAAAGAGAAAAATCACGGGAAATTTGGGACAGGTGGCATCCCTATTTGGGTGTGGCTTTCGGTTGTGTGAGCAGATGTACTTTTTTTTTCAGAGTGATGAGCTTGTCAGTTTTCTCCAAAAAAGAAACACACACTTCTCACCCAGTAGTCTGTCACATGGTTTTTATCTGTCTTTCTGGCCACCACACAGTCTGTTCATATCCCAGCTTGTTCACAGACACAAATTATTGAAACCGTGACAAAGTTATTGTGCATGTAGGCTTTGTGCTCACATGTGTTACATGCATGAGTGGTGTCTCATGCCAGCACATGTGTGGATTCTGTCATTTCCAGGCGGCCTCACTGCATATGCATGAACACAGAAATCAGTCTGAAGAATCATACTTCTCAACACAGCTTCTGGCCATCATGTTCTCTCTGGCACATTTTGGGATTTTGTAATTGTACCTTTAGAACCATGAAGTGAAATATTATATTTGACTTTGAAGTTGGTTGACACAAGATCATTGTAAATATGTAACTTATTTTTGGGAGAACCAACACTTTTATTAATGCAATCCAGCTGATGAGTGATATTGGAAGGTAAATCCAGCATTCAAGGCTGTCGATAATAGTCCTGAGAAGAGGTACATAATTCAAATTAGCAAGTTCAGACAGGCTGGTGGAAATTTTACTGCCTAAATATATGATATGACCACTTACATATTGGAATTGGTGCGGTATGGGCTGCCACATCCCATCTTTTGGAAGACAGTGGAAGGATAGATGATTTCAGTGGGGAGTGTGAAAATAAATATATTATTAGTACCCAGTAAAAACCTGCATGAAATGCAAACAAATGAGATTTGCATAGATATTTTCAAATAAATGTCCATGAAATCCATTTATTTTTTACTAAGAATTTTACAGGGAAAATTTTCATCACTGATGTATTGGGTCTGTTTTCTCTAAAATAAGGAATAAAGAGAATTGCTTGTTCATCAGCTTTTCCTTCTAAGAAAGTGAAATATTAGGGAAGTTCTGCTGGGTTCAGAGAAGTAATGCTGCTCTGCCTCTATATAAGACAGAGCAGAGGCGCCTCTCAGACCAGACTCAGCTCCTCTCTGTCCTCCAGCACACGGCTGCTCCTCTCTCTCTCTGTCCATCTCTTTCCTTCTGCCTCTGCATCCATCCAGCTGGGATCCAGTGAGGGAACCATGAAGACTCTGCCTGCTGTTCTGTTCCTGGTGCTGCTCTGCTCTGTGCAGCTTGTCTACAGCAGTAAGTGTCTCAGAACCTCAAAATAAGACTGTTTGTATCTTTATATGGTTTAAGAGACCATGACCATGTTTGTATATTGTACTTATGAACTAAGTTTTGTGTCATATACTGTGTCTGTTTTAATAAATGTGTGACATATTTCTGATATAATGTATCTGCTGTACCACGTAGACACTCTGGCAGAGGTTATGTGATATAATGTTTAACAACAATTAAAGTGAATGTCTGTTTTCCATAGTTCCAGGTCTTCCTAATTTCTGTTGTGTGGATTATTACAACAAAAGAATCCCACTGAGTCAGATTGTCTCCTTCTACGAGACCAGCAGCAGCTGCCACCCAAAAGCAATTGTGTGAGTATTAGTTTCTCATTGATATAATCTGGTTTTATCAGGAACATGGTCACCAGCACCTATATTATTAATCTAAGGCATGTAAACCAACCATAATTTATTTCCTCATTTGACAGATCACGAACTCCAGTTAAATACAGTGAGACTTTATCATGCTGATTCTTTACTGATTGTATTTATTGATGCTGAAACACTTCATAAAAGACCAGATTTATTGCTGGTATGGCTCACATTCAGATGCATTGTGTTACAATTAGTGTGAGTATTTATTTCTCCTTGGTATCACATCTAATCAGGAATATGTACATTGCTTATTTCCTTAAGATGATGTAATTACACTTTCAGACTCTTTGCAGGTTTGTTATCAAGAGAAACCGGTCTTTCTGTGTAAATCCAGAGGAGGCCTGGGTCAGTAACCATGTCAGTAAGATGGACAACAGGAAGACCACTGAGGAACAACAACATCCACAAAAACAGCCAAGACCATCAATCACAGCACCAACCTTTGCAGAATCACCGCCAGCTGCTCCGATCTCACCCTCTCCTACGCCAGTAACCGATGTTGGCGTGCTAAAGTTGGAGATACTAGACTCGGTGAGAAAAGAGATTGTGGATATTATTAAACTCGAGCTTCAAAAGGCCCTCACGGAGACTCTCTCAGTTATCATCTCTGAGTTACAGACTTTGAGATCTAAGTGGGCTTCGGACAAGGCAGCTGCCAATGCGAATTTTGCGTCTTTAAACTAAACTGGGCGTGATATGGAACATTCTCTAACAAGCTGCTCCGTTGACGTTGCCACTATGAAGACTACTATACAGTCTCTCACTGCTACTGTGGCTTAAGTTGGAGAATAAATGTGAGGACCTTGAGGCCAGGATTGAGGCGTAACAACATTAGGATTCTCGGAGTGCCCGAAGGCCCTAACACAGCTACCAGAGCCGCAATTGCAGCCCTGCTGAAGGAGCCACTGAAGGTGTCCACTGATAGCAATTTTTGAGGTTACTGATGGCTCAATTCCACTCACACCCGTGCAGCGTGATGTTATTGCCTTTGAGTCCTTAGTAGCTAGACGCACAATTCTATCATGCTGGAAATCCACTAGGGCTCCTGCAACTTCACAGTGGCTTAGTCAAACCACGTTTTTCCTGAAGTTAGAAAAGCTTAAATACACTTTGAGAGGGTCTACTGCTAGGTTCTATCATAAACGGCAACCTTTTATTTCTTATTTTACTGAGCTGCCGGTGATGCCTGACTAATTGATCTCCATTCAGGTATTACTCCGGTTTTCCCTCAATTTGGATACTACATTTGTCACCTTTTGTACTTTGTATAGGTTTAAACTGCTGCGCCTTGATTGGACAGAGCCAGGGTGGGGTGGGATTTGGGTTGGTGGTGTTTTCTTTTTTCTTTTCTTTTATTGTTTTTTTTTTTTTTACTTTTATATTATTGTATAAAAAAATAAGTGAAAAATGTATTGTGAGATGTTATGTTGGCATATTATTTCTCCAATTAAACAAAGTTGACAAAAAAAAAAAAGCACAAGACTAATGAAAACAACTCGAAACAGCTGATGACACAGGGAATCCACACGAGGTTTGGATGGGCAGGTCATAACATTCACAGCATGATTTAATCAAGTCATTATCCACGTTTCAGTTTTCCGCACTATTTCGATGGTGATTTGCTGCATGATTAAGGAATTAAGGTTGGGGGATGTTGTAAATTCATAAAATAACTAAATAACTCATTCTCTGAGATGGATCCACAATGTCCTTTAAAGATAGATTAGAGGTAAGCAGAGGGTCTTATTCCCCGACGCTGAACCATTCAGTGGCTGGTGGTGCCAGCCAACTGAGCAGGAACCCCTCCTACCTACCAGCACTATATAACTGGTAAAGCTCAGAACAGCTGCTGCGAAGTATCGTTGCTGCAAATGCACCGTACTGAGCATTCTAACGTCCTTCTCTTGTCTCTCGTATGCCTGTCCTGCCTGCCTTACCCAACCTGCCTGCCCTGCCTACCCTCCTCGCCTTACCTGCTCCTGGGGTGATTTTAGCAGAGGTTCTGAAATGGCTGAGCTGACACACTTTGACAGGCATAATATCATAGTTTTACACCAACATGAGGATAATTTAAACATAATTTTCTTTGCCTGCCTAAGACTTTTGCACAGTACTGTATGTGCACATATTATACACATCATGGTTATAATAATCATCTGAAAACTGGCCTACATATCAGATAACCTTTAAACATTATATTTTGCATTGGCAAGAGACAACTTAAACTAAGACTAACTATTTTATATCTCCCTACAAAGTAAAATCAGTTACGTTAGAATCAGACCTCTTGTACTAACTTGGCTAAATAACTTGCTTAAGCCTTAAATAAGCCTTAAAAGGTCTCCATGTCCAATATTATTGAAATAACATTGATATTGAGTAGGCCTGTGTAAACATCTAGAAACACAAACACCATCATCTGAGAACCAGATTCAATTTCACTGCATTTTACACAGAGTAACCTCATGCATGTGACAAATAAAACTTCCTAGATTCCTTGAATCTACTGAACTAAAGTAGGAAACCTTTATTATGTAATCTCTCAGCTGCCGTTCTTGGTGAGCATTGAAAATCTGGCGATTTTTTATATAGCCAACTGGCACTGAGGGAGAGGTAGCTCCACCCTGGATGTCATTATTTGACATTTTCTGGCAGTAACGGGTCAATGTCCTGTAGTTAATATCAAATTTTTTAGCTGTGCTACGTATGCTTTTGCCTTGCAGCTTCACCTGCCTCACAGCCAAAAGCATAATGTCTGCTGGTGTTCTGCCCCTGTCTGTCTGTCTCTTGAAGTTCCTGACCATTCTACCAACAAAGACACAAAAGATATCATTGTCTGCACATCCTCAGTTGAAAAAAACAAATTCTAATACTTGAGGAGTTGGTTGTCACATGTGTCACCTTTGTGTCACAACCAGCCCCGAGAGCTATGAGACAACCATCCCCAACTGACTTCTTGACAAACATGTTAAGCTAGCTGCCACATGGCTTTCACTTGATAGCTAAAAGATGACTCAAAATAAAGCTACTACTTTTGGCTTTTTAATGAGTGTTTTGTTTTTGAATGACTAATAACCTACAAGTTCTTAATACAAAAACAACACCAACATGAAAATTTACTCTGATCCATGAAAATTAAAAGTTGTCTCCTCACCTCAATGTTTTGTGTCTGCTCAGCAAAATTGCAAATGCAAATGAGTAACCGATCAAAGGCTAACAGTTTGATATCAAAACTGTACCACACCACCATCTAGTGTGTCTGGAATAAGCATTGTGACAACCAGCCCCGGTCTCCCCTACATTGTTAATTTCCTCAAGATTATGTAAATTTTATTTCTGATTGTCTGCAGGTTTGTTATCAAGAGAAATTGGTCTTTCTGTGTAAATCCAGAGGAGGCCTGGGTCAGTACCCATGTCAGTAAGCTGGACAACAGGAAGACCACTGACTGACAACAGCATCCACAAGAACAGCTGAGACCATCAATCACAGCACCAACCTCCAGTCTGACACTGAAGAACTGACCTGAAGAGGAGATGAAACTCCTGATGTCAGATTGTTCACATCAGCTGATATTTTATTTTGTCTATTTTTTTTCCTTGTTTTTGTCGGATATATGTATGCTATATTCATTTGCTTGGGTAATATACAGGTGTATTTATATTTGTCTGTGTGCATGGAATTCATGTTTTCGGTTTATCTCCAACTATGAATAAATATTTTTGCATAAACTGTTCTTGAAATTCTCTTTTTTTCTACTATGAGATAATGTAATGCTAATTTTATGATAAATCACGTCATTAACCATTTAAAGGTGGATACTGTATATTGCATAATGTACTGATGAATTTTTGTCTGGAATTGACCAAATCACATCACACATTATAATTATGTATAATAACATTACATATTAATTAGGGCTGTCAAAATTAACGGGTTAACGCGGATTAATCCATCATCATGATTAATCTGATTTAAATTTTTTAACGCAATTAACCCATCTGCAGCGCAGAATGACTCAAAAACCCTGAAATGTCTCTGTCAACCTATTTCGGGCAATTTTGGTGCATTCCATTTGCCCTTAGAACTCACATTCCGGAGTTTTGAAGCCGGAAGTGACGACATGCACGTTCCCGTTTCTAGGATCTCCGAGAAACGGGAACGCGCATGTCGTCACTTCCGGCTGGTGGTGTTAATATACATAAGGTCTTTCCCTCAACCATTCACCATCATTGTTTTCTCCCTTGATCCACACCTCTATGTGATAAGGTTTTCCGTCATTTCTTTTACTGTTTGGTCCCTCAGCTGAACATAATTATGGTGCGACCATTTGTACTAAATTTTTTACATGCTCAACAGTGAACTTTTGCCTAACTCATGCGATAGCCTTGTCTCCAGCAAATCTTGGTAACTTCAGCTGGCTACACATTGCTTATCTAGAGATTTGATAATGTGTTTGACCTTCAACATGGTGATAAGCTGCAGCACTAATTAAGGTGCATACAACCAGGGTTAAAATAAGATGCAGAAACGTCAAAGCTAGCATAAGGTGCAGATACATACTTATTTTGGTTACATTGTGCAGCAGTAATTGGTCTACATTCTCTGAAGGTTACAAGGTTACAATATGTTTTGCAGGTTACATATTTGCAGTATTCGCCCAAAGGATTACATTCACTAAGTGTTATACGGCATTATATAACATTCCATAGTATATGGAGCCAATTTAGAAAAATAGCTCTTTATGTGAACCTTTACAGAAGTGTTTCTTCTGAAAGGGAAGTCATACACAAAGATGCTTCCTCGATTTCAGAGGCTCCTCCCCCACATCATCATAGTCAGTCTCAGTGGCTTTAGGGGGGTTGTCCCCAGGAGGCAGTGTGCTCAAAGCTCTTTCACCTTCAGGGACAGGACAAGGGACAGTGGTTAGTGACAAACGTACAGGTCATTTTATTAGTATGCAAAAAGAAACTCACCTGGTAAAACATGTGCAACCTGCTCTGTACCAACAACATCATCATAGACCTCTGGTGTGTCCCTCATTCCTGTCAGCCCTGAACCTGGACAAAAAAGAAATTAAATACGTAATCAGTTTTAGGCCACATGACTGCCCTAGAAAGTGGCTGCATTTAAACCACTAAGTATACTACCTTTCATAATCTCTTAAATAACTGGCCAAAAATACTGTCTGTGGTTGCAGCACATGATTTTAAATGATTATTATAACAGTATGACTAGTATTTATCAAAGAAATTCCTCGGCTTCTGGCCCACAGTGAATACATCATCATAATGTTATACCAGATTGTGTGCAGATGGTAGAGAAATATGAGATCTACATATGTAATATGCATCAAGACTCACAGGCTCTCATTATTGTACCTGTATAATTTAGTATGGAAAATCAATGGAGATACAGTCCATTTAACAATAGAGATTAACAGTACTGAGAAAATATAATAAACTGAAAGAATCTCTGGTACATGGTAGAGACCTACTTGACAGATTGTCAGTATTCTCCACAGGGATAGCATTGGCATAAAATTCTAACTTATCATTCCCATCTGATCCTTCTGAAGTAAAACATAATCGTTACTTAAATGTTAGAATCCTCCTATTGAAATTAAGGGCTAGTTAATCCTTTTACTTCATATAATTCTTATAGCACACAAAGAATTCTACTGTAGCCACTGTACTACCCCTGAAATGCACAGGTCTCAGCCCCTACCTGAAAGAAGGTCTTCTTCACTATCCTCCACATCTTCATACCCAAAAGGCTGCTCCTCAGAGTGGACACTTCCTATGAAGAACAGAGAAAATCATTATGTGCGTAACTGCTGCCTTTTACAGTGACAGAAGACAGGATGCGTGTGGGGTTAGAATACCAAGTTAACACTCCTATCATCAACATCCTCTTGCTGATTCACGTGTGTTTTATTCTGAGGAACTTGTAGATCTGTAGATATGAAGCCCTCTGTGGTTTCTGCGCTCTGACCGCATATTTTGAAATAGCAGGCCAGTATCATATCTGACAGATCTTTATCTTTAAAATAGGTGACTTCATCAAGGCAGAATGAAGACCTGCTGAAGTAAAAACTGAGAACTGTAGGTATCTGCTCAGCTAGTCATGAGAAGCAGTAGCAACCCCTTCACTGTTAATATCAGAGGTTAAAATTCAGACCTAAGCAATTAGGGTTAGATAAAGGTAAATAGATAAATCTAAGCAGAGAGTAAACATGTCACAGGAGACAAAATATATCAAAATCTGATGGACCATCAAAGTCAATAAATTGCCATTACAGTAGATGTGACATTTACAAGAGTACAGCTTACAGTTAAATGGCACTATGCCACACTTTTAGTATTTTTAACTGTTTAATATAGTTTCATATAACGGTATGAATTCATTTTTAAGGATGGGAAACATAACTATGTAGCAGATTATCACAACTTCCAGTCACTCCCCATACAATAACTATTAGATACGATTATTTATGGTAATATAACTTCTGTATATGTCTGTTTTGAGAACAATCAAATTAACTCCTCTTTCCACAGGGTTGTGTAGGTTTCTGCCTTGATCAGTTTACCTTTATAGATCTCCTCATAAATTGCATCATGTGTAAGAGAGGGCCCCACCTGGTACAGAGCTGTAGGAATGGACACAGGAACACTAGTGGTTAGCTCTAAGAGGCAGGAGGGTCTCTAAACCTTATGTAATGTACTTTGATAAAGAGCATTTAATATATCAGCATTCAAGAGACAACTAAACAATGTTTTAGGGCTGTAACCGTACACAAAACTAACAGTTCAATACAAACCTTGATTTTGGGTGCACAGTTTGGTATAATTTCAGTACAGCAGGGAAAATGTTTTTAAATTATTTATTATTAAAATTGCAAACACAAGCACAACTCGGAGCAGTTGTAAAAAAGGCATTGTGTCTCGTCGTGTGTCTGAATTATGGCAAATGCAATATTTGCATATTGTAGAAATAAATATGCAAAATTAATTTTTACAAATAAAAAAAATAACATCAGAGCGTTCAGTGGGCTACGCTTACCTAACCTAAAATGATGCACTGATTGGTACATTACAAATATGTGTACCATTACAGCCCTATTATATTGGTATGTTCATTAGCAAAATGACTGTATGTCATGCAGATATCATTAAATGCTGCTCCTGCTCCATCCTTCCACACCTCTCTTGAGCTCTTTGTTCTGGTTCATCTGGACAGCCAGTATTACCAGCAGGAGCAAGAGAAGAGGGCCCAGGATTAGCAGAACCACAGGGGGTACAGACTGGCTTGACAGGGGAGGCCTTCTGACTACAAATGAAAAGAGATGGACAGACTTCAGGAGATAGATGGGCATAGTTCTGATACAGAACACATACTCAGAAATCACAATGAAGCTATGCAAAACATTACCAATTCTAACCATTTTTTTCCAGAAATGTTGGGGATGGTGGTAACGCTTTACTTGATGGGGTACAAATACTTGGTAATAACTCATTTACTACTGAAGAACAAATCATAAAGAAATCATGAACAAATATAATCGAGATAAAAGGTACATTATGATTCATTATTGAAGAACAAACATTAGATCAGTATTTAACTTGTGTTATTTATGTCTTCGGCGTTCCTTCAGTACTTCACAAAGGTTTACAGAATTAACAGAAATAGTAACAGATATAGCAACTGCTTCAGAAAATATGGTTCATTAATGAGGTAATAAAATTAAATCAATATGTAACCAGGACTACGTTTGTGAGCCTTCAGCCCCAAATGAATCTGAAAGAACCCCAAATGATTTGTTCAACTTATATACTTTAACAACCATGCCAGCAAAAACACAATTAAAAAAGCATACCCAGTACTCTGAAAATGTTCACTAAATGTCATTGTGTAGGGCTTCCCATCAAGTAAGGAGTTACCAGGATGGTTTTACAGTTTTTGAAAGATATAAACAAATACAATCAACCATATCTGGTTCTTCTATCTGTGGTTTTACAAGTATCACAAAGTAAATCACTATATAACAACTTCACCTGTGGTGCTTGTAGTTGTCTCCTCCAGTTGTAACAAAGGTGCATCTGCAAACAGGAACATAGATTTTTAACAATAAACATTCTGTGTAAAAAATAAATGTATCTGTGCTGAAGGACCCAATTTGCAACTCAGTAATAAAATGTTGAGGTTACACTCATCGTTAATTTCCTTGATGAAAACTATGATGGAACTTATTCATCAACGAAGATTTTTAATTGATGAAAAAGAGATGATGATAAAATAAAAATTAATTTATGATGCCAAAAACTATGATGAAATATACTGAGAAAAACATCATGAAGAAACGAGTTTGGAACAGATCAAATCAGAAGTAGTATCTTTAGTTATTGTTGAATGTAGTGGCCCATGTCTGGATAATATTGATCTCACTGGCTACATATGCATAAACCATGCAGTTCTGTCTCTAATGTTTGACATATGGCTAAATTTCACATTTGATGAAAAATGAAACAAGAATCAGAATGTCATGTGGAATAACAGCAAAATTACTAGAAACAAATTTGACATTATACATACATTGTATGTATACACACAAAAAATTTCCAAACAAATTTGAAAATGATGTATTGGACTATGACTAAGCCTATTCTTTTCATCAGCTCTATGTATTGTAGATTTAGTCAAATAAATCTAAAGCAAATTTAGTTGACTGAATATCCTGTAATTCTTGTCGACTAAAAACTAAAACTAAAAATCAGATGACTAAAATATGACTAAAACTAAATTGCATTTTCATCAGAAGACTAAGACTAAAACTAAATTAAAATATGCTATCAAAGTTACCAGTAGCAGGTGCAGCTGTACAGGTAACACCAGCATTCGTCTTGTGAGTGCAGCTCCTCTGGCTCTGGAGACTGTAAGGACAGTCCCACAGGTGGAGCTCATCACCCGTGCAGTTCATCTCATTCAGCCAAATGGTGCCTTCCCCAAAGGTAGAGTTCCCATGAGCCTCCAGTGCTGTCCCACAGCCCATCTGTCTGCAGACCACCTGGGCGTCTCTCAGGTCCCAGGAATCATCACAGACTGATCTCCAGAATCCCCTGAACCACAGCTCCACCCTCCCTGAACACTCAGAGTTGTTTCCCTGCAGTCTCAAGGGTATCTGGCCTGGGGGGGAAGTGAAGACTGTGATTTTCCAGCACTGCAGCAGTCAAGGGACATGTAAGAATGAACGAACTGCACAGATAAATGTTTTATCTAATGCTGAGCTCTGAAATTGCAGATAACTAAGGTACTCAAATGAATTTCTAGATTATGATCATGAAATATCACAACAAAAAGAGTGAAGAAATTTTCCTTATTAGCTCTTTTATTAATGCATGGATTGACATGTGTATCAGTGACATAATTAACAAAGTACTGGGGCAGTGTATCCTCATGCTTCTTCATACTAACCAGCAGGACGGCTAGCGTACACTTCAACTTCACACAGAGTCAGGATGCCATTGGTGGGGAGGAGTATGTTGATGTAGCGTCCCAGCATTCCATAGCAGAGAAAAGTGCGTGGCTGACCTTCTGGAATGAAGGTGATCACAGCACATCTGTACCAAGAAGATCAGGACTTAGTATGGTAAATTATCAAGGAACATTTCATAAAACAGTAGCAGGGAGATGGACACAAAATGTACCGTGGGTTCTGGTTGCCGTTGTCTTCCAGTGAGTTTCCAATGCGAATCTCAGCTCCGCTGATCCACCCAGAACAGCAGTCCCCTCTGTTGGTGATGATCACTTCACTCACTGTGTGTGTTTCCTGCAGATCCAGCCTCCACCAGGGTTTGGACTCGAGCCTTGTCTGTATGCAGGATCCATCACCATAGTCTGCACTGCTGCCTCCGTCAATAGCTTTGCCAGCATCTCCTAACCTGTCATATTGGGATGACTGAGCCGCCCTTCCCTTCAAAGCCACGTTATCTTCTGTACAGGAAAGACAGACACAAAGGTTTTCACTCCTTTCCCATGCAATACCACGTATGCTGTTTTCTCTCCAAAGATGCTCCCTGCTGTTTTCTAGAACATTTCTAGAAAAGTTCATTCTATGTGGTAAAAGACAATTTGGTAACATTTAACTTAAGGTCATGTATTTTGTAATTTATAAACACATTCATAATGCCTTATAATATGTAAAGCATAAATAAAGCATTATAAACATGCCTATAAATATTTATCAGAAGGAATAACACATTATAGCCATGTTTATTATGCATTATGACTGCCTTATAAGGCTCTCATCTATAATGCACTATAGATAGCTTTATAATGCAGTTCAAAGCATCCTTAATGCTTATACTGACCATTATAATGCATTATAAAAGTATCTATGGTACATTATAGATGAGTTTCATAAAGCATTCATAATGCATAATACACATGGCTATAATGTGTTATGCCTTTTGATAAATATTAATAGCCCTGTTTATAATGCTTTATGAGTGCATTACTATTTCTTATGAATGTGTTTATAAATTAAAAAAACATGACCTTAAGTAAAGTGTTACCGACAATTTTCCATGCTACAGAATTGAACGCTGAAAATATTAGGAAACTGTTACAGGAATGTTTTAGACCAGGGGTCTCCAACTCCGGTCCTGGAGAGCTACTATCCAGTCGGTTTTCAATCCTACCTGGCTTCTGATGAGCCACACCTGTTCTCAGGTAAATACCAGGGCCAGGTGTGGCTCATCAGAAGCCAAGTAGGATAGAAAACCTACTGGATAGTAGCTCTCCAGAACCGGAGTTGGAGACCCCTGTTTTAGACAAATAAGACAAATAAGTTCCAATATGCGCAACAATGACATAAGAATTAGGTAATATGAAATCAAATCCATCCCTTAGTTTCTTAATGATTACCGAGCCAATAATGATAAAATGTGCATAGGCTCATTGAATGCCGTGAAGCTTTTAATGCTGTGTCAGTTATTCTTGCAAATATGCTAAAAAAAAAACAAAACAAATTTGATGAATACGTATGACGCATAATATAATACATGATGTATCCTTCTCTAATCCCCTCATTATGTGTTGTTTTCAGTTTTTTATATTGTAAAAATTGGTCATGATTTGTCTGTTACCAATATAGAAGGTAGCTGGGACAGTTGCATTGGGTCCTCATGTTAGAGATCAAAAAACGTATGATTTTAAAATCATGATTAGATGGCAGTCATGCCCTTGAAAACATTACAAAAGATACAAAAGATAGTTGGAAATAATGTATTATTTATGGCATATCTAATTTTAATTAATGAATTTAATAACAACAATTGCAATAATAAATTATATATGCATGATAAATATAGAATCACACAGCATGTTCAAACTCAAAAATAATGTAACACTATCATATTATTTCATATATATTACATTACGTTATAGCGCCCTTGTGCAGAACATTTATGACTGGATTACAAGTGCATTACATCAGTAAATCATTTTGATAGTTAATCAGGTCTTGGTTCTTAGCCAGAGTGATTTTTATCAATTTCTTTGTTTTTATAGCTTCTGTTTATTTAAAATCTTGTTCAACATCTGAAATTTTAAAGAACGTTAATTAAAATTAAAGATTATAAACACACATTGATTTACTACTGTACTTTTTCTGGCTGGCACTACATGTGCGGTTATAGAAAATTAATCAACGCCCATCTGACCAGCTCAGCTTCAAGAACTGAACAGTGCTGTGGTATAGATTTATGTAAGCAGATTTTGAGCTATTTCGTTTTATTTTATACCAACCAACAAGACGACTTATATGCACTTCAACTTCACACAGAGTCAGGCTGTTAGAGGCTGGGAGGAGCACATTGAGGTAGCGTCCCAGCATTCCCTGGCAGTGGAACGTTCGGGACTTTCCTGCAGGGATGAAGTCAATCACCGCACACCTATAAAGAGAGAGTAGAGAAACTAAAGTACATTTTTCTAATCTAAGCTAGTCTGTAAGATGTTAACCTCAGTCAAGTGCTATATTATATTCTGTTATATTCAATATTTTGTGTCCGACCAGCTGCTCTGTCAGCATGTTGCTATTTTAAGGCAGCAAAATAGCATTGCGCTTTTCACCAACAAGAACCATGTCTAAAGTCAGTGGCGCATTATTAAATGATATTTAAGGTGTGCAATTTAGAGACGTGTGAGTGCACAACATTCGTTATGGACACAGGTACGCACTCGAAGTGCACTAATGTTTTTTTGTTATTTCATTTAATTTCATTATTTCATTTCTATATGTTATTATACAGTATATCTGGTCCTTTCACGCAATCATACTGCTTAGTGTGTGTGTGTTTGTGTGTCTGTGTGTGTGTGTGTGTATATATATATATATATATATATATATATATATATATATATATATATATATATATAAATATTATCAGAATTAACCACATACTGAAATTTGGACTGCTGAAAATGCATTACAGATGTTTAGATACATGAGGTGGAACAGTACAGCCCTCAGAAAGTGCCAGCATTCTTTGTGGCATGCTGAATGTTGCGTAACACTGCCATGCGTGATGGATGTCTATTTGACATAAATGAGGACACATTAGCGAACCCGATGCCAACAGAGGAATGTATGCTGGTAGCAGCACAGGCAAGGAGGGATCAGCTGGCAGAAGACCTGAATCGTCTGATCAACATGGAAGCATCAACATACACACCGAGGTCTTTCTCATAATCAGCTACCTTTATTTCAGTGGAACCCATAAAATATCTGTACTTTATATTTCTGCTCCTTGCATGGATTACCTTACATTTATCTATGTTAAATTTCATTTGCCAGGTATCAGCCCAGTCGCTATTTAAATCAAGATCCCATTGTAGTCTCTCTGCTGCTAGATCAGTATCTGCTACACCACCCACCTTGGTGTCTGCAAATTTAACCAGTTTACTGTATGTATTGGTGTCAATATCATTAATGTAAATTAGGAACAATTGTGGTCCTAAAATAGAACCCTGTGGTACCCCACTATGAACGCAGGCCCACTGTGACATTGTGCCACTAATAACTACCTGCTGTTTCCTGTCTGTTATCCAGTTTTCGATCCAAGCTGCTACATTTCTAAAATCACTGCAGCTTTGAGCTTAAGCAAGAGCTGTTTGTGGGGGACAACATCAAAGGTCTTCTGGAAATCTAAGTAGATCACATTGTAGGCCTTAATTTAATCAGATCTCTTGTAACCAGTACTCTCAAAGAACTCAAGTAGATTAGTTAAACAGGACCTACCTCTCCTAAATCCATGTTGGCTATAGCTCAGAATGTTATTTGAATCCAGGTAATCTACCATTTTCACTTGGATTATAGCTTCCATTACTTTTCCAGTTATGCAAGTTAAACTGATTGGCCTATAGTTTTCTGGATTACTTCTATTCCCTTTTTTTGAATATGGGTGTTATATTAGCATGCTTCCAATCAGAAGGTACCACACCAGCAGATAAGGATTTTTGAAGTAGTAAAGTTAAAGGTTGGCTAATAATATCCCTCATCTCTTTTAAGTCTATAGGCAAGATGCCATCAGGGCCCTGCAATTTATTTATTTTGAGCTTAGCTAGGCTTTGTCCGACATCAGCCACAGTTGTACATATATTGGTCATAGACTACTCTATATTTGTTCTAAATGGTAGTAGGTTATTCGTGCGAACACCCGTGTAAAATAATCATTAAACTCATTTACTATATCAATTACATTTTTAATTAGAAGGCCCGTACTATTTTGCAAATTAGTGATTTCAACTTTTAGAGCTCTTTTGGAGTTAAAGTATTGGAAGAAACTTTTAATGTCATCCTTAGCCTCCAATGCCATATTCCTTTCTACATTCCTCTTAGCGAGTCTAATGTTATTTTTTAGATACTCCTGCTTTATTTTGAAATCATTAGTTATTTTCCATTTGTGGAAGAGAGCCCTTTTCCTCCTGACTTTATTCTTAATTTCATAGTAAACCACCTTGAAGAGGTAGGAACAGAGTCTGGTGCAAGGTACTTGTTTGTTTATAGATTTGAACACCTTAAAATCACCTTAAAAACCATAGATTGTGTTTTGTTTGAGCAAAGACTACACTTTTATGTATATTTTGCAAACTGTAGACCCAAAATTTATAAAAACACACAAGCATAATTAAGTACCCGTTCCCAGACACTGCTCGTTCAACAGCAAGCTTCTGTTTTCCCCAAGTACAAGTATTTCGCACCAGTAATGGTTCTTAACTAGCTCAGAAATGGATTGATAACCAGTTGTCATCTAGTGAAACCATTACACTTATCAAGACCAGACTCTGTTCCTATCTCTTCAAATAACACTTTAGTAAACAAAGATGTCAAAATGTACCTTGGGTTCCTGTTGCCGTTGTCTTGTAGGGAGTTTCCAATGCGTATCTCAGCTCCATTGATCCTCTCTGAACAGCAGTCCTGTCTGTTGGTGACAGTCACCTCAGTCACATTGTGTATTTCCTGTAGGTCCAATCGCCACCAGGGTTCAGATTCCCATTTAGTGTGTGTGCAGGATCCAGTGACAAAGTTTGCATCATTGTTTCCATCGATAGCATTGTTAGCACTACTGAAATAATCAAACTGAGATGACTGGGTTGCTTTTCCCCTCAATGCCTTGTTTCCTTAAGCACAAGAAAGATAAAAGGAGATGGTTCATGTTAAAACACTGTTTTACTCTAGATTTTAAGCAATACAATTCATTTGTGGCAATGTTGTTGATTTCTGAAAAATATTTTAAAAAAGGGCTTAACTCTGAGGTTTGGAGCTGAAGGCACAAGTGCCACTGTAGGCAAGTGGCAGCATAATCAATGGCATGCAGATATGTGCACAAGAGATAATTTTTATTTTTTTGATTGACACCTTCTCTCACCTCAATGCTCAGTCACCTCTTTCACACACATTGGCTAATGTGCAGCCTGTTGTCTCACCCGGACAGGTGGCCACGCCCACCTAGGCGGAGCAACAGCTGAAGCCACTTCACGTGGATATCACCGCCACATAAAAGCGATTGAGTCAGGAACAGTGGCGCAAAGTATTGTTGCCATTATCCTTAATAAGCCTTACCGAACCGAACCGAACATTCTTTTGTCTTTCGTTTCTCACGCCTGCCCTGCCTGCCCCGGATCCCGGATAATTGGTTTTATGTATTTTACTTTATATTTTGTATTAATTATTTTCATATGAATATTTTTGGGTTGTGGAATGAATCATCTGAGTTTCCATTATTTCTAATGGGAAAATTTGTTTTGATATACCAGTGCTTTGAATTACAAGCATGTTTCCGGAACTAATTATGTTCACAAACCACTGTATAATTTTTATACATTATGGGAAAATTCTGAGGAATGCCCTCCCAAATGCCCTCCTGTCACTCTCGCCAATCACTTAAGCTGTTGATGGTAGTTTTGACTTGACGCCAAGACCCCTGCAAACCCTCATGTCTGTACTTCCTACCAAGTCTCCCTTTCAGCCAGGCTGCCATAGTTACTTTAGTACTGCCGGAGGTTAGGTGTAGGGCACTAACTCTCTTCTCTTTCTTCTTTTTTCCGAGCTGAACACCGAGCTGACAATTCACCACTTGAACCCTCACCTGGACTCTATGGAGACCATCATCTGGAACCAGCTGGGACTATTTCAGTCAGTTTTCCACATTTGCTCCTAGTCAAAATTACTGAAATGTTCATTTTGAAATGAAAGTTACTGAAAGTACTATATATATTTTGAAGGAGGGACTGTGCATGTCTCTTGCAACACAAAACAGTTTCTCAATAATTATTTAATGATGTGGGTGAGAGTTTGGTGGGTTTAACCATTGAATGATAATTAATGCACACTGATTAACCTGTATGAATGTAATAAAAATCCAGATCCGTTACAAATATTGTTAACACTTTCTGTGAAGCTCTCATCTATAATGCATTTGTGGCTCATAATACACTTTTAGCCTGGAAAGATGTTAAATCTTACCTTAAGATACCTGCCTGTCTTTGTTCAGTGGCTCTCAATCCTGATTTCCCCTCTCAATTAATTAATACTAGCTTCTTGCAGTGGTCTAATTTGGAATGAGCTGAATAGCTTTTGACTAAATAAATGAACTCAAAACCTATGCAACTTTGTCTAATAATTTTTATGTTATCTTTAAATAATTTAAAAGACCTTAGGGAAATGGGATTTGGAATGTGCGTTTGATGAATGATTGGTGCTCCTTTTGGAGAAATACATACTCTAAAAGTGTACTACCATTGGTATGCATAAACTTAAAGCTCACTGACAGAGTCTGTTTAACACAGGTCTAGTTTCATGTTTCAAATATCAAATATAAAAGCTTACTATTCCTCAGACTTTCTGGTTGTGTGATGAAGTTTTTAGGGAAAAAATCCACTCAGCCTTACAGGATTCTGAGTGTAAAGTTCAGTAGGCCCCATGTGTCCTAAATCATATCTCCTGAATAGTCAGCTTGGAGAGGTATCTGATCAGGTATCAAAAATTGGCACACTCCAAATTCCACAAACTTTTGCACGATGTGCCTCCTTCTCTCAGCAAACTATTCTATACAGAACTATTAAAAGATCCTTCCTTACCTTCACAGGTGATCTGAACCACTGCATCATCATCACAGTCACTCTCTCCCCAGTTAGAGGATGGGCACTGCCACAGTGTGGAGTCATGTGGCCGACATTGCAGGTTATCAAGCCAGTCCAGAGCTCCTTTCAGTCGAGACCTTGTGTTAGAAACAGTCCCACTCTTTCCACAGTTGAGATTTTGACATATCAGACTGGCTGTGTATGTGTCCATTTGATTGAAGCACACATTTCCCCAGGTGCCGTTGTAGAAAACCTCCAACTGCCCAGAGCAGCCATCAGCCAGCCTGATTTCTTTATGTTCTACAGGGAGTTCAAAAGAATAACTTGAAATAACTGAACAGTTATTTATACACAGAGAAAATTCTTTGAAACATTAAATTACAGTCAAATCCATGCTTTACTGTAGAGCATGTAGCTGGTCCTGTTTCAAATGAATGGTTTTCTATGGCAACACGCCCCGGATGCAATATGTCTCATGAGCCCAATCTTAATATTACAAAGTAAAACATTTCAGATAACACCATGGGCTTTTATTTTGATAAGAATTTGTTTTGATTTGTATGCTGCCCTCAAAAGCTACCGTATTTTGTAATAAAGATACAGCATAGGCTACATAGAAGGGCTGTAACGATACACAAATTCATTGTATGCCATTAGGTCACATCATTTTTGATTCAGTACACACAGTGAAATGAATTAATACATTGCTTGACACAGGCAGAATCTAAATTTACAAGTAGACATTCAACAGGGTATCCCTGATAATTGAGGCTATGAGTTTCTTATGACTGTTGTATTGCTGGTTACTCTCAGTCATAAACAGCAGTTGGAGAAAAACTAAACTTCAAGTACTTTCAAAAACAATTTTGGGGGGCATCTCAGTTTTAAATCACTTGCAAGAGTAACAGCGCAAAGGTGAGTAAAATCACAACATTGTTCAGTTCTGTGGCGACAGTCTTCGTCCTCACCCCTTCTTCCTTGGGTAAAGTTTGTTTTGCTCTGCAGTCTTTTGGCTGTCACTCTCCACTCCACTACTTTTAACTCTGCTGACCGAGCAGTGCCAAATGTACTCACCACTCCGAACTAAGTTTTATATTTATGTTTGTAAATTGGAGAAAATTATAATTTTACGAAGACCTGGGAAGGCGTGATGACGATTTACTATAAAAAGTATATGGAAGAATTAGGAATCCCAATAAACTTTGAAGCCTACATCTAATCTTAGGAACTAAAGAAAACTCCGGAAACCGTACCATTTGACCAGAGACGTACTCTCGTCATAGAGAATGACTTTGAGGAAGATGTAAATTATGCAGTTAAGACAGAAGCGTGCGATGGACTGCCTCATTCATATATAGCTAAAGAAATATCTAAATGAAAAATAATAATATTAACCCATAAAAAAAATTATATTTACGAAAGTATTATCATAATATGTTAAGACATGAAAATGGGGATGCGTCTATCGTTCTGAGAAGAGCCGCAGCCTCGTGCTCAAAGAGCCGCACGTGGCTCTCGAGCCACAGGTTGCCGACCCCTCACCCCTGATCATACTTGGCAGTAGGGAACACAGGATTTAGATGGGATGTACTTCATTATGATTGTTATCTTGTTATGATGAGTCTTATATTTCAATTTTCATTTATATATTTATTCTTCCAATGTGCAATAAAGCGTCTCTTGGGTTTTATTATTCAGATACATTGATAGACACATTGCTTTTGGTTAACAATTGATCCTAATTGTGTTTCTGTCTGCAATAAATAACTGTGTAAAAAAAAAAAAAAAAAATTCCCTGCAATACCAAAATTGCAAGCGCCAAATTTTGTGTACCATTACACCCCTACTACGTAGGGTATTACATTTCCCTTCAGTTCAAGAAGTCTGTTGCAAAGTCATAGACTTGCATTATTGTGACACATTCACAAATTATATATTATTATATCCAAGTCATGCATGTTTGAGAGTTGACAAATCAATGTTACTGTTACACTGGAACGCTGAAGGTTTATTATGTAAAGTTTTTTTGGAATTTATTTTGCCAAGCCCCAGAGAAGTTTTTTGTTCCGTTGAATACTGACTATTTTATACAATGGAACATACAGAAATGAGAAACACAGCTATGATTTGCTGATTATGCTGTACAACCCTATTATTTTGGATAAGCGCACCCCACTGGTTAACTGCACACAACAGTGCCGAATCTGTGAACTTATGCAGTCGACTGGACTTGCATAAATATTGCATAAATAAGAATTTTTGAAAGCCTAAAGTACTTCAACTAAACTGTAAAGATCAACATTTTGCAATATATGACAGAAACCAGGTCTTTAGGTTTCATAATAGATTTTTTTACTTTCTTTTTTTTTTTTAAGATGAAGAATTTTCACACCTGAACACACAATGCCTACATCCTCTTTATGCAAACAATCATTCTGTCCCGATGGTGCTGAAGGACAGTCCCACAGAGACGTCTCATTCCCCTCACAGTCCACCTCATCCAGCCAGATGGGTCCAGTTCCTGGTCCAAAGAAGGTGGGCACTGGGTCACTGAGAGCCGTCCCACACTGGAGCTGCCTGCACACCACCTGAGCATCCTTCAGGTCCCAGGAGTCTCCGCACACTGTCCCCCAGGAGCCCTGGTGGAGAATCTCCAGCCTGCCTGCACAGCCCCCAGCGTCACCCACCAGCCGGATGGACTGGTGTTCTGGAAGGAGATAGAGAGGGAGGCGTTACATACATTTAATAAAGTACACATTTCTTTATAGAAGAACTTTTAAATAATTTTCTCTATAAAATATTATAACTATGATGTACTCACTGGAACACACAATGAACGCTTGAGGACTAGAGCTGCAATTAAGTCTGTGTGGATCACTGCAGTTCACTAGGTGAGACTCATTCCCTGAGCACTGGTACCCTGTCAGACACACATCATTTCCCGGGGTCCCAGACAGGGAGGAACTGTACAGCTTCACTGCGGAGCCACAGCCCAGCTGCCTGCAGACCACAGAGGCCTCCTTGAAGCTCCAGGAGTCCATGAGAACTCTGCTCCAGGCCAGCTGGTAGTAAACCTCCAGGTGACCCTCACAGTCACTCTCTCCTGACAGTCGCACTGTCCCATTGAGAGCTGAGAGAGGTTTAGACCCTGCAAATGCATCATTCACTGTCAGCAGTAATCAGATACACGCATCAATACAGCATTTAGCAGGTTTAAACAGTTGTTTGCTTAATTTCTGCCTCATACAATCATATACTATATTGTTAAATCTCTGTACATATCATGTAGCTATAAATGTTCAATGGACAGAAATTGCACAAATAAACTCAGTGTTACAGTATAAAAACTCCCAAAAACTCAATAATGAAAGTAGAACAAAAATAAATCTCTATCAAAAACAGAATATTTAATATTTAAATCAACATTATTTAGTACTCGTCGTTTGTCCACATCAGTCCTTACCATCACAGATGAGTCCCGCATCCCGTCCATGAGAGCATGCAGCTCGACTCCATGAGGACACAGCACATTGGGATAGGTGTGTCTCATTCCCCTGGCACTCAAAAACATCAGCCCAGATGTGGCCCCTCCCCTCTCCAAACCAGGCCTGTCCTGGCACTGCCAAAGCGCTCCCACACTGCAGCTGCCGACAGAGGACACTGGCTGCTCTCATATCCCAGAATGCATCACACACTGTCCCCCACTCACTGAGGTACTGCAGTTCCACTGTCCCAGAGCAGGAATCAGGGCCACCTAACAGCCTGGAGTCTGTGTACCCTGTGAACAAGATGGGGGGTGGGGGGGCTGTTAGCACTGTAACTTAATAATTTTAAGATATTTATAGTTCACATTTTTAAATTCACTGAGTGTCCTTAGTAACCCTTCACATTAACTGCACCTTTATAATGCATTTTAATACCTTTATAATGCATTTTAATACCTTTATAATGCATTCAAAAACATTTAGTGAACCTTCATAATGCATTCATAGGACATTTATAAGAAGTTTGGAAGTATACCTCACCATACTAAATACTTTAACATCTTTAATATACAATTATAATGTCTGTTATTAGTGTATATTACAACTGTTCATTGAATTTTCTGCTTAAGAATGCTCTATGAATGCACTATAAATGCATTATGCAGGTGCACTCAATGTTATATTAATGTGCAGTTAATGTAAAACATTACCATGTATTTATGATATATATTTTCTTCATTAATTTTTCACTTTTTTTCACATTGTCAGACTGTTCTTACCTGAACACACCAGTCCCACATCATTACCATGGGAACAGTTCTGTGTCTTTGAGGGTGATTTTGGGCACAAGTAAAACTGAGATTCATTCCCTACACATTGAATCTCCTCTCTCCACACCTGGCTGCTGTCCCCCTTTCCAAAAGCAGCGCCCCCCAAAACCTCCACAGCGATGCCGCAGTCCAGCTGCTGACACACAACCTCTGCATCATGTAGGTCAAAGTCAGCATCACACACGGTGCCCCAGGTTACTCCCTGCTGCACCTCTACTCTCCCAGAGCACTGATGTGGACCTTGCACCAGCCTGACATCTCGATGGTCTGAAGTTCAAGGGGAAACAAACAGCGGGTAATTAGCACTGATTATATTTTGTCAGCATTCTTCATTTTATGCAAAGAGAGCAAAATAAATGCTGGATGTGAATTTTGTGTGAGACGCTGTATTTTAACATCGCATTTTTGTTTTTACTTTTCTTAACCCAAATACATATAACTGTTACACCCTGCATCCCTTCCCCCTCATTCGGTTAAGTATCTTGTTCACAAGTGAAGGAAAAATGGAGTGGAAGATTGACAGATGATCTGTGCAACATCACGGTTATGTGGACACTGTATTGTCGTGATAACGAGAGAGCTGAGTCGGAAAGTGAATCTTTTGATTGACTGACTGAAATACCTTCCTGCCTTCACCTATGGTCACAAAATCGGGGTAGTGAATTAAAGAATGAAATTACAAAGTCACTGCTGCTCCACCTCGCAAGGAGCCAGCTGAGATGGTTCAGGAATCTGTGTAGGACGTTTCCTGGACAACTCTCTGGGGGATGTGCTCTGGACATATCCAACCAGGACAAGACCCAGGTCCAAACCCAGTGCACGCTGGAGAGATTATACCCTTCAGGTGGCCTGGAAACGCCTGGGTGGTCCCTAGAGAATCTATAGGAGGTGGTTGGCAAGAGGGAGGTCTGAGTTAGGCACCGTCCACACAGCAAGCGGGAAAATTTTTGCGCTGTTTAATGTAAATCAGAAGAGTGGCGCCACTCTCTGCTGGCGCAATGCCGCCGCGGGTCTCAAGTGCCGCCCGGTTTTTGCCACGCCACTCAATGTTCAAGTTGATTGAAGTTTGATGTAGTTCGCAGACCTCTAGCAAAGTGGCATCCAGTCAGATATAATGTTCGGTTTGTGACCTGTAGGTTTCGTTACTTGGAAACCAAACTGCTTAAGCGGTTTCAGAAAATGGATGGATGGATGTGGATCGGCGGTGTGCTAGCATTTCAGTGTTCTGGTAATCACAAACGAAAACGGCAAGAAAAGCACAGACGACAAAAACTATGTGCAAACATTGTAAAAGACTGATAACATACACAAACAGCACAACGAAATGCTTCAGCATGTCCACCGACACCACAGTGAGCTCAATTCACCACAGCCAGAGCGAAGATTATTAAAAGGGCAAACCGCGCTAAAAAGCTGCACATGCAAGCCTTAGTTTACTTATGTGAATTTTTGTTTTTATTTACTAATTTTGATTTGGGGTTTTTTTTTACAGTATTTTATTCAATTTCAGTTGCACTGTTAAGAGTACATGTTTTGCACAGTTTAGAAAGATAAAGGAATATTATTAAATAAATTTGTCTGCAGCTCATTCTGATGAAAAATCGTGAGAAAATCACATCATGAACTCAGAATCGCGATTCGTATCGAATCGTGAGTTGAGTGTATTGTTACATACCTAATATGTGTTGTTATTAAATTCTGTTCATTTTCTGAGCAAATATACACTTACTTAGATAAACTGCTTCGAACATTTTCTTGGACTGCCTCAGACTTTTTCAGAGTACTGTTTCTATAGAAAAATAAATTAGGTTTAAAAATGGTAAATATAGCAATGAAAACCTCTGAATCGGGTCTCCGATAATCAGTTTAACAATTTATGAGAGGTTAGCAGGAAGAAAAGGATCTTTTTATTTTTATCACTCACTACGTAAACAGTCAGAAAAAATATGACCCTGGTACAGTTTTCCTTCCCAAGGTATAAACAACATTAATGTTGTTTATACCAATGGCACAAAAATGTTCCTCACAGTCCATTTCTGTACCTTAATTTAGATTAAAAGGTACATTTACCAACAACTAGGATACAGCTGGCAGATCCTTGATGGTACAGTAGAAGGGACAAGTAATTGTACCCTAAAAGGTACAAATTGGTACCAGGTCATTCCACACCAGCTCACATAGAACCTTGCCGGTCGTGTTATGGGTTTTCATGAAAAAAAAAATCTATAGAAATATTTATTACTATTTTAGTGCAATATCTTAAAGCTGTAGCCCCAATAGTTTTTCTGTGAAAAATGTTTAAAGTTGTTACAATGAGTCACAAATGGCTCATAATGGACTTTTGAAATTTATGGTAGGTATAAATAAGATGCTTCAGATGATGTTCATTGAATTTCAGCTTGTCTGTCATATGTTCGGCATTTTTTAGCATTTCTTTGCCAGATTTTAAGATATATACAGATAAAGAAAATTTATAGATTTTTTTTAGAACAATCCATGACATGACCTGCAAGACTCTAGGTGAGTTGGTGTGGAATGACACTACTTTTTTCTGGCAATGTATATGTATATACAGTACACCATTTAAACCCTGTAATTACATCACTTGAATTTCTTAGCAATTTAATGAAAATGTTTGCTTACCGACAGTCAAAGGTATGTTAAGTTTTGTTTTCAAAACAATGTCTGAACAGTTGCGCAAATGGAGTACAGATGCTCCTCTACTTAAAAATGAGATACGATCTGAACAGCCGTTCGTAAATTGAAATGTTCGTAAGTCATTATTTAACATAATTTTAAGATTATACGCAATTACAAAGAACTGTGATGTTGGGAGTACGCACGCTACGCTGCTGTGCGGCGGGAGTAGCAGGCAGAAGTTGTACTACCTGGAATTGGCGCACAGAAAAAAAAAATTATGTTGCAGAGAGGAAACGGGAGCTCAATGAACACAATTTGGACTTACAGTCCTCTTCGTTTGTATGTCTGAAAGTTCGTAAGTTGAAAGTTTGTAAGTAGAGGAGTGTCTGTATATTGCTTTGTGGAGAGTATTTAGAGAGCCACAAATGGTTCCTACCTGCACAGATAACTCCAGCATCAAGAACATGGCTACAGTGAATGATAATCTGCTCATCTTGTGCACAGTTCTTCAGTGTCGATTCTGACCCTCCACAGGCCACACCACCCATCAAGATCCTCCCTGTTCCTTCTCCAAAGTGACCGTATTGTGGTGCTGCTACAGCAACTCCACAGAGCATCTGTCTACACACCACTGCAGCATCATCTATATCCCATCTACTCCCACATACGGTGCCCCACTGTCCTTCCTGAAGAACCTCCACTCTCCCAGCACAGCGGCTGCCACCATCCACCAGCCTGACATCGTCACTGCCTGGAAGCACAGACCAGTCACTGTTAGTAGGTTCAGTTCAGTGTTGTTCTCATACATAACATCCTGTCTCCAGATCTGTATTATACAGGTATCAATGGAAAACACATTTTAAAAATGAAAAGAAAGTAATTAGGCTATATGTTGTCACTGTTCAATGAAAACTGCATATGTCCACTTTTTGATATTAAGATAAGCCATTGCATAACCAGGTCTTTTTGCTGCAACAATCACTATATGTAACACATACACACACATGTCGGGTGAACATATCTTAATGGGGACCGCTCATTCATTTCTATGGGAAAAATGCTAACGCTAACTATGAAAACCTTAACCCCTACCCAGCCCTAACCGTAACCATAAGTAACCAAGCAAAATACACACACACACGCACACACACAGTGTTTAATTAGTAAACTCTGAAGTGTTGGTGTTCTCCTCTTTTTTTCCAATCCAACAAAAACTGCTTCCAAGCACTACATTGCATGCGTAAATCAACATTACATAATACGTGTACAAGAATATATACAATATAATTCCAATTGGCTCAATTTCTTTAATGCACGTAATAAACACAAAAACCAACATAATATGAATAATGTTTAAGATATACCACGTTAAAACTAACATACAAACCTCTGCTTCTGCTAAACATGCAAGAGTAGCAAAAATGTTTTTGCAGTACTGTTCAGTTTCTCTCACACTGTTTATAGTTAACTGTAAGTCCTAAATTATTTGTGTTGTATCATTTTGTAGCATCCTTGCTGTCTATAAAACCGTAGCCAAAATGAGCTGAAATTCACAGTCAATATATGTCTATCTTCATGCCAGTGAATTTTGACTAGTCAATCAATTATGTTCAGAATATATAAAGAGGTGTGTGTTTGCAGTATCACTGCCATTATTGTCTTTCCATGGCTGCAGGCAGATGAGGTAATTGGGCATGATAAAGGACAAAGATACAGTCAACCATAACAGAAACTTTTCAGAAGAATAGAAAATGTGAGAGAAAATCAAATGAAGCAAAGAAACTGGACAGTGCAGTGACTGAAATCCTCTGCATGAACCAGGTCCCTATCTCAAGTCCCTATTTCAAGTTTCAAGGCAGTCATATTCCAATCGGACTTATACTGTCTCTGTATTGCTGAACCTTTTTATCAGTGTACAGAATGTTTATTGCAGTTGGATAGGTTATGTTTCCTTAATGTCCCAATAATCTGATAGGCTAGTTGTTTTAAATTTTTTTGCTTAAAATTAATGTCATTGTTTGACATAAAAGTCAGTGTTCTAAAATGGTAGGCTTACTAATTGTTTTCCTTTTTCTTACCTCAGTTAAAGACTATATAACAAAACTGTTTAAAGCCACTTTAAATGTTTATTTATTTGTAACTACTGTTCATTGTTAATTCCATATTTATATTGTCTGCATTGCATAGGTTCTCTAAAAACTCATCCTCATTGTTCTTTTAATGCAGTCAAATTATAATTTGTAGTGTGCCTATTTTTTTTTTAATTACTGAATACAGACGAAATCCATCTTTCCTAATATTCATCAGAGGCCTATCCCACACACCACAAAACAGAAGGGTACACCCTGGATGGGATGCTACTCTATTATACTAAATAAAATATGATTCTGATATCATAACTATATAGATTTTTTTCCAGATGTGACACTGTCCTTCTGCATGGCTACAACTAATCTGAAATAATAGATCTTATTAATGATCACTTGCAATGACTTTAATTTCAATTTTCCTTTATGCATCACAAAATTTTTGCCATATAAAGGTGAACTGTGACAAATGTAACATCCATCCATTCATCCATCACCGTAACTGCTTAATCCCAATGGCAAATATAACAAAATATACATTTATATAAACAAAAATGTATTTAATATGAATTATTTTTTTAGTATTATAGGATATCTTACATGTGCTGTAAGAGTATTATAGTGATTACTTTTAGTTATGAAGCCACAATATTTTGATTGCACTTATCAATTGAATAATGGCCAAAAATCTCATTATTTTATATTAAAGCACATTCTGAATATTCTGATAATTTCATAGATCATAATGTGTGGTAATAAGATATACACAGGCTTGGCAAGAAAAAACTTACCATTGGAATTTAAATCCACATTTGCTTATTTCCTTCAATTGACTGGGTCTAGGCTCAGCAAGGTTATGCAGCAATAAAATTAACTCAGTACCTGAAACTACTTAACGATCAGGTTATCCCATCAATGGATCTTTTCTCCCCTGACAGTATTGGCATATTACAGGGTGACAAGCCCAATATTCATTAGGCTTGAATTATGAAAAACTGGTTCAGAAAGCATGAGGAATCATTTATACATATCAATTGGCCACCACAGAGTCCTGACCTTAACCCCATTGAAAGGCTTTGGGATGCAGTGGAGAAGACTTGACAGAGTGCTTCAAACCTCCTGTCATCAATGCAAGATCTCAACAGAAACAATATACAAATGTGGATGAAAATAAACGTTGAGATGTTGCATAAGCTCACTGAAACAATGCCATGATGAATGTGTGCTGTAATCAAAGATAAACTCCACAAAATAATAAAGCATGCAATATTTTTTTTGGCCAGGTTGAAAGATTACTATACATATTCAAAATGTTCACCATGCCTTGATTGCTTAAATTGATGTCTTGACCCATTGACAAAAGGTGACAAAAGACCACTGGAGTGAAGGTAGGACATTGTACTTACTGGCTGTGGTGACCAAGAATGCGAGAGGGAGGATGAACAGGCAGATCTCCATCTTCATCAGCACAAACCTCCTCCTCTATAGCTGAGACTCCAACCTTCACTTCTGATCTCTCAGTTCGAGCAAGTGCCTTTGTACCATCCTAGCCCCCAGAGAAAACAAATTCCACCAGCCAATGAAGTTCAACAGTGCCTTATCAGAGCAACAACAGGAAAACATCACATGGGTAAAGTGACAAATCAGAGGACTCTATGTAGACTTTCTCCATATTTAACATACAGGAACTCCTCATCTTAGTAGAACTGCCAAACAATGAAAGAACTCCAGTTTTTGTTGAAAAAGAATTCAGAAATATTTACATAAATGTTTCATTACATGAATCTAAGATACAGCATTATTGTTCCAAACACTGAGTTAGTAAACATTCTTAGAGGTACTGTTGTTGTCAAAATGCTTTTCCTTTATATAAAAGTATATAGGCACCCCTTCACATTCACCAGGGTTAGTGGTGGAAGAAATAATATGTGGGCCCATTATTAAAAATGCAAAGTTTAAAAGTTACTACAAGAACAAGATTCTACGGTCCCAAAGACAGCAAATACGTGGGTGAGCTAGTTGCCAAGACAACGATTCGTGGTGCACCCAAGGCAAAAGTTTTAATATTAAATATATTATACAGTATGCACTTCCACTAACAAATATTAAATAATACAAAAAAATTATATTATATGATTTTCTGTGATCCAAATCACTTTCAGTATTGGTATATACATTTTTGGCTTACGTTTTGGCTTATATTTTAGCAAGCTCCAAATGATTTCCATCTCAATGTTCATGGCCAGCTCGCAAATAACTGAACCCACAAATGTCAATTTTGCAAATCTGAAGCGGTTGCTACATATACTTTAATATCCTTATATAAATGAGTGAGAAACTAGTGAAAATATAAAATCATTGCAGGGTTGGCACAGTGGCACCATGGCTAGCATGTCTGAGACCTCCAGGAACTCCAGCGTCCCTCTGCAGTCCAGAAACATGCTAAGATGGATTGAGTTACCAAACTGAATTGAGTTACCAAACTGAATTGAGTTACCAAACTGAATTGAGTTACCAAACTGCCCATAGGCATGAATGTTGTGTATGTGCCCTGTGATGGTTTGGCACTTATGGTTATGTACCCATAGCTCACAGCTCTGAACTGCATAGGGCAAGTTGGCATAGAAAATGGATCAGGGCCAGATGGGACATTCTGTTAGGGGGCCCAGAACTCCTTGCTACAGCCCTGAAAGAAATTAATGGATAAATCATTGTGATAAATCATTACGCATGTGCCATTAAGTTCAAGGAGGTAATCATTAAATATGAAAAAAGAAGGGAAAAATTCTAGTGATCTCTTTTAGGTGAGTTTAAAAGAACATGTGAACAGAGCAGATCTGGAATTTATAAAAGAATGAACATGATTGTTTTCTGTGGTGTCCTGACTGTTTCTGATGATAAGATTGTTCAGCTCAGTAGGAGAGCACAGAGCAACTGAAGGGGGTCCACAAAAATGTTTGGTAAATTTACAAAATCCCTGTATAATCATCCTGTTCATGCAATACCGTCATGCATTCGTGGTAGGGAGCTCCTGGTTCTGGTCCGTTTTGTTTGGATTGTGGCTGGTGTAGGAAGGATGGAAATGCCTGCATTAAAAGAACAAGGAGGATGAGATTTTAGAGAACCTATGCAATGCTGACAAACCTGGATGTTAAAATGTACTTTCAAACTATTTTAAAATGACCCTATAGTTTTAGCATTTGCTTCAGCTCATAGGTTTCATGGATGTTAGCTTGATGTGCGTTGCTGTATTAACACTGGAGGTGTGGAAAGTTAAAAAAAAAGAAAGAAAAAAAAATGAAAGAAAATGTTTTCTGGTATCCACCTGCAGATTTCAGTTATGCTACGTTTAAAATAGTGAGCAGGCTGCTAGCTACCAGTGTGTGGTTGCTGCTCGCTATTAAACTACTTTGATCTGATTTCAGATAATAACAGGGAAACAGTGACGTGAACAGGCACAGCCGTTGTGGTCAGGTTATCAGGTACATCATCCTCTCCTGTGCATCTCACCTCTTCCCGAGACCTTTACTGCACATGTGTGCCTGTGTGCTTTGAAGGTAGTTACAGTAGTCATATATCTCATTTTAAATGACTATTCATGTATAGTAAAAGTCTTCAGTATTTAGTGTTTTCTGTTGGTTGGTTATTAACAACTTATTAACAACAGCGCCTATCTTTTTAGTATTTTCCAAATATGTTGCTGTTCAGTCTTTTTCCAATATGAATATGTTAATTGTAACTGAAGTGCCATCTCGCGGAACAATAAAAGGTCAGCGGATTACAGGAAGAAGGCTGCACTATGGCAACAGATACTAATATGTGTAGATGTGCATACCTCTGAGTACGAAGGCAAAGTTTTTGTAGCTGCAGATTACGATTTTATCTTGAAGAAAAAGGGGAACGCAGCAGCTACAGTAAAAGAACAAGAGACAGCGTGGCAAAAAATTAATATCCAAGTCAACATGTAAGTCCATAATTCCACTGTAATTTTATGTAAAACTGAGCAGACCGGCGTGGCCAACGACAATATGTAAAATGGCAAATGCCATCAGACCCATCCCTGATTGATTTATATAGTAATTGAACCTCTTCTGGGCTGGTGGAAATTAGAGCCTAACATAATTTATGTTGAGAAAATGTTTCTTGTAGACCGGCATCTTGTTCTGGGTTTTTGGTTATCCAGTTCCTGGTTTTGGTGTTTGTGGTACTGGTGGGAAAATAAAGCTTCGTGAAGCTTTTGAGGCATTCCCCATATTGCCCGGAATGTGTTTTGAGGCTTCAAACCTTTTTTTTCAAACACAGGGAGACACCTATTGGGTTTCAGCAATGTTTTCAACAACCTAGGATATAATTCCCAAAAGCCTAACAATGGCAGCAACTTACATAGCCAGAAACAAGCAACTGAATGGCACAGCTATTTGAAATGTACACCTGAGAATGAAGTTACTGCATCTGCATTGAATTAATAATATTACTAGTATCACAGCACAGTCTGATTTTTTGTTATGCTAAATACAATCTTTATTAATATTTTAAGTTTCTTTGTTTATATTGCAGAGGCTACTACTGAATAGACAGAATTCACACTGTCCCTTACCTATGCTTATGTGCACGAGCGAAGGGTTGGCTGCATGTGCCTGATCGAGGAGGTTTTTTAGCGCAGGTCTGCAGATGTTTGGTTCGAGCAGGTGGAGGCTCAGTTCGCCTTGCATGGTATCACAGAGGACATGACGAAATATCATGTTGCGGCGCTGAGCAGCCCCACTGTGGCTAGAGTGGTGAGTCTGCTGCAGAACCCTCCCGGGGCACTTTAAAGTCTCTGCTGCTGTGCATTTGTGAACTTTCAGAGACGTAATGCACGCCTCACTCGCTCGTGCTGCCCAAGTTAGGCGACTCATGGCCCTCAGAGCTGACAGATCATATGCTAGCTCTTCTCGGTGACCATCAGCCCTGTTTAATTTTTAGGGAGCTTTTCATGCAACAGCTGCCCACAGAGGTGCGGGGGTTGCTAACTAATTAGGGACTGCAGGGAGCTCCCTATCGAGGCCGACAAAGTGCACACCGCCACGCCGGCGGCTTGTTCAGCAGTGCATACTCAGGACTCGGGACTAGCTCCCCACCACGGGCTGATGCTATCGTCTTGGCTGCATAGCGGCAAAGAAAGCCAGGCCTCTGCTTTCACCACGCATGGTTCGGTGATAAGGCTAGGAAGTTCATTACACATTGCCATTGTAAGGGGATGGGAAATGCACTGACCGGCGCTCATTAGCAGCAGCGAGCGTCGCCCGTGCTGGCAGCCTGCTCTTCATCACAGATGCTGTGTCTGGCCGCCACTTCCTCTGTGACACGGCGCCTCTGCTTGCACCTGCTCTCGTCTGATCTCAGACGTTAAGCAGAGTCCTTGATGGGAGACTGCCTGGGAATACCAGGAGCTGTAAACATTTTTCAATTCAATTTATTTTTATATAGTGCCTTTCACAACAGAGTCTTCCCAAGGCGCTTTACATGGATGTCACTGATGTTGGAAACAGCACAAACTGGAAAAGCAGTATAAATTGCGAGGGTTCCTTTGCTTACAGCCATACTGCTCTGCCTTCATCTGACCTGTTTAGTGCTTGAATGTTAGACTGCTTGGGAATACCAGGTGCTATAAGCTTTTTCTGCCATTGTTACCCAAAATGGCACAAACCTTTTGATTGAACTTAGTAAGTATAAATTCCAAGGGCTTTGCGGATTATGACCATACTGTGCTGCCTGTGCACACTCTCGTTTGATGTTGGAAGCTAAGCAGAGTTGGGCCTGTTTGGGACTTGGATGGCTAAACAGCAGATGACATAGACAGTGAAGGCTCCTCAGGTAGTCTGACATGACTTTCACGTATCTAAAAAACATCTATCGGGCACAAGCTCAGCATAAATAATCTGAGACCATCTAGAATGTCATTCTTCTATTTTTTGTTTAAATCAACTTTAAAAATACACTTTTCACAAACCCATTTTGGACAGCTGATGTACTAAAGACATCTGATGACATCTTGGGTTCAAAGAAAAAGTGATGCACATTTTTCACTTCTCTCTGGTATTTTATAGACCAAATGATTTATCAATTAAGAATGTTTTTTCAATTAAGAAAAAACATTTTTTTTTTGCCACTTAATTGAGAACTTACGTCTCATTCTTAATGCAAAACCTAATTTTCTTTGGCAATCTGTAAATACAAGCAACCATATAAACAACATTTGAAATCGTTAAAGTATTTCCGGTGACTTTTTGTACTGTTGCTCATTCATCTGATGCTTTAAATGGAGGGACTGGAGGATGAAGTTATGAAATTTATATTATTAGCTGTTTTTTCAGCCACATATAACATATTTTTATAAATAATTAGAACCTGCATTTACTTCATTTGCTGTAATCTAGGCTGAAAATATTTGCCATAGGACTATCACCATCACTTTATTTTTCACATGCAAATTGTAGGTGGCCGGTGCCTGCCGCGGTGGCAGTCCCCCAACCCGCTGGTGGACCTTTTTGGCCTGTGGGACGCCAGAGGGAGCTGATGAGTACCGGCGGGCCAAGCAGAATGTGGCTTTGGTGGTCACTGAGGCAAAAACTCGGGTGTGGGAGGAGAACGACTTCCAGACGGCTTCAAGGAGATTCTGGTCCACCATCCGACGGCTCACAGCGGGAAAGCGGTACAGCGTCAACACTGTTTATGGTGGGGATGGGGCACTGCTGACCTCAGCACGGGACGTTGTGGGTCGGTGGAAGGAATACTTCGAAGACCTCCTCAATCCCACCATCAAGCCTTCCAATGAGTCTGGGGACTTGGGGATGGACTCCGCAAGGGTGGAGGTTGCTGAGGTGGTTAAAAAGCTCCTTGGTGGCCGGACCCCGGGGGTGGATGAGATCCGCCCAGAGTTCCTCAAGGCTCTGGATGTTGCAGGGCTGTCCTGGTTGACACACATCTGCAGCATCGTGTGGACATCAGGAGCAGTGCCTCTGGATTGGCAGAAGGGGGACTGGAGGGTGCATTCCAACTATATAGGGGGATCACACTCCTCAGCCTCCCTGGTAAGGTCTATTCGGGGGCCCTGGAGAGGAGGGTCCGCCGGATTGTCGAACCTTGGATTCAGGAGGAGCAGTGTGGGTTTCGCTCTGGTCATGGAACGGTGGACCAGCTCTATACTCTCCGGGTCCTGGAGGGTGAAAGGGAGTTCGCCCAACCAGTCTACATGTGCTTTGTGGACTTGGAGAAGGCATTCGACCGTGTGCCTCGGGGAGTCCTGTGGGGGGTGCTCCGGGAGTATGGGGTTGTGATCTCCATGGGCAGTCGTCACCTCCATAGACAAAGGAAATCTCTTCTCCTTCTTCAATGTAATGTGGGTTTCCATTCACATACATTTTTTTCATCCTACAGTTTGGATGCCTGTGGTCATCATTAACTAGCCACCCAAATGATCCATCTTCTTTAGAGGCATCAATACTTAAAAAGATGGTAACATGAGAAAAGGGGAAATACAAATATAACAATATATCACCACAAGATCAGAGTTTCAACTAGTTTAGTATAATATAGTATAAGGAGCATTATTTAAGTCTTACCAATACATTTTCCCTCTCCACTTGAACGCAAACATAAATGCAGCACATGATGGGTGGTAAAGTTTTCTTCTTCTCTGGGATTCCACATCATTTATCATATCTCCCCTATATTCAACAATAAAATCTCCTTTGCATATCAAACCCTTTGCAAATACCCCACATCGTGTAAAAGACAACAAAACCATTTTTAACAGGAAAACCTATGCATTCTAATATTATCGATTAGCCCAGGTCTTGTCTTCAGGTCTGGGAGACCTGTTTTTAATGTTTTGTAAAATTTCAACCTGACACTCGCTGGCCTTAGTGAGTGTGTAAAATGGGCTCATCAGTCATTCACACAAAACTTATTATGTGTATAAATGACCAAATCTTGCCGATAATTGATGCCAATAACACAAAAACTGACCTTGATAGATGGTAGCTGATTGTACCCTGAAGTTCTGCATTAGATGCTGATCAGATAATGATACAAGGTGCAAAAAGGCATGGAAAGCCAAGAAACCAGCTGAAATCTGTCAGTATTTAGAAATAAATCCTGCCCCCTATCAGTGCAAATTAGTATCAGCTGGTTTAGTCCTAAACCACATACAGATTTTTTGCAGTATCAGGGCGAGAGGAAAATGACAGAGGAAAAGGCAGACTGATGGACATACTCCCATCATAATGAAAGCAAAACCACATTTTTTTTTTTTTTATTAGCCAGGAAACATCTTTACATCACAATTCTCTTGCCGATCCATTTGCGTGTCACACTATGACAGTGACAGGACAATCTTCAGCTTGGTCTAAGAAGAGTGTCTGGAACATGTGATTGTAGAAGTGGGGATGATACTGGCAGGCACGGGCACAGTCCGGACTGAAGTTGACCTCTAGGATCTGTGGCCTCATGATTCTCTCACCTGCTGGACAACATGACCTCATTATTTCATTGGCAACAACTGCAAGTTTTACAGGAGGGCTGCAGGTGATGTCACACTATACCATCCATATCAAGCAAAGGCCATGATCCACCATATTGGTGCTTAGTGTCTTCATGTGTACTCTCTGTGCTCTTTTGATGTATTTGCCATAGTCACTGCTACAGCACTCACAACAAAGGTAAATGATTATTTGAGATTCCCAAAACTGTAAAATAAAAAGTGATCCAGAGAGGACAGATGAAGTCTTATCTAGCGCTTGCTGCCAGCAATGGTTACACAATATCTCGAGAGCCGATCTCACTGAGAACAACCTTAACAGTGGCGAGATCGCATTGTCCGTAGAGTAGGCTTTGACAGCTAGGTATTTATCCGCATTCTAATGCTACTGCATCTCATGATCTACATTCTGTTTATGGTTGTGGCTACTAAAGTAACTTAACATGAATACAAGAAAATTCATAGCTTTTTCTGCCACATAATTTATGACAGGTAAGCTGAATTTGTTTGGTTTTAAAGGCACAACATGAAAACATGTTTCAGCTCATCAGTGTATATGAAATGTGAATGCCTCTATGTTTGCAGTCTATAAATATACTCAGAAAAGGGTCATGCAATTAACATTCCTTAGGGTTTTTAACAGTTTTATGGTACACAGACAGTCAAAGTACACCCTTTACATATGACTTGCGTATGAAGGAGATATATTACACGTCTCCCAAAGAGTTTGAGAATTTAAGTCTCTGTTAAACCCCCTGTGGTTCAAGGGTCTTACCTTGGCCACCTGGGGCCCATTTGAGCATGAGATCAATGGCATAGATAGCCCTGGACGAGGGGTAAGCGCAGATCCCGTATGGAGCAGGGTGAGTGGAGGCTGCCTGGAAAAGCTCCCCAAATGCCTTGAACACCTCCTTCTGCCAGAAGGTCAGACATACACATACACAGGCATTTTGATTGTCCATACTGTCAGATGAAAACATAACCAATGAAAACTGGCCAAAAGCAGTTACATTATTGGATAATGACATAAGGCCTTTATAGGCTTCTTTTGACTTGACTTGCACTTCAGTTTGTTCACCAGGCTGTGGTCCTTACACCACTGTATGGAGTTTGTATGGCCCCCCTGTGTCAGATTAATTTCCTTCAGGTATTCAGGGTTTCTCATGTATGCCCATCAATCAACTGCCATCCCATTCATGGACTGGTATCCTTGCCTTGTGCCCTGTGCTGCCTGGAATAGGCCTCAGACCCCCCCCCAAACCCCCAACCCCCCCAAACCCTGACCAGGATAAGCATTTTCAAGATGGATGGATGGTTCCATGATGTCAATGCACTCACAGATGCATATTGATGGTCTCTTATAATATGTATCACATCAATTACAAACAAAAACATTTAAATTAATTTAAAAAGTCATTTCAAGGGCTTCACTCGGCCTTCTGAGTTTTTGTAAATTGCCATATATTACCATTCTAAGAGCTGTGTTTATTTTTTTACCTGAACCTTGTTCCACGGATGTTCAGGGTACTGAGTTTCAAACATAGGGATGAATTCATCATAGTGAACCTGTGGAAATATACAATTCTTAAGGCTGTTATGTATGTTTTATAATACAATTCTTAGTTTATATTAGTGGTTCTCAAACTTTTTCTGTCATTGCTCCCCTTTTCTCAAAATGGAAATCGGGAGGAGCAACAATAAGTACCTCAGTCTTTCCTGAATTCAACTGCAAGTAATTACTATTCAGCCAATCATTAACCCAAGACAGACAATCAACCAAAGTGACCAAAGTATTAATTTGACTAGGTTTAAATGAAAAATAAATCTGAATATCATCTGCATAGAGATGATACGAAATACCTTTAAAATAATTAAGACTCTGCGATAAGGGAAGAATATTTAATGAAAAAAGTACAGGTCTAAGAACTGAACCCTGTGACAGTTGGATGAGAAGCCAGCCACACCGACTGAGAAACTCCTATTCAACAAACAAGAGGAGAACCAGTCCAAAGCAGAGCCAGAGACACCTAACAGCTCTAATCCATTAATTAAGATCTGATGGTTAACTGTATCAAAAGCTGCGGTAAGATCTAACAATACAAGCACAGAGCACTGGCCTGCATCAGCAGCAATTAAAGCATTTAAACTTTCCTAAGGGCTGCTTCTGTAAAATGTCGCCTCCGAAAACCAGATTGAAAGGAATCAAAGAACTGGTGCTCCTCTAAGAAGGCACAAAGTTGCTGTTCAACCACCTTTTCCTATACCGTAATACCATCGTACCGCCTAACCCTAGCCAAAGTATTCCTTCATCTCCACCCACAATCAAAACATAGATTAAGTCGTGATGGGATGGGGCAAAGTTTACAGGTCACTGTTTACAGGCAGTAAAAACATGCAACATGTCTCATTGTCACCTGTCTTGAGGGAACTGTCTTTCGATCTGGACAGTCCCTAGGATACTGGAGTCTGGACATCACACACCTGTTTCAGCTGAGCTCCTTCTGCATAGTTCATGACTGTGAAATGTTTCTGGTAGTCGTCAAAGTTGTCCAAAGAGAAGGGCCTGTGGAACAAGTTTTAAATGCAACTTAGAGGGGGATAAAGGTTAATGAACCCACTGTAATTAAAAGTTTGATCATGGACCAGATGTGTCTATATATCAAATACATCCCAATTCCAAAAAAGTTGGGACGTTGTGCAAATGGTAAATATCAACAGAATGCAATGATAAAGAAATCCGATAAACTCATATTTTATTCACAACAGAACATATAAAACGATTTGCACAACGTCCCAACTTTTTTGGAATCGGGGTTGTACCTTTATAATGTGACATGAACACAATGAATGTATTAATATTCTGCTGACTGTGGAAGCCTGAGGGGAGGCACTGGGCATGGATACCTGTTGGAAAAGCGCAGCCAGAAGACGTTGTAAGCATAGAGATGCAGAGGTTGGACAGAGCGCAGGAGAACCATGTAGCGGATGTCAAACTTCACCAAGCCCACATCCTCCCTGTTGATCAACACAGGATCCTCCAGGTACTTGCATACCACCTGGCACAAAAATAAATACATGCTGGTATCTTTAGCAACAGGCGCAGCTCATTCATGGCCTATTCAAAAGGAGACAGGGTGAGCAGGCTGCCACCACCACTGAAGGCAGCTCTGTTACCACTGATTAACCTCTGTCCACACATTTGAGATCTACAAAACTGGGGAAGACTACAAATCCCAAGGCTGAGCTTACAGACCAATCACAGCTGACAGCTCTGCTGGATTTGCATCCACAGGCAGCCACTTCATGTACATCATTTCGGGAAGGAATTTTGCATGACAGCACCACTGTATTTAGATGATTTGCTGAGTTTGTATTGTGCTGTAGCCGGAGGAACACTCTGGGGCAATGCAGTGGAAAGACACTTGATTTCGTGAATTCCTGGAGTTAGCTTTGGCTGAGCTGGATGAGGTCTCTACCTTTGGGGTGCTCTCCCTCTGTCTGATAATGTAGCTTAAGTCATTGGAGATGTGGGTGTCGAGACCCCGTGCCAAGTTCCAGGGCTTGCAGATCCAATGGTTGTCCAGCCCCCTGAGAACCAAACACCACAGGCAAAGCTGACTCAGAACATTCATAACCCTTATTATAAACAACACTGTCATAACTGCAAAGAGTAGCTCTGGAAAATATTAAGAGACCACTCTATACTTTTTAAAAAAACCTATGCATTTTTAAATCCTGGTTTAAATCCATGGTTCTGTCAGTAGAAGGCTATGCTGAAGCAGAAGACACTGGGAATGACCAGAAACCAGCCAGGTAAAAGGCAGAAGGGACTTTCTAATGCCAGAGACGACTGTTACCTTATCCGACAGTTTTTCATGACTCAAATGATGACATTAAGTGACCTTCAAAAGGAATGGGAAACATTAAGTTCAGGTGTAAAGTGCACTGCTAGGACAGTTTGTATTAGGTTCCTAGAAGCAGGACTGCAGTCCCATACACCAAGTAGAAGCCCTTCATTTATGAGTTTACAAAAAATATATTTTTCATCACAGACACACCCATAAACTGAGAAATGAGTGAAAAAAAAAAATCTGCTGTGGTCTCTTAATTTTTCCAGAGTTATATTTAAAGCATTCAAATGGAACCATAATGCTGGGTATTGTAATGATGAGAATTAGAGCGTCTTAAGGGAAACCTTTAAGGGTTCCTTGATGTGAACTAAATATTGAGATCAAATCACTGTATAGAGAACTCTCACTTGGGTCTCTTGATAATGGCTGATTAAGCGTTTGGTTCTGATAAGGGCTGATGGACTAATCTCTTGGTTCTGTTGCTAATGGCTGATTGACTAACCTCTCTTGGTTCTGTTGATAATGGCTGATGAACTGGGGCAGCTCAGTCTGTAGGTTGAAAGTCTTAGGAAGCCATTCAGCTCCCTGGCCATCCCTTACTCTCCGCGCAATCGCAGCCAGGCAGTCTTTCACTGTGACAATGGTCTCACAGGGGAACTGGTTCAAAAGAACATGTGGTCGATCCTCACTCAGCTTCCTGGAAGCATGCAGTAAGCATTTGTATTAGTCATGCGAATCATTGTGCCTTATAAGGAATTCTGAAAAAGACTCTGATAAGCACCAAACATCGTGGAGGCTGAGCAAGGACACACCTGTAATCCCGGATGTGGGAGAAGAGCCAGAGGATGTCAGCTTCTTCCTTGCTGTCGGTGAGCTGGAAGCGAGGGTGTCTGAGGTTCTCCTGGACCTGCTTCATCTCAGTGTAAACCCTGAAAGATGTGCAGAGAAACAAGCTGCTCCATTCATAATGCTTTTCTACACTGTCATATCTAACTATAAAATTTTATTCTTTATTTCAGCTCAGTTCCTCCTCACTTTCTGTTTTTGTAATTTTTGTTTAGCAACTTACAATCAGAGATGCACCGATTTGGGTTGTTATTGGCGCTGATCCAGACCTATTTAATGGATCGGGTATCTGCCATACGTGACCGATCCACATCCGATACTTATTAGGTTTTTGGCAGTCTCTCAAAAGATAGCTCCTATTTCATGTTAAATCTATTTGTACAATAAATTGCACAACAGCTCTTTCCCATTTTAGATGTGTTTTTTTGCACTATTGAAGCTGAATGCTAACACTGATACTCAGTTTTTTTGCTACTCAGTGGGTGTGAGCACAGTGACTTCCACCTGCTGTGAAGTTATGCACATACCTTTCGCAGTTTCAGGAGCAAAAGAACATCAGATATTGAAGGTGTCAATCTGGGAGTATTTTATGCTTTTAACAGCAACTAGTAGCATAGTGATTTGCAACCTTTGTAAAAGCAAAGTTTTGAGAGGTGGAAATAGCATTTGGTGGAAAATCCCACTAAACAAAGCACACACAGTTGTGCAAGACAACACGAGAAATGTGAAAAATGCAATGGGTGATTTGGGAGTCGCTAGCATGGGCTATTTTCCATACTCGCTACAGCTTGTGATACACGAGGGGCTGCTATTGCAACAAAGTGTAAGTGACGCGTTGCCAATAGCATTTTCGGCATTCACCATTAGTGTGTACTCTCCTGAAAGATATTCAGCTGTAAAATGTCTTAAAAATGCTTAAAAGTAGATGTGCAAATGAGGTGGAACACTTCATAACGTAGTAGCCTAATTAAAGATTTTCGGCATACATTTTTTCATCTTATTTACTAGTTTACAAATATTAATAATAAAGTATAAATATATTACATATTTATTCAATTAAAATACTAAAACAAAAAGAGGTCTTGTATCGGAATCAGTATTTACAATATTACTCATTGATACCAGAGCATATTCTAATGGTGCCTCTGGAAAGTTACACAAGCAAACACATGTATCCCCTTAACTACCACACCCTCTGTTGCTTTTTTTTCAGTTTCTGTAAAGAAAGAAATTCTGGAAGACCCAAAAAAACTCACTTAAATACTTTTTCTTTTGGGAAACTGGGAGGCTCGATTTGGAGGGGAAGGGTTTCCTTGTTCTCCCGTGAGATAGCCTGGAAAAAAAAGATTTCATATTAGAACCACACTCTGTCAGAGTTCAAAAAGTAAAATGCAATTCCTTTAAAAAAAATTCACTAGACTTCTTATATTCAATTATGTGAATTTGGTTGTTCCTATCTGGAGATGTAGAAAGAAGCAAGATTTTATTTCACATTTCATTTACCACAAATTTTGGAATAAAGTCTGTTTAACGGGCATGGATTTTTCAGCCATTGAGCATTGAGATTCATATTCATCATCTGTCTAAATGACAGCTGCACGATATTGGAAAAAATCACAATCACAATATTTGAATTTTTTATGTTTAATACTGTGATATTTATAAAACAAAAAAAGGAGATAAAAATCCTTATAAAACCTTAAATAAACCATAGCCAAAGAGAATTTATCTACCCACAGTGTGTCAATAACTTGATGGTGTTGTGCTGTCAACAAACACAAATCAGTGCCAACAAATCACTTGCTTTTGATAAATATCATCTCAAAGGAATATAATATTTTCTAACAGCATAAGGTGAATGCCTTTTGATAACCAGTTCTTGTTTGCTTTTTTCCTCACTCATTTTCATTGACTTTCTCACAAATGCACCACACAGTCTTTGAGAGAGTCCAGCAAGGACAAAAATGATTATGATTGGCTCAAAAAGCTCCTGCAAAAGGAGTGGCAGTAAAATTTTAAATGATTTTTTAACATATACTCCATTATCAGGAAACGATGGTTAAAATTGCAAGGATAAATTTTGTTACCTATGACAGAGTAAAATTGCTGCTGATTGTTGTGGTCCTTGCAATGTGAAAACTGCAGGTGTATAAAATGCAATGTCAAAATTAATATTGCACATTGTGCAGCTCTATCAAGAATGATTGTGACGGTGGGCTCAACTACAATCTATTACAATCTAATTGAGATTTAAATATTTTATACATGAAGGTAAACAAGGGATGTCACTATTTACTTAATTGTAACTATTTCAAAATACAGTACAGCTGTTTCAAACACTTTTCAAATGACAGTATTGCATAAAGTTTTGCAGTAACCCCATACCTAACAACAATGGTATCAGCAATACAAACTAAATACATACATACCTCATAATATATATCAGAAGGTTCAGGAGTCATACTGCTCACACTTCGCAGGTCAGAGGGTTCCCAGGGTATCAGGCGACACTTTCTTATTAGGGGGTCACTCTCACCATAAGCATAATCACGTGTCACTTCCTCTATGGTGTGGGAACATAAGGATGACATAAGAGAGGCCGGGTCAAAGTGTGCAATCCACAGCGGCGGGTTGCACACTCGAAGTGTAATAGTAGCTTCTGTACCTCAGCACCATTAAAAGTGATGACACAGGATTCAGCTCAGACTTTGTTAATGCTGGTTATATTAATATGAAAGCAGATCATTGTTTATATATATTATGACTGATTTCCATTACAGGCCAGACGTTTGGGCCAACCTCAATTAAAAAAAAAAAAAAATTAAGCAATATGCTGTCAATACATTGTCAAACTTTTATTACAAGAAAATATTAGAAATACTTAAAACAAATGTAACCGACTGGTTTTCAGTATTTTATAGCTAGAAGTAACACATTATTTACCCACAAAGGCTGAAACTATTGGCTTTGAATAAGACATGTCAGGTCTGTCTTTATGCATTGACATTCACGTCATGTTGGAATTCTATTCACTAATGTCAGAAATTGATTTGCTCTTAGCCTCTCTTGACTAAATAAATTAAACAAAAACCACTTGACAGCCTAGTAACAGATCAGTTTGTGAAAGGTTTAATGTACTGTTTGCTCCTCATTTCAGTATTCTGTTGTACTGCATCACAACTGATACGAATTTTTTGTACAAATACTTGTTATTTTTATGCTTGTATTTGGCTAGAAAGGCACAGCTAGCAATTGAATGGAGGCCTCAAATCAAAATTTTGAGTGAGGAGGGCTTCTCTTATCATCAAATAGCCAGAAAGTTAAATGTTTCTAAGCATGGAGTGACCTACAGTTTGCAGAATAAAAGGTTGACAGGTAGCAACAGTGACCGGAAACCGTGTGGGGAAGAAGAGTAACATCAAAGGCTGAAATCAACACTTACTTGTGGCGTGCAAAATAAATCGGAAGATGACTACAGAGGTCTGAGGGCTGCGATTAATGTGAACAGAGGGAAACCGGTATCTCTTAATATAGTCAAGCAAAGACTGAGAGCAGCTGGACTGCATGGTCGAGTTGCTGCCTGAAAACCTTTACTTCATGATGTTAACAAGAAAAAGAGCAAACTACAGGCTTAGCAACACTAACACTGGAGTATTCAGGACTGGGAGCAGGTCTTCCGTACGGATGAAAGTCCATCCATGGGACGACTTGGACCAACATGTTTAAAAGGAGCATCTAGCAAATGAGACAGAATTGTTTGTCTGCTTGAAAAGGTGCAGGGAGGGTTTGGACACAAGTTATTTCCAAAAACTGCTGTAAAGGATGCTGCTGTGATAAAGGAAATGGGTGGTCATTTTGATTAAACTTGTACTTAGGAACTTGCATTCTTTGAATTGCACTTACAATGCACAGTAAATTGTCACATTAGACTTCAAAACCAGTCAGTAATATTTGTTTGAAGTATTTCTAATATTTTCTTGTAATAAAATTTTGAAAAAGCAGTGTTTCGCTTATTTTTTTAAAAACTGGTGGGTGGGCCCAAATTTCTGGCCTGTAGTGTAGATCATTAACGACGCAGGTTATCATTGCTATAGATTACCACCGATCTAGGTTATTCCTGATTAAGATTATCATTGTACCACTAAAGTCTGTTATCCTGCGGGAAAATCAGCCATGTTTTGGTGACCTGTATATGCAGCCACTGTCACCCTAACTACTGCTGCAGTATCTGAAGGGTTATAAAGTAAGTTAAACCAGTGCCATACTGCACTACGCATAAAATGGCCAAACGCTCAGTATTAACTAGCAAAAAAAACTCCGTGACATTACGACCAGTGTACCTTCAAAGCCCAGATCCTGAAGGGGCCACAGGATAGAATATGCCATTTGCTGGGGTCCGAAAAAGAAGGGGGCCATGCAGCAAGTGGGCTGACTGGAGTGCTGCACCTGGGACCCGAACTCATCCATGATGTACCACACAGGCACCTTGTCTTCAGCTGACTGCGGTGGGGAGAAGAAGCTCATTTGGGGGGAGGGGCAAGCTGGACAAAAACGAGGGTCTTCCATATACCCAAATTACATACTGATAATAATGGAAAAATGTAGTATACTAGATAGATTCAATGTTCCTGGATGCAGCTGTGAGTGAGTTTCTCATATTGGAAATGAAATAGACATGAAATATTAGCTGTCAGCACAGCGGGTAGAAGGATAATTCCACTTGAATTTAAGATTTAAGACAAATATATACTGTCTGAAATACAGTATCCATCAAACGTTTGGATACAACTACCCATAGAAAGATTTATTTGTACTATTCTCTAAATTTTAGAATAATTATAATACATCAAAATTAAAGTGACATATATTGAGTTGTACACTGACTAAAACATTATTAAACAAAAAAATTATTTGGTGGGGGGGCATCTGTGAGTTGGGACTCAGAAGGTCACTGGTTCAAATCCCATGGTTTGCGGAATGATCCATAGACTGCATGGTAAACCTGAGCTACATTCCTGAGACACAACCATGGAATTCTGTCGTAATAATCACTCCATAATTATTAGGGGTCCATGCAGCATTAATCATATGAATCATACAACATGAAGATGATGTAAATTGATAAGTTTGTTTAGAAACTGTTCTTAGTGTTCAGGAATGAGGTATTCAGTAAAAGGTATGGTTACTTGTGGTTTGATTCTTAAATATACATATGCTGGATCACTAAAGACTCGAGGTACGTGAAGAAGGGTTTAAAATACATAAATACATAAATGTTGGAAGCAATTCACATGTTCAAGTTCTCATTCTTGCATTTGAATATAGACCAGTTAATATTTTGATGGTATATCATGTGGTGATGCAGCGGCATTTGTTTTAAATCTGTTACACACTGAATGCTGAACTGATAGCTTGACTTTTAAAAAATTATATTACAAATCCAATCTCAATATCTGACATAAAAATCACGATTAGGTATTTTCCCCAAATCGTTCAGCCCTAGTACTTTCTTTGTTGATTAGGGTCACATTATTTAAAGACCATTAAGCACCACAAATGTGTGTGTGGGGGGGTGGGGCTTACCCCATGAGACAGCTGGTAGGTCTGGTTGTACTTCCACATATGGGTAAGCACCTGCTCCACGACGTCTGGATCAGGGACCTCACCATGAAAGTCCACACCCATGAGAACAGCCATACGAGCCAACAAGCCAGGTGTAGTCTCCAACTGCTGCCTTGCGTTCTCTGTTCGATATGTCCAGGCGTGGTCCACGAGGAACACACTAGGACGAAAAGACAACACATCTAATGTAAGGAAACCTGGATGTGAAAGTATTCAAGCTCTGCCCTTAAACGTAATGCGTCATTCAATGTCTGGACAAAAATAAATCCAATACGTTGCCGAGATTACATCACGCTACGATACGACCCTAGAGGGGTGCAAAATGTTGATGCAGGAGGTCCATATACAGAGTGAAAATAAACATATTGTGGCAAGTGTGTGAGTAATTTCTAATCATGGAAATCACAGCTATTTTAAAATAAAAGATGCTCTCTTTATTAACAGCCACTACTGGTTTAATGCTATCAGTGGCACAGACAGGGAAGCCAACAATTTACATTACACAGTTACACACTAACAAAACAAACGCATTCCACAGTAAACATTATTGTTAAAACATTTACTATTAACATAAATACAAGAACACACATATTCATTTACACTATTTAAAGATACGTGCGGTGCGGTGCAAAGCATGTCGATAACGACGTAATTAGTCCTGCTGACCAATCCAGTGGGGTCACATTATATCAGCCTATCGTGGACAGTGGGTGGGATCAGAATAAATTTAAGACACAGACATTGATCACCACTCCTACGACGTTCAATTGCTAAGACGATGACAATTTCATTTTGAAGTATACAACCACCTTAACAGAAGCATCATGAAATGCTGTGACTAAAGCTCTGGACCTACCCCCCAATATAATATTATAATTTTAAATAACTGTAAAGGTAAGCAATATAACATTATCCAGTCAAAAGAGTGTATCACTCGCTGTGACTTGTATACTCTCCAGGAGTTTTGTATCTCCAACATTAGAAAGTGCACAGGTAAAGATCATTGCAGAACATTCCCACACCAACTTGCAATCAGAACTCACACAACAGGCACAGAATCAGCTTTTTTCTTTCCTTTGAAGCGTATATTGTAATCATGCACAACATACAAAAACAGGTAATGCTTTACATTAATTGCACCTTCATAATGTATTAATTATGCATTCATAGAACATATAGCCCACTAAATGCTTTACAAATGCATTAGAAAGGTATTAAGAAGGTGCAGTTCATGTGTTACTTAAAAACGAATATCACATTTAAAAAAAATATTTCATTTTTAATGCTGTGCTATATCCACTTACAGACACTCATGGGTCATTCCATGTCAATGCATCACACTTTCGGACCTCATCGTTACAGATTTTAATGAAACTTGGCATGGTGATTTGGTCACGAGTAACTCATGAAACTGAAATTGGGCGTGTCTTGGATCAATATTGGGGGAGATTTAAGCAAACAATGTTTTAACTTTTTTTTTTTGGGAGGGGGGCTATGACTTTGACTGGCTATTTTTACCTTAATGTAAGCTGCATAGAAATTATCCTCATACTGTGTTAAAGCTATTGTCCAGCTCAACAGATTGAAATGATATGCCATCCCCATATGAATACTTACTATGAAAAATATTAAAAATTCAATAACAAAAAAAAAACTATATTTAAAAATTGATAATTTTTTTAACTAAAGCTAGCTCATAATGTCCTGAACATCTTTGATCTTTGGTTTTTGAGTTGTTGCTGAGATATCATTATTTACCGGTATGTGAAATGTGTATCAAAACCACAGTTCCTTACAGTGCTGTTAGCAGTAGCAGAATAGCAGTTAGTGATCAGTGGATGGTACAGAGTTATTATTTTTCATGACAACTACAACTATTGCCAGAACTAGCTGTGGAAATATAATTTAAATAAAAAAAATTAATTCTATTAAAAATGAGTAAAAAGACAATATTGCCAAAGTAACTGGAAAAAAGAGAATTAATGGTACAATCAGAATTTCCTCTTCAGTTTACACTTTTGACTAGACACTGGCCTTCCGAAAAGGGCCTTCATTTGTCAAAAATAAACAAACTAGGCTTTTATGCTACTAGGGCAAGGAAAGCATTTCAACATTAATGCATAAGTTACATACAAGCAGTAATGTTTAAAGGGAAGGTGGGAATGTAAGAACATAAACAATTGCTATAGAGTCAGACCTCGGACATTTGCCAGGTTAGGTTCCAGAACCCATTGCGAATGAGGAGGATTCGCGGATGTTTGGTAGAGTCACTAAAAGTGGTAATAAGTGCTTATTTCTATAGTTTAAACCCTAAATATAACCCCAGTCATGCTCCCAGAACACTTTAATTTCATTTAAAAGTTAGCTTAATACATTACCTTTAAAAAAATCAAATGTTTGCAGTATCGCATATTTGTCACACTAGCACATTTACAGTACAGTATACTAATGTTTTCCCTACTAATTCATAGAACACGGCATTGGCTGCAGTTTTCTTTTGCATTCACAGTAAGGTAAAATGAGTAAACGAACGGGACTGTAAACTTATTGACATAAGTCATATACGTAACCAAGGTTCAATTCAATAAAATACATGAAGGAAACATATACATGTAATTTTCGCGAATCACGATTTGCGAATGCATGAGGGCTGACTGTACTCTCAATTTATAGTCCATCAGAGCCTTTGATGCAGCTATTGTGTCTTTGCTTGAAATTGTGTATGTCCGCTCTGTTGCTGTCACAGGTTCAACTACTAAAAGCACATCCTGATGATCCATAACAAGTCTATCAGGATAGCATGGGAATGAATAGGATGGAGATGCTCCATGAGGATGCAAAAAGCTCAGTCTCAACTCTCCAGTGCTGGGCATAGTTTCTTCAACACATCCTAGCCACCAATTATCATCATATGCAGCCACAACATAACCTTTGATGCTTGCAAAGTCGAGTGATTCCCTCAGTGTGCACTTACACTGGACCGATTTGCACACCTCACTCACCTCTGAGGAATGCAGGGCATTTATTGGCCATATTTACTAGCCAAGTGGGCCTTTTTAATAGTATGGCAAGTACAGGTGTCTGCAATGACATTAATGAAGCTTCCATTAAATTTCATTCTAGCATATTTGTAACCTTAATGTTATTACTTTACTATAATGTTATTATGCTTTTTATACTATTTCATGTCAGTTAAGCTGCCATTAAAAAGGCCCATCAGTGATATGAAACCGCATGACGGTACATTTAAGTCAAGATATCTCAGCAACACCTTAAAAACCAAAGACCAAATTTTCTGGAGATGTTCATGACATTATGCTCTAGCTTTAGTAAATCAATTTTGAAATATAGTTTTTTTGTTATTTAATTTTTAATATTTTATTCTGTTATTATATAGTAATAATTCATATGGGGGTGGTATATTATTTGTTCACCAGATAGTGTTAGATTGACTGACCTGCTGGGGTCAGTAGCCTGCAGGCCACTTTGGCGCATCACAATTACTTTGCAGGTCACTTCAGCTCCTGGGTTTGATCTCCTTACTTCTTCCACTTCACTTTCCTCTTCCAGCTCCACATGCATAACCCCAAACACTTCCCCTGCATCAAACACCTGTATATTGGATAAGCCAGAGAAATACAGTTCATTTCACATTAGAATATGAAGTATGAGAATTAAACAGCATCATATAAGTGGAAAAATAACAACCGCCATTATAGGTGTCATTAGCAAGCGGCCACTTCTCAAAGACATGAACTGATACAAGGGTGTAAGACAATTTAATATAAAAGGAGGAGGGGGTAATGGAACCAAATACTGGGGAGTATACCACGGAAGCTTGTAGCTATTGAAAAGATCAGGGGCTAAGTCAAGTTTGCCTGGGGCTTGACTTTCTTTTTGAAGGAAGACATCGATCGGGGTTAAAATACTCGGGACCTATAGCCTCGGTTCCTACTCCCCTGCGCGGAAACATTACGTGAACTCAATGGTAGCTTAACAATCACTAAAACAACTGTTCCCAGGATGATCAGTGGGTTAACCCGGAATAATAAGAACACAGAAAACGTATTTAATTAAAGTCAGGGTCTAACTCCCTGGCGTGAAACTTAAGCGTATGAGCGGCTGAATATGAATCGACCCGTGGTCCCACCGACATGTGCTGTGCACACCCGTACCTCATTGGAAAGTTTATAATACAAGCTTTTCCAGTACAGGGGAGGTATTCTACATGACATAAGAGCGGCTTCGTGTAAACTAAGAAATATTTGGTACTCCTCATCAGCTGAATCAATCGATATGTTGATTTCCCCCTGTGGAAGGTCCATTATCCACACTCTCGGTAAGACCAAAACACGGAGCGAGACGCAGTGCAAGCTGGGAAATTTGCTTAAAGGAGACACACTCTTCCGTGTTTTATCTAGGAGATTTTCGGAAAAACTCGATTTACTTCCTACTGTCACTCGATTAAGCAACTGTTTGTTGAGTGTCACCACAATTAATCTTTTGCTTTAATGTGAAATTTACACTGACTGTTTCAGGGCTCTTAAGACTTACGCATTGACCGCGAGACACACGTTTCGCCCCTAATGTAATCTCACGCCAAACTTTTGGTGAAACTTGAGAGCACTGAGTGGACACTTTATTTCGTACACCTACATAGTACCTGGTAGACCCACTTTTTCCTCCAGAAATGCTTCCGGTATAGAGGAGTTCTGCGTGCAGAGAATCCCGATTTCCTTCAAGTCACATCTCCCTTAAGTATTTTTCACTTTGAGGATGTTCCGTCCAAAAATGTAATCCCAATTAAATGGATCATATTTCATTAACTATATATGATGATATATGACATAATCATGTTATTCAATTTCAGTTGGAGGTATAGTATACTGTACCTATTCTTTCTGACACAGAATAAATTTGGTGTCCAAAGCTATTATTTTTGGCCTGCTTTGTTCAAATGGCTTTATTTTTTCTGAATTTAGTAATTTGTTACTCACTTATATGGAGCATAAGATATCACAGGCCATAACATTACTATATGTTCTTTAACAAGTGTCCTATATAGATGAAAAACATGATTTCTTCTTGTCTAAACTGGTCAGTAGTTTTTGATCATTATGGATAGCTGTGTAATAATATAATTTATTTATAAAATGCCTAAACAATCAATTTCATAATTCTATTTATATTATTTAATATAAATATCAATGTCTTAAAAATTCTCTCAATTTTGTTACTATATCATACTTTGGTGGAATTATCTAACAGAACTATGTAAGCTACACAAAATGATGGCATTTTCTCTTACTTAAGCATGTGGAGGTGTTAGAGCCATAGCTTATAATTGCATTTCATTGCACGCAATGACTAAAAATTTGATATTTATTTTATTTTGTATAGTTAAGGGTGAATATGTATTTCATATATTTTGTTATAGTGGTTTAGTTAACATTTATGTTTAAATTTAAACCCCTATATTGATCATTTTGGTATGACCTTTTTTTTTGTACGTAGTCATGTCATGATCCGTGTGGGCGAGCGAGCGGATAATTAGGATCGGTCACACGGATATCCAAGAAAGCAGGGTTTATTCAGCGACAGACCAAATACACGGCAACGCAACGTTACTGACCGGACTGGGGAATACTGACTCAGACGCAGACTAAATACACAGGGTAGGCAGAAAACAACAGGCAACAGCTGAAGACAATCAAGAAGTAACATGAGGTAACGAGGGGGGCGTGGCACAAACGAGGATCGGACGAGCTGGGCGTGACAGTACCCCTCCCCAAAGGTGCGCACTCCGGGCGCGCCCCAGGGGAGGCGACGGACGAGACGAGGGACACGGGACCTGGAGAGACAAAAGCAAAAAACTCAATGGAGCACAGGGAACAAGACAGACATGCAGAACAGACACAGGGACAGCAACTCAGACAACCACCGACAAACCACGGGGAAAGCAAACAGGCACAGGGGCAACACCGGAGACACAGGGGGAACACCAATGGGAGGAACGAAGGGGCCAGGAGCGAACGAAGGAGAAACAGGAGGACGAGGAGCCGACACAGGTGGGACGAAGGGAGGAGGAGCAGACAGGGGAGACCAGACAGGAACGGACGGGGGACAAAAGGGAGCCCGAGAGAGCCCAGGCGGGGGACGGGCGGCGGCCGGAGGGGCCGCAGGTGAGAGGGAGAAGGGAGCAGGAGGGAACCACACAGGGGTCGAGGGAACGGGACGAGGGAGAGACGGAGGGAACACGGAGGGAGCAGGAGGGAACACCGGCGAAGGCAGGCAGAAGGGGGAAGCCGCGGCAGGCGACGGCGCAGCCGCATGATTTAGTGATGATACTGCATTTGATCTTAAAAGACTTGAAAAGTCTTGGTCTTGAACTTTCTGACCAATGGCGCTTGCCTTGCTCTCATTTAAGAGTGATGGTTGTGCTGGGACAAGATCATACTGGGCAAGAAAAACAGCGAAGGCACAACTGCAAGACGGGTACGCTGACAGCTATGGTTTGTCTGGTTGCTATCGAAAACTAACAGAATCACAGGAAGGTCAAAGCCTGTATTTCACCATGGCAATAATTGGGGACCATGCCAATAATGCTTCTGCTTCTTCTTCAAAATTCTGAGCCTTAACAAGACAAAGCCACAACTGGTATTCTAACAAGAGTACTGACTTGTTTTCTTCAACTGTAGTAAGTGCTTCTTGTTGGGGTTTAGCGTGATCAGTAAGTGGTTTTTTTTTGGTACTTTTGTTGCGTCCTGAAATTTCTTTCTGGAAACTAATTTTCTTAAAAGACACTGTTATTATCTTTTACCTTCTGATGCCACAACTGGTACCCTGACAAAAGCACTGACTTGATTTTTCAAACGCAGTAAGTGCTTCTTGTTGTGGTAGTTTTCAGTGGCTTAACCATCTGCGCAGTGAAACTTGGGTGAAATTTTGCGTGTTTTTACAGAGTAAATGGTAAAAAAACAGCTGTCTCAGCATTCTGAATCTTACCTCAACTTTAGCATTGTTTTTTGTAATAGAGGAAAAGTGCTATCAAGTTGGGGCATGATTTAGTGATGATACTGCATTTGATCTTAAAAGACACTGTTATTATCTTTTACCTTCTGATGCCACAACTGGTACTCTGACAAAAGCACTGACTTGTTTTTTCAAAAGCAGTAAGTGCTTCTTGTTGTGGTAGTTTTCAGTGGCTTAACCACTGGTGCAGTGAAACTTGGGTGATATATTTGATCACATTTGAATTAATTGAATTTTGCAGGATTTCTTTTTGTGTGTTTTTACAGAGTAAAACCCACAAAAAAACAGCTGTCTCAGCATTCTGAATCTTACCTCAACTTTAGCATTGTTTTTTGTAATAGAGGAAAAGTGCTATCAAGTTGGGGCATGATTTAGTGATGATACTGCATTTGATCTTAAAAGACACTGTTATTATCTTTTACCTTCTGATGCCACAACTGGTACCCTGACAAAAGCACTGACTTGTTTTTTCAAAAGCAGTAAGTGCTTCTTGTTGTGGTTGTCACGCCCTGCTCCGTCCGCTCCTGATGTGTGCCACGCCCCCTCATTATCCACGTGTGCTTTCCCGATCGTGCCCAGCTGTTCCTTGTTAGTTTGGCTTGTCTGCTGTGTTTAGTCCGCGTCTGAGTCTGTTACCCCAGATCCGTCATTGATGTTTGTTGGTGTCTCTACCCTGTTGTCTGGAATAAACCCCGTTTGCCTGCACTCTCGGCTTGCTTCGCCTGCTTCCCGGTTCGCTCGCTCACCTACCACAACAGAATGACGGATCTCCCCAACGCACCTCCGCAGGTCGATAACCAGCGCATCGATCTGCTGCACGAGGTGCTGTACTGGCTTCACCAACCGGAGGTCCAGGAGGACTCCGGACTGTTGGACTTAGCCAGCAAAAGCGGGACCCTCCTGCAGGAGGTAACCCCGCTCACGGCAGCGCCTGTCATGGCGGAGGTTCGCGAAAACCTCCGGCAGCTGGTCGACAGGGTTACGGAGAAGCGGCTTCAACCGCTCACCCTCTCCGAGGTTACCCCGCCGCAAGCGACATGCCCCAGCCGCAAGAAAAAAAAGAAGCGGAAGGGGAAAGGAGAAGCAGCCGCCCCGACGCTCTTCTTGGGGGCTTGCTCCTTACTCCCCGCCTGGGATGACACCGCCGCTGCATCGCCTGTCCAGGCCGCCGATCTGCCCGCGGCTGCGCTGCCTGCTGCAGCTGCCGCCGAGCTGCCCGCGGCTGCGCTGCCTGCTGCAGCTGCCGCCTCTCTGCCCGCGGCTGCGCTGCCTGCAGCTGCCGCCTCTCTGCCCGCGGCTGCGCTGCCTGCAGCTGCCGCCTCTCTGCCCGCGGCTGCTGCTGCTGTTGCCGCCGCTCTGCCCGCGGCTGCGCTGCCGGCTGCTGCCGCTGATGTGTCCGCGGCTGCGCTGCCTGCTGCTGCCGCTGATGTGTCCGCGGCTGCGCTGCCTGCTGCCGCCGCCGATCCGCCCGCGGCTGCGCTGCCTGCTGCCGCCGCCGATCCGCCCGCGGCTGCGCTGCCTGCTGCCGCCGCCGATCCGCCCACGGCTGCGCTGCCAGCTGCCGCCGCCGATCTGCCCGCGGCTGCACTGCCTGCTGCCGCCGCCGATCTGCCTGCAGCACCCCTTGACCCGCCTGTCCAGCCCGACCCGCCTGTCCTGCTTGACTCGCTTGTCCTGCTCGACCCACCTGACCCGCCTGTCCTGCCTGCTCTGCCTGCAGTCCCTGCAGCTGCCACCACTCTGGCTGCGGCACCCGCCGCGGTGCCCCCTGCTGGCCGCGTGCTGGCGGCGCCTGCTGCGGCGCCCCCTGCTGGCCAAAGGACTGCAGCGCCTGACGAGGCGCCCCCTGCTGGCCGCACACCCAAGGTGCCCCTTGCTGGCCACATGACGGCGGCGCCCGTCCTGCCGGCACCTGAACTGCCTGACTTACCCGTCCTGCCCTGCTCGCCAGCAGCCACACCCGCGGCGCCCCCTGCTGGCCACGTGATGGCGGCGCCCGCCGCGACGCCCCCTGCTGGCCGCGTGACGGCGGCGCCCCCTGCAGCGCCCCCTGCTGGCCGCACGCCCGAGGTGCCCGCAGAGGCGCCCCTTGCTGGCCGCACGCCCGACGTGCCCGCAGAGGCGCCCCTTGCTGGCCGCACGCCCGAGGTGCCCGCAGAGGCGCCCCTTGCTGGCCGCACGCCCGAGGTGCCCGCAGAGGCGCCCCCTGCTGGCCGCACGCCCGACGTGCCCGCAGAGGCGCCCCTTGCTGGCCGCACGCCCGAGGTGCCCGCAGAGGCGCCCCTTGCTGGCCGCACGCCCGAGGTGCCCGCAGAGGCGCCCCTTGCTGGCCGCACGCCCGAGGTGCCCGCAGAGGCGCCCCTTGCTGGCCGCACGCCCGAGGTGCCCGCAGAGGCGCCCCCTGCTGGCCGCATGCCCAAGCCCGTCTCGCCTGACCTGCCCGTCCAGTCCGGCCAGCCCTGCTCGCCGGTCCTGCCCGTCTCGCCTGTCCTGTCCGGCCAGCTCTGCTCGCCGGTCCTGCCCGTCTCGCCTGTCCTGTCCGGCCAGCCCTGCTCGCCGGTCCTGCCCGTCTCGCCTGTCCTGTCCGGCCAGCCCTGCTCGCCGGTCCTGCCCGTCTCGCCTGTCCTGTCCGGCCAGCCCTGCTCGCCGCTCCTGCCTGTCTCGTCCGTCCAGCCGGCTCCTGAACTGCCTGTCCTGCCGGCTCTTGACCTGCCTGTCTCACCTGTCCTGCCGGCTCCTGACCTGCCCGTCCTGCCTGACCTGCCCGTCTCGCCTGACCTGCCCGTCTCGCCTGCATCGCCGGCTGCTGCCGCTGCTCTGCCCGCGGCAGCCCCTGTTGGCAGCTCGCCGGTCCAGCCCTGCTTGCCTGTCCAGCCTTGCTCGCCTGCGGCTCCGCCGGCTGCAACGGCCACGCCCGGGGTCCCGCCTGAGACTCTGACTCCTGTCCCCGTGGGGGACCTTGAGTGGGACCCCTTGGGGATCCAATTGCTGGGTTCCCCCGACCCAGGTGGGCACCGGTCTCCTACACCGGTGCCCCCGAGAGGAGAAGCCCGGCAGGCCCGCCTGTCTGTGTCCAGCAAAGGGAGGGGACACAAACGTCGGGTCCGGGTCCCGCCCTCCCTGCCCCCTGGCTCGCCCTTGCGCCCCCTGGCCGTGGCTCGGTGGCTGCCTGCGGGTCCTGCGGCTCCGGCTCGGCTGTCGCCTCCGGGTCCCCCTCCGGTGCCTCGTCGCCCGCCTGCGGTCCCTCCGTCGGCGCCTCGTCGGCCGCCTCCGGGCCCCCCCGCTTCGGCTGGGCGTCGGACGGCGCCTTCCCTGGCTCCGGCTGCGCCTCCGCCTGCTGCGGCTTCCCCCTTCTGCCTGCCTGCGCCGGGGTTCCCTCCTGCTCCCTCCTCGTTTCCTTTGTCGGTCCCTCCGTCTGTCTCCTTGTCCCCTGTGTGGTCCCCTCCTGCTCCGGCCTCCCTTCCGCCTGCGGCCCCTGCGGCTGCCTTCCCTCGCCCGCCTGGGTTCCCTTGGGCTCCCCTGCTTCCTCCTCCCTTTCCCTCCGTCCCGCCTGTTTCTGCTCCTTGTCCCTCTGTGTCTCCTCCGTTCCCTTCTGGTCCCTTTGTCCCGCCTGTCTTTGCTCCTCGTCCCTCGGTGTCTCCTGTGTTCACTCCTCGCCCTGTTGTTCCTCCGTTTTCTGTCCCCTCTGTGTCTCCTTTCTCTGTCTGCCTGTCCGCGTTTCCTGTTCTTTGTCGGGTCCTGTCTTTCGTTTCGTCCTTGTTCTTGTTCTGTGTTTCGGTCTTGTTCCCTGTTCTTCGTTGATGGTTTTTGGTTTTGTCTTTCAGGTCCTGTTCCCCGGTCTCGTCTCGTCCGTCGCCTCCTCTCTGGCGCGCCCGGAGTGCGCGCCTTTGGGGGGGGGTTCTGTCACGCCCTGCTCCGTCCGCTCCTGATGTGTGCCACGCCCCCTCATTATCCACGTGTGCTTTCCCGATCGTGCCCAGCTGTTCCTTGTTAGTTTGGCTTGTCTGCTGTATTTAGTCCGCGTCTGAGTCTGTTACCCCAGATCCGTCATTGATGTTTGTTGGTGTCTCTACCCTGTTGTCTGGAATAAACCCCGTTTGCCTGCACTCTCGGCTTGCTTCGCCTGCTTCCCGGTTCGCTCGCTCACCTACCACAACAGAGGTAGTTTTCAGTGGCTTAACCACTGGTGCAGCGAAACTTGGGTGATATATTTGATCACATTTGAATTAATTGAATTTTGCAGGATTTCTTTTTGTGTGTTTTTACAGAGTAAAACCCACAAAAAAACAGCTGTCTCAGCATTCTGAATCTTACCTCAACTTTAGCATTGTTTTTTGTAATAGAGGAAAAGTGCTATCAAGTTGGGGCATGATTTAGTGATGATACTGCATTTGATCTTAAAAGACACTGTTATTATCTTTTACCTTCTGATGCCACAACTGGTACCCTGACAAAAGCACTGACTTGATTTTTCAAATGCAGTAAGTGCTTCTTGTTGTGGTAGTTTTCAGTGGCTTAACCATCGGCGCAGTGAAACTTGGGTGAACTTTTGCGTGTTTTTACAGAGTAAATGGTAAAAAAACAGCTGTTTCAGCATTCTGAATCTTACCTCAACTTTAGCATTGTTTTTTTGTAATAGAGGAAAAGTGCTATCAAGTTGGGGCATGATTTAGTGATGACACTGCAGCTATTTCCACCTTTTTATTTAGCTGACAAGCTAAAGCAAAGGTGGGACAGCAACCAACAGGGACCACCAAACTCTCATCAAATATGATATTCTCACATATGAGTACCTTAACAGATGCACTGACTTGTTTCTCCTTGCAGTAAGTGCTTCACGTTGGGGTAGTTTTATGTGAGCACTGCCAGCTGTTACTGCTTTTGCTGAGATGATATTTGGGGCAGACTTTCACGGAAATGCAAAGTACACTGCACTAGATGGTGCTGTTTTGCACGATAGTGATCTTTCTGTGACTCCCATTTCTTCCACAGTATTGAAGAAACCTACCCTGATAGAATTAAACAAATAGCTCCTTTTAATAACTTGTGCTGAATGCTGCTTTTATAGGAGGACTGATGACTTTGTCTTTAATCATGCAAATATTCCAAGACTGGGGTAGACAATTGCAGAGCTATTTCCTGTAAGTGTGAACCGCTCATTATCATAACGGCAAAGAGCAACATGACAATGGTCTTGAAAAGTGCCACGGTCTGTAACTCTCTGACCAATGGCGCTTGCCTTGCTCTCATTTAAGAGTGATGGTTGTGCTGGGACAAGATCATACTGGGCAAGAAAAACAGCGAAGGCACAACTGCAAGACGGGTACGCTGACAGCTATGGTTTGTCTGGTTGCTATCGAAAACTAACAGAATCACAGGAAGGTCAAAGCCTGTATTTCACCATGGCAATAATTGGGGACCATGCCAATAATGCTTCTGCTTCTTCTTCAAAATTCTGAGCCTTAACAAGACAAAGCCACAACTGGTATCCTAACAAGAGTACTGACTTGTTTTCTTCAACTGTAGTAAGTGCTTCTTGTTGGGGTTTAGCGTGATCAGTAAGTGTTTTTTTTTTTTGGTACTTTTGTTGCGTCCTGAAATATCTTTCTGGAAACTAATTTTCTTAAAAGACACTGTTATTATCTTTTACCTTCTGATGCCACAACTGGTACCCTGACAAAAGCACTGACTTGTTTTTTCAAATGCAGTAAGTGCTTCTTGTTGTGGTAGTTTTCAGTGGCTTAACCATCGGCACGGTGAAACTTGGGTGAGCTTTTGTGTGTTTTTACAGAGTAAATGGTAAAAAAACAGTTGTCTCAGCATTCTGAATCTTACCTCAACTTTAGCATTGTTTTTTGTAATAGAGGAAAAGTGCTATCAAGTTGGGGCATGATTTAGTGATGATACTGCATTTGATCTTAAAAGACACTGTTATTATCTTTTACCTTCTGATGCCACAACTGGTACCCTGACAAAAGCACTGACTTGATTTTTCAAATGCAGTAAGTGCTTCTTGTTGTGGTAGTTTTCAGTGGCTTAACCATCGGCGCAGTGAAACTTGGGTGAACTTTTGCGTGTTTTTACAGAGTAAATGGTAAAAAAACAGCTGTTTCAGCATTCTGAATCTTACCTCAACTTTAGCATTGTTTTTTTGTAATAGAGGAAAAGTGCTATCAAGTTGGGGCATGATTTAGTGATGACACTGCAGCTATTTCCACCTTTTTATTTAGCTGACAAGCTAAAGCAAAGGTGGGACAGCAACCAACAGGGACCACCAAACTCTCATCAAATATGATATTCTCACATATGAGTACCTTAACAGATGCACTGACTTGTTTCTCCTTGCAGTAAGTGCTTCACGTTGGGGTAGTTTTATGTGAGCACTGCCAGCTGTTACTGCTTTTGCTGAGATGATTTTTGGGGCAGACTTTCACGGAAATGCAAAGTACACTGCACTAGATGGTGCTGTTTTGCACGATAGTGATAGCCGAAAGCCTGTATTTCACCATGGCAATAATTGGGGACCATGCCAATAATGCTTCTGCTTCTTCTTCAAAATTCTGAGCCTTAACAAGACAAAGCCACAACTGGTATCCTAACAAGAGTACTGACTTGTTTTCTTCAACTGTAGTAAGTGCTTCTTGTTGGGGTAATAACGGCTGGCTTAAGCATCTGCACCGTGTGTCCGCATGAAGAAAGTCACTAACCCCGAGGTCGGCACGTTTACAACTGTAGCCTTTATGCTTCCCACATCATGTCTAATACCATTGCAAGAACCCTGACTTGTTTACCATGATCAGTAAGTGTTTTTTGTACTTTTGTTGCGTCCTGAAATTTCTTTCTGGAAACTAATTTTCTTAAAAGACACTATTATTATCTTTTACCTTCTGATGCCACAACTGGTACCCTGACAAAAGCACTGACTTGTTTTTTCAAATGCAGTAAGTGCTTCTTGTTGTGGTAGTTTTCAGTGGCTTAACCATCGGCACAGTGAAACTTGGGTGAACTTTTGCGTGTTTTTACAGAGTAAATGGTAAAAAAACAGCTGTTTCAGCATTCTGAATCTTACCTCAACTTTAGCATTGTTTTTTTGTAATAGAGGAAAAGTGCTATCAAGTTGGGGCATGATTTAGTGATGACACTGCAGCTATTTCCACCTTTTTATTTAGCTGACAAGCTAAAGCAAAGGTGGGACAGCAACCAACAGGGACCACCAAACTCTCATCAAATATGATATTCTCACATATGAGTACCTTAACAGATGCACTGACTTGTTTCTCCTTGCAGTAAGTGCTTCACGTTGGGGTAGTTTTATGTGAGCACTGCCAGCTGTTACTGCTTTTGCTGAGATGATATTTGGGGCAGACTTTCACGGAAATGCAAAGTACACTGCACTAGATGGTGCTGTTTTGCACGATAGTGATCTTTCTGTGACTCCCATTTCTTCCACAGTATTGAAGAAACCTACCCTGATAGAATTAAACAAATAGCTCCTTTTAATAACTTGTGCTGAATGCTGCTTTTATAGGAGGACTGATGACTTTGTCTTTAATCATGCAAATATTCCAAGACTGGGGTAGACAATTGCAGAGCTATTTCCTGTAAGTGTGAACCGCTCATTATCATAACGGCAAAGAGCAACATGACAATGGTCTTGAAAAGTGGCACGGGCTGTAACTTTCTGACCAATGGCGCTTGCCTTGCTCTCATTTAAGAGTGATGGTTGTGCTGGGACAAGATCATACTGGGCAAGAAAAACAGCGAAGGCACAACTGCAAGACGGGTACGCTGACAGCTATGGTTTGTCTGGTTGCTATCGAAAACTAACAGAATCACAGGAAGGTCAAAGCCTGTATTTCACCATGGCAATAATTGGGGACCATGCCAATAATGCTTCTGCTTCTTTCTTCAACTGTAGTAAGTGCTTCTTGTTGGGGTTTAGCGTGATCAGTAAGTGTTTTTTTTTGGTACTTTTGTTGCGTCCTGAAATTTCTTTCTGGAAACTAATTTTCTTAAAAGACACTGTTATTATCTTTTACCTTCTGATGCCACAACTGGTACCCTGACAAAAGCACTGACTTGATTTTTCAAATGCAGTAAGTGCTTCTTGTTGTGGTAGTTTTCAGTGGCTTAACCATCGGCGCAGTGAAACTTGGGTGAAAGACAGCTGTCTCAGCATTCTGAATCTTACCTCAACTTTAGCATTGTTTTTTGTAATAGAGGAAAAGTGCTATCAAGTTGGGGCATGATTTAGTGATGATACTGCATTTGATCTTAAAAGACACTGTTATTATCTTTTACCTTCTGATGCCACAACTGGTACCCTGACAAAAGCACTGACTTGATTTTTCAAATGCAGTAAGTGCTTCTTGTTGTGGTAGTTTTCAGTGGCTTAACCATCGGCGCAGTGAAACTTGGGTGAACTTTTGCGTGTTTTTACAGAGTAAATGGTAAAAAAACAGCTGTTTCAGCATTCTGAATCTTACCTCAACTTTAGCATTGTTTTTTTGTAATAGAGGAAAAGTGCTATCAAGTTGGGGCATGATTTAGTGATGACACTGCAGCTATTTCCACCTTTTTATTTAGCTGACAAGCTAAAGCAAAGGTGGGACAGCAACCAACAGGGACCACCAAACTCTCATCAAATATGATATTCTCACATATGAGTACCTTAACAGATGCACTGACTTGTTTCTCCTTGCAGTAAGTGCTTCACGTTGGGGTAGTTTTATGTGAGCACTGCCAGCTGTTACTGCTTTTGCTGAGATGATTTTTGGGGCAGACTTTCACGGAAATGCAAAGTACACTGCACTAGATGGTGCTGTTTTGCACGATAGTGATCTTTCTGTGACTCCCATTTCTTCCACAGTATTGAAAAAACCTACCCTGATAGAATTAAACAAATAGCTCCTTTTAATAACTTGTGCTGAATGCTGCTTTTATAGGAGGACTGATGACTTTGTCTTTAATCATGCAAATATTCCAAGACTGTTGGAATTGCAGAGCTATTTCCTGTAAGTGTGAACCGCTCATTATCATAACGGCAAAGAGCAACATGACAATGGTCTTGAAAAGTGGCACGGTCTGTAACTTTCTGACCAATGGCGCTTGCCTTGCTCTCATTTAAGAGTGATGGTTGTGCTGGGACAAGATCATACTGGGCAAGAAAAACAGCGAAGGCACAACTGCAAGACGGGTACGCTGACAGCTATGGTTTGTCTGGTTGCTATCGAAAACTAACAGAATCACAGGAAGGTCAAAGCCTGTATTTCACCATGGCAATAATTGGGGACCATGCCAATAATGCTTCTGCTTCTTCTTCAAAATTCTGAGCCTTAACAAGACAAAGCCACAACTGGTATTCTAACAAGAGTACTGACTTGTTTTCTTCAACTGTAGTAAGTGCTTCTTGTTGGGGTTTAGCGTGATCAGTAAGTGTTTTTTTTTTTGGTACTTTTGTTGCGTCCTGAAATTTCTTTCTGGAAACTAATTTTCTTAAAAGACACTGTTATTATCTTTTACCTTCTGATGCCACAACTGGTACCCTGACAAAAGCACTGACTTGTTTTTTCAAATGCAGTAAGTGCTTCTTGTTGTGGTAGTTTTCAGTGGCTTAACCATTGGCGCAGTGAAACTTGGGTGAGCTTTTGTGTGTTTTTACAGAGTAAATGGTAAAAAAACAGCTGTCTCAGCATTCTGAATCTTACCTCAAGTTTAGCATTGTTTTTTTGTAATAGAGGAAAAGTGCTATCAAGTTGGGGCATGATTTAGTGATGATACTGCATTTGATCTTAAAAGACACTGTTATTATCTTTTACCTTCTGATGCCACAACTGGTACCCTGACAAAAGCACTGACTTGTTTTTTCAAAAGCAGTAAGTGCTTCTTGTTGTGGTAGTTTTCAGTGGCTTAACCACTGGTGCAGCGAAACTTGGGTGATATATTTGATCACATTTGAATTAATTGAATTTTGCAGGATTTCTTTTTGTGTGTTTTTACAGAGTAAAACCCACAAAAAAACAGCTGTCTCAGCATTCTGAATCTTACCTCAACTTTAGCATTGTTTTTTGTAATAGAGGAAAAGTGCTATCAAGTTGGGGCATGATTTAGTGATACTGCAGCTATTTCCACCTTTTTATTTAGCTGACAAGCTAAAGCAAAGGTGGGACAGCAACCAACAGGGACCACCAAACTCTCATCAAATATGATATTCTCACATATGAGTACCTTAACAGATGCACTGACTTGTTTCTCCTTGCAGTAAGTGCTTCACGTTGGGGTAGTTTTATGTGAGCACTGCCAGCTGTTACTGCTTTTGCTGAGATGATTTTTGGGGCAGACTTTCACGGAAATGCAAAGTACACTGCACTAGATGGTGCTGTTTTGCACGATAGTGATCTTTCTGTGACTCCCATTTCTTCCACAGTATTGAAAAAACCTACCCTGATAGAATTAAACAAATAGCTCCTTTTAATAACTTGTGCTGAATGCTGCTTTTATAGGAGGACTGATGACTTTGTCTTTAATCATGCAAATATTCCAAGACTGTTGGAATTGCAGAGCTATTTCCTGTAAGTGTGAACCGCTCATTATCATAACGGCAAAGAGCAACATGACAATGGTCTTGAAAAGTGGCACGGTCTGTAACTTTCTGACCAATGGCGCTTGCCTTGCTCTCATTTAAGAGTGATGGTTGTGCTGGGACAAGATCATACTGGGCAAGAAAAACAGCGAAGGCACAACTGCAAGACGGGTACGCTGACAGCTATGGTTTGTCTGGTTGCTATCGAAAACTAACAGAATCACAGGAAGGTCAAAGCCTGTATTTCACCATGGCAATAATTGGGGACCATGCCAATAATGCTTCTGCTTCTTCTTCAAAATTCTGAGCCTTAACAAGACAAAGCCACAACTGGTATTCTAACAAGAGTACTGACTTGTTTTCTTCAACTGTAGTAAGTGCTTCTTGTTGGGGTTTAGCGTGATCAGTAAGTGTTTTTTTTTTTGGTACTTTTGTTGCGTCCTGAAATTTCTTTCTGGAAACTAATTTTCTTAAAAGACACTGTTATTATCTTTTACCTTCTGATGCCACAACTGGTACCCTGACAAAAGCACTGACTTGTTTTTTCAAATGCAGTAAGTGCTTCTTGTTGTGGTAGTTTTCAGTGGCTTAACCATTGGCGCAGTGAAACTTGGGTGAGCTTTTGTGTGTTTTTACAGAGTAAATGGTAAAAAAACAGCTGTCTCAGCATTCTGAATCTTACCTCAAGTTTAGCATTGTTTTTTTGTAATAGAGGAAAAGTGCTATCAAGTTGGGGCATGATTTAGTGATGATACTGCATTTGATCTTAAAAGACACTGTTATTATCTTTTACCTTCTGATGCCACAACTGGTACCCTGACAAAAGCACTGACTTGTTTTTTCAAAAGCAGTAAGTGCTTCTTGTGGTAGTTTTCAGTGGCTTAACCACTGGTGCAGCGAAACTTGGGTGATATATTTGATCACATTTGAATTAATTGAATTTTGCAGGATTTCTTTTTGTGTGTTTTTACAGAGTAAAACCCACAAAAAAACAGCTGTCTCAGCATTCTGAATCTTACCTCAACTTTAGCATTGTTTTTTGTAATAGAGGAAAAGTGCTATCAAGTTGGGGCATGATTTAGTGATGACACTGCAGCTATTTCCACCTTTTTATTTAGCTGAGAAGCTAAAGCAAAGGTGGGACAGCAACCAACAGGGACCACCAAACTCTCATCAAATATGATATTCTCACAGATGATTTTTGGGGCAGACTTTCACGGAAATGCAAAGTACACTGCACTAGATGGTGCTGTTTTGCACGATAGTGATAGCCAAAAGCCTGTATTTCACTATGGCAATAATTGGGGACCATGCCAATAATGCTTCTGCTTCTTCTTCAAAATTCTGAGCCTTAACAAGACAAAGCCACAACTGGTATCCTAACAAGAGTACTGACTTGTTTTCTTCAACTGTAGTAAGTGCTTCTTGTTGGGGTAATAACGGCTGGCTTAAGCATCTGCACCGTGTGTTCGCATGAAGAAAGTCACTAACCCCGAGGTCTGCACGTTTACAACTGTAGCCTTTTTGCTTCCCACATCATGTCTAATACCATTGCAAGAACCCTGACTTGTTTACCATGATCAGTAAGTGTTTTTTGTACTTTTGGTTGCGTCCTGAAATTTCTTTCTGGAAACTAATTTTCTTAAAAGACACTATTATTATCTTTTACCTTCTGATGCCACAACTGGTACCCTGACAAAAGCACTGACTTGTTTTTTCAAATGCAGTAAGTGCTTCTTGTTGTGGTAGTTTTCAGTGGCTTAACCATCGGCGCAGTGAAACTTGGGTGAGCTTTTGTGTGTTTTTACAGAGTAAATGGTAAAAAAACAGCTGTCTCAGCATTCTGAATCTTACCTCAACTTTGGCATTGTTTTTTGTAATAGAGGAAAAGTGCTATCAAGTTGGGGCATGATTTAGTGATGATACTGCATTTGATCTTAAAAGACACTGTTATTATCTTTTACCTTCTGATGCCACAACTGGTACCCTGACAAAAGCACTGACTTGATTTTTCAAATGCAGTAAGTGCTTCTTGTTGTGGTAGTTTTCAGTGGCTTAACCATCGGCGCAGTGAAACTTGGGTGAACTTTTGCGTGTTTTTACAGAGTAAATGGTAAAAAAACAGCTGTTTCAGCATTCTGAATCTTACCTCAACTTTAGCATTGAGGTAAGATTCTGAATCTTACCTCAACTTTAGCATTGTTTTTTGTAATAGAGGAAAAGTGCTATCAAGTTGGGGCATGATTTAGTGATGATACTGCATTTGATCTTAAAACACACTGTTATTATCTTTTACCTTCTGATGCCACAACTTGTACCCTGACAAAAGCACTGACTTGATTTTTCAAACGCAGTAAGTGCTTCTTGTTGTGGTAGTTTTCAGTGGCTTAACCACTGGTGCAGCGAAACTTGGGTGACATATTTGATCACATTTGAATTGATTGAATTTTGCAGGATTTCTTTTTGTGTGTTTTTACAGAGTAAAACCCACAAAAAAACAGCTGTCTCAGCATTCTGAATCTTACCTCAACTTTAGCATTGTTTTTTGTAATAGAGGAAAAGTGCTATCAAGTTGGGGCATGATTTAGTGATGATACTGCAGCTATTTCCACCTTTTTATTTAGCTGACAAGCTAAAGCAAAGGTGGGACAGCAACCAACAGGGACCACCAAACTCTCATCAAATATGATATTCTCACATATGAGTACCTTAACAGATGCACTGACTTGTTTCTCCTTGCAGTAAGTGCTTCACGTTGGGGTAGTTTTATGTGAGCACTGCCAGCTGTTACTGCTTTTGCTGAGATGATTTTTGGGGCAGACTTTCACGGAAATGCAAAGTACACTGCACTAGATGGTGCTGTTTTGCACGATAGTGATCTTTCTGTGACTCCCATTTCTTCCACAGTATTGAAAAAACCTACCCTGATAGAATTAAACAAATAGCTCCTTTTAATAACTTGTGCTGAATGCTGCTTTTATAGGAGGACTGATGACTTTGTCTTTAATCATGCAAATATTCCAAGACTGTTGGAATTGCAGAGCTATTTCCTGTAAGTGTGAGCCGCTCATTATCATAACGGCAAAGAGCAACATGACAATGGTCTTGAAAAGTGGCACGGTCTGTAACTTTCTGACCAATGGCGCTTGCCTTGCTCTCATTTAAGAGTGATGGTTGTGCTGGGACAAGATCATACTGGGCAAGAAAAACAGCGAAGGCACAACTGCAAGACGGGTACGCTGACAGCTATGGTTTGTCTGGTTGCTATCGAAAACTAACAGAATCACAGGAAGGTCAAAGCCTGTATTTCACCATGGCAATAATTGGGGACCATGCCAATAATGCTTCTGCTTCTTCTTCAAAATTCTGAGCCTTAACAAGACAAAGCCACAACTGGTATTCTAACAAGAGTACTGACTTGTTTTCTTCAACTGTAGTAAGTGCTTCTTGTTGGGGTTTAGCGTGATCAGTAAGTGGTTTTTTTTTGGTACTTTTGTTGCGTCCTGAAATTTCTTTCTGGAAACTAATTTTCTTAAAAGACACTGTTATTATCTGTTACCTTCTGATGCCACAACTGGTACCCTGACAAAAGCACTGACTTGTTTTTTCAAACGCAGTAAGTGCTTCTTGTTGTGGTAGTTTTCAGTGGCTTAACCACTGGTGCAGCGAAACTTGGGTGATATATTTGATCACATTTGAATTAATTGAATTTTGCAGGATTTCTTTTTGTGTGTTTTTACAGAGTAAAACCCACAAAAAAACAGCTGTCTCAGCATTCTGAATCTTACCTCAACTTTAGCATTGTTTTTTGTAATAGAGGAAAAGTGCTATCAAGTTGGGGCATGATTTAGTGATACTGCAGCTATTTCCACCTTTTTATTTAGCTGACAAGCTAAAGCAAAGGTGGGACAGCAACCAACAGGGACCACCAAACTCTCATCAAATATGATATTCTCACATATGAGTACCTTAACAGATGCACTGACTTGTTTCTCCTTGCAGTAAGTGCTTCACGTTGGGGTAGTTTTATGTGAGCACTGCCAGCTGTTACTGCTTTTGCTGAGATGATTTTTGGGGCAGACTTTCACGGAAATGCAAAGTACACTGCACTAGATGGTGCTGTTTTGCACGATAGTGATAGCCGAAAGCCTGTATTTCACCATGGCAATAATTGGGGACCATGCCAATAATGCTTCTGCTTCTTCTTCAAAATTCTGAGCCTTAACAAGACAAAGCCACAACTGGTATCCTAACAAGAGTACTGACTTGTTTTCTTCAACTGTAGTAAGTGCTTCTTGTTGGGGTAATAACGGCTGGCTTAAGCATCTGCACCGTGTGTCCGCATGAAGAAAGTCACTAACCCCGAGGTCGGCACGTTTACAACTGTAGCCTTTATGCTTCCCACATCATGTCTAATACCATTGCAAGAACCCTGACTTGTTTACCATGATCAGTAAGTGTTTTTTGTACTTTTGGTTGCGTCCTGAAATTTCTTTCTGGAAACTAATTTTCTTAAAAGACACTATTATTATCTTTTACCTTCTGATGCCACAACTGGTACCCTGACAAAAGCACTGACTTGTTTTTTCAAATGCAGTAAGTGCTTCTTGTTGTGGTAGTTTTCAGTGGCTTAACCATCGGCGCAGTGAAACTTGGGTGAGCTTTTGCGTGTTTTTACAGAGTAAATGGTAAAAAAACAGCTGTCTCAGCATTCTGAATCTTACCTCAACTTTAGCATTGTTTTTTGTAATAGAGGAAAAGTGCTATCAAGTTGGGGCATGATTTAGTGATGATACTGCATTTGATCTTAAAAGACACTGTTATTATCTTTTACCTTCTGATGCCACAACTGGTACCCTGACAAAAGCACTGACTTGATTTTTCAAATGCAGTAAGTGCTTCTTGTTGTGGTAGTTTTCAGTGGCTTAACCATCGGCGCAGTGAAACTTGGGTGAAAGACAGCTGTTTCAGCATTCTGAATCTTACCTCAACTTTAGCATTGTTTTTTGTAATAGAGGAAAAGTGCTATCAAGTTGGGGCATGATTTAGTGATGATACTGCATTTGATCTTAAAAGACACTGTTATTATCTTTTACCTTCTGATGCCACAACTGGTACCCTGACAAAAGCACTGACTTGATTTTTCAAATGCAGTAAGTGCTTCTTGTTGTGGTAGTTTTCAGTGGCTTAACCACTGGTGCAGCGAAACTTGGGTGATATATTTGATCACATTTGAATTAATTGAATTTTGCAGGATTTCTTTTTGTGTGTTTTTACAGAGTAAAACCCACAAAAAAACAGCTGTCTCAGCATTCTGAATCTTACCTCAACTTTAGCATTGTTTTTTGTAATAGAGGAAAAGTGCTATCAAGTTGGGGCATGATTTAGTGATGATACTGCATTTGATCTTAAAAGACACTGTTATTATCTTTTACCTTCTGATGCCACAACTGGTACCCTGACAAAAGCACTGACTTGTTTTTTCAAAAGCAGTAAGTGCTTCTTGTTGTGGTAGTTTTCAGTGGCTTAACCACTGGTGCAGCGAAACTTGGGTGATATATTTGATCACATTTGAATTAATTGAATTTTGCAGGATTTCTTTTTGTGTGTTTTTACAGAGTAAAACCCACAAAAAAACAGCTGTCTCAGCATTCTGAATCTTACCTCAACTTTAGCATTGTTTTTTGTAATAGAGGAAAAGTGCTATCAAGTTGGGGCATGATTTAGTGATGATACTGCAGCTATTTCCACCTTTTTATTTAGCTGACAAGCTAAAGCAAAGGTGGGACAGCAACCAACAGGGACCACCAAACTCTCATCAAATATGATATTCTCACATATGAGTACCTTAACAGATGCACTGACTTGTTTCTCCTTGCAGTAAGTGCTTCACGTTGGGGTAGTTTTATGTGAGCACTGCCAGCTGTTACTGCTTTTGCTGAGATGATTTTTGGGGCAGACTTTCACGGAAATGCAAAGTACACTGCACTAGATGGTGCTGTTTTGCACGATAGTGATAGCCGAAAGCCTGTATTTCACCATGGCAATAATTGGGGACCATGCCAATAATGCTTCTGCTTCTTCTTCAAAATTCTGAGCCTTAACAAGACAAAGCCACAACTGGTATCCTAACAAGAGTACTGACTTGTTTTCTTCAACTGTAGTAAGTGCTTCTTGTTGGGGTAATAACGGCTGGCTTAAGCATCTGCACCGTGTGTCCGCATGAAGAAAGTCACTAACCCCGAGGTCGGCACGTTTACAACTGTAGCCTTTATGCTTCCCACATCATGTCTAATACCATTGCAAGAACCCTGACTTGTTTACCATGATCAGTAAGTGTTTTTTGTACTTTTGATGCGTCCTGAAATTTCTTTCTGGAAACTAATTTTCTTAAAAGACACTATTATTATCTTTTACCTTCTGATGCCACAACTGGTACCCTGACAAAAGCACTGACTTGTTATTTCAAATGCAGTAAGTGCTTCTTGTTGTGGTAGTTTTCAGTGGCTTAACCATCGGCGCAGTGAAATTTGGTTGAGCTTTTGTGTGTTTTTACAGAGTAAATGGTAAAAAAAAACAGCTGTCTCAGCATTCTGAATCTTACCTCAACTTTAGCATTGTTTTTTTTAATAGAGGAAAAGTGCTATCAAGTTGGGGCATGATTTAGTGATGATACTGCATTTGATCTTAAAAGACACTGTTATTATCTTTTACCTTCTGATGCCACAACTGGTACCCTGACAAAAGCACTGACTTGATTTTTCAAATGCAGTAAGTGCTTCTTGTTGTGGTAGTTTTCAGTGGCTTAACCATCTGCGCAGTGAAACTTGGGTGAACTTTTGCGTGTTTTTACAGAGTAAATGGTAAAAAAAACAGCTGTCTCAGCATTCTGAATCTTACCTCAACTTTAGCATTGTTTTTTTTAATAGAGGAAAAGTGCTATCAAGTTGGGGCATGATTTAGTGATGATACTGCATTTGATCTTAAAAGACACTGTTATTATCTTTTACCTTCTGATGCCACAACTGGTACCCTGACAAAAGCACTGACTTGATTTTTCAAATGCAGTAAGTGCTTCTTGTTGTGGTAGTTTTCAGTGGCTTAACCATCGGCGCAGTGAAACTTGGGTGAACTTTTGCGTGTTTTTACAGAGTAAATGGTAAAAAAACAGCTGTCTCAGCATTCTGAATCTTACCTCAACTTTAGCATTGTTTTTTGTAATAGAGGAAAAGTGCTATCAAGTTGGGGCATGATTTAGTGATGATACTGCATTTGATCTTAAAAGACACTGTTATTATCTTTTACCTTCTGATGCCACAACTGGTACCCTGACAAAAGCACTGACTTGATTTTTCAAATGCAGTAAGTGCTTCTTGTTGTGGTAGTTTTCAGTGGCTTAACCATCGGCGCAGTGAAACTTGGGTGAACTTTTGCGTGTTTTTACAGAGTAAATGGTAAAAAAACAGCTGTTTCAGCATTCTGAATCTTACCTCAACTTTAGCATTGTTTTTGTGTAATAGAGGAAAAGTGCTATCAAGTTGGGGCATGATTTAGTGATGACACTGCAGCTATTTCCACCTTTTTATTTAGCTGACAAGCTAAAGCAAAGGTGGGACAGCAACCAACAGGGACCACCAAACTCTCATCAAATATGATATTCTCACATATGAGTACCTTAACAGATGCACTGACTTGTTTCTCCTTGCAGTAAGTGCTTCACGTTGGGGTAGTTTTATGTGAGCACTGCCAGCTGTTACTGCTTTTGCTGAGATGATATTTGGGGCAGACTTTCACGGAAATGCAAAGTACACTGCACTAGATGGTGCTGTTTTGCACGATAGTGATCTTTCTGTGACTCCCATTTCTTCCACAGTATTGAAGAAACCTACCCTGATAGAATTAAACAAATAGCTCCTTTTAATAACTTGTGCTGAATGCTGCTTTTATAGGAGGACTGATGACTTTGTCTTTAATCATGCAAATATTCCAAGACTGTTGGAATTGCAGAGCTATTTCCTGTAAGTGTGAACCGCTCATTATCATAACGGCAAAGAGCAACATGACAATGGTCTTGAAAAGTGGCACGGGCTGTAACTTTCTGACCAATGGCGCTTGCCTTGCTCTCATTTAAGAGTGATGGTTGTGCTGGGACAAGATCATACTGGGCAAGAAAAACAGCGAAGGCACAACTGCAAGACGGGTACGCTGACAGCTATGGTTTGTCTGGTTGCTATCGAAAACTAACAGAATCACAGGAAGGTCAAAGCCTGTATTTCACCATGGCAATAATTGGGGACCATGCCAATAATGCTTCTGCTTCTTCTTCAAAATTCTGAGCCTTAACAAGACAAAGCCACAACTGGTATTCTAACAAGAGTACTGACTTGTTTTCTTCAACTGTAGTAAGTGCTTCTTGTTGGGGTTTAGCGTGATCAGTAAGTGGTTTTTTTTTGGTACTTTTGTTGCGTCCTGAAATTTCTTTCTGGAAACTAATTTTCTTAAAAGACACTGTTATTATCTTTTACCTTCTGATGCCACAACTGGTACCCTGACAAAAGCACTGACTTGATTTTTCAAACGCAGTAAGTGCTTCTTGTTGTGGTAGTTTTCAGTGGCTTAACCATCTGCGCAGTGAAACTTGGGTGAACTTTTGCGTGTTTTTACAGAGTAAATGGTAAAAAAACAGCTGTCTCAGCATTCTGAATCTTACCTCAACTTTAGCATTGTTTTTTGTAATAGAGGAAAAGTGCTATCAAGTTGGGGCATGATTTAGTGATGATACTGCATTTGATCTTAAAACACACTGTTATTATCTTTTACCTTCTGATGCCACAACTGGTACCCTGACAAAAGCACTGACTTGTTTTTTCAAATGCAGTAAGTGCTTCTTGTTGTGGTAGTTTTCAGTGGCTTAACCACTGGTGCAGCGAAACTTGGGTGACATATTTGATCACATTTGAATTAATTGAATTTTGCAGGATTTCTTTTTGTGTTTTTACAGAGTAAAACCCACAAAAAAAACAGCTGTCTCAGCATTCTGAATCTTACCTCAACTTTAGCATTGTTTTTTGTAATAGAGGAAAAGTGCTATCAAGTTGGGGCATGATTTAGTGATGATACTGCATTTGATCTTAAAAGACACTGTTATTATCTTTTACCTTCTGATGCCACAACTGGTACCCTGACAAAAGCACTGACTTGATTTTTCAAATGCAGTAAGTGCTTCTTGTTGTGGTAGTTTTCAGTGGCTTAACCATCGGCGCAGTGAAACTTGGGTGAAAGACAGCTGTCTCAGCATTCTGAATCTTACCTCAACTTTAGCATTGTTTTTTGTAATAGAGGAAAAGTGCTATCAAGTTGGGGCATGATTTAGTGATGATACTGCATTTGATCTTAAAAGACACTGTTATTATCTTTTACCTTCTGATGCCACAACTGGTACCCTGACAAAAGCACTGACTTGATTTTTCAAATGCAGTAAGTGCTTCTTGTTGTGGTAGTTTTCAGTGGCTTAACCACTGGTGCAGCGAAACTTGGGTGATATATTTGATCACATTTGAATTAATTGAATTTTGCAGGATTTCTTTTTGTGTGTTTTTACAGAGTAAAACCCACAAAAAAACAGCTGTCTCAGCATTCTGAATCTTACCTCAACTTTAGCATTGTTTTTTGTAATAGAGGAAAAGTGCTATCAAGTTGGGGCATGATTTAGTGATGACACTGCAGCTATTTCCACCTTTTTATTTAGCTGAGAAGCTAAAGCAAAGGTGGGACAGCAACCAACAGGGACCACCAAACTCTCATCAAATATGATATTCTCACATATGAGTACCTTAACAGATGCACTGACTTGTTTCTCCTTGCAGTAAGTGCTTCACGTTGGGGTAGTTTTATGTGAGCACTGCCAGCTGTTACTGCTTTTGCTGAGATGATTTTTGGGGCAGACTTTCACGGAAATGCAAAGTACACTGCACTAGATGGTGCTGTTTTGCACGATAGTGATCTTTCTGTGACTCCCATTTCTTCCACAGTATTGAAAAAACCTACCCTGATAGAATTAAACAAATAGCTCCTTTTAATAACTTGTGCTGAATGCTGCTTTTATAGGAGGACTGATGACTTTGTCTTTAATCATGCAAATATTCCAAGACTGTTGGAATTGCAGAGCTATTTCCTGTAAGTGTGAACCGCTCATTATCATAACGGCAAAGAGCAACATGACAATGGTCTTGAAAAGTGTCACGGTCTGTAACTTTCTGACCAATGGCGCTTGCCTTGCTCTCATTTAAGAGTGATGGTTGTGCTGGGACAAGATCATACTGGGCAAGAAAAACAGCGAAGGCACAACTGCAAGACGGGTACGCTGACAGCTATGGTTTGTCTGGTTGCTATCGAAAACTAACAGAATCACAGGAAGGTCAAAGCCTGTATTTCACCATGGCAATAATTGGGGACCATGCCAATAATGCTTCTGCTTCTTCTTCAAAATTCTGAGCCTTAACAAGAAAAAGCCACAACTGGTATTCTAACAAGAGTACTGACTTGTTTTCTTCAACTGTAGTAAGTGCTTCTTGTTGGGGTTTAGCGTGATCAGTAAGTGTTTTTTTTTTTGGTACTTTTGTTGCGTCCTGAAATTTCTTTCTGGAAACTAATTTTCTTAAAAGACACTGTTATTATCTTTTACCTTCTGATGCCACAACTGGTACCCTGACAAAAGCACTGACTTGTTTTTTCAAATGCAGTAAGTGCTTCTTGTTGTGGTAGTTTTCAGTGGCTTAACCATTGGCGCAGTGAAACTTGGGTGAGCTTTTGTGTGTTTTTACAGAGTAAATGGTAAAAAAACAGCTGTCTCAGCATTCTGAATCTTACCTCAAGTTTAGCATTGTTTTTTTGTAATAGAGGAAAAGTGCTATCAAGTTGGGGCATGATTTAGTGATGATACTGCATTTGATCTTAAAAGACACTGTTATTATCTTTTACCTTCTGATGCCACAACTGGTACCCTGACAAAAGCACTGACTTGTTTTTTCAAAAGCAGTAAGTGCTTCTTGTTGTGGTAGTTTTCAGTGGCTTAACCACTGGTGCAGCGAAACTTGGGTGATATATTTGATCACATTTGAATTAATTGAATTTTGCAGGATTTCTTTTTGTGTGTTTTTACAGAGTAAAACCCACAAAAAAACAGCTGTCTCAGCATTCTGAATCTTACCTCAACTTTAGCATTGTTTTTTGTAATAGAGGAAAAGTGCTATCAAGTTGGGGCATGATTTAGTGATACTGCAGCTATTTCCACCTTTTTATTTAGCTGACAAGCTAAAGCAAAGGTGGGACAGCAACCAACAGGGACCACCAAACTCTCATCAAATATGATATTCTCACATATGAGTACCTTAACAGATGCACTGACTTGTTTCTCCTTGCAGTAAGTGCTTCACGTTGGGGTAGTTTTATGTGAGCACTGCCAGCTGTTACTGCTTTTGCTGAGATGATTTTTGGGGCAGACTTTCACGGAAATGCAAAGTACACTGCACTAGATGGTGCTGTTTTGCACGATAGTGATCTTTCTGTGACTCCCATTTCTTCCACAGTATTGAAAAAACCTACCCTGATAGAATTAAACAAATAGCTCCTTTTAATAACTTGTGCTGAATGCTGCTTTTATAGGAGGACTGATGACTTTGTCTTTAATCATGCAAATATTCCAAGACTGTTGGAATTGCAGAGCTATTTCCTGTAAGTGTGAACCGCTCATTATCATAACGGCAAAGAGCAACATGACAATGGTCTTGAAAAGTGGCACGGTCTGTAACTTTCTGACCAATGGCGCTTGCCTTGCTCTCATTTAAGAGTGATGGTTGTGCTGGGACAAGATCATACTGGGCAAGAAAAACAGCGAAGGCACAACTGCAAGACGGGTACGCTGACAGCTATGGTTTGTCTGGTTGCTATCGAAAACTAACAGAATCACAGGAAGGTCAAAGCCTGTATTTCACCATGGCAATAATTGGGGACCATGCCAATAATGCTTCTGCTTCTTCTTCAAAATTCTGAGCCTTAACAAGACAAAGCCACAACTGGTATTCTAACAAGAGTACTGACTTGTTTTCTTCAACTGTAGTAAGTGCTTCTTGTTGGGGTTTAGCGTGATCAGTAAGTGTTTTTTTTTTTGGTACTTTTGTTGCGTCCTGAAATTTCTTTCTGGAAACTAATTTTCTTAAAAGACACTGTTATTATCTTTTACCTTCTGATGCCACAACTGGTACCCTGACAAAAGCACTGACTTGTTTTTTCAAATGCAGTAAGTGCTTCTTGTTGTGGTAGTTTTCAGTGGCTTAACCATTGGCGCAGTGAAACTTGGGTGAGCTTTTGTGTGTTTTTACAGAGTAAATGGTAAAAAAACAGCTGTCTCAGCATTCTGAATCTTACCTCAAGTTTAGCATTGTTTTTTTGTAATAGAGGAAAAGTGCTATCAAGTTGGGGCATGATTTAGTGATGATACTGCATTTGATCTTAAAAGACACTGTTATTATCTTTTACCTTCTGATGCCACAACTGGTACCCTGACAAAAGCACTGACTTGTTTTTTCAAAAGCAGTAAGTGCTTCTTGTGGTAGTTTTCAGTGGCTTAACCACTGGTGCAGCGAAACTTGGGTGATATATTTGATCACATTTGAATTAATTGAATTTTGCAGGATTTCTTTTTGTGTGTTTTTACAGAGTAAAACCCACAAAAAAACAGCTGTCTCAGCATTCTGAATCTTACCTCAACTTTAGCATTGTTTTTTGTAATAGAGGAAAAGTGCTATCAAGTTGGGGCATGATTTAGTGATGACACTGCAGCTATTTCCACCTTTTTATTTAGCTGAGAAGCTAAAGCAAAGGTGGGACAGCAACCAACAGGGACCACCAAACTCTCATCAAATATGATATTCTCACAGATGATTTTTGGGGCAGACTTTCACGGAAATGCAAAGTACACTGCACTAGATGGTGCTGTTTTGCACGATAGTGATAGCCAAAAGCCTGTATTTCACTATGGCAATAATTGGGGACCATGCCAATAATGCTTCTGCTTCTTCTTCAAAATTCTGAGCCTTAACAAGACAAAGCCACAACTGGTATCCTAACAAGAGTACTGACTTGTTTTCTTCAACTGTAGTAAGTGCTTCTTGTTGGGGTAATAACGGCTGGCTTAAGCATCTGCACCGTGTGTTCGCATGAAGAAAGTCACTAACCCCGAGGTCTGCACGTTTACAACTGTAGCCTTTTTGCTTCCCACATCATGTCTAATACCATTGCAAGAACCCTGACTTGTTTACCATGATCAGTAAGTGTTTTTTGTACTTTTGGTTGCGTCCTGAAATTTCTTTCTGGAAACTAATTTTCTTAAAAGACACTATTATTATCTTTTACCTTCTGATGCCACAACTGGTACCCTGACAAAAGCACTGACTTGTTTTTTCAAATGCAGTAAGTGCTTCTTGTTGTGGTAGTTTTCAGTGGCTTAACCATCGGCGCAGTGAAACTTGGGTGAGCTTTTGTGTGTTTTTACAGAGTAAATGGTAAAAAAACAGCTGTCTCAGCATTCTGAATCTTACCTCAACTTTGGCATTGTTTTTTGTAATAGAGGAAAAGTGCTATCAAGTTGGGGCATGATTTAGTGATGATACTGCATTTGATCTTAAAAGACACTGTTATTATCTTTTACCTTCTGATGCCACAACTGGTACCCTGACAAAAGCACTGACTTGATTTTTCAAATGCAGTAAGTGCTTCTTGTTGTGGTAGTTTTCAGTGGCTTAACCATCGGCGCAGTGAAACTTGGGTGAACTTTTGCGTGTTTTTACAGAGTAAATGGTAAAAAAACAGCTGTTTCAGCATTCTGAATCTTACCTCAACTTTAGCATTGAGGTAAGATTCTGAATCTTACCTCAACTTTAGCATTGTTTTTTGTAATAGAGGAAAAGTGCTATCAAGTTGGGGCATGATTTAGTGATGATACTGCATTTGATCTTAAAACACACTGTTATTATCTTTTACCTTCTGATGCCACAACTTGTACCCTGACAAAAGCACTGACTTGATTTTTCAAACGCAGTAAGTGCTTCTTGTTGTGGTAGTTTTCAGTGGCTTAACCACTGGTGCAGCGAAACTTGGGTGACATATTTGATCACATTTGAATTGATTGAATTTTGCAGGATTTCTTTTTGTGTGTTTTTACAGAGTAAAACCCACAAAAAAACAGCTGTCTCAGCATTCTGAATCTTACCTCAACTTTAGCATTGTTTTTTGTAATAGAGGAAAAGTGCTATCAAGTTGGGGCATGATTTAGTGATGATACTGCAGCTATTTCCACCTTTTTATTTAGCTGACAAGCTAAAGCAAAGGTGGGACAGCAACCAACAGGGACCACCAAACTCTCATCAAATATGATATTCTCACATATGAGTACCTTAACAGATGCACTGACTTGTTTCTCCTTGCAGTAAGTGCTTCACGTTGGGGTAGTTTTATGTGAGCACTGCCAGCTGTTACTGCTTTTGCTGAGATGATTTTTGGGGCAGACTTTCACGGAAATGCAAAGTACACTGCACTAGATGGTGCTGTTTTGCACGATAGTGATCTTTCTGTGACTCCCATTTCTTCCACAGTATTGAAAAAACCTACCCTGATAGAATTAAACAAATAGCTCCTTTTAATAACTTGTGCTGAATGCTGCTTTTATAGGAGGACTGATGACTTTGTCTTTAATCATGCAAATATTCCAAGACTGTTGGAATTGCAGAGCTATTTCCTGTAAGTGTGAGCCGCTCATTATCATAACGGCAAAGAGCAACATGACAATGGTCTTGAAAAGTGGCACGGTCTGTAACTTTCTGACCAATGGCGCTTGCCTTGCTCTCATTTAAGAGTGATGGTTGTGCTGGGACAAGATCATACTGGGCAAGAAAAACAGCGAAGGCACAACTGCAAGACGGGTACGCTGACAGCTATGGTTTGTCTGGTTGCTATCGAAAACTAACAGAATCACAGGAAGGTCAAAGCCTGTATTTCACCATGGCAATAATTGGGGACCATGCCAATAATGCTTCTGCTTCTTCTTCAAAATTCTGAGCCTTAACAAGACAAAGCCACAACTGGTATTCTAACAAGAGTACTGACTTGTTTTCTTCAACTGTAGTAAGTGCTTCTTGTTGGGGTTTAGCGTGATCAGTAAGTGGTTTTTTTTTGGTACTTTTGTTGCGTCCTGAAATTTCTTTCTGGAAACTAATTTTCTTAAAAGACACTGTTATTATCTGTTACCTTCTGATGCCACAACTGGTACCCTGACAAAAGCACTGACTTGTTTTTTCAAACGCAGTAAGTGCTTCTTGTTGTGGTAGTTTTCAGTGGCTTAACCACTGGTGCAGCGAAACTTGGGTGATATATTTGATCACATTTGAATTAATTGAATTTTGCAGGATTTCTTTTTGTGTGTTTTTACAGAGTAAAACCCACAAAAAAACAGCTGTCTCAGCATTCTGAATCTTACCTCAACTTTAGCATTGTTTTTTGTAATAGAGGAAAAGTGCTATCAAGTTGGGGCATGATTTAGTGATACTGCAGCTATTTCCACCTTTTTATTTAGCTGACAAGCTAAAGCAAAGGTGGGACAGCAACCAACAGGGACCACCAAACTCTCATCAAATATGATATTCTCACATATGAGTACCTTAACAGATGCACTGACTTGTTTCTCCTTGCAGTAAGTGCTTCACGTTGGGGTAGTTTTATGTGAGCACTGCCAGCTGTTACTGCTTTTGCTGAGATGATTTTTGGGGCAGACTTTCACGGAAATGCAAAGTACACTGCACTAGATGGTGCTGTTTTGCACGATAGTGATAGCCGAAAGCCTGTATTTCACCATGGCAATAATTGGGGACCATGCCAATAATGCTTCTGCTTCTTCTTCAAAATTCTGAGCCTTAACAAGACAAAGCCACAACTGGTATCCTAACAAGAGTACTGACTTGTTTTCTTCAACTGTAGTAAGTGCTTCTTGTTGGGGTAATAACGGCTGGCTTAAGCATCTGCACCGTGTGTCCGCATGAAGAAAGTCACTAACCCCGAGGTCGGCACGTTTACAACTGTAGCCTTTATGCTTCCCACATCATGTCTAATACCATTGCAAGAACCCTGACTTGTTTACCATGATCAGTAAGTGTTTTTTGTACTTTTGGTTGCGTCCTGAAATTTCTTTCTGGAAACTAATTTTCTTAAAAGACACTATTATTATCTTTTACCTTCTGATGCCACAACTGGTACCCTGACAAAAGCACTGACTTGTTTTTTCAAATGCAGTAAGTGCTTCTTGTTGTGGTAGTTTTCAGTGGCTTAACCATCGGCGCAGTGAAACTTGGGTGAGCTTTTGCGTGTTTTTACAGAGTAAATGGTAAAAAAACAGCTGTCTCAGCATTCTGAATCTTACCTCAACTTTAGCATTGTTTTTTGTAATAGAGGAAAAGTGCTATCAAGTTGGGGCATGATTTAGTGATGATACTGCATTTGATCTTAAAAGACACTGTTATTATCTTTTACCTTCTGATGCCACAACTGGTACCCTGACAAAAGCACTGACTTGATTTTTCAAATGCAGTAAGTGCTTCTTGTTGTGGTAGTTTTCAGTGGCTTAACCATCGGCGCAGTGAAACTTGGGTGAAAGACAGCTGTTTCAGCATTCTGAATCTTACCTCAACTTTAGCATTGTTTTTTGTAATAGAGGAAAAGTGCTATCAAGTTGGGGCATGATTTAGTGATGATACTGCATTTGATCTTAAAAGACACTGTTATTATCTTTTACCTTCTGATGCCACAACTGGTACCCTGACAAAAGCACTGACTTGATTTTTCAAATGCAGTAAGTGCTTCTTGTTGTGGTAGTTTTCAGTGGCTTAACCACTGGTGCAGCGAAACTTGGGTGATATATTTGATCACATTTGAATTAATTGAATTTTGCAGGATTTCTTTTTGTGTGTTTTTACAGAGTAAAACCCACAAAAAAACAGCTGTCTCAGCATTCTGAATCTTACCTCAACTTTAGCATTGTTTTTTGTAATAGAGGAAAAGTGCTATCAAGTTGGGGCATGATTTAGTGATGATACTGCATTTGATCTTAAAAGACACTGTTATTATCTTTTACCTTCTGATGCCACAACTGGTACCCTGACAAAAGCACTGACTTGTTTTTTCAAAAGCAGTAAGTGCTTCTTGTTGTGGTAGTTTTCAGTGGCTTAACCACTGGTGCAGCGAAACTTGGGTGATATATTTGATCACATTTGAATTAATTGAATTTTGCAGGATTTCTTTTTGTGTGTTTTTACAGAGTAAAACCCACAAAAAAACAGCTGTCTCAGCATTCTGAATCTTACCTCAACTTTAGCATTGTTTTTTGTAATAGAGGAAAAGTGCTATCAAGTTGGGGCATGATTTAGTGATGATACTGCAGCTATTTCCACCTTTTTATTTAGCTGACAAGCTAAAGCAAAGGTGGGACAGCAACCAACAGGGACCACCAAACTCTCATCAAATATGATATTCTCACATATGAGTACCTTAACAGATGCACTGACTTGTTTCTCCTTGCAGTAAGTGCTTCACGTTGGGGTAGTTTTATGTGAGCACTGCCAGCTGTTACTGCTTTTGCTGAGATGATTTTTGGGGCAGACTTTCACGGAAATGCAAAGTACACTGCACTAGATGGTGCTGTTTTGCACGATAGTGATAGCCGAAAGCCTGTATTTCACCATGGCAATAATTGGGGACCATGCCAATAATGCTTCTGCTTCTTCTTCAAAATTCTGAGCCTTAACAAGACAAAGCCACAACTGGTATCCTAACAAGAGTACTGACTTGTTTTCTTCAACTGTAGTAAGTGCTTCTTGTTGGGGTAATAACGGCTGGCTTAAGCATCTGCACCGTGTGTCCGCATGAAGAAAGTCACTAACCCCGAGGTCGGCACGTTTACAACTGTAGCCTTTATGCTTCCCACATCATGTCTAATACCATTGCAAGAACCCTGACTTGTTTACCATGATCAGTAAGTGTTTTTTGTACTTTTGATGCGTCCTGAAATTTCTTTCTGGAAACTAATTTTCTTAAAAGACACTATTATTATCTTTTACCTTCTGATGCCACAACTGGTACCCTGACAAAAGCACTGACTTGTTATTTCAAATGCAGTAAGTGCTTCTTGTTGTGGTAGTTTTCAGTGGCTTAACCATCGGCGCAGTGAAATTTGGTTGAGCTTTTGTGTGTTTTTACAGAGTAAATGGTAAAAAAAAACAGCTGTCTCAGCATTCTGAATCTTACCTCAACTTTAGCATTGTTTTTTTTAATAGAGGAAAAGTGCTATCAAGTTGGGGCATGATTTAGTGATGATACTGCATTTGATCTTAAAAGACACTGTTATTATCTTTTACCTTCTGATGCCACAACTGGTACCCTGACAAAAGCACTGACTTGATTTTTCAAATGCAGTAAGTGCTTCTTGTTGTGGTAGTTTTCAGTGGCTTAACCATCTGCGCAGTGAAACTTGGGTGAACTTTTGCGTGTTTTTACAGAGTAAATGGTAAAAAAAACAGCTGTCTCAGCATTCTGAATCTTACCTCAACTTTAGCATTGTTTTTTTTAATAGAGGAAAAGTGCTATCAAGTTGGGGCATGATTTAGTGATGATACTGCATTTGATCTTAAAAGACACTGTTATTATCTTTTACCTTCTGATGCCACAACTGGTACCCTGACAAAAGCACTGACTTGATTTTTCAAATGCAGTAAGTGCTTCTTGTTGTGGTAGTTTTCAGTGGCTTAACCATCGGCGCAGTGAAACTTGGGTGAACTTTTGCGTGTTTTTACAGAGTAAATGGTAAAAAAACAGCTGTCTCAGCATTCTGAATCTTACCTCAACTTTAGCATTGTTTTTTGTAATAGAGGAAAAGTGCTATCAAGTTGGGGCATGATTTAGTGATGATACTGCATTTGATCTTAAAAGACACTGTTATTATCTTTTACCTTCTGATGCCACAACTGGTACCCTGACAAAAGCACTGACTTGATTTTTCAAATGCAGTAAGTGCTTCTTGTTGTGGTAGTTTTCAGTGGCTTAACCATCGGCGCAGTGAAACTTGGGTGAACTTTTGCGTGTTTTTACAGAGTAAATGGTAAAAAAACAGCTGTTTCAGCATTCTGAATCTTACCTCAACTTTAGCATTGTTTTTGTGTAATAGAGGAAAAGTGCTATCAAGTTGGGGCATGATTTAGTGATGACACTGCAGCTATTTCCACCTTTTTATTTAGCTGACAAGCTAAAGCAAAGGTGGGACAGCAACCAACAGGGACCACCAAACTCTCATCAAATATGATATTCTCACATATGAGTACCTTAACAGATGCACTGACTTGTTTCTCCTTGCAGTAAGTGCTTCACGTTGGGGTAGTTTTATGTGAGCACTGCCAGCTGTTACTGCTTTTGCTGAGATGATATTTGGGGCAGACTTTCACGGAAATGCAAAGTACACTGCACTAGATGGTGCTGTTTTGCACGATAGTGATCTTTCTGTGACTCCCATTTCTTCCACAGTATTGAAGAAACCTACCCTGATAGAATTAAACAAATAGCTCCTTTTAATAACTTGTGCTGAATGCTGCTTTTATAGGAGGACTGATGACTTTGTCTTTAATCATGCAAATATTCCAAGACTGTTGGAATTGCAGAGCTATTTCCTGTAAGTGTGAACCGCTCATTATCATAACGGCAAAGAGCAACATGACAATGGTCTTGAAAAGTGGCACGGGCTGTAACTTTCTGACCAATGGCGCTTGCCTTGCTCTCATTTAAGAGTGATGGTTGTGCTGGGACAAGATCATACTGGGCAAGAAAAACAGCGAAGGCACAACTGCAAGACGGGTACGCTGACAGCTATGGTTTGTCTGGTTGCTATCGAAAACTAACAGAATCACAGGAAGGTCAAAGCCTGTATTTCACCATGGCAATAATTGGGGACCATGCCAATAATGCTTCTGCTTCTTCTTCAAAATTCTGAGCCTTAACAAGACAAAGCCACAACTGGTATTCTAACAAGAGTACTGACTTGTTTTCTTCAACTGTAGTAAGTGCTTCTTGTTGGGGTTTAGCGTGATCAGTAAGTGGTTTTTTTTTGGTACTTTTGTTGCGTCCTGAAATTTCTTTCTGGAAACTAATTTTCTTAAAAGACACTGTTATTATCTTTTACCTTCTGATGCCACAACTGGTACCCTGACAAAAGCACTGACTTGATTTTTCAAACGCAGTAAGTGCTTCTTGTTGTGGTAGTTTTCAGTGGCTTAACCATCTGCGCAGTGAAACTTGGGTGAACTTTTGCGTGTTTTTACAGAGTAAATGGTAAAAAAACAGCTGTCTCAGCATTCTGAATCTTACCTCAACTTTAGCATTGTTTTTTGTAATAGAGGAAAAGTGCTATCAAGTTGGGGCATGATTTAGTGATGATACTGCATTTGATCTTAAAACACACTGTTATTATCTTTTACCTTCTGATGCCACAACTGGTACCCTGACAAAAGCACTGACTTGTTTTTTCAAATGCAGTAAGTGCTTCTTGTTGTGGTAGTTTTCAGTGGCTTAACCACTGGTGCAGCGAAACTTGGGTGACATATTTGATCACATTTGAATTAATTGAATTTTGCAGGATTTCTTTTTGTGTTTTTACAGAGTAAAACCCACAAAAAAAACAGCTGTCTCAGCATTCTGAATCTTACCTCAACTTTAGCATTGTTTTTTGTAATAGAGGAAAAGTGCTATCAAGTTGGGGCATGATTTAGTGATGATACTGCATTTGATCTTAAAAGACACTGTTATTATCTTTTACCTTCTGATGCCACAACTGGTACCCTGACAAAAGCACTGACTTGATTTTTCAAATGCAGTAAGTGCTTCTTGTTGTGGTAGTTTTCAGTGGCTTAACCATCGGCGCAGTGAAACTTGGGTGAAAGACAGCTGTCTCAGCATTCTGAATCTTACCTCAACTTTAGCATTGTTTTTTGTAATAGAGGAAAAGTGCTATCAAGTTGGGGCATGATTTAGTGATGATACTGCATTTGATCTTAAAAGACACTGTTATTATCTTTTACCTTCTGATGCCACAACTGGTACCCTGACAAAAGCACTGACTTGATTTTTCAAATGCAGTAAGTGCTTCTTGTTGTGGTAGTTTTCAGTGGCTTAACCACTGGTGCAGCGAAACTTGGGTGATATATTTGATCACATTTGAATTAATTGAATTTTGCAGGATTTCTTTTTGTGTGTTTTTACAGAGTAAAACCCACAAAAAAACAGCTGTCTCAGCATTCTGAATCTTACCTCAACTTTAGCATTGTTTTTTGTAATAGAGGAAAAGTGCTATCAAGTTGGGGCATGATTTAGTGATGACACTGCAGCTATTTCCACCTTTTTATTTAGCTGAGAAGCTAAAGCAAAGGTGGGACAGCAACCAACAGGGACCACCAAACTCTCATCAAATATGATATTCTCACATATGAGTACCTTAACAGATGCACTGACTTGTTTCTCCTTGCAGTAAGTGCTTCACGTTGGGGTAGTTTTATGTGAGCACTGCCAGCTGTTACTGCTTTTGCTGAGATGATTTTTGGGGCAGACTTTCACGGAAATGCAAAGTACACTGCACTAGATGGTGCTGTTTTGCACGATAGTGATCTTTCTGTGACTCCCATTTCTTCCACAGTATTGAAAAAACCTACCCTGATAGAATTAAACAAATAGCTCCTTTTAATAACTTGTGCTGAATGCTGCTTTTATAGGAGGACTGATGACTTTGTCTTTAATCATGCAAATATTCCAAGACTGTTGGAATTGCAGAGCTATTTCCTGTAAGTGTGAACCGCTCATTATCATAACGGCAAAGAGCAACATGACAATGGTCTTGAAAAGTGTCACGGTCTGTAACTTTCTGACCAATGGCGCTTGCCTTGCTCTCATTTAAGAGTGATGGTTGTGCTGGGACAAGATCATACTGGGCAAGAAAAACAGCGAAGGCACAACTGCAAGACGGGTACGCTGACAGCTATGGTTTGTCTGGTTGCTATCGAAAACTAACAGAATCACAGGAAGGTCAAAGCCTGTATTTCACCATGGCAATAATTGGGGACCATGCCAATAATGCTTCTGCTTCTTCTTCAAAATTCTGAGCCTTAACAAGAAAAAGCCACAACTGGTATTCTAACAAGAGTACTGACTTGTTTTCTTCAACTGTAGTAAGTGCTTCTTGTTGGGGTTTAGCGTGATCAGTAAGTGTTTTTTTTTTTGGTACTTTTGTTGCGTCCTGAAATTTCTTTCTGGAAACTAATTTTCTTAAAAGACACTGTTATTATCTTTTACCTTCTGATGCCACAACTGGTACCCTGACAAAAGCACTGACTTGTTTTTTCAAATGCAGTAAGTGCTTCTTGTTGTGGTAGTTTTCAGTGGCTTAACCACTGGTGCAGCGAAACTTGGGTGACATATTTGATCACATTTGAATTAATTGAATTTTGCAGGATTTCTTTTTGTGTTTTTACAGAGTAAAACCCACAAAAAAAACAGCTGTCTCAGCATTCTGAATCTTACCTCAACTTTAGCATTGTTTTTTGTAATAGAGGAAAAGTGCTATCAAGTTGGGGCATGATTTAGTGATGATACTGCATTTGATCTTAAAAGACACTGTTATTATCTTTTACCTTCTGATGCCACAACTGGTACCCTGACAAAAGCACTGACTTGTTTTTTCAAAAGCAGTAAGTGCTTCTTGTTGTGGTAGTTTTCAGTGGCTTAACCACTGGTGCAGCGAAACTTGGGTGAACTTTTGCGTGTTTTTACAGAGTAAATGGTAAAAAAACAGCTGTTTCAGCATTCTGAATCTTACCTCAACTTTAGCATTGTTTTTGTGTAATAGAGGAAAAGTGCTATCAAGTTGGGGCATGATTTAGTGATGACACTGCAGCTATTTCCACCTTTTTATTTAGCTGACAAGCTAAAGCAAAGGTGGGACAGCAACCAACAGGGACCACCAAACTCTCATCAAATATGATATTCTCACATATGAGTACCTTAACAGATGCACTGACTTGTTTCTCCTTGCAGTAAGTGCTTCACGTTGGGGTAGTTTTATGTGAGCACTGCCAGCTGTTACTGCTTTTGCTGAGATGATATTTGGGGCAGACTTTCACGGAAATGCAAAGTACACTGCACTAGATGGTGCTGTTTTGCACGATAGTGATAGCCGAAAGCCTGTATTTCACCATGGCAATAATTGGGGACCATGCCAATAATGCTTCTGCTTCTTCTTCAAAATTCTGAGCCTTAACAAGACAAAGCCACAACTGGTATCCTAACAAGAGTACTGACTTGTTTTCTTCAACTGTAGTAAGTGCTTCTTGTTGGGGTAATAACGGCTGGCTTAAGCATCTGCACCGTGTGTCCGCATGAAGAAAGTCACTAACCCCGAGGTCGGCACGTTTACAACTGTAGCCTTTTTGCTTCCCACATCATGTCTAATACCATTGCAAGAACCCTGACTTGTTTACCATGATCAGTAAGTGTTTTTTGTACTTTTGGTTGCGTCCTGAAATTTCTTTCTGGAAACTAATTTTCTTAAAAGACACTATTATTATCTTTTACCTTCTGATGCCACAACTGGTACCCTGACAAAAGCACTGACTTGTTTTTTCAAATGCAGTAAGTGCTTCTTGTTGTGGTAGTTTTCAGTGGCTTAACCATCGGCGCAGTGAAACTTGGGTGAGCTTTTGTGTGTTTTTACAGAGTAAATGGTAAAAAAAACAGCTGTCTCAGCATTCTGAATCTTACCTCAACTTTAGCATTGTTTTTTTTAATAGAGGAAAAGTGCTATCAAGTTGGGGCATGATTTAGTGATGATACTGCATTTGATCTTAAAAGACACTGTTATTATCTTTTACCTTCTGATGCCACAACTGGTACCCTGACAAAAGCACTGACTTGATTTTTCAAATGCAGTAAGTGCTTCTTGTTGTGGTAGTTTTCAGTGGCTTAACCATCGGCGCAGTGAAACTTGGGTGAACTTTTGCGTGTTTTTACAGAGTAAATGGTAAAAAAACAGCTGTCTCAGCATTCTGAATCTTACCTCAACTTTAGCATTGTTTTTTGTAATAGAGGAAAAGTGCTATCAAGTTGGGGCATGATTTAGTGATGATACTGCATTTGATCTTAAAAGACACTGTTATTATCTTTTACCTTCTGATGCCACAACTGGTACCCTGACAAAAGCACTGACTTGATTTTTCAAATGCAGTAAGTGCTTCTTGTTGTGGTAGTTTTCAGTGGCTTAACCATCGGCGCAGTGAAACTTGGGTGAAAGACAGCTGTCTCAGCATTCTGAATCTTACCTCAACTTTAGCATTGTTTTTTGTAATAGAGGAAAAGTGCTATCAAGTTGGGGCATGATTTAGTGATGATACTGCATTTGATCTTAAAAGACACTGTTATTATCTTTTACCTTCTGATGCCACAACTGGTACCCTGACAAAAGCACTGACTTGATTTTTCAAATGCAGTAAGTGCTTCTTGTTGTGGTAGTTTTCAGTGGCTTAACCATCGGCGCAGTGAAACTTGGGTGAACTTTTGTGTGTTTTTACAGAGTAAATGGTAAAAAAACAGCTGTCTCAGCATTCTGAATCTTACCTCAACTTTAGCATTGTTTTTTGTAATAGAGGAAAAGTGCTATCAAGTTGGGGCATGATTTAGTGATGATACTGCATTTGATCTTAAAAGACACTGTTATTATCTTTTACCTTCTGATGCCACAACTGGTACCCTGACAAAAGCACTGACTTGATTTTTCAAATGCAGTAAGTGCTTCTTGTTGTGGTAGTTTTCAGTGGCTTAACCACTGGTGCAGCGAAACTTGGGTGATATATTTGATCACATTTGAATTAATTGAATTTTGCAGGATTTCTTTTTGTGTGTTTTTACAGAGTAAAACCCACAAAAAAACAGCTGTCTCAGCATTCTGAATCTTACCTCAACTTTAGCATTGTTTTTTGTAATAGAGGAAAAGTGCTATCAAGTTGGGGCATGATTTAGTGATGATACTGCAGCTATTTCCACCTTTTTATTTAGCTGACAAGCTAAAGCAAAGGTGGGACAGCAACCAACAGGGACCACCAAACTCTCATCAAATATGATATTCTCACATATGAGTACCTTAACAGATGCACTGACTTGTTTCTCCTTGCAGTAAGTGCTTCACGTTGGGGTAGTTTTATGTGAGCACTGCCAGCTGTTACTGCTTTTGCTGAGATGATTTTTGGGGCAGACTTTCACGGAAATGCAAAGTACACTGCACTAGATGGTGCTGTTTTGCACGATAGTGATCTTTCTGTGACTCCCATTTCTTCCACAGTATTGAAAAAACCTACCCTGATAGAATTAAACAAATAGCTCCTTTTAATAACTTGTGCTGAATGCTGCTTTTATAGGAGGACTGATGACTTTGTCTTTAATCATGCAAATATTCCAAGACTGTTGGAATTGCAGAGCTATTTCCTGTAAGTGTGAACCGCTCATTATCATAACGGCAAAGAGCAACATGACAATGGTCTTGAAAAGTGGCACGGTCTGTAACTTTCTGACCAATGGCGCTTGCCTTGCTCTCATTTAAGAGTGATGGTTGTGCTGGGACAAGATCATACTGGGCAAGAAAAACAGCGAAGGCACAACTGCAAGACGGGTACGCTGACAGCTATGGTTTGTCTGGTTGCTATCGAAAACTAACAGAATCACAGGAAGGTCAAAGCCTGTATTTCACCATGGCAATAATTGGGGACCATGCCAATAATGCTTCTGCTTCTTCTTCAAAATTCTGAGCCTTAACAAGACAAAGCCACAACTGGTATTCTAACAAGAGTACTGACTTGTTTTCTTCAACTGTAGTAAGTGCTTCTTGTTGGGGTTTAGCGTGATCAGTAAGTGTTTTTTTTTTTGGTACTTTTGTTGCGTCCTGAAATTTCTTTCTGGAAACTAATTTTCTTAAAAGACACTGTTATTATCTTTTACCTTCTGATGCCACAACTGGTACCCTGACAAAAGCACTGACTTGTTTTTTCAAATGCAGTAAGTGCTTCTTGTTGTGGTAGTTTTCAGTGGCTTAACCACTGGTGCAGCGAAACTTGGGTGACATATTTGATCACATTTGAATTAATTGAATTTTGCAGGATTTCTTTTTGTGTTTTTACAGAGTAAAACCCACAAAAAAAACAGCTGTCTCAGCATTCTGAATCTTACCTCAACTTTAGCATTGTTTTTTGTAATAGAGGAAAAGTGCTATCAAGTTGGGGCATGATTTAGTGATGATACTGCATTTGATCTTAAAAGACACTGTTATTATCTTTTACCTTCTGATGCCACAACTGGTACCCTGACAAAAGCACTGACTTGTTTTTTCAAAAGCAGTAAGTGCTTCTTGTTGTGGTAGTTTTCAGTGGCTTAACCACTGGTGCAGCGAAACTTGGGTGAACTTTTGCGTGTTTTTACAGAGTAAATGGTAAAAAAACAGCTGTTTCAGCATTCTGAATCTTACCTCAACTTTAGCATTGTTTTTGTGTAATAGAGGAAAAGTGCTATCAAGTTGGGGCATGATTTAGTGATGACACTGCAGCTATTTCCACCTTTTTATTTAGCTGACAAGCTAAAGCAAAGGTGGGACAGCAACCAACAGGGACCACCAAACTCTCATCAAATATGATATTCTCACATATGAGTACCTTAACAGATGCACTGACTTGTTTCTCCTTGCAGTAAGTGCTTCACGTTGGGGTAGTTTTATGTGAGCACTGCCAGCTGTTACTGCTTTTGCTGAGATGATATTTGGGGCAGACTTTCACGGAAATGCAAAGTACACTGCACTAGATGGTGCTGTTTTGCACGATAGTGATAGCCGAAAGCCTGTATTTCACCATGGCAATAATTGGGGACCATGCCAATAATGCTTCTGCTTCTTCTTCAAAATTCTGAGCCTTAACAAGACAAAGCCACAACTGGTATTCTAACAAGAGTACTGACTTGTTTTCTTCAACTGTAGTAAGTGCTTCTTGTTGGGGTTTAGCGTGATCAGTAAGTGTTTTTTTTTTTGGTACTTTTGTTGCGTCCTGAAATTTCTTTCTGGAAACTAATTTTCTTAAAAGACACTGTTATTATCTTTTACCTTCTGATGCCACAACTGGTACCCTGACAAAAGCACTGACTTGTTTTTTCAAATGCAGTAAGTGCTTCTTGTTGTGGTAGTTTTCAGTGGCTTAACCATCGGCGCAGTGAAACTTGGGTGAGCTTTTGTGTGTTTTTACAGAGTAAATGGTAAAAAAACAGCTGTCTCAGCATTCTGAATCTTACCTCAACTTTAGCATTGTTTTTTGTAATAGAGGAAAAGTGCTATCAAGTTGGGGCATGATTTAGTGATGATACTGCATTTGATCTTAAAAGACACTGTTATTATCTTTTACCTTCTGATGCCACAACTGGTACCCTGACAAAAGCACTGACTTGATTTTTCAAATGCAGTAAGTGCTTCTTGTTGTGGTAGTTTTCAGTGGCTTAACCACTGGTGCAGCGAAACTTGGGTGATATATTTGATCACATTTGAATTAATTGAATTTTGCAGGATTTCTTTTTGTGTGTTTTTACAGAGTAAAACCCACAAAAAAACAGCTGTCTCAGCATTCTGAATCTTACCTCAACTTTAGCATTATTTTTTGTAAAAGAGGAAAAGTGCTATCAAGTTGGGGCATGATTTAGTGATGATACTGCATTTGATCTTAAAAGACACTGTTATTATCTTTTACCTTCTGATGCCACAACTGGTACCCTGACAAAAGCACTGACTTGTTTTTTCAAATGCAGTAAGTGCTTCTTGTTGTGGTAGTTTTCAGTGGCTTAACCACTGGTGCAGCGAAACTTGGGTGACATATTTGATCACATTTGAATTAATTGAATTTTGCAGGATTTCTTTTTGTGTTTTTACAGAGTAAAACCCACAAAAAAAACAGCTGTCTCAGCATTCTGAATCTTACCTCAACTTTAGCATTGTTTTTTGTAATAGAGGAAAAGTGTTATCAAGTTGGGGCATGATTTAGTGATGATACTGCATTTGATCTTAAAAGACACTGTTATTATCTTTTACCTTCTGATGCCACAACTGGTACCCTGACAAAAGCACTGACTTGTTTTTTCAAAAGCAGTAAGTGCTTCTTGTTGTGGTAGTTTTCAGTGGCTTAACCACTGGTGCAGCGAAACTTGGGTGAACTTTTGCGTGTTTTTACAGAGTAAATGGTAAAAAAACAGCTGTTTCAGCATTCTGAATCTTACCTCAACTTTAGCATTGTTTTTGTGTAATAGAGGAAAAGTGCTATCAAGTTGGGGCATGATTTAGTGATGACACTGCAGCTATTTCCACCTTTTTATTTAGCTGACAAGCTAAAGCAAAGGTGGGACAGCAACCAACAGGGACCACCAAACTCTCATCAAATATGATATTCTCACATATGAGTACCTTAACAGATGCACTGACTTGTTTCTCCTTGCAGTAAGTGCTTCACGTTGGGGTAGTTTTATGTGAGCACTGCCAGCTGTTACTGCTTTTGCTGAGATGATATTTGGGGCAGACTTTCACGGAAATGCAAAGTACACTGCACTAGATGGTGCTGTTTTGCACGATAGTGATAGCCGAAAGCCTGTATTTCACCATGGCAATAATTGGGGACCATGCCAATAATGCTTCTGCTTCTTCTTCAAAATTCTGAGCCTTAACAAGACAAAGCCACAACTGGTATCCTAACAAGAGTACTGACTTGTTTTCTTCAACTGTAGTAAGTGCTTCTTGTTGGGGTAATAACGGCTGGCTTAAGCATCTGCACCGTGTGTCCGCATGAAGAAAGTCACTAACCCCGAGGTCGGCACGTTTACAACTGTAGCCTTTATGCTTCCCACATCATGTCTAATACCATTGCAAGAACCCTGACTTGTTTACCATGATCAGTAAGTGTTTTTTGTACTTTTGATGCGTCCTGAAATTTCTTTCTGGAAACTAATTTTCTTAAAAGACACTATTATTATCTTTTACCTTCTGATGCCACAACTGGTACCCTGACAAAAGCACTGACTTGTTTTTTCAAATGCAGTAAGTGCTTCTTGTTGTGGTAGTTTTCAGTGGCTTAACCATCGGCGCAGTGAAACTTGGGTGAGCTTTTGTGTGTTTTTACAGAGTAAATGGTAAAAAAAACAGCTGTCTCAGCATTCTGAATCTTACCTCAACTTTAGCATTGTTTTTTTTAATAGAGGAAAAGTGCTATCAAGTTGGGGCATGATTTAGTGATGATACTGCATTTGATCTTAAAAGACACTGTTATTATCTTTTACCTTCTGATGCCACAACTGGTACCCTGACAAAAGCACTGACTTGATTTTTCAAATGCAGTAAGTGCTTCTTGTTGTGGTAGTTTTCAGTGGCTTAACCATCGGCGCAGTGAAACTTGGGTGAACTTTTGCGTGTTTTTACAGAGTAAATGGTAAAAAAACAGCTGTCTCAGCATTCTGAATCTTACCTCAACTTTAGCATTGTTTTTTGTAATAGAGGAAAAGTGCTATCAAGTTGGGGCATGATTTAGTGATGATACTGCATTTGATCTTAAAAGACACTGTTATTATCTTTTACCTTCTGATGCCACAACTGGTACCCTGACAAAAGCACTGACTTGATTTTTCAAATGCAGTAAGTGCTTCTTGTTGTGGTAGTTTTCAGTGGCTTAACCATCGGCGCAGTGAAACTTGGGTGAACTTTTGCGTGTTTTTACAGAGTAAATGGTAAAAAAACAGCTGTTTCAGCATTCTGAATCTTACCTCAACTTTAGCATTGTTTTTTTGTAATAGAGGAAAAGTGCTATCAAGTTGGGGCATGATTTAGTGATGACACTGCAGCTATTTCCACCTTTTTATTTAGCTGACAAGCTAAAGCAAAGGTGGGACAGCAACCAACAGGGACCACCAAACTCTCATCAAATATGATATTCTCACATATGAGTACCTTAACAGATGCACTGACTTGTTTCTCCTTGCAGTAAGTGCTTCACGTTGGGGTAGTTTTATGTGAGCACTGCCAGCTGTTACTGCTTTTGCTGAGATGATATTTGGGGCAGACTTTCACGGAAATGCAAAGTACACTGCACTAGATGGTGCTGTTTTGCACGATAGTGATCTTTCTGTGACTCCCATTTCTTCCACAGTATTGAAGAAACCTACCCTGATAGAATTAAACAAATAGCTCCTTTTAATAACTTGTGCTGAATGCTGCTTTTATAGGAGGACTGATGACTTTGTCTTTAATCATGCAAATATTCCAAGACTGTTGGAATTGCAGAGCTATTTCCTGTAAGTGTGAACCGCTCATTATCATAACGGCAAAGAGCAACATGACAATGGTCTTGAAAAGTGGCACGGGCTGTAACTTTCTGACCAATGGCGCTTGCCTTGCTCTCATTTAAGAGTGATGGTTGTGCTGGGACAAGATCATACTGGGCAAGAAAAACAGCGAAGGCACAACTGCAAGACGGGTACGCTGACAGCTATGGTTTGTCTGGTTGCTATCGAAAACTAACAGAATCACAGGAAGGTCAAAGCCTGTATTTCACCATGGCAATAATTGGGGACCATGCCAATAATGCTTCTGCTTCTTCTTCAAAATTCTGAGCCTTAACAAGACAAAGCCACAACTGGTATTCTAACAAGAGTACTGACTTGTTTTCTTCAACTGTAGTAAGTGCTTCTTGTTGGGGTTTAGCGTGATCAGTAAGTGGTTTTTTTTTGGTACTTTTGTTGCGTCCTGAAATTTCTTTCTGGAAACTAATTTTCTTAAAAGACACTGTTATTATCTTTTACCTTCTGATGCCACAACTGGTACCCTGACAAAAGCACTGACTTGATTTTTCAAACGCAGTAAGTGCTTCTTGTTGTGGTAGTTTTCAGTGGCTTAACCATCTGCGCAGTGAAACTTGGGTGAAATTTTGCGTGTTTTTACAGAGTAAATGGTAAAAAAACAGCTGTCTCAGCATTCTGAATCTTACCTCAACTTTAGCATTGTTTTTTGTAATAGAGGAAAAGTGCTATCAAGTTGGGGCATGATTTAGTGATGATACTGCATTTGATCTTAAAAGACACTGTTATTATCTTTTACCTTCTGATGCCACAACTGGTACCCTGACAAAAGCACTGACTTGATTTTTCAAATGCAGTAAGTGCTTCTTGTTGTGGTAGTTTTCAGTGGCTTAACCATCGGCGCAGTGAAACTTGGGTGAAAGACAGCTGTCTCAGCATTCTGAATCTTACCTCAACTTTAGCATTGTTTTTTGTAATAGAGGAAAAGTGCTATCAAGTTGGGGCATGATTTAGTGATGATACTGCATTTGATCTTAAAAGACACTGTTATTATCTTTTACCTTCTGATGCCACAACTGGTACCCTGACAAAAGCACTGACTTGATTTTTCAAATGCAGTAAGTGCTTCTTGTTGTGGTAGTTTTCAGTGGCTTAACCACTGGTGCAGCGAAACTTGGGTGATATATTTGATCACATTTGAATTAATTGAATTTTGCAGGATTTCTTTTTGTGTGTTTTTACAGAGTAAAACCCACAAAAAAACAGCTGTCTCAGCATTCTGAATCTTACCTCAACTTTAGCATTATTTTTTGTAAAAGAGGAAAAGTGCTATCAAGTTGGGGCATGATTTAGTGATGATACTGCATTTGATCTTAAAAGACACTGTTATTATCTTTTACCTTCTGATGCCACAACTGGTACCCTGACAAAAGCACTGACTTGATTTTTCAAATGCAGTAAGTGCTTCTTGTTGTGGTAGTTTTCAGTGGCTTAACCACTGGTGCAGCGAAACTTGGGTGACATATTTGATCACATTTGAATTAATTGAATTTTGCAGGATTTCTTTTTGTGTTTTTACAGAGTAAAACCCACAAAAAAAACAGCTGTCTCAGCATTCTGAATCTTACCTCAACTTTAGCATTGTTTTTTGTAATAGAGGAAAAGTGCTATCAAGTTGGGGCATGATTTAGTGATGATACTGCATTTGATCTTAAAAGACACTGTTATTATCTTTTACCTTCTGATGCCACAACTGGTACCCTGACAAAAGCACTGACTTGTTTTTTCAAAAGCAGTAAGTGCTTCTTGTTGTGGTAGTTTTCAGTGGCTTAACCACTGGTGCAGCGAAACTTGGGTGAACTTTTGCGTGTTTTTACAGAGTAAATGGTAAAAAAACAGCTGTTTCAGCATTCTGAATCTTACCTCAACTTTAGCATTGTTTTTGTGTAATAGAGGAAAAGTGCTATCAAGTTGGGGCATGATTTAGTGATGACACTGCAGCTATTTCCACCTTTTTATTTAGCTGACAAGCTAAAGCAAAGGTGGGACAGCAACCAACAGGGACCACCAAACTCTCATCAAATATGATATTCTCACATATGAGTACCTTAACAGATGCACTGACTTGTTTCTCCTTGCAGTAAGTGCTTCACGTTGGGGTAGTTTTATGTGAGCACTGCCAGCTGTTACTGCTTTTGCTGAGATGATATTTGGGGCAGACTTTCACGGAAATGCAAAGTACACTGCACTAGATGGTGCTGTTTTGCACGATAGTGATAGCCGAAAGCCTGTATTTCACCATGGCAATAATTGGGGACCATGCCAATAATGCTTCTGCTTCTTCTTCAAAATTCTGAGCCTTAACAAGACAAAGCCACAACTGGTATCCTAACAAGAGTACTGACTTGTTTTCTTCAACTGTAGTAAGTGCTTCTTGTTGGGGTAATAACGGCTGGCTTAAGCATCTGCACCGTGTGTCCGCATGAAGAAAGTCACTAACCCCGAGGTCGGCACGTTTACAACTGTAGCCTTTATGCTTCCCACATCATGTCTAATACCATTGCAAGAACCCTGACTTGTTTACCATGATCAGTAAGTGTTTTTTGTACTTTTGATGCGTCCTGAAATTTCTTTCTGGAAACTAATTTTCTTAAAAGACACTATTATTATCTTTTACCTTCTGATGCCACAACTGGTACCCTGACAAAAGCACTGACTTGTTTTTTCAAATGCAGTAAGTGCTTCTTGTTGTGGTAGTTTTCAGTGGCTTAACCATCGGCGCAGTGAAACTTGGGTGAGCTTTTGTGTGTTTTTACAGAGTAAATAGTAAAAAAACAGCTGTTTCAGCATTCTGAATCTTACCTCAACTTTAGCATTGTTTTTTGTAATAGAGGAAAAGTGCTATCAAGTTGGGGCATGATTTAGTGATGATACTGCAGCTATTTCCACCTTTTTATTTAGCTGACAAGCTAAAGCAAAGGTGGGACAGCAACCAACAGGGACCACCAAACTCTCATCAAATATGATATTCTCACATATGAGTACCTTAACAGATGCACTGACTTGTTTCTCCTTGCAGTAAGTGCTTCACGTTGGGGTAGTTTTATGTGAGCACTGCCAGCTGTTACTGCTTTTGCTGAGATGATATTTGGGGCAGACTTTCACGGAAATGCAAAGTACACTGCACTAGATGGTGCTGTTTTGCACGATAGTGATCTTTCTGTGACTCCCATTTCTTCCACAGTATTGAAGAAACCTACCCTGATAGAATTAAACAAATACCTCCTTTTAATAACTTGTGCTGAATGCTGCTTTTATAGCAGGACTGATGACTTTGTCTTTAATCATGCAAATATTCCAAGACTGGGGTAGACAATTGCAGAGCTATTTCCTGTAAGTGTGAACCGCTCATTATCATAACGGCAAAGAGCAACATGACAATGGTCTTGAAAAGTGGCACGGTCTGTAACTTTCTGACCAATGGCGCTTGCCTTGCTCTCATTTAAGAGTGATGGTTGTGCTGGGACAAGATCATACTGGGCAAGAAAAACAGCGAAGGCACAACTGCAAGACGGGTACGCTGACAGCTATGGTTTGTCTGGTTGCTATCGAAAACTAACAGAATCACAGGAAGGTCAAAGCCTGTATTTCACCATGGCAATAATTGGGGACCATGCCAATAATGCTTCTGCTTCTTCTTCAAAATTCTGAGCCTTAACAAGACAAAGCCACAACTGGCATTCTAACAAGAGTACTGACTTGTTTTCTTCAACTATAGTAAGTGCTTCTTGTTGGGGTTTAGCGTGATCAGTAAGTGGTTTTTTTTTGGTACTTTTGTTGCGTCCTGAAATTTCTTTCTGGAAACTAATTTTCTTAAAAGACACTATTATTATCTTTTACCTTCTGATGCCACAACTGGTACCCTGACAAAAGCACTGACTTGTTTTTTCAAATGCAGTAAGTGCTTCTTGTTGTGGTAGTTTTCAGTGGCTTAACCATCGGCGCAGTGAAACTTGGGTGAGCTTTTGTGTGTTTTTACAGAGTAAATGGTAAAAAAAACAGCTGTCTCAGCATTCTGAATCTTACCTCAACTTTAGCATTGTTTTTTGTAATAGAGGAAAAGTGCTATCAAGTTGGGGCATGATTTAGTGATGATACTGCATTTGATCTTAAAAGACACTGTTATTATCTTTTACCTTCTGATGCCACAACTGGTACCCTGACAAAAGCACTGACTTGATTTTTCAAATGCAGTAAGTGCTTCTTGTTGTGGTAGTTTTCAGTGGCTTAACCATCGGCGCAGTGAAACTTGGGTGAACTTTTGCGTATTTTTACAGAGTAAATGGTAAAAAAACAGCTGTTTCAGCATTCTGAATCTTACCTCAACTTTAGCATTGTTTTTTTGTAATAGAGGAAAAGTGCTATCAAGTTGGGGCATGATTTAGTGATGACACTGCAGCTATTTCCACCTTTTTATTTAGCTGACAAGCTAAAGCAAAGGTGGGACAGCAACCAACAGGGACCACCAAACTCTCATCAAATATGATATTCTCACATATGAGTACCTTAACAGATGCACTGACTTGTTTCTCCTTGCAGTAAGTGCTTCACGTTGGGGTAGTTTTATGTGAGCACTGCCAGCTGTTACTGCTTTTGCTGAGATGATTTTTGGGGCAGACTTTCACGGAAATGCAAAGTACACTGCACTAGATGGTGCTGTTTTGCACGATAGTGATAGCCGAAAGCCTGTATTTCACCATGGCAATAATTGGGGACCATGCCAATAATGCTTCTGCTTCTTCTTCAAAATTCTGAGCCTTAACAAGACAAAGCCACAACTGGTATCCTAACAAGAGTACTGACTTGTTTTCTTCAACTGTAGTAAGTGCTTCTTGTTGGGGTAATAACGGCTGGCTTAAGCATCTGCACCGTGTGTCCGCATGAAGAAAGTCACTAACCCCGAGGTCGGCACGTTTACAACTGTAGCCTTTATGCTTCCCACATCATGTCTAATACCATTGCAAGAACCCTGACTTGTTTACCATGATCAGTAAGTGTTTTTTGTACTTTTGTTGCGTCCTGAAATTTCTTTCTGGAAACTAATTTTCTTAAAAGACACTATTATTATCTTTTACCTTCTGAAAAAGGTACCTTTTCAGGTTCTGAAAAACTGGTACCCTGACAAAAGCACTGACTTGTTTTTTCAAATGCAGTAAGTGCTTCTTGTTGTGGTAGTTTTCAGTGGCTTAACCATCGGCGCAGTGAAACTTGGGTGAGCTTTTGTGTGTTTTTACAGAGTAAATAGTAAAAAAACAGCTGTTTCAGCATTCTGAATCTTACCTCAACTTTAGCATTGTTTTTTGTAATAGAGGAAAAGTGCTATCAAGTTGGGGCATGATTTAGTGATGATACTGCAGCTATTTCCACCTTTTTATTTAGCTGACAAGCTAAAGCAAAGGTGGGACAGCAACCAACAGGGACCACCAAACTCTCATCAAATATGATATTCTCACATATGAGTACCTTAACAGATGCACTGACTTGTTTCTCCTTGCAGTAAGTGCTTCACGTTGGGGTAGTTTTATGTGAGCACTGCCAGCTGTTACTGCTTTTGCTGAGATGATATTTGGGGCAGACTTTCACGGAAATGCAAAGTACACTGCACTAGATGGTGCTGTTTTGCACGATAGTGATCTTTCTGTGACTCCCATTTCTTCCACAGTATTGAAGAAACCTACCCTGATAGAATTAAACAAATACCTCCTTTTAATAACTTGTGCTGAATGCTGCTTTTATAGCAGGACTGATGACTTTGTCTTTAATCATGCAAATATTCCAAGACTGGGGTAGACAATTGCAGAGCTATTTCCTGTAAGTGTGAACCGCTCATTATCATAACGGCAAAGAGCAACATGACAATGGTCTTGAAAAGTGGCACGGTCTGTAACTTTCTGACCAATGGCGCTTGCCTTGCTCTCATTTAAGAGTGATGGTTGTGCTGGGACAAGATCATACTGGGCAAGAAAAACAGCGAAGGCACAACTGCAAGACGGGTACGCTGACAGCTATGGTTTGTCTGGTTGCTATCGAAAACTAACAGAATCACAGGAAGGTCAAAGCCTGTATTTCACCATGGCAATAATTGGGGACCATGCCAATAATGCTTCTGCTTCTTCTTCAAAATTCTGAGCCTTAACAAGACAAAGCCACAACTGGCATTCTAACAAGAGTACTGACTTGTTTTCTTCAACTATAGTAAGTGCTTCTTGTTGGGGTTTAGCGTGATCAGTAAGTGGTTTTTTTTTGGTACTTTTGTTGCGTCCTGAAATTTCTTTCTGGAAACTAATTTTCTTAAAAGACACTATTATTATCTTTTACCTTCTGATGCCACAACTGGTACCCTGACAAAAGCACTGACTTGATTTTTCAAATGCAGTAAGTGCTTCTTGTTGTGGTAGTTTTCAGTAGCTTAACCATCGGCGCAGTGAAACTTGGGTGAACTTTTGCGTGTTTTTACAGAGTAAATGGTAAAAAAACAGCTGTCTCAGCATTCTGAATCTTACCTCAACTTTAGCATTGTTTTTTGTAATAGAGGAAAAGTGCTATCAAGTTGGGGCATGATTTAGTGATGATACTGCATTTGATCTTAAAAGACACTGTTATTATCTTTTACCTTCTGATGCCACAACTGGTACCCTGACAAAAGCACTGACTTGATTTTTCAAATGCAGTAAGTGCTTCTTGTTGTGGTAGTTTTCAGTGGCTTAACCATCGGCGCAGTGAAACTTGGGTGAACTTTTGCGTGTTTTTACAGAGTAAATGGTAAAAAAACAGCTGTTTCAGCATTCTGAATCTTACCTCAACTTTAGCATTGTTTTTTTGTAATAGAGGAAAAGTGCTATCAAGTTGGGGCATGATTTAGTGATGACACTGCAGCTATTTCCACCTTTTTATTTAGCTGACAAGCTAAAGCAAAGGTGGGACAGCAACCAACAGGGACCACCAAACTCTCATCAAATATGATATTCTCACATATGAGTACCTTAACAGATGCACTGACTTGTTTCTCCTTGCAGTAAGTGCTTCACGTTGGGGTAGTTTTATGTGAGCACTGCCAGCTGTTACTGCTTTTGCTGAGATGATATTTGGGGCAGACTTTCACGGAAATGCAAAGTACACTGCACTAGATGGTGCTGTTTTGCACGATAGTGATCTTTCTGTGACTCCCATTTCTTCCACAGTATTGAAGAAACCTACCCTGATAGAATTAAACAAATAGCTCCTTTTAATAACTTGTGCTGAATGCTGCTTTTATAGGAGGACTGATGACTTTGTCTTTAATCATGCAAATATTCCAAGACTGTTGGAATTGCATAGCTATTTCCTGTAAGTGTGAACCGCTCATTATCATAACGGCAAAGAGCAACATGACAATGGTCTTGAAAAGTGGCACGGGCTGTAACTTTCTGACCAATGGCGCTTGCCTTGCTCTCATTTAAGAGTGATGGTTGTGCTGGGACAAGATCATACTGGGCAAGAAAAACAGCGAAGGCACAACTGCAAGACGGGTACGCTGACAGCTATGGTTTGTCTGGTTGCTATCGAAAACTAACAGAATCACAGGAAGGTCAAAGCCTGTATTTCACCATGGCAATAATTGGGGACCATGCCAATAATGCTTCTGCTTCTTCTTCAAAATTCTGAGCCTTAACAAGACAAAGCCACAACTGGTATTCTAACAAGAGTACTGACTTGTTTTCTTCAACTGTAGTAAGTGCTTCTTGTTGGGGTTTAGCGTGATCAGTAAGTGTTTTTTTTTTTGGTACTTTTGTTGCGTCCTGAAATTTCTTTCTGGAAACTAATTTTCTTAAAAGACACTGTTATTATCTTTTACCTTCTGATGCCACAACTGGTACCCTGACAAAAGCACTGACTTGTTTTTTCAAATGCAGTAAGTGCTTCTTGTTGTGGTAGTTTTCAGTGGCTTAACCATCGGCGCAGTGAAACTTGGGTGAGCTTTTGTGTTTTTACAGAGTAAATGGTAAAAAAACAGCTGTCTCAGCATTCTGAATCTTACCTCAACTTTAGCATTGTTTTTTGTAATAGAGGAAAAGTGCTATCAAGTTGGGGCATGATTTAGTGATGATACTGCATTTGATCTTAAAAGACACTGTTATTATCTTTTACCTTCTGATGCCACAACTGGTACCCTGACAAAAGCACTGACTTGATTTTTCAAATGCAGTAAGTGCTTCTTGTTGTGGTAGTTTTCAGTGGCTTAACCACTGGTGCAGCGAAACTTGGGTGATATATTTGATCACATTTGAATTAATTGAATTTTGCAGGATTTCTTTTTGTGTGTTTTTACAGAGTAAAACCCACAAAAAAACAGCTGTCTCAGCATTCTGAATCTTACCTCAACTTTAGCATTATTTTTTGTAAAAGAGGAAAAGTGCTATCAAGTTGGGGCATGATTTAGTGATGATACTGCATTTGATCTTAAAAGACACTGTTATTATCTTTTACCTTCTGATGCCACAACTGGTACCCTGACAAAAGCACTGACTTGTTTTTTCAAATGCAGTAAGTGCTTCTTGTTGTGGTAGTTTTCAGTGGCTTAACCACTGGTGCAGCGAAACTTGGGTGACATATTTGATCACATTTGAATTAATTGAATTTTGCAGGATTTCTTTTTGTGTTTTTACAGAGTAAAACCCACAAAAAAAACAGCTGTCTCAGCATTCTGAATCTTACCTCAACTTTAGCATTGTTTTTTGTAATAGAGGAAAAGTGCTATCAAGTTGGGGCATGATTTAGTGATGATACTGCATTTGATCTTAAAAGACACTGTTATTATCTTTTACCTTCTGATGCCACAACTGGTACCCTGACAAAAGCACTGACTTGTTTTTTCAAAAGCAGTAAGTGCTTCTTGTTGTGGTAGTTTTCAGTGGCTTAACCACTGGTGCAGCGAAACTTGGGTGAACTTTTGCGTGTTTTTACAGAGTAAATGGTAAAAAAACAGCTGTTTCAGCATTCTGAATCTTACCTCAACTTTAGCATTGTTTTTGTGTAATAGAGGAAAAGTGCTATCAAGTTGGGGCATGATTTAGTGATGACACTGCAGCTATTTCCACCTTTTTATTTAGCTGACAAGCTAAAGCAAAGGTGGGACAGCAACCAACAGGGACCACCAAACTCTCATCAAATATGATATTCTCACATATGAGTACCTTAACAGATGCACTGACTTGTTTCTCCTTGCAGTAAGTGCTTCACGTTGGGGTAGTTTTATGTGAGCACTGCCAGCTGTTACTGCTTTTGCTGAGATGATATTTGGGGCAGACTTTCACGGAAATGCAAAGTACACTGCACTAGATGGTGCTGTTTTGCACGATAGTGATAGCCGAAAGCCTGTATTTCACCATGGCAATAATTGGGGACCATGCCAATAATGCTTCTGCTTCTTCTTCAAAATTCTGAGCCTTAACAAGACAAAGCCACAACTGGTATCCTAACAAGAGTACTGACTTGTTTTCTTCAACTGTAGTAAGTGCTTCTTGTTGGGGTAATAACGGCTGGCTTAAGCATCTGCACCGTGTGTCCGCATGAAGAAAGTCACTAACCCCGAGGTCGGCACGTTTACAACTGTAGCCTTTATGCTTCCCACATCATGTCTAATACCATTGCAAGAACCCTGACTTGTTTACCATGATCAGTAAGTGTTTTTTGTACTTTTGATGCGTCCTGAAATTTCTTTCTGGAAACTAATTTTCTTAAAAGACACTATTATTATCTTTTACCTTCTGATGCCACAACTGGTACCCTGACAAAAGCACTGACTTGTTTTTTCAAATGCAGTAAGTGCTTCTTGTTGTGGTAGTTTTCAGTGGCTTAACCATCGGCGCAGTGAAACTTGGGTGAGCTTTTGTGTGTTTTTACAGAGTAAATGGTAAAAAAAACAGCTGTCTCAGCATTCTGAATCTTACCTCAACTTTAGCATTGTTTTTTTTAATAGAGGAAAAGTGCTATCAAGTTGGGGCATGATTTAGTGATGATACTGCATTTGATCTTAAAAGACACTGTTATTATCTTTTACCTTCTGATGCCACAACTGGTACCCTGACAAAAGCACTGACTTGATTTTTCAAATGCAGTAAGTGCTTCTTGTTGTGGTAGTTTTCAGTGGCTTAACCATCGGCGCAGTGAAACTTGGGTGAACTTTTGCGTGTTTTTACAGAGTAAATGGTAAAAAAACAGCTGTCTCAGCATTCTGAATCTTACCTCAACTTTAGCATTGTTTTTTGTAATAGAGGAAAAGTGCTATCAAGTTGGGGCATGATTTAGTGATGATACTGCATTTGATCTTAAAAGACACTGTTATTATCTTTTACCTTCTGATGCCACAACTGGTACCCTGACAAAAGCACTGACTTGATTTTTCAAATGCAGTAAGTGCTTCTTGTTGTGGTAGTTTTCAGTGGCTTAACCATCGGCGCAGTGAAACTTGGGTGAACTTTTGCGTGTTTTTACAGAGTAAATGGTAAAAAAACAGCTGTTTCAGCATTCTGAATCTTACCTCAACTTTAGCATTGTTTTTGTGTAATAGAGGAAAAGTGCTATCAAGTTGGGGCATGATTTAGTGATGACACTGCAGCTATTTCCACCTTTTTATTTAGCTGACAAGCTAAAGCAAAGGTGGGACAGCAACCAACAGGGACCACCAAACTCTCATCAAATATGATATTCTCACATATGAGTACCTTAACAGATGCACTGACTTGTTTCTCCTTGCAGTAAGTGCTTCACGTTGGGGTAGTTTTATGTGAGCACTGCCAGCTGTTACTGCTTTTGCTGAGATGATATTTGGGGCAGACTTTCACGGAAATGCAAAGTACACTGCACTAGATGGTGCTGTTTTGCACGATAGTGATAGCCGAAAGCCTGTATTTCACCATGGCAATAATTGGGGACCATGCCAATAATGCTTCTGCTTCTTCTTCAAAATTCTGAGCCTTAACAAGACAAAGCCACAACTGGTATCCTAACAAGAGTACTGACTTGTTTTCTTCAACTGTAGTAAGTGCTTCTTGTTGGGGTAATAACGGCTGGCTTAAGCATCTGCACCGTGTGTCCGCATGAAGAAAGTCACTAACCCCGAGGTCGGCACGTTTACAACTGTAGCCTTTTTGCTTCCCACATCATGTCTAATACCATTGCAAGAACCCTGACTTGTTTACCATGATCAGTAAGTGTTTTTTGTACTTTTGGTTGCGTCCTGAAATTTCTTTCTGGAAACTAATTTTCTTAAAAGACACTATTATTATCTTTTACCTTCTGATGCCACAACTGGTACCCTGACAAAAGCACTGACTTGATTTTTCAAATGCAGTAAGTGCTTCTTGTTGTGGTAGTTTTCAGTGGCTTAACCACTGGTGCAGCGAAACTTGGGTGATATATTTGATCACATTTGAATTAATTGAATTTTGCAGGATTTCTTTTTGTGTGTTTTTACAGAGTAAAACCCACAAAAAAACAGCTGTCTCAGCATTCTGAATCTTACCTCAACTTTAGCATTATTTTTTGTAAAAGAGGAAAAGTGCTATCAAGTTGGGGCATGATTTAGTGATGATACTGCATTTGATCTTAAAAGACACTGTTATTATCTTTTACCTTCTGATGCCACAACTGGTACCCTGACAAAAGCACTGACTTGATTTTTCAAATGCAGTAAGTGCTTCTTGTTGTGGTAGTTTTCAGTGGCTTAACCATCGGCGCAGTGAAACTTGGGTGAACTTTTGCGTGTTTTTACAGAGTAAATGGTAAAAAAACAGCTGTCTCAGCATTCTGAATCTTACCTCAACTTTAGCATTGTTTTTTGTAATAGAGGAAAAGTGCTATCAAGTTGGGGCATGATTTAGTGATGATACTGCATTTGATCTTAAAAGACACTGTTATTATCTTTTACCTTCTGATGCCACAACTGGTACCCTGACAAAAGCACTGACTTGATTTTTCAAATGCAGTAAGTGCTTCTTGTTGTGGTAGTTTTCAGTGGCTTAACCACTGGTGCAGCGAAACTTGGGTGATATATTTGATCACATTTGAATTAATTGAATTTTGCAGGATTTCTTTTTGTGTGTTTTTACAGAGTAAAACCCACAAAAAAACAGCTGTCTCAGCATTCTGAATCTTACCTCAACTTTAGCATTATTTTTTGTAAAAGAGGAAAAGTGCTATCAAGTTGGGGCATGATTTAGTGATGATACTGCATTTGATCTTAAAAGACACTGTTATTATCTTTTACCTTCTGATGCCACAACTGGTACCCTGACAAAAGCACTGACTTGTTTTTTCAAATGCAGTAAGTGCTTCTTGTTGTGGTAGTTTTCAGTGGCTTAACCACTGGTGCAGCGAAACTTGGGTGACATATTTGATCACATTTGAATTAATTGAATTTTGCAGGATTTCTTTTTGTGTTTTTACAGAGTAAAACCCACAAAAAAAACAGCTGTCTCAGCATTCTGAATCTTACCTCAACTTTAGCATTGTTTTTTGTAATAGAGGAAAAGTGCTATCAAGTTGGGGCATGATTTAGTGATGATACTGCATTTGATCTTAAAAGACACTGTTATTATCTTTTACCTTCTGATGCCACAACTGGTACCCTGACAAAAGCACTGACTTGTTTTTTCAAAAGCAGTAAGTGCTTCTTGTTGTGGTAGTTTTCAGTGGCTTAACCACTGGTGCAGCGAAACTTGGGTGAACTTTTGCGTGTTTTTACAGAGTAAATGGTAAAAAAACAGCTGTTTCAGCATTCTGAATCTTACCTCAACTTTAGCATTGTTTTTGTGTAATAGAGGAAAAGTGCTATCAAGTTGGGGCATGATTTAGTGATGATACTGCATTTGATCTTAAAAGACACTGTTATTATCTTTTACCTTCTGATGCCACAACTGGTACCCTGACAAAAGCACTGACTTGATTTTTCAAATGCAGTAAGTGCTTCTTGTTGTGGTAGTTTTCAGTGGCTTAACCACTGGTGCAGCGAAACTTGGGTGATATATTTGATCACATTTGAATTAATTGAATTTTGCAGGATTTCTTTTTGTGTGTTTTTACAGAGTAAAACCCACAAAAAAACAGCTGTCTCAGCATTCTGAATCTTACCTCAACTTTAGCATTGTTTTTTGTAATAGAGGAAAAGTGCTATCAAGTTGGGGCATGATTTAGTGATGATACTGCATTTGATCTTAAAAGACACTGTTATTATCTTTTACCTTCTGATGCCACAACTGGTACCCTGACAAAAGCACTGACTTGTTTTTTCAAAAGCAGTAAGTGCTTCTTGTTGTGGTAGTTTTCAGTGGCTTAACCACTGGTGCAGCGAAACTTGGGTGATATATTTGATCACATTTGAATTAATTGAATTTTGCAGGATTTCTTTTTGTGTGTTTTTACAGAGTAAAACCCACAAAAAAACAGCTGTCTCAGCATTCTGAATCTTACCTCAACTTTAGCATTGTTTTTTGTAATAGAGGAAAAGTGCTATCAAGTTGGGGCATGATTTAGTGATGATACTGCAGCTATTTCCACCTTTTTATTTAGCTGACAAGCTAAAGCAAAGGTGGGACAGCAACCAACAGGGACCACCAAACTCTCATCAAATATGATATTCTCACATATGAGTACCTTAACAGATGCACTGACTTGTTTCTCCTTGCAGTAAGTGCTTCACGTTGGGGTAGTTTTATGTGAGCACTGCCAGCTGTTACTGCTTTTGCTGAGATGATTTTTGGGGCAGACTTTCACGGAAATGCAAAGTACACTGCACTAGATGGTGCTGTTTTGCACGATAGTGATAGCCGAAAGCCTGTATTTCACCATGGCAATAATTGGGGACCATGCCAATAATGCTTCTGCTTCTTCTTCAAAATTCTGAGCCTTAACAAGACAAAGCCACAACTGGTATCCTAACAAGAGTACTGACTTGTTTTCTTCAACTGTAGTAAGTGCTTCTTGTTGGGGTAATAACGGCTGGCTTAAGCATCTGCACCGTGTGTCCGCATGAAGAAAGTCACTAACCCCGAGGTCGGCACGTTTACAACTGTAGCCTTTATGCTTCCCACATCATGTCTAATACCATTGCAAGAACCCTGACTTGTTTACCATGATCAGTAAGTGTTTTTTGTACTTTTGATGCGTCCTGAAATTTCTTTCTGGAAACTAATTTTCTTAAAAGACACTATTATTATCTTTTACCTTCTGATGCCACAACTGGTACCCTGACAAAAGCACTGACTTGTTATTTCAAATGCAGTAAGTGCTTCTTGTTGTGGTAGTTTTCAGTGGCTTAACCATCGACGCAGTGAAATTTGGTTGAGCTTTTGTGTGTTTTTACAGAGTAAATGGTAAAAAAAAACAGCTGTCTCAGCATTCTGAATCTTACCTCAACTTTAGCATTGTTTTTTTTAATAGAGGAAAAGTGCTATCAAGTTGGGGCATGATTTAGTGATGATACTGCATTTGATCTTAAAAGACACTGTTATTATCTTTTACCTTCTGATGCCACAACTGGTACCCTGACAAAAGCACTGACTTGATTTTTCAAATGCAGTAAGTGCTTCTTGTTGTGGTAGTTTTCAGTGGCTTAACCATCTGCGCAGTGAAACTTGGGTGAACTTTTGCGTGTTTTTACAGAGTAAATGGTAAAAAAAACAGCTGTCTCAGCATTCTGAATCTTACCTCAACTTTAGCATTGTTTTTTTTAATAGAGGAAAAGTGCTATCAAGTTGGGGCATGATTTAGTGATGATACTGCATTTGATCTTAAAAGACACTGTTATTATCTTTTACCTTCTGATGCCACAACTGGTACCCTGACAAAAGCACTGACTTGATTTTTCAAATGCAGTAAGTGCTTCTTGTTGTGGTAGTTTTCAGTGGCTTAACCACTGGTGCAGCGAAACTTGGGTGATATATTTGATCACATTTGAATTAATTGAATTTTGCAGGATTTCTTTTTGTGTGTTTTTACAGAGTAAAACCCACAAAAAAACAGCTGTCTCAGCATTCTGAATCTTACCTCAACTTTAGCATTATTTTTTGTAAAAGAGGAAAAGTGCTATCAAGTTGGGGCATGATTTAGTGATGATACTGCATTTGATCTTAAAAGACACTGTTATTATCTTTTACCTTCTGATGCCACAACTGGTACCCTGACAAAAGCACTGACTTGTTTTTTCAAATGCAGTAAGTGCTTCTTGTTGTGGTAGTTTTCAGTGGCTTAACCACTGGTGCAGCGAAACTTGGGTGACATATTTGATCACATTTGAATTAATTGAATTTTGCAGGATTTCTTTTTGTGTTTTTACAGAGTAAAACCCACAAAAAAAACAGCTGTCTCAGCATTCTGAATCTTACCTCAACTTTAGCATTGTTTTTTGTAATAGAGGAAAAGTGTTATCAAGTTGGGGCATGATTTAGTGATGATACTGCATTTGATCTTAAAAGACACTGTTATTATCTTTTACCTTCTGATGCCACAACTGGTACCCTGACAAAAGCACTGACTTGTTTTTTCAAAAGCAGTAAGTGCTTCTTGTTGTGGTAGTTTTCAGTGGCTTAACCACTGGTGCAGCGAAACTTGGGTGAACTTTTGCGTGTTTTTACAGAGTAAATGGTAAAAAAACAGCTGTTTCAGCATTCTGAATCTTACCTCAACTTTAGCATTGTTTTTGTGTAATAGAGGAAAAGTGCTATCAAGTTGGGGCATGATTTAGTGATGACACTGCAGCTATTTCCACCTTTTTATTTAGCTGACAAGCTAAAGCAAAGGTGGGACAGCAACCAACAGGGACCACCAAACTCTCATCAAATATGATATTCTCACATATGAGTACCTTAACAGATGCACTGACTTGTTTCTCCTTGCAGTAAGTGCTTCACGTTGGGGTAGTTTTATGTGAGCACTGCCAGCTGTTACTGCTTTTGCTGAGATGATATTTGGGGCAGACTTTCACGGAAATGCAAAGTACACTGCACTAGATGGTGCTGTTTTGCACGATAGTGATAGCCGAAAGCCTGTATTTCACCATGGCAATAATTGGGGACCATGCCAATAATGCTTCTGCTTCTTCTTCAAAATTCTGAGCCTTAACAAGACAAAGCCACAACTGGTATCCTAACAAGAGTACTGACTTGTTTTCTTCAACTGTAGTAAGTGCTTCTTGTTGGGGTAATAACGGCTGGCTTAAGCATCTGCACCGTGTGTCCGCATGAAGAAAGTCACTAACCCCGAGGTCGGCACGTTTACAACTGTAGCCTTTATGCTTCCCACATCATGTCTAATACCATTGCAAGAACCCTGACTTGTTTACCATGATCAGTAAGTGTTTTTTGTACTTTTGATGCGTCCTGAAATTTCTTTCTGGAAACTAATTTTCTTAAAAGACACTATTATTATCTTTTACCTTCTGATGCCACAACTGGTACCCTGACAAAAGCACTGACTTGTTTTTTCAAATGCAGTAAGTGCTTCTTGTTGTGGTAGTTTTCAGTGGCTTAACCATCGGCGCAGTGAAACTTGGGTGAGCTTTTGTGTGTTTTTACAGAGTAAATGGTAAAAAAAACAGCTGTCTCAGCATTCTGAATCTTACCTCAACTTTAGCATTGTTTTTTTTAATAGAGGAAAAGTGCTATCAAGTTGGGGCATGATTTAGTGATGATACTGCATTTGATCTTAAAAGACACTGTTATTATCTTTTACCTTCTGATGCCACAACTGGTACCCTGACAAAAGCACTGACTTGATTTTTCAAATGCAGTAAGTGCTTCTTGTTGTGGTAGTTTTCAGTGGCTTAACCATCGGCGCAGTGAAACTTGGGTGAACTTTTGCGTGTTTTTACAGAGTAAATGGTAAAAAAACAGCTGTCTCAGCATTCTGAATCTTACCTCAACTTTAGCATTGTTTTTTGTAATAGAGGAAAAGTGCTATCAAGTTGGGGCATGATTTAGTGATGATACTGCATTTGATCTTAAAAGACACTGTTATTATCTTTTACCTTCTGATGCCACAACTGGTACCCTGACAAAAGCACTGACTTGATTTTTCAAATGCAGTAAGTGCTTCTTGTTGTGGTAGTTTTCAGTGGCTTAACCATCGGCGCAGTGAAACTTGGGTGAACTTTTGCGTGTTTTTACAGAGTAAATGGTAAAAAAACAGCTGTTTCAGCATTCTGAATCTTACCTCAACTTTAGCATTGTTTTTTTGTAATAGAGGAAAAGTGCTATCAAGTTGGGGCATGATTTAGTGATGACACTGCAGCTATTTCCACCTTTTTATTTAGCTGACAAGCTAAAGCAAAGGTGGGACAGCAACCAACAGGGACCACCAAACTCTCATCAAATATGATATTCTCACATATGAGTACCTTAACAGATGCACTGACTTGTTTCTCCTTGCAGTAAGTGCTTCACGTTGGGGTAGTTTTATGTGAGCACTGCCAGCTGTTACTGCTTTTGCTGAGATGATATTTGGGGCAGACTTTCACGGAAATGCAAAGTACACTGCACTAGATGGTGCTGTTTTGCACGATAGTGATCTTTCTGTGACTCCCATTTCTTCCACAGTATTGAAGAAACCTACCCTGATAGAATTAAACAAATAGCTCCTTTTAATAACTTGTGCTGAATGCTGCTTTTATAGGAGGACTGATGACTTTGTCTTTAATCATGCAAATATTCCAAGACTGTTGGAATTGCAGAGCTATTTCCTGTAAGTGTGAACCGCTCATTATCATAACGGCAAAGAGCAACATGACAATGGTCTTGAAAAGTGGCACGGGCTGTAACTTTCTGACCAATGGCGCTTGCCTTGCTCTCATTTAAGAGTGATGGTTGTGCTGGGACAAGATCATACTGGGCAAGAAAAACAGCGAAGGCACAACTGCAAGACGGGTACGCTGACAGCTATGGTTTGTCTGGTTGCTATCGAAAACTAACAGAATCACAGGAAGGTCAAAGCCTGTATTTCACCATGGCAATAATTGGGGACCATGCCAATAATGCTTCTGCTTCTTCTTCAAAATTCTGAGCCTTAACAAGACAAAGCCACAACTGGTATTCTAACAAGAGTACTGACTTGTTTTCTTCAACTGTAGTAAGTGCTTCTTGTTGGGGTTTAGCGTGATCAGTAAGTGGTTTTTTTTTGGTACTTTTGTTGCGTCCTGAAATTTCTTTCTGGAAACTAATTTTCTTAAAAGACACTGTTATTATCTTTTACCTTCTGATGCCACAACTGGTACCCTGACAAAAGCACTGACTTGATTTTTCAAACGCAGTAAGTGCTTCTTGTTGTGGTAGTTTTCAGTGGCTTAACCATCTGCGCAGTGAAACTTGGGTGAAATTTTGCGTGTTTTTACAGAGTAAATGGTAAAAAAACAGCTGTCTCAGCATTCTGAATCTTACCTCAACTTTAGCATTGTTTTTTGTAATAGAGGAAAAGTGCTATCAAGTTGGGGCATGATTTAGTGATGATACTGCATTTGATCTTAAAAGACACTGTTATTATCTTTTACCTTCTGATGCCACAACTGGTACCCTGACAAAAGCACTGACTTGATTTTTCAAATGCAGTAAGTGCTTCTTGTTGTGGTAGTTTTCAGTGGCTTAACCATCGGCGCAGTGAAACTTGGGTGAAAGACAGCTGTCTCAGCATTCTGAATCTTACCTCAACTTTAGCATTGTTTTTTGTAATAGAGGAAAAGTGCTATCAAGTTGGGGCATGATTTAGTGATGATACTGCATTTGATCTTAAAAGACACTGTTATTATCTTTTACCTTCTGATGCCACAACTGGTACCCTGACAAAAGCACTGACTTGATTTTTCAAATGCAGTAAGTGCTTCTTGTTGTGGTAGTTTTCAGTGGCTTAACCACTGGTGCAGCGAAACTTGGGTGATATATTTGATCACATTTGAATTAATTGAATTTTGCAGGATTTCTTTTTGTGTGTTTTTACAGAGTAAAACCCACAAAAAAACAGCTGTCTCAGCATTCTGAATCTTACCTCAACTTTAGCATTATTTTTTGTAAAAGAGGAAAAGTGCTATCAAGTTGGGGCATGATTTAGTGATGATACTGCATTTGATCTTAAAAGACACTGTTATTATCTTTTACCTTCTGATGCCACAACTGGTACCCTGACAAAAGCACTGACTTGATTTTTCAAATGCAGTAAGTGCTTCTTGTTGTGGTAGTTTTCAGTGGCTTAACCACTGGTGCAGCGAAACTTGGGTGACATATTTGATCACATTTGAATTAATTGAATTTTGCAGGATTTCTTTTTGTGTTTTTACAGAGTAAAACCCACAAAAAAAACAGCTGTCTCAGCATTCTGAATCTTACCTCAACTTTAGCATTGTTTTTTGTAATAGAGGAAAAGTGCTATCAAGTTGGGGCATGATTTAGTGATGATACTGCATTTGATCTTAAAAGACACTGTTATTATCTTTTACCTTCTGATGCCACAACTGGTACCCTGACAAAAGCACTGACTTGTTTTTTCAAAAGCAGTAAGTGCTTCTTGTTGTGGTAGTTTTCAGTGGCTTAACCACTGGTGCAGCGAAACTTGGGTGAACTTTTGCGTGTTTTTACAGAGTAAATGGTAAAAAAACAGCTGTTTCAGCATTCTGAATCTTACCTCAACTTTAGCATTGTTTTTGTGTAATAGAGGAAAAGTGCTATCAAGTTGGGGCATGATTTAGTGATGACACTGCAGCTATTTCCACCTTTTTATTTAGCTGACAAGCTAAAGCAAAGGTGGGACAGCAACCAACAGGGACCACCAAACTCTCATCAAATATGATATTCTCACATATGAGTACCTTAACAGATGCACTGACTTGTTTCTCCTTGCAGTAAGTGCTTCACGTTGGGGTAGTTTTATGTGAGCACTGCCAGCTGTTACTGCTTTTGCTGAGATGATATTTGGGGCAGACTTTCACGGAAATGCAAAGTACACTGCACTAGATGGTGCTGTTTTGCACGATAGTGATAGCCGAAAGCCTGTATTTCACCATGGCAATAATTGGGGACCATGCCAATAATGCTTCTGCTTCTTCTTCAAAATTCTGAGCCTTAACAAGACAAAGCCACAACTGGTATCCTAACAAGAGTACTGACTTGTTTTCTTCAACTGTAGTAAGTGCTTCTTGTTGGGGTAATAACGGCTGGCTTAAGCATCTGCACCGTGTGTCCGCATGAAGAAAGTCACTAACCCCGAGGTCGGCACGTTTACAACTGTAGCCTTTATGCTTCCCACATCATGTCTAATACCATTGCAAGAACCCTGACTTGTTTACCATGATCAGTAAGTGTTTTTTGTACTTTTGATGCGTCCTGAAATTTCTTTCTGGAAACTAATTTTCTTAAAAGACACTATTATTATCTTTTACCTTCTGATGCCACAACTGGTACCCTGACAAAAGCACTGACTTGTTTTTTCAAATGCAGTAAGTGCTTCTTGTTGTGGTAGTTTTCAGTGGCTTAACCATCGGCGCAGTGAAACTTGGGTGAGCTTTTGTGTGTTTTTACAGAGTAAATAGTAAAAAAACAGCTGTTTCAGCATTCTGAATCTTACCTCAACTTTAGCATTGTTTTTTGTAATAGAGGAAAAGTGCTATCAAGTTGGGGCATGATTTAGTGATGATACTGCAGCTATTTCCACCTTTTTATTTAGCTGACAAGCTAAAGCAAAGGTGGGACAGCAACCAACAGGGACCACCAAACTCTCATCAAATATGATATTCTCACATATGAGTACCTTAACAGATGCACTGACTTGTTTCTCCTTGCAGTAAGTGCTTCACGTTGGGGTAGTTTTATGTGAGCACTGCCAGCTGTTACTGCTTTTGCTGAGATGATATTTGGGGCAGACTTTCACGGAAATGCAAAGTACACTGCACTAGATGGTGCTGTTTTGCACGATAGTGATCTTTCTGTGACTCCCATTTCTTCCACAGTATTGAAGAAACCTACCCTGATAGAATTAAACAAATACCTCCTTTTAATAACTTGTGCTGAATGCTGCTTTTATAGCAGGACTGATGACTTTGTCTTTAATCATGCAAATATTCCAAGACTGGGGTAGACAATTGCAGAGCTATTTCCTGTAAGTGTGAACCGCTCATTATCATAACGGCAAAGAGCAACATGACAATGGTCTTGAAAAGTGGCACGGTCTGTAACTTTCTGACCAATGGCGCTTGCCTTGCTCTCATTTAAGAGTGATGGTTGTGCTGGGACAAGATCATACTGGGCAAGAAAAACAGCGAAGGCACAACTGCAAGACGGGTACGCTGACAGCTATGGTTTGTCTGGTTGCTATCGAAAACTAACAGAATCACAGGAAGGTCAAAGCCTGTATTTCACCATGGCAATAATTGGGGACCATGCCAATAATGCTTCTGCTTCTTCTTCAAAATTCTGAGCCTTAACAAGACAAAGCCACAACTGGCATTCTAACAAGAGTACTGACTTGTTTTCTTCAACTATAGTAAGTGCTTCTTGTTGGGGTTTAGCGTGATCAGTAAGTGGTTTTTTTTTGGTACTTTTGTTGCGTCCTGAAATTTCTTTCTGGAAACTAATTTTCTTAAAAGACACTATTATTATCTTTTACCTTCTGATGCCACAACTGGTACCCTGACAAAAGCACTGACTTGTTTTTTCAAATGCAGTAAGTGCTTCTTGTTGTGGTAGTTTTCAGTGGCTTAACCATCGGCGCAGTGAAACTTGGGTGAGCTTTTGTGTGTTTTTACAGAGTAAATGGTAAAAAAAACAGCTGTCTCAGCATTCTGAATCTTACCTCAACTTTAGCATTGTTTTTTGTAATAGAGGAAAAGTGCTATCAAGTTGGGGCATGATTTAGTGATGATACTGCATTTGATCTTAAAAGACACTGTTATTATCTTTTACCTTCTGATGCCACAACTGGTACCCTGACAAAAGCACTGACTTGATTTTTCAAATGCAGTAAGTGCTTCTTGTTGTGGTAGTTTTCAGTGGCTTAACCATCGGCGCAGTGAAACTTGGGTGAACTTTTGCGTATTTTTACAGAGTAAATGGTAAAAAAACAGCTGTTTCAGCATTCTGAATCTTACCTCAACTTTAGCATTGTTTTTTTGTAATAGAGGAAAAGTGCTATCAAGTTGGGGCATGATTTAGTGATGACACTGCAGCTATTTCCACCTTTTTATTTAGCTGACAAGCTAAAGCAAAGGTGGGACAGCAACCAACAGGGACCACCAAACTCTCATCAAATATGATATTCTCACATATGAGTACCTTAACAGATGCACTGACTTGTTTCTCCTTGCAGTAAGTGCTTCACGTTGGGGTAGTTTTATGTGAGCACTGCCAGCTGTTACTGCTTTTGCTGAGATGATTTTTGGGGCAGACTTTCACGGAAATGCAAAGTACACTGCACTAGATGGTGCTGTTTTGCACGATAGTGATAGCCGAAAGCCTGTATTTCACCATGGCAATAATTGGGGACCATGCCAATAATGCTTCTGCTTCTTCTTCAAAATTCTGAGCCTTAACAAGACAAAGCCACAACTGGTATCCTAACAAGAGTACTGACTTGTTTTCTTCAACTGTAGTAAGTGCTTCTTGTTGGGGTAATAACGGCTGGCTTAAGCATCTGCACCGTGTGTCCGCATGAAGAAAGTCACTAACCCCGAGGTCGGCACGTTTACAACTGTAGCCTTTATGCTTCCCACATCATGTCTAATACCATTGCAAGAACCCTGACTTGTTTACCATGATCAGTAAGTGTTTTTTGTACTTTTGTTGCGTCCTGAAATTTCTTTCTGGAAACTAATTTTCTTAAAAGACACTATTATTATCTTTTACCTTCTGAAAAAGGTACCTTTTCAGGTTCTGAAAAACTGGTACCCTGACAAAAGCACTGACTTGTTTTTTCAAATGCAGTAAGTGCTTCTTGTTGTGGTAGTTTTCAGTGGCTTAACCATCGGCGCAGTGAAACTTGGGTGAGCTTTTGTGTGTTTTTACAGAGTAAATAGTAAAAAAACAGCTGTTTCAGCATTCTGAATCTTACCTCAACTTTAGCATTGTTTTTTGTAATAGAGGAAAAGTGCTATCAAGTTGGGGCATGATTTAGTGATGATACTGCAGCTATTTCCACCTTTTTATTTAGCTGACAAGCTAAAGCAAAGGTGGGACAGCAACCAACAGGGACCACCAAACTCTCATCAAATATGATATTCTCACATATGAGTACCTTAACAGATGCACTGACTTGTTTCTCCTTGCAGTAAGTGCTTCACGTTGGGGTAGTTTTATGTGAGCACTGCCAGCTGTTACTGCTTTTGCTGAGATGATATTTGGGGCAGACTTTCACGGAAATGCAAAGTACACTGCACTAGATGGTGCTGTTTTGCACGATAGTGATCTTTCTGTGACTCCCATTTCTTCCACAGTATTGAAGAAACCTACCCTGATAGAATTAAACAAATACCTCCTTTTAATAACTTGTGCTGAATGCTGCTTTTATAGCAGGACTGATGACTTTGTCTTTAATCATGCAAATATTCCAAGACTGGGGTAGACAATTGCAGAGCTATTTCCTGTAAGTGTGAACCGCTCATTATCATAACGGCAAAGAGCAACATGACAATGGTCTTGAAAAGTGGCACGGTCTGTAACTTTCTGACCAATGGCGCTTGCCTTGCTCTCATTTAAGAGTGATGGTTGTGCTGGGACAAGATCATACTGGGCAAGAAAAACAGCGAAGGCACAACTGCAAGACGGGTACGCTGACAGCTATGGTTTGTCTGGTTGCTATCGAAAACTAACAGAATCACAGGAAGGTCAAAGCCTGTATTTCACCATGGCAATAATTGGGGACCATGCCAATAATGCTTCTGCTTCTTCTTCAAAATTCTGAGCCTTAACAAGACAAAGCCACAACTGGCATTCTAACAAGAGTACTGACTTGTTTTCTTCAACTATAGTAAGTGCTTCTTGTTGGGGTTTAGCGTGATCAGTAAGTGGTTTTTTTTTGGTACTTTTGTTGCGTCCTGAAATTTCTTTCTGGAAACTAATTTTCTTAAAAGACACTATTATTATCTTTTACCTTCTGATGCCACAACTGGTACCCTGACAAAAGCACTGACTTGATTTTTCAAATGCAGTAAGTGCTTCTTGTTGTGGTAGTTTTCAGTAGCTTAACCATCGGCGCAGTGAAACTTGGGTGAACTTTTGCGTGTTTTTACAGAGTAAATGGTAAAAAAACAGCTGTCTCAGCATTCTGAATCTTACCTCAACTTTAGCATTGTTTTTTGTAATAGAGGAAAAGTGCTATCAAGTTGGGGCATGATTTAGTGATGATACTGCATTTGATCTTAAAAGACACTGTTATTATCTTTTACCTTCTGATGCCACAACTGGTACCCTGACAAAAGCACTGACTTGATTTTTCAAATGCAGTAAGTGCTTCTTGTTGTGGTAGTTTTCAGTGGCTTAACCATCGGCGCAGTGAAACTTGGGTGAACTTTTGCGTGTTTTTACAGAGTAAATGGTAAAAAAACAGCTGTTTCAGCATTCTGAATCTTACCTCAACTTTAGCATTGTTTTTTTGTAATAGAGGAAAAGTGCTATCAAGTTGGGGCATGATTTAGTGATGACACTGCAGCTATTTCCACCTTTTTATTTAGCTGACAAGCTAAAGCAAAGGTGGGACAGCAACCAACAGGGACCACCAAACTCTCATCAAATATGATATTCTCACATATGAGTACCTTAACAGATGCACTGACTTGTTTCTCCTTGCAGTAAGTGCTTCACGTTGGGGTAGTTTTATGTGAGCACTGCCAGCTGTTACTGCTTTTGCTGAGATGATATTTGGGGCAGACTTTCACGGAAATGCAAAGTACACTGCACTAGATGGTGCTGTTTTGCACGATAGTGATCTTTCTGTGACTCCCATTTCTTCCACAGTATTGAAGAAACCTACCCTGATAGAATTAAACAAATAGCTCCTTTTAATAACTTGTGCTGAATGCTGCTTTTATAGGAGGACTGATGACTTTGTCTTTAATCATGCAAATATTCCAAGACTGTTGGAATTGCATAGCTATTTCCTGTAAGTGTGAACCGCTCATTATCATAACGGCAAAGAGCAACATGACAATGGTCTTGAAAAGTGGCACGGGCTGTAACTTTCTGACCAATGGCGCTTGCCTTGCTCTCATTTAAGAGTGATGGTTGTGCTGGGACAAGATCATACTGGGCAAGAAAAACAGCGAAGGCACAACTGCAAGACGGGTACGCTGACAGCTATGGTTTGTCTGGTTGCTATCGAAAACTAACAGAATCACAGGAAGGTCAAAGCCTGTATTTCACCATGGCAATAATTGGGGACCATGCCAATAATGCTTCTGCTTCTTCTTCAAAATTCTGAGCCTTAACAAGACAAAGCCACAACTGGTATTCTAACAAGAGTACTGACTTGTTTTCTTCAACTGTAGTAAGTGCTTCTTGTTGGGGTTTAGCGTGATCAGTAAGTGTTTTTTTTTTTGGTACTTTTGTTGCGTCCTGAAATTTCTTTCTGGAAACTAATTTTCTTAAAAGACACTGTTATTATCTTTTACCTTCTGATGCCACAACTGGTACCCTGACAAAAGCACTGACTTGTTTTTTCAAATGCAGTAAGTGCTTCTTGTTGTGGTAGTTTTCAGTGGCTTAACCATCGGCGCAGTGAAACTTGGGTGAGCTTTTGTGTTTTTACAGAGTAAATGGTAAAAAAACAGCTGTCTCAGCATTCTGAATCTTACCTCAACTTTAGCATTGTTTTTTGTAATAGAGGAAAAGTGCTATCAAGTTGGGGCATGATTTAGTGATGATACTGCATTTGATCTTAAAAGACACTGTTATTATCTTTTACCTTCTGATGCCACAACTGGTACCCTGACAAAAGCACTGACTTGATTTTTCAAATGCAGTAAGTGCTTCTTGTTGTGGTAGTTTTCAGTGGCTTAACCACTGGTGCAGCGAAACTTGGGTGATATATTTGATCACATTTGAATTAATTGAATTTTGCAGGATTTCTTTTTGTGTGTTTTTACAGAGTAAAACCCACAAAAAAACAGCTGTCTCAGCATTCTGAATCTTACCTCAACTTTAGCATTATTTTTTGTAAAAGAGGAAAAGTGCTATCAAGTTGGGGCATGATTTAGTGATGATACTGCATTTGATCTTAAAAGACACTGTTATTATCTTTTACCTTCTGATGCCACAACTGGTACCCTGACAAAAGCACTGACTTGTTTTTTCAAATGCAGTAAGTGCTTCTTGTTGTGGTAGTTTTCAGTGGCTTAACCACTGGTGCAGCGAAACTTGGGTGACATATTTGATCACATTTGAATTAATTGAATTTTGCAGGATTTCTTTTTGTGTTTTTACAGAGTAAAACCCACAAAAAAAACAGCTGTCTCAGCATTCTGAATCTTACCTCAACTTTAGCATTGTTTTTTGTAATAGAGGAAAAGTGCTATCAAGTTGGGGCATGATTTAGTGATGATACTGCATTTGATCTTAAAAGACACTGTTATTATCTTTTACCTTCTGATGCCACAACTGGTACCCTGACAAAAGCACTGACTTGTTTTTTCAAAAGCAGTAAGTGCTTCTTGTTGTGGTAGTTTTCAGTGGCTTAACCACTGGTGCAGCGAAACTTGGGTGAACTTTTGCGTGTTTTTACAGAGTAAATGGTAAAAAAACAGCTGTTTCAGCATTCTGAATCTTACCTCAACTTTAGCATTGTTTTTGTGTAATAGAGGAAAAGTGCTATCAAGTTGGGGCATGATTTAGTGATGACACTGCAGCTATTTCCACCTTTTTATTTAGCTGACAAGCTAAAGCAAAGGTGGGACAGCAACCAACAGGGACCACCAAACTCTCATCAAATATGATATTCTCACATATGAGTACCTTAACAGATGCACTGACTTGTTTCTCCTTGCAGTAAGTGCTTCACGTTGGGGTAGTTTTATGTGAGCACTGCCAGCTGTTACTGCTTTTGCTGAGATGATATTTGGGGCAGACTTTCACGGAAATGCAAAGTACACTGCACTAGATGGTGCTGTTTTGCACGATAGTGATAGCCGAAAGCCTGTATTTCACCATGGCAATAATTGGGGACCATGCCAATAATGCTTCTGCTTCTTCTTCAAAATTCTGAGCCTTAACAAGACAAAGCCACAACTGGTATCCTAACAAGAGTACTGACTTGTTTTCTTCAACTGTAGTAAGTGCTTCTTGTTGGGGTAATAACGGCTGGCTTAAGCATCTGCACCGTGTGTCCGCATGAAGAAAGTCACTAACCCCGAGGTCGGCACGTTTACAACTGTAGCCTTTATGCTTCCCACATCATGTCTAATACCATTGCAAGAACCCTGACTTGTTTACCATGATCAGTAAGTGTTTTTTGTACTTTTGATGCGTCCTGAAATTTCTTTCTGGAAACTAATTTTCTTAAAAGACACTATTATTATCTTTTACCTTCTGATGCCACAACTGGTACCCTGACAAAAGCACTGACTTGTTTTTTCAAATGCAGTAAGTGCTTCTTGTTGTGGTAGTTTTCAGTGGCTTAACCATCGGCGCAGTGAAACTTGGGTGAGCTTTTGTGTGTTTTTACAGAGTAAATGGTAAAAAAAACAGCTGTCTCAGCATTCTGAATCTTACCTCAACTTTAGCATTGTTTTTTTTAATAGAGGAAAAGTGCTATCAAGTTGGGGCATGATTTAGTGATGATACTGCATTTGATCTTAAAAGACACTGTTATTATCTTTTACCTTCTGATGCCACAACTGGTACCCTGACAAAAGCACTGACTTGATTTTTCAAATGCAGTAAGTGCTTCTTGTTGTGGTAGTTTTCAGTGGCTTAACCATCGGCGCAGTGAAACTTGGGTGAACTTTTGCGTGTTTTTACAGAGTAAATGGTAAAAAAACAGCTGTCTCAGCATTCTGAATCTTACCTCAACTTTAGCATTGTTTTTTGTAATAGAGGAAAAGTGCTATCAAGTTGGGGCATGATTTAGTGATGATACTGCATTTGATCTTAAAAGACACTGTTATTATCTTTTACCTTCTGATGCCACAACTGGTACCCTGACAAAAGCACTGACTTGATTTTTCAAATGCAGTAAGTGCTTCTTGTTGTGGTAGTTTTCAGTGGCTTAACCATCGGCGCAGTGAAACTTGGGTGAACTTTTGCGTGTTTTTACAGAGTAAATGGTAAAAAAACAGCTGTTTCAGCATTCTGAATCTTACCTCAACTTTAGCATTGTTTTTGTGTAATAGAGGAAAAGTGCTATCAAGTTGGGGCATGATTTAGTGATGACACTGCAGCTATTTCCACCTTTTTATTTAGCTGACAAGCTAAAGCAAAGGTGGGACAGCAACCAACAGGGACCACCAAACTCTCATCAAATATGATATTCTCACATATGAGTACCTTAACAGATGCACTGACTTGTTTCTCCTTGCAGTAAGTGCTTCACGTTGGGGTAGTTTTATGTGAGCACTGCCAGCTGTTACTGCTTTTGCTGAGATGATATTTGGGGCAGACTTTCACGGAAATGCAAAGTACACTGCACTAGATGGTGCTGTTTTGCACGATAGTGATAGCCGAAAGCCTGTATTTCACCATGGCAATAATTGGGGACCATGCCAATAATGCTTCTGCTTCTTCTTCAAAATTCTGAGCCTTAACAAGACAAAGCCACAACTGGTATCCTAACAAGAGTACTGACTTGTTTTCTTCAACTGTAGTAAGTGCTTCTTGTTGGGGTAATAACGGCTGGCTTAAGCATCTGCACCGTGTGTCCGCATGAAGAAAGTCACTAACCCCGAGGTCGGCACGTTTACAACTGTAGCCTTTTTGCTTCCCACATCATGTCTAATACCATTGCAAGAACCCTGACTTGTTTACCATGATCAGTAAGTGTTTTTTGTACTTTTGGTTGCGTCCTGAAATTTCTTTCTGGAAACTAATTTTCTTAAAAGACACTATTATTATCTTTTACCTTCTGATGCCACAACTGGTACCCTGACAAAAGCACTGACTTGATTTTTCAAATGCAGTAAGTGCTTCTTGTTGTGGTAGTTTTCAGTGGCTTAACCACTGGTGCAGCGAAACTTGGGTGATATATTTGATCACATTTGAATTAATTGAATTTTGCAGGATTTCTTTTTGTGTGTTTTTACAGAGTAAAACCCACAAAAAAACAGCTGTCTCAGCATTCTGAATCTTACCTCAACTTTAGCATTATTTTTTGTAAAAGAGGAAAAGTGCTATCAAGTTGGGGCATGATTTAGTGATGATACTGCATTTGATCTTAAAAGACACTGTTATTATCTTTTACCTTCTGATGCCACAACTGGTACCCTGACAAAAGCACTGACTTGATTTTTCAAATGCAGTAAGTGCTTCTTGTTGTGGTAGTTTTCAGTGGCTTAACCATCGGCGCAGTGAAACTTGGGTGAACTTTTGCGTGTTTTTACAGAGTAAATGGTAAAAAAACAGCTGTCTCAGCATTCTGAATCTTACCTCAACTTTAGCATTGTTTTTTGTAATAGAGGAAAAGTGCTATCAAGTTGGGGCATGATTTAGTGATGATACTGCATTTGATCTTAAAAGACACTGTTATTATCTTTTACCTTCTGATGCCACAACTGGTACCCTGACAAAAGCACTGACTTGATTTTTCAAATGCAGTAAGTGCTTCTTGTTGTGGTAGTTTTCAGTGGCTTAACCACTGGTGCAGCGAAACTTGGGTGATATATTTGATCACATTTGAATTAATTGAATTTTGCAGGATTTCTTTTTGTGTGTTTTTACAGAGTAAAACCCACAAAAAAACAGCTGTCTCAGCATTCTGAATCTTACCTCAACTTTAGCATTATTTTTTGTAAAAGAGGAAAAGTGCTATCAAGTTGGGGCATGATTTAGTGATGATACTGCATTTGATCTTAAAAGACACTGTTATTATCTTTTACCTTCTGATGCCACAACTGGTACCCTGACAAAAGCACTGACTTGTTTTTTCAAATGCAGTAAGTGCTTCTTGTTGTGGTAGTTTTCAGTGGCTTAACCACTGGTGCAGCGAAACTTGGGTGACATATTTGATCACATTTGAATTAATTGAATTTTGCAGGATTTCTTTTTGTGTTTTTACAGAGTAAAACCCACAAAAAAAACAGCTGTCTCAGCATTCTGAATCTTACCTCAACTTTAGCATTGTTTTTTGTAATAGAGGAAAAGTGCTATCAAGTTGGGGCATGATTTAGTGATGATACTGCATTTGATCTTAAAAGACACTGTTATTATCTTTTACCTTCTGATGCCACAACTGGTACCCTGACAAAAGCACTGACTTGTTTTTTCAAAAGCAGTAAGTGCTTCTTGTTGTGGTAGTTTTCAGTGGCTTAACCACTGGTGCAGCGAAACTTGGGTGAACTTTTGCGTGTTTTTACAGAGTAAATGGTAAAAAAACAGCTGTTTCAGCATTCTGAATCTTACCTCAACTTTAGCATTGTTTTTGTGTAATAGAGGAAAAGTGCTATCAAGTTGGGGCATGATTTAGTGATGATACTGCATTTGATCTTAAAAGACACTGTTATTATCTTTTACCTTCTGATGCCACAACTGGTACCCTGACAAAAGCACTGACTTGATTTTTCAAATGCAGTAAGTGCTTCTTGTTGTGGTAGTTTTCAGTGGCTTAACCACTGGTGCAGCGAAACTTGGGTGATATATTTGATCACATTTGAATTAATTGAATTTTGCAGGATTTCTTTTTGTGTGTTTTTACAGAGTAAAACCCACAAAAAAACAGCTGTCTCAGCATTCTGAATCTTACCTCAACTTTAGCATTGTTTTTTGTAATAGAGGAAAAGTGCTATCAAGTTGGGGCATGATTTAGTGATGATACTGCATTTGATCTTAAAAGACACTGTTATTATCTTTTACCTTCTGATGCCACAACTGGTACCCTGACAAAAGCACTGACTTGTTTTTTCAAAAGCAGTAAGTGCTTCTTGTTGTGGTAGTTTTCAGTGGCTTAACCACTGGTGCAGCGAAACTTGGGTGATATATTTGATCACATTTGAATTAATTGAATTTTGCAGGATTTCTTTTTGTGTGTTTTTACAGAGTAAAACCCACAAAAAAACAGCTGTCTCAGCATTCTGAATCTTACCTCAACTTTAGCATTGTTTTTTGTAATAGAGGAAAAGTGCTATCAAGTTGGGGCATGATTTAGTGATGATACTGCAGCTATTTCCACCTTTTTATTTAGCTGACAAGCTAAAGCAAAGGTGGGACAGCAACCAACAGGGACCACCAAACTCTCATCAAATATGATATTCTCACATATGAGTACCTTAACAGATGCACTGACTTGTTTCTCCTTGCAGTAAGTGCTTCACGTTGGGGTAGTTTTATGTGAGCACTGCCAGCTGTTACTGCTTTTGCTGAGATGATTTTTGGGGCAGACTTTCACGGAAATGCAAAGTACACTGCACTAGATGGTGCTGTTTTGCACGATAGTGATAGCCGAAAGCCTGTATTTCACCATGGCAATAATTGGGGACCATGCCAATAATGCTTCTGCTTCTTCTTCAAAATTCTGAGCCTTAACAAGACAAAGCCACAACTGGTATCCTAACAAGAGTACTGACTTGTTTTCTTCAACTGTAGTAAGTGCTTCTTGTTGGGGTAATAACGGCTGGCTTAAGCATCTGCACCGTGTGTCCGCATGAAGAAAGTCACTAACCCCGAGGTCGGCACGTTTACAACTGTAGCCTTTATGCTTCCCACATCATGTCTAATACCATTGCAAGAACCCTGACTTGTTTACCATGATCAGTAAGTGTTTTTTGTACTTTTGATGCGTCCTGAAATTTCTTTCTGGAAACTAATTTTCTTAAAAGACACTATTATTATCTTTTACCTTCTGATGCCACAACTGGTACCCTGACAAAAGCACTGACTTGTTATTTCAAATGCAGTAAGTGCTTCTTGTTGTGGTAGTTTTCAGTGGCTTAACCATCGACGCAGTGAAATTTGGTTGAGCTTTTGTGTGTTTTTACAGAGTAAATGGTAAAAAAAAACAGCTGTCTCAGCATTCTGAATCTTACCTCAACTTTAGCATTGTTTTTTTTAATAGAGGAAAAGTGCTATCAAGTTGGGGCATGATTTAGTGATGATACTGCATTTGATCTTAAAAGACACTGTTATTATCTTTTACCTTCTGATGCCACAACTGGTACCCTGACAAAAGCACTGACTTGATTTTTCAAATGCAGTAAGTGCTTCTTGTTGTGGTAGTTTTCAGTGGCTTAACCATCTGCGCAGTGAAACTTGGGTGAACTTTTGCGTGTTTTTACAGAGTAAATGGTAAAAAAAACAGCTGTCTCAGCATTCTGAATCTTACCTCAACTTTAGCATTGTTTTTTTTAATAGAGGAAAAGTGCTATCAAGTTGGGGCATGATTTAGTGATGATACTGCATTTGATCTTAAAAGACACTGTTATTATCTTTTACCTTCTGATGCCACAACTGGTACCCTGACAAAAGCACTGACTTGTTTTTTCAAAAGCAGTAAGTGCTTCTTGTTGTGGTAGTTTTCAGTGGCTTAACCACTGGTGCAGCGAAACTTGGGTGAACTTTTGCGTGTTTTTACAGAGTAAATGGTAAAAAAACAGCTGTTTCAGCATTCTGAATCTTACCTCAACTTTAGCATTGTTTTTGTGTAATAGAGGAAAAGTGCTATCAAGTTGGGGCATGATTTAGTGATGATACTGCATTTGATCTTAAAAGACACTGTTATTATCTTTTACCTTCTGATGCCACAACTGGTACCCTGACAAAAGCACTGACTTGATTTTTCAAATGCAGTAAGTGCTTCTTGTTGTGGTAGTTTTCAGTGGCTTAACCACTGGTGCAGCGAAACTTGGGTGATATATTTGATCACATTTGAATTAATTGAATTTTGCAGGATTTCTTTTTGTGTGTTTTTACAGAGTAAAACCCACAAAAAAACAGCTGTCTCAGCATTCTGAATCTTACCTCAACTTTAGCATTATTTTTTGTAAAAGAGGAAAAGTGCTATCAAGTTGGGGCATGATTTAGTGATGATACTGCATTTGATCTTAAAAGACACTGTTATTATCTTTTACCTTCTGATGCCACAACTGGTACCCTGACAAAAGCACTGACTTGTTTTTTCAAATGCAGTAAGTGCTTCTTGTTGTGGTAGTTTTCAGTGGCTTAACCACTGGTGCAGCGAAACTTGGGTGACATATTTGATCACATTTGAATTAATTGAATTTTGCAGGATTTCTTTTTGTGTTTTTACAGAGTAAAACCCACAAAAAAAACAGCTGTCTCAGCATTCTGAATCTTACCTCAACTTTAGCATTGTTTTTTGTAATAGAGGAAAAGTGCTATCAAGTTGGGGCATGATTTAGTGATGATACTGCATTTGATCTTAAAAGACACTGTTATTATCTTTTACCTTCTGATGCCACAACTGGTACCCTGACAAAAGCACTGACTTGTTTTTTCAAAAGCAGTAAGTGCTTCTTGTTGTGGTAGTTTTCAGTGGCTTAACCACTGGTGCAGCGAAACTTGGGTGAACTTTTGCGTGTTTTTACAGAGTAAATGGTAAAAAAACAGCTGTTTCAGCATTCTGAATCTTACCTCAACTTTAGCATTGTTTTTGTGTAATAGAGGAAAAGTGCTATCAAGTTGGGGCATGATTTAGTGATGATACTGCAGCTATTTCCACCTTTTTATTTAGCTGACAAGCTAAAGCAAAGGTGGGACAGCAACCAACAGGGACCACCAAACTCTCATCAAATATGATATTCTCACATATGAGTACCTTAACAGATGCACTGACTTGTTTCTCCTTGCAGTAAGTGCTTCACGTTGGGGTAGTTTTATGTGAGCACTGCCAGCTGTTACTGCTTTTGCTGAGATGATATTTGGGGCAGACTTTCACGGAAATGCAAAGTACACTGCACTAGATGGTGCTGTTTTGCACGATAGTGATAGCCGAAAGCCTGTATTTCACCATGGCAATAATTGGGGACCATGCCAATAATGCTTCTGCTTCTTCTTCAAAATTCTGAGCCTTAACAAGACAAAGCCACAACTGGTATCCTAACAAGAGTACTGACTTGTTTTCTTCAACTGTAGTAAGTGCTTCTTGTTGGGGTAATAACGGCTGGCTTAAGCATCTGCACCGTGTGTCCGCATGAAGAAAGTCACTAACCCCGAGGTCGGCACGTTTACAACTGTAGCCTTTATGCTTCCCACATCATGTCTAATACCATTGCAAGAACCCTGACTTGTTTACCATGATCAGTAAGTGTTTTTTGTACTTTTGATGCGTCCTGAAATTTCTTTCTGGAAACTAATTTTCTTAAAAGACACTATTATTATCTTTTACCTTCTGATGCCACAACTGGTACCCTGACAAAAGCACTGACTTGTTTTTTCAAATGCAGTAAGTGCTTCTTGTTGTGGTAGTTTTCAGTGGCTTAACCATCGGCGCAGTGAAACTTGGGTGAGCTTTTGTGTGTTTTTACAGAGTAAATGGTAAAAAAAACAGCTGTCTCAGCATTCTGAATCTTACCTCAACTTTAGCATTGTTTTTTTTAATAGAGGAAAAGTGCTATCAAGTTGGGGCATGATTTAGTGATGATACTGCATTTGATCTTAAAAGACACTGTTATTATCTTTTACCTTCTGATGCCACAACTGGTACCCTGACAAAAGCACTGACTTGATTTTTCAAATGCAGTAAGTGCTTCTTGTTGTGGTAGTTTTCAGTGGCTTAACCATCGGCGCAGTGAAACTTGGGTGAACTTTTGCGTGTTTTTACAGAGTAAATGGTAAAAAAACAGCTGTCTCAGCATTCTGAATCTTACCTCAACTTTAGCATTGTTTTTTGTAATAGAGGAAAAGTGCTATCAAGTTGGGGCATGATTTAGTGATGATACTGCATTTGATCTTAAAAGACACTGTTATTATCTTTTACCTTCTGATGCCACAACTGGTACCCTGACAAAAGCACTGACTTGATTTTTCAAATGCAGTAAGTGCTTCTTGTTGTGGTAGTTTTCAGTGGCTTAACCATCGGCGCAGTGAAACTTGGGTGAACTTTTGCGTGTTTTTACAGAGTAAATGGTAAAAAAACAGCTGTTTCAGCATTCTGAATCTTACCTCAACTTTAGCATTGTTTTTGTGTAATAGAGGAAAAGTGCTATCAAGTTGGGGCATGATTTAGTGATGACACTGCAGCTATTTCCACCTTTTTATTTAGCTGACAAGCTAAAGCAAAGGTGGGACAGCAACCAACAGGGACCACCAAACTCTCATCAAATATGATATTCTCACATATGAGTACCTTAACAGATGCACTGACTTGTTTCTCCTTGCAGTAAGTGCTTCACGTTGGGGTAGTTTTATGTGAGCACTGCCAGCTGTTACTGCTTTTGCTGAGATGATATTTGGGGCAGACTTTCACGGAAATGCAAAGTACACTGCACTAGATGGTGCTGTTTTGCACGATAGTGATAGCCGAAAGCCTGTATTTCACCATGGCAATAATTGGGGACCATGCCAATAATGCTTCTGCTTCTTCTTCAAAATTCTGAGCCTTAACAAGACAAAGCCACAACTGGTATCCTAACAAGAGTACTGACTTGTTTTCTTCAACTGTAGTAAGTGCTTCTTGTTGGGGTAATAACGGCTGGCTTAAGCATCTGCACCGTGTGTCCGCATGAAGAAAGTCACTAACCCCGAGGTCGGCACGTTTACAACTGTAGCCTTTTTGCTTCCCACATCATGTCTAATACCATTGCAAGAACCCTGACTTGTTTACCATGATCAGTAAGTGTTTTTTGTACTTTTGGTTGCGTCCTGAAATTTCTTTCTGGAAACTAATTTTCTTAAAAGACACTATTATTATCTTTTACCTTCTGATGCCACAACTGGTACCCTGACAAAAGCACTGACTTGTTTTTTCAAATGCAGTAAGTGCTTCTTGTTGTGGTAGTTTTCAGTGGCTTAACCATCGGCGCAGTGAAACTTGGGTGAGCTTTTGTGTGTTTTTACAGAGTAAATGGTAAAAAAAACAGCTGTCTCAGCATTCTGAATCTTACCTCAACTTTAGCATTGTTTTTTTTAATAGAGGAAAAGTGCTATCAAGTTGGGGCATGATTTAGTGATGATACTGCATTTGATCTTAAAAGACACTGTTATTATCTTTTACCTTCTGATGCCACAACTGGTACCCTGACAAAAGCACTGACTTGATTTTTCAAATGCAGTAAGTGCTTCTTGTTGTGGTAGTTTTCAGTGGCTTAACCATCGGCGCAGTGAAACTTGGGTGAACTTTTGCGTGTTTTTACAGAGTAAATGGTAAAAAAACAGCTGTCTCAGCATTCTGAATCTTACCTCAACTTTAGCATTGTTTTTTGTAATAGAGGAAAAGTGCTATCAAGTTGGGGCATGATTTAGTGATGATACTGCATTTGATCTTAAAAGACACTGTTATTATCTTTTACCTTCTGATGCCACAACTGGTACCCTGACAAAAGCACTGACTTGATTTTTCAAATGCAGTAAGTGCTTCTTGTTGTGGTAGTTTTCAGTGGCTTAACCATCGGCGCAGTGAAACTTGGGTGAACTTTTGCGTGTTTTTACAGAGTAAATGGTAAAAAAACAGCTGTCTCAGCATTCTGAATCTTACCTCAACTTTAGCATTGTTTTTTGTAATAGAGGAAAAGTGCTATCAAGTTGGGGCATGATTTAGTGATGATACTGCATTTGATCTTAAAAGACACTATTATTATCTTTTACCTTCTGATGCCACAACTGGTACCCTGACAAAAGCACTGACTTGTTTTTTCAAATGCAGTAAGTGCTTCTTGTTGTGGTAGTTTTCAGTGGCTTAACCATCGGCGCAGTGAAACTTGGGTGAGCTTTTGTGTGTTTTTACAGAGTAAATGGTAAAAAAAACAGCTGTCTCAGCATTCTGAATCTTACCTCAACTTTAGCATTGTTTTTTTTAATAGAGGAAAAGTGCTATCAAGTTGGGGCATGATTTAGTGATGATACTGCATTTGATCTTAAAAGACACTGTTATTATCTTTTACCTTCTGATGCCACAACTGGTACCCTGACAAAAGCACTGACTTGATTTTTCAAATGCAGTAAGTGCTTCTTGTTGTGGTAGTTTTCAGTGGCTTAACCATCGGCGCAGTGAAACTTGGGTGAACTTTTGCGTGTTTTTACAGAGTAAATGGTAAAAAAACAGCTGTCTCAGCATTCTGAATCTTACCTCAACTTTAGCATTGTTTTTTGTAATAGAGGAAAAGTGCTATCAAGTTGGGGCATGATTTAGTGATGATACTGCATTTGATCTTAAAAGACACTGTTATTATCTTTTACCTTCTGATGCCACAACTGGTACCCTGACAAAAGCACTGACTTGATTTTTCAAATGCAGTAAGTGCTTCTTGTTGTGGTAGTTTTCAGTGGCTTAACCACTGGTGCAGCGAAACTTGGGTGATATATTTGATCACATTTGAATTAATTGAATTTTGCAGGATTTCTTTTTGTGTGTTTTTACAGAGTAAAACCCACAAAAAAACAGCTGTCTCAGCATTCTGAATCTTACCTCAACTTTAGCATTATTTTTTGTAAAAGAGGAAAAGTGCTATCAAGTTGGGGCATGATTTAGTGATGATACTGCATTTGATCTTAAAAGACACTGTTATTATCTTTTACCTTCTGATGCCACAACTGGTACCCTGACAAAAGCACTGACTTGTTTTTTCAAATGCAGTAAGTGCTTCTTGTTGTGGTAGTTTTCAGTGGCTTAACCACTGGTGCAGCGAAACTTGGGTGACATATTTGATCACATTTGAATTAATTGAATTTTGCAGGATTTCTTTTTGTGTTTTTACAGAGTAAAACCCACAAAAAAAACAGCTGTCTCAGCATTCTGAATCTTACCTCAACTTTAGCATTGTTTTTTGTAATAGAGGAAAAGTGCTATCAAGTTGGGGCATGATTTAGTGATGATACTGCATTTGATCTTAAAAGACACTGTTATTATCTTTTACCTTCTGATGCCACAACTGGTACCCTGACAAAAGCACTGACTTGTTTTTTCAAAAGCAGTAAGTGCTTCTTGTTGTGGTAGTTTTCAGTGGCTTAACCACTGGTGCAGCGAAACTTGGGTGATATATTTGATCACATTTGAATTAATTGAATTTTGCAGGATTTCTTTTTGTGTGTTTTTACAGAGTAAAACCCACAAAAAAACAGCTGTCTCAGCATTCTGAATCTTACCTCAACTTTAGCATTGTTTTTTGTAATAGAGGAAAAGTGCTATCAAGTTGGGGCATGATTTAGTGATGATACTGCAGCTATTTCCACCTTTTTATTTAGCTGACAAGCTAAAGCAAAGGTGGGACAGCAACCAACAGGGACCACCAAACTCTCATCAAATATGATATTCTCACATATGAGTACCTTAACAGATGCACTGACTTGTTTCTCCTTGCAGTAAGTGCTTCACGTTGGGGTAGTTTTATGTGAGCACTGCCAGCTGTTACTGCTTTTGCTGAGATGATTTTTGGGGCAGACTTTCACGGAAATGCAAAGTACACTGCACTAGATGGTGCTGTTTTGCACGATAGTGATCTTTCTGTGACTCCCATTTCTTCCACAGTATTGAAAAAACCTACCCTGATAGAATTAAACAAATAGCTCCTTTTAATAACTTGTGCTGAATGCTGCTTTTATAGGAGGACTGATGACTTTGTCTTTAATCATGCAAATATTCCAAGACTGTTGGAATTGCAGAGCTATTTCCTGTAAGTGTGAACCGCTCATTATCATAACGGCAAAGAGCAACATGACAATGGTCTTGAAAAGTGGCACGGTCTGTAACTTTCTGACCAATGGCGCTTGCCTTGCTCTCATTTAAGAGTGATGGTTGTGCTGGGACAAGATCATACTGGGCAAGAAAAACAGCGAAGGCACAACTGCAAGACGGGTACGCTGACAGCTATGGTTTGTCTGGTTGCTATCGAAAACTAACAGAATCACAGGAAGGTCAAAGCCTGTATTTCACCATGGCAATAATTGGGGACCATGCCAATAATGCTTCTGCTTCTTCTTCAAAATTCTGAGCCTTAACAAGACAAAGCCACAACTGGTATTCTAACAAGAGTACTGACTTGTTTTCTTCAACTGTAGTAAGTGCTTCTTGTTGGGGTTTAGCGTGATCAGTAAGTGGTTTTTTTTTTGGTACTTTTGTTGCGTCCTGAAATTTCTTTCTGGAAACTAATTTTCTTAAAAGACACTGTTATTATCTTTTACCTTCTGATGCCACAACTGGTACCCTGACAAAAGCACTGACTTGATTTTTCAAACGCAGTAAGTGCTTCTTGTTGTGGTAGTTTTCAGTGGCTTAACCATCTGCGCAGTGAAACTTGGGTGAAATTTTGCGTGTTTTTACAGAGTAAATGGTAAAAAAACAGCTGTCTCAGCATTCTGAATCTTACCTCAACTTTAGCATTGTTTTTTGTAATAGAGGAAAAGTGCTATCAAGTTGGGGCATGATTTAGTGATGATACTGCATTTGATCTTAAAAGACACTGTTATTATCTTTTACCTTCTGATGCCACAACTGGTACCCTGACAAAAGCACTGACTTGTTTTTTCAAAAGCAGTAAGTGCTTCTTGTTGTGGTAGTTTTCAGTGGCTTAACCACTGGTGCAGCGAAACTTGGGTGATATATTTGATCACATTTGAATTAATTGAATTTTGCAGGATTTCTTTTTGTGTGTTTTTACAGAGTAAAACCCACAAAAAAACAGCTGTCTCAGCATTCTGAATCTTACCTCAACTTTAGCATTGTTTTTTGTAATAGAGGAAAAGTGCTATCAAGTTGGGGCATGATTTAGTGATGATACTGCAGCTATTTCCACCTTTTTATTTAGCTGACAAGCTAAAGCAAAGGTGGGACAGCAACCAACAGGGACCACCAAACTCTCATCAAATATGATATTCTCACATATGAGTACCTTAACAGATGCACTGACTTGTTTCTCCTTGCAGTAAGTGCTTCACGTTGGGGTAGTTTTATGTGAGCACTGCCAGCTGTTACTGCTTTTGCTGAGATGATTTTTGGGGCAGACTTTCACGGAAATGCAAAGTACACTGCACTAGATGGTGCTGTTTTGCACGATAGTGATCTTTCTGTGACTCCCATTTCTTCCACAGTATTGAAAAAACCTACCCTGATAGAATTAAACAAATAGCTCCTTTTAATAACTTGTGCTGAATGCTGCTTTTATAGGAGGACTGATGACTTTGTCTTTAATCATGCAAATATTCCAAGACTGTTGGAATTGCAGAGCTATTTCCTGTAAGTGTGAACCGCTCATTATCATAACGGCAAAGAGCAACATGACAATGGTCTTGAAAAGTGGCACGGTCTGTAACTTTCTGACCAATGGCGCTTGCCTTGCTCTCATTTAAGAGTGATGGTTGTGCTGGGACAAGATCATACTGGGCAAGAAAAACAGCGAAGGCACAACTGCAAGACGGGTACGCTGACAGCTATGGTTTGTCTGGTTGCTATCGAAAACTAACAGAATCACAGGAAGGTCAAAGCCTGTATTTCACCATGGCAATAATTGGGGACCATGCCAATAATGCTTCTGCTTCTTCTTCAAAATTCTGAGCCTTAACAAGACAAAGCCACAACTGGTATTCTAACAAGAGTACTGACTTGTTTTCTTCAACTGTAGTAAGTGCTTCTTGTTGGGGTTTAGCGTGATCAGTAAGTGTTTTTTTTTTGGTACTTTTGTTGCGTCCTGAAATTTCTTTCTGGAAACTAATTTTCTTAAAAGACACTGTTATTATCTTTTACCTTCTGATGCCACAACTGGTACCCTGACAAAAGCACTGACTTGTTTTTTCAAATGCAGTAAGTGCTTCTTGTTGTGGTAGTTTTCAGTGGCTTAACCATCGGCGCAGTGAAACTTGGGTGAGCTTTTGTGTGTTTTTAAAGAGTAAATGGTAAAAAAACAGCTGTCTCAGCATTCTGAATCTTACCTCAACTTTAGCATTGTTTTTTGTAATAGAGGAAAAGTGCTATCAAGTTGGGGCATGATTTAGTGATGATACTGCATTTGATCTTAAAAGACACTGTTATTATCTTTTACCTTCTGATGCCACAACTGGTACCCTGACAAAAGCACTGACTTGATTTTTCAAATGCAGTAAGTGCTTCTTGTTGTGGTAGTTTTCAGTGGCTTAACCACTGGTGCAGCGAAACTTGGGTGATATATTTGATCACATTTGAATTAATTGAATTTTGCAGGATTTCTTTTTGTGTGTTTTTACAGAGTAAAACCCACAAAAAAACAGCTGTCTCAGCATTCTGAATCTTACCTCAACTTTAGCATTATTTTTTGTAAAAGAGGAAAAGTGCTATCAAGTTGGGGCATGATTTAGTGATGATACTGCATTTGATCTTAAAAGACACTGTTATTATCTTTTACCTTCTGATGCCACAACTGGTACCCTGACAAAAGCACTGACTTGATTTTTCAAATGCAGTAAGTGCTTCTTGTTGTGGTAGTTTTCAGTGGCTTAACCACTGGTGCAGCGAAACTTGGGCGACATATTTGATCACATTTGAATTAATTGAATTTTGCAGGATTTCTTTTTGTGTTATTACAGAGTAAAACCCACAAAAAAAACAGCTGTCTCAGCATTCTGAATCTTACCTCAACTTTAGCATTGTTTTTTGTAATAGAGGAAAAGTGCTATCAAGTTGGGGCATGATTTAGTGATGATACTGCATTTGATCTTAAAAGACACTGTTATTATCTTTTACCTTCTGATGCCACAACTGGTACCCTGACAAAAGCACTGACTTGTTTTTTCAAAAGCAGTAAGTGCTTCTTGTTGTGGTAGTTTTCAGTGGCTTAACCACTGGTGCAGCGAAACTTGGGTGAACTTTTGCGTGTTTTTACAGAGTAAATGGTAAAAAAACAGCTGTTTCAGCATTCTGAATCTTACCTCAACTTTAGCATTGTTTTTGTGTAATAGAGGAAAAGTGCTATCAAGTTGGGGCATGATTTAGTGATGACACTGCAGCTATTTCCACCTTTTTATTTAGCTGACAAGCTAAAGCAAAGGTGGGACAGCAACCAACAGGGACCACCAAACTCTCATCAAATATGATATTCTCACATATGAGTACCTTAACAGATGCACTGACTTGTTTCTCCTTGCAGTAAGTGCTTCACGTTGGGGTAGTTTTATGTGAGCACTGCCAGCTGTTACTGCTTTTGCTGAGATGATATTTGGGGCAGACTTTCACGGAAATGCAAAGTACACTGCACTAGATGGTGCTGTTTTGCACGATAGTGATAGCCGAAAGCCTGTATTTCACCATGGCAATAATTGGGGACCATGCCAATAATGCTTCTGCTTCTTCTTCAAAATTCTGAGCCTTAACAAGACAAAGCCACAACTGGTATCCTAACAAGAGTACTGACTTGTTTTCTTCAACTGTAGTAAGTGCTTCTTGTTGGGGTAATAACGGCTGGCTTAAGCATCTGCACCGTGTGTCCGCATGAAGAAAGTCACTAACCCCGAGGTCGGCACGTTTACAACTGTAGCCTTTATGCTTCCCACATCATGTCTAATACCATTGCAAGAACCCTGACTTGTTTACCATGATCAGTAAGTGTTTTTTGTACTTTTGATGCGTCCTGAAATTTCTTTCTGGAAACTAATTTTCTTAAAAGACACTATTATTATCTTTTACCTTCTGATGCCACAACTGGTACCCTGACAAAAGCACTGACTTGTTTTTTCAAATGCAGTAAGTGCTTCTTGTTGTGGTAGTTTTCAGTGGCTTAACCATCGGCGCAGTGAAACTTGGGTGAGCTTTTGTGTGTTTTTACAGAGTAAATAGTAAAAAAACAGCTGTTTCAGCATTCTGAATCTTACCTCAACTTTAGCATTGTTTTTTGTAATAGAGGAAAAGTGCTATCAAGTTGGGGCATGATTTAGTGATGATACTGCAGCTATTTCCACCTTTTTATTTAGCTGACAAGCTAAAGCAAAGGTGGGACAGCAACCAACAGGGACCACCAAACTCTCATCAAATATGATATTCTCACATATGAGTACCTTAACAGATGCACTGACTTGTTTCTCCTTGCAGTAAGTGCTTCACGTTGGGGTAGTTTTATGTGAGCACTGCCAGCTGTTACTGCTTTTGCTGAGATGATATTTGGGGCAGACTTTCACGGAAATGCAAAGTACACTGCACTAGATGGTGCTGTTTTGCACGATAGTGATCTTTCTGTGACTCCCATTTCTTCCACAGTATTGAAGAAACCTACCCTGATAGAATTAAACAAATACCTCCTTTTAATAACTTGTGCTGAATGCTGCTTTTATAGCAGGACTGATGACTTTGTCTTTAATCATGCAAATATTCCAAGACTGGGGTAGACAATTGCAGAGCTATTTCCTGTAAGTGTGAACCGCTCATTATCATAACGGCAAAGAGCAACATGACAATGGTCTTGAAAAGTGGCACGGTCTGTAACTTTCTGACCAATGGCGCTTGCCTTGCTCTCATTTAAGAGTGATGGTTGTGCTGGGACAAGATCATACTGGGCAAGAAAAACAGCGAAGGCACAACTGCAAGACGGGTACGCTGACAGCTATGGTTTGTCTGGTTGCTATCGAAAACTAACAGAATCACAGGAAGGTCAAAGCCTGTATTTCACCATGGCAATAATTGGGGACCATGCCAATAATGCTTCTGCTTCTTCTTCAAAATTCTGAGCCTTAACAAGACAAAGCCACAACTGGCATTCTAACAAGAGTACTGACTTGTTTTCTTCAACTATAGTAAGTGCTTCTTGTTGGGGTTTAGCGTGATCAGTAAGTGGTTTTTTTTTGGTACTTTTGTTGCGTCCTGAAATTTCTTTCTGGAAACTAATTTTCTTAAAAGACACTATTATTATCTTTTACCTTCTGATGCCACAACTGTTACCCTGACAAAAGCACTGACTTGTTTTTTCAAATGCAGTAAGTGCTTCTTGTTGTGGTAGTTTTCAGTGGCTTAACCATCGGCGCAGTGAAACTTGGGTGAGCTTTTGTGTGTTTTTACAGAGTAAATGGTAAAAAAACAGCTGTCTCAGCATTCTGAATCTTACCTCAACTTTAGCATTGTTTTTTGTAATAGAGGAAAAGTGCTATCAAGTTGGGGCATGATTTAGTGATGATACTGCATTTGATCTTAAAAGACACTGTTATTATCTTTTACCTTCTGATGCCACAACTGGTACCCTGACAAAAGCACTGACTTGATTTTTCAAATGCAGTAAGTGCTTCTTGTTGTGGTAGTTTTCAGTGGCTTAACCATCGGCGCAGTGAAACTTGGGTGAACTTTTGCGTATTTTTACAGAGTAAATGGTAAAAAAACAGCTGTTTCAGCATTCTGAATCTTACCTCAACTTTAGCATTGTTTTTTTGTAATAGAGGAAAAGTGCTATCAAGTTGGGGCATGATTTAGTGATGACACTGCAGCTATTTCCACCTTTTTATTTAGCTGACAAGCTAAAGCAAAGGTGGGACAGCAACCAACAGGGACCACCAAACTCTCATCAAATATGATATTCTCACATATGAGTACCTTAACAGATGCACTGACTTGTTTCTCCTTGCAGTAAGTGCTTCACGTTGGGGTAGTTTTATGTGAGCACTGCCAGCTGTTACTGCTTTTGCTGAGATGATATTTGGGGCAGACTTTCACGGAAATGCAAAGTACACTGCACTAGATGGTGCTGTTTTGCACGATAGTGATAGCCGAAAGCCTGTATTTCACCATGGCAATAATTGGGGACCATGCCAATAATGCTTCTGCTTCTTCTTCAAAATTCTGAGCCTTAACAAGACAAAGCCACAACTGGTATCCTAACAAGAGTACTGACTTGTTTTCTTCAACTGTAGTAAGTGCTTCTTGTTGGGGTAATAACGGCTGGCTTAAGCATCTGCACCGTGTGTCCGCATGAAGAAAGTCACTAACCCCGAGGTCGGCACGTTTACAACTGTAGCCTTTATGCTTCCCACATCATGTCTAATACCATTGCAAGAACCCTGACTTGTTTACCATGATCAGTAAGTGTTTTTTGTACTTTTGTTGCGTCCTGAAATTTCTTTCTGGAAACTAATTTTCTTAAAAGACACTATTATTATCTTTTACCTTCTGAAAAAGGTACCTTTTCAGGTTCTGAAAAACTGGTACCCTGACAAAAGCACTGACTTGTTTTTTCAAATGCAGTAAGTGCTTCTTGTTGTGGTAGTTTTCAGTGGCTTAACCATCGGCGCAGTGAAACTTGGGTGAGCTTTTGTGTGTTTTTACAGAGTAAATAGTAAAAAAACAGCTGTTTCAGCATTCTGAATCTTACCTCAACTTTAGCATTGTTTTTTGTAATAGAGGAAAAGTGCTATCAAGTTGGGGCATGATTTAGTGATGATACTGCAGCTATTTCCACCTTTTTATTTAGCTGACAAGCTAAAGCAAAGGTGGGACAGCAACCAACAGGGACCACCAAACTCTCATCAAATATGATATTCTCACATATGAGTACCTTAACAGATGCACTGACTTGTTTCTCCTTGCAGTAAGTGCTTCACGTTGGGGTAGTTTTATGTGAGCACTGCCAGCTGTTACTGCTTTTGCTGAGATGATATTTGGGGCAGACTTTCACGGAAATGCAAAGTACACTGCACTAGATGGTGCTGTTTTGCACGATAGTGATCTTTCTGTGACTCCCATTTCTTCCACAGTATTGAAGAAACCTACCCTGATAGAATTAAACAAATACCTCCTTTTAATAACTTGTGCTGAATGCTGCTTTTATAGCAGGACTGATGACTTTGTCTTTAATCATGCAAATATTCCAAGACTGGGGTAGACAATTGCAGAGCTATTTCCTGTAAGTGTGAACCGCTCATTATCATAACGGCAAAGAGCAACATGACAATGGTCTTGAAAAGTGGCACGGTCTGTAACTTTCTGACCAATGGCGCTTGCCTTGCTCTCATTTAAGAGTGATGGTTGTGCTGGGACAAGATCATACTGGGCAAGAAAAACAGCGAAGGCACAACTGCAAGACGGGTACGCTGACAGCTATGGTTTGTCTGGTTGCTATCGAAAACTAACAGAATCACAGGAAGGTCAAAGCCTGTATTTCACCATGGCAATAATTGGGGACCATGCCAATAATGCTTCTGCTTCTTCTTCAAAATTCTGAGCCTTAACAAGACAAAGCCACAACTGGTATTCTAACAAGAGTACTGACTTGTTTTCTTCAACTATAGTAAGTGCTTCTTGTTGGGGTTTAGCGTGATCAGTAAGTGGTTTTTTTTTGGTACTTTTGTTGCGTCCTGAAATTTCTTTCTGGAAACTAATTTTCTTAAAAGACACTATTATTATCTTTTACCTTCTGATGCCACAACTGGTACCCTGACAAAAGCACTGACTTGATTTTTCAAATGCAGTAAGTGCTTCTTGTTGTGGTAGTTTTCAGTGGCTTAACCATCGGCGCAGTGAAACTTGGGTGAACTTTTGCGTGTTTTTACAGAGTAAATGGTAAAAAAACAGCTGTCTCAGCATTCTGAATCTTACCTCAACTTTAGCATTGTTTTTTGTAATAGAGGAAAAGTGCTATCAAGTTGGGGCATGATTTAGTGATGATACTGCATTTGATCTTAAAAGACACTGTTATTATCTTTTACCTTCTGATGCCACAACTGGTACCCTGACAAAAGCACTGACTTGATTTTTCAAATGCAGTAAGTGCTTCTTGTTGTGGTAGTTTTCAGTGGCTTAACCATCGGCGCAGTGAAACTTGGGTGAAAGACAGCTGTCTCAGCATTCTGAATCTTACCTCAACTTTAGCATTGTTTTTTGTAATAGAGGAAAAGTGCTATCAAGTTGGGGCATGATTTAGTGATGATACTGCATTTGATCTTAAAAGACACTGTTATTATCTTTTACCTTCTGATGCCACAACTGGTACCCTGACAAAAGCACTGACTTGATTTTTCAAATGCAGTAAGTGCTTCTTGTTGTGGTAGTTTTCAGTGGCTTAACCACTGGTGCAGCGAAACTTGGGTGATATATTTGATCACATTTGAATTAATTGAATTTTGCAGGATTTCTTTTTGTGTGTTTTTACAGAGTAAAACCCACAAAAAAACAGCTGTCTCAGCATTCTGAATCTTACCTCAACTTTAGCATTGTTTTTTGTAATAGAGGAAAAGTGCTATCAAGTTGGGGCATGATTTAGTGATGACACTGCAGCTATTTCCACCTTTTTATTTAGCTGAGAAGCTAAAGCAAAGGTGGGACAGCAACCAACAGGGACCACCAAACTCTCATCAAATATGATATTCTCACAGATGATTTTTGGGGCAGACTTTCACGGAAATGCAAAGTACACTGCACTAGATGGTGCTGTTTTGCACGATAGTGATAGCCGAAAGCCTGTATTTCACTATGGCAATAATTGGGGACCATGCCAATAATGCTTCTGCTTCTTCTTCAAAATTCTGAGCCTTAACAAGACAAAGCCACAACTGGTATCCTAACAAGAGTACTGACTTGTTTTCTTCAACTGTAGTAAGTGCTTCTTGTTGGGGTAATAACGGCTGGCTTAAGCATCTGCACCGTGTGTCCGCATGAAGAAAGTCACTAACCCCGAGGTCGGCACGTTTACAACTGTAGCCTTTTTGCTTCCCACATCATGTCTAATACCATTGCAAGAACCCTGACTTGTTTACCATGATCAGTAAGTGTTTTTTGTACTTTTGGTTGCGTCCTGAAATTTCTTTCTGGAAACTAATTTTCTTAAAAGACACTATTATTATCTTTTACCTTCTGATGCCACAACTGGTACCCTGACAAAAGCACTGACTTGTTTTTTCAAATGCAGTAAGTGCTTCTTGTTGTGGTAGTTTTCAGTGGCTTAACCATCGGCGCAGTGAAACTTGGGTGAGCTTTTGTGTGTTTTTACAGAGTAAATGGTAAAAAAACAGCTGTCTCAGCATTCTGAATCTTACCTCAAGTTTAGCATTGTTTTTTTGTAATAGAGGAAAAGTGCTATCAAGTTGGGGCATGATTTAGTGATGATACTGCATTTGATCTTAAAAGACACTGTTATTATCTTTTACCTTCTGATGCCACAACTGGTACCCTGACAAAAGCACTGACTTGTTTTTTCAAAAGCAGTAAGTGCTTCTTGTTGTGGTAGTTTTCAGTGGCTTAACCACTGGTGCAGCGAAACTTGGGTGATATATTTGATCACATTTGAATTAATTGAATTTTGCAGGATTTCTTTTTGTGTGTTTTTACAGAGTAAAACCCACAAAAAAACAGCTGTCTCAGCATTCTGAATCTTACCTCAACTTTAGCATTGTTTTTTGTAATAGAGGAAAAGTGCTATCAAGTTGGGGCATGATTTAGTGATGATACTGCAGCTATTTCCACCTTTTTATTTAGCTGACAAGCTAAAGCAAAGGTGGGACAGCAACCAACAGGGACCACCAAACTCTCATCAAATATGATATTCTCACATATGAGTACCTTAACAGATGCACTGACTTGTTTCTCCTTGCAGTAAGTGCTTCACGTTGGGGTAGTTTTATGTGAGCACTGCCAGCTGTTACTGCTTTTGCTGAGATGATATTTGGGGCAGACTTTCACGGAAATGCAAAGTACACTGCACTAGATGGTGCTGTTTTGCACGATAGTGATCTTTCTGTGACTCCCATTTCTTCCACAGTATTGAAAAAACCTACCCTGATAGAATTAAACAAATAGCTCCTTTTAATAACTTGTGCTGAATGCTGCTTTTATAGGAGGACTGATGACTTTGTCTTTAATCATGCAAATATTCCAAGACTGTTGGAATTGCAGAGCTATTTCCTGTAAGTGTGAACCGCTCATTATCATAACGGCAAAGAGCAACATGACAATGGTCTTGAAAAGTGGCACGGTCTGTAACTTTCTGACCAATGGCGCTTGCCTTGCTCTCATTTAAGAGTGATGGTTGTGCTGGGACAAGATCATACTGGGCAAGAAAAACAGCGAAGGCACAACTGCAAGACGGGTACGCTGACAGCTATGGTTTGTCTGGTTGCTATCGAAAACTAACAGAATCACAGGAAGGTCAAAGCCTGTATTTCACCATGGCAATAATTGGGGACCATGCCAATAATGCTTCTGCTTCTTCTTCAAAATTCTGAGCCTTAACAAGACAAAGCCACAACTGGTATTCTAACAAGAGTACTGACTTGTTTTCTTCAACTGTAGTAAGTGCTTCTTGTTGGGGTTTAGCGTGATCAGTAAGTGTTTTTTTTTTTGGTACTTTTGTTGCGTCCTGAAATTTCTTTCTGGAAACTAATTTTCTTAAAAGACACTGTTATTATCTTTTACCTTCTGATGCCACAACTGGTACCCTGACAAAAGCACTGACTTGTTTTTTCAAATGCAGTAAGTGCTTCTTGTTGTGGTAGTTTTCAGTGGCTTAACCATCTGCGCAGTGAAACTTGGGTGAAATTTTGCGTGTTTTTACAGAGTAAATGGTAAAAAAACAGCTGTCTCAGCATTCTGAATCTTACCTCAACTTTAGCATTGTTTTTTGTAATAGAGGAAAAGTGCTATCAAGTTGGGGCATGATTTAGTGATGATACTGCATTTGATCTTAAAAGACACTGTTATTATCTTTTACCTTCTGATGCCACAACTGGTACCCTGACAAAAGCACTGACTTGTTTTTTCAAAAGCAGTAAGTGCTTCTTGTTGTGGTAGTTTTCAGTGGCTTAACCACTGGTGCAGCGAAACTTGGGTGATATATTTGATCACATTTGAATTAATTGAATTTTGCAGGATTTCTTTTTGTGTGTTTTTACAGAGTAAAACCCACAAAAAAACAGCTGTCTCAGCATTCTGAATCTTACCTCAACTTTAGCATTGTTTTTTGTAATAGAGGAAAAGTGCTATCAAGTTGGGGCATGATTTAGTGATGATACTGCAGCTATTTCCACCTTTTTATTTAGCTGACAAGCTAAAGCAAAGGTGGGACAGCAACCAACAGGGACCACCAAACTCTCATCAAATATGATATTCTCACATATGAGTACCTTAACAGATGCACTGACTTGTTTCTCCTTGCAGTAAGTGCTTCACGTTGGGGTAGTTTTATGTGAGCACTGCCAGCTGTTACTGCTTTTGCTGAGATGATTTTTGGGGCAGACTTTCACGGAAATGCAAAGTACACTGCACTAGATGGTGCTGTTTTGCACGATAGTGATCTTTCTGTGACTCCCATTTCTTCCACAGTATTGAAAAAACCTACCCTGATAGAATTAAACAAATAGCTCCTTTTAATAACTTGTGCTGAATGCTGCTTTTATAGGAGGACTGATGACTTTGTCTTTAATCATGCAAATATTCCAAGACTGTTGGAATTGCAGAGCTATTTCCTGTAAGTGTGAACCGCTCATTATCATAACGGCAAAGAGCAACATGACAATGGTCTTGAAAAGTGGCACGGTCTGTAACTTTCTGACCAATGGCGCTTGCCTTGCTCTCATTTAAGAGTGATGGTTGTGCTGGGACAAGATCATACTGGGCAAGAAAAACAGCGAAGGCACAACTGCAAGACGGGTACGCTGACAGCTATGGTTTGTCTGGTTGCTATCGAAAACTAACAGAATCACAGGAAGGTCAAAGCCTGTATTTCACCATGGCAATAATTGGGGACCATGCCAATAATGCTTCTGCTTCTTCTTCAAAATTCTGAGCCTTAACAAGACAAAGCCACAACTGGTATTCTAACAAGAGTACTGACTTGTTTTCTTCAACTGTAGTAAGTGCTTCTTGTTGGGGTTTAGCGTGATCAGTAAGTGTTTTTTTTTTTGGTACTTTTGTTGCGTCCTGAAATTTCTTTCTGGAAACTAATTTTCTTAAAAGACACTGTTATTATCTTTTACCTTCTGATGCCACAACTGGTACCCTGACAAAAGCACTGACTTGATTTTTCAAATGCAGTAAGTGCTTCTTGTTGTGGTAGTTTTCAGTGGCTTAACCATCGGCGCAGTGAAACTTGGGTGAACTTTTGCGTATTTTTACAGAGTAAATGGTAAAAAAACAGCTGTTTCAGCATTCTGAATCTTACCTCAACTTTAGCATTGTTTTTTTGTAATAGAGGAAAAGTGCTATCAAGTTGGGGCATGATTTAGTGATGACACTGCAGCTATTTCCACCTTTTTATTTAGCTGACAAGCTAAAGCAAAGGTGGGACAGCAACCAACAGGGACCACCAAACTCTCATCAAATATGATATTCTCACATATGAGTACCTTAACAGATGCACTGACTTGTTTCTCCTTGCAGTAAGTGCTTCACGTTGGGGTAGTTTTATGTGAGCACTGCCAGCTGTTACTGCTTTTGCTGAGATGATATTTGGGGCAGACTTTCACGGAAATGCAAAGTACACTGCACTAGATGGTGCTGTTTTGCACGATAGTGATAGCCGAAAGCCTGTATTTCACCATGGCAATAATTGGGGACCATGCCAATAATGCTTCTGCTTCTTCTTCAAAATTCTGAGCCTTAACAAGACAAAGCCACAACTGGTATCCTAACAAGAGTACTGACTTGTTTTCTTCAACTGTAGTAAGTGCTTCTTGTTGGGGTAATAACGGCTGGCTTAAGCATCTGCACCGTGTGTCCGCATGAAGAAAGTCACTAACCCCGAGGTCGGCACGTTTACAACTGTAGCCTTTATGCTTCCCACATCATGTCTAATACCATTGCAAGAACCCTGACTTGTTTACCATGATCAGTAAGTGTTTTTTGTACTTTTGTTGCGTCCTGAAATTTCTTTCTGGAAACTAATTTTCTTAAAAGACACTATTATTATCTTTTACCTTCTGAAAAAGGTACCTTTTCAGGTTCTGAAAAACTGGTACCCTGACAAAAGCACTGACTTGTTTTTTCAAATGCAGTAAGTGCTTCTTGTTGTGGTAGTTTTCAGTGGCTTAACCATCGGCGCAGTGAAACTTGGGTGAGCTTTTGTGTGTTTTTACAGAGTAAATAGTAAAAAAACAGCTGTTTCAGCATTCTGAATCTTACCTCAACTTTAGCATTGTTTTTTGTAATAGAGGAAAAGTGCTATCAAGTTGGGGCATGATTTAGTGATGATACTGCAGCTATTTCCACCTTTTTATTTAGCTGACAAGCTAAAGCAAAGGTGGGACAGCAACCAACAGGGACCACCAAACTCTCATCAAATATGATATTCTCACATATGAGTACCTTAACAGATGCACTGACTTGTTTCTCCTTGCAGTAAGTGCTTCACGTTGGGGTAGTTTTATGTGAGCACTGCCAGCTGTTACTGCTTTTGCTGAGATGATATTTGGGGCAGACTTTCACGGAAATGCAAAGTACACTGCACTAGATGGTGCTGTTTTGCACGATAGTGATCTTTCTGTGACTCCCATTTCTTCCACAGTATTGAAGAAACCTACCCTGATAGAATTAAACAAATACCTCCTTTTAATAACTTGTGCTGAATGCTGCTTTTATAGCAGGACTGATGACTTTGTCTTTAATCATGCAAATATTCCAAGACTGGGGTAGACAATTGCAGAGCTATTTCCTGTAAGTGTGAACCGCTCATTATCATAACGGCAAAGAGCAACATGACAATGGTCTTGAAAAGTGGCACGGTCTGTAACTTTCTGACCAATGGCGCTTGCCTTGCTCTCATTTAAGAGTGATGGTTGTGCTGGGACAAGATCATACTGGGCAAGAAAAACAGCGAAGGCACAACTGCAAGACGGGTACGCTGACAGCTATGGTTTGTCTGGTTGCTATCGAAAACTAACAGAATCACAGGAAGGTCAAAGCCTGTATTTCACCATGGCAATAATTGGGGACCATGCCAATAATGCTTCTGCTTCTTCTTCAAAATTCTGAGCCTTAACAAGACAAAGCCACAACTGGTATTCTAACAAGAGTACTGACTTGTTTTCTTCAACTATAGTAAGTGCTTCTTGTTGGGGTTTAGCGTGATCAGTAAGTGGTTTTTTTTTGGTACTTTTGTTGCGTCCTGAAATTTCTTTCTGGAAACTAATTTTCTTAAAAGACACTATTATTATCTTTTACCTTCTGATGCCACAACTGGTACCCTGACAAAAGCACTGACTTGTTTTTTCAAATGCAGTAAGTGCTTCTTGTTGTGGTAGTTTTCAGTGGCTTAACCATCGGCGCAGTGAAACTTGGGTGAGCTTTTGTGTGTTTTTACAGAGTAAATGGTAAAAAAAACAGCTGTCTCAGCATTCTGAATCTTACCTCAACTTTAGCATTGTTTTTTTTAATAGAGGAAAAGTGCTATCAAGTTGGGGCATGATTTAGTGATGATACTGCATTTGATCTTAAAAGACACTGTTATTATCTTTTACCTTCTGATGCCACAACTGGTACCCTGACAAAAGCACTGACTTGATTTTTCAAATGCAGTAAGTGCTTCTTGTTGTGGTAGTTTTCAGTGGCTTAACCATCGGCGCAGTGAAACTTGGGTGAACTTTTGCGTGTTTTTACAGAGTAAATGGTAAAAAAACAGCTGTCTCAGCATTCTGAATCTTACCTCAACTTTAGCATTGTTTTTTGTAATAGAGGAAAAGTGCTATCAAGTTGGGGCATGATTTAGTGATGATACTGCATTTGATCTTAAAAGACACTGTTATTATCTTTTACCTTCTGATGCCACAACTGGTACCCTGACAAAAGCACTGACTTGATTTTTCAAATGCAGTAAGTGCTTCTTGTTGTGGTAGTTTTCAGTGGCTTAACCATCGGCGCAGTGAAACTTGGGTGAACTTTTGCGTGTTTTTACAGAGTAAATGGTAAAAAAACAGCTGTTTCAGCATTCTGAATCTTACCTCAACTTTAGCATTGTTTTTTTGTAATAGAGGAAAAGTGCTATCAAGTTGGGGCATGATTTAGTGATGACACTGCAGCTATTTCCACCTTTTTATTTAGCTGACAAGCTAAAGCAAAGGTGGGACAGCAACCAACAGGGACCACCAAACTCTCATCAAATATGATATTCTCACATATGAGTACCTTAACAGATGCACTGACTTGTTTCTCCTTGCAGTAAGTGCTTCACGTTGGGGTAGTTTTATGTGAGCACTGCCAGCTGTTACTGCTTTTGCTGAGATGATATTTGGGGCAGACTTTCACGGAAATGCAAAGTACACTGCACTAGATGGTGCTGTTTTGCACGATAGTGATCTTTCTGTGACTCCCATTTCTTCCACAGTATTGAAGAAACCTACCCTGATAGAATTAAACAAATAGCTCCTTTTAATAACTTGTGCTGAATGCTGCTTTTATAGGAGGACTGATGACTTTGTCTTTAATCATGCAAATATTCCAAGACTGTTGGAATTGCAGAGCTATTTCCTGTAAGTGTGAACCGCTCATTATCATAACGGCAAAGAGCAACATGACAATGGTCTTGAAAAGTGGCACGGTCTGTAACTTTCTGACCAATGGCGCTTGCCTTGCTCTCATTTAAGAGTGATGGTTGTGCTGGGACAAGATCATACTGGGCAAGAAAAACAGCGAAGGCACAACTGCAAGACGGGTACGCTGACAGCTATGGTTTGTCTGGTTGCTATCGAAAACTAACAGAATCACAGGAAGGTCAAAGCCTGTATTTCACCATGGCAATAATTGGGGACCATGCCAATAATGCTTCTGCTTCTTCTTCAAAATTCTGAGCCTTAACAAGACAAAGCCACAACTGGTATTCTAACAAGAGTACTGACTTGTTTTCTTCAACTGTAGTAAGTGCTTCTTGTTGGGGTTTAGCGTGATCAGTAAGTGTTTTTTTTTTGGTACTTTTGTTGCGTCCTGAAATTTCTTTCTGGAAACTAATTTTCTTAAAAGACACTGTTATTATCTTTTACCTTCTGATGCCACAACTGGTACCCTGACAAAAGCACTGACTTGTTTTTTCAAATGCAGTAAGTGCTTCTTGTTGTGGTAGTTTTCAGTGGCTTAACCATCGGCGCAGTGAAACTTGGGTGAGCTTTTGTGTGTTTTTAAAGAGTAAATGGTAAAAAAACAGCTGTCTCAGCATTCTGAATCTTACCTCAACTTTAGCATTGTTTTTTGTAATAGAGGAAAAGTGCTATCAAGTTGGGGCATGATTTAGTGATGATACTGCATTTGATCTTAAAAGACACTGTTATTATCTTTTACCTTCTGATGCCACAACTGGTACCCTGACAAAAGCACTGACTTGATTTTTCAAATGCAGTAAGTGCTTCTTGTTGTGGTAGTTTTCAGTGGCTTAACCACTGGTGCAGCGAAACTTGGGTGATATATTTGATCACATTTGAATTAATTGAATTTTGCAGGATTTCTTTTTGTGTGTTTTTACAGAGTAAAACCCACAAAAAAACAGCTGTCTCAGCATTCTGAATCTTACCTCAACTTTAGCATTGTTTTTTGTAATAGAGGAAAAGTGCTATCAAGTTGGGGCATGATTTAGTGATGATACTGCAGCTATTTCCACCTTTTTATTTAGCTGACAAGCTAAAGCAAAGGTGGGACAGCAACCAACAGGGACCACCAAACTCTCATCAAATATGATATTCTCACATATGAGTACCTTAACAGATGCACTGACTTGTTTCTCCTTGCAGTAAGTGCTTCACGTTGGGGTAGTTTTATGTGAGCACTGCCAGCTGTTACTGCTTTTGCTGAGATGATTTTTGGGGCAGACTTTCACGGAAATGCAAAGTACACTGCACTAGATGGTGCTGTTTTGCACGATAGTGATCTTTCTGTGACTCCCATTTCTTCCACAGTATTGAAAAAACCTACCCTGATAGAATTAAACAAATAGCTCCTTTTAATAACTTGTGCTGAATGCTGCTTTTATAGGAGGACTGATGACTTTGTCTTTAATCATGCAAATATTCCAAGACTGTTGGAATTGCAGAGCTATTTCCTGTAAGTGTGAACCGCTCATTATCATAACGGCAAAGAGCAACATGACAATGGTCTTGAAAAGTGGCACGGTCTGTAACTTTCTGACCAATGGCGCTTGCCTTGCTCTCATTTAAGAGTGATGGTTGTGCTGGGACAAGATCATACTGGGCAAGAAAAACAGCGAAGGCACAACTGCAAGACGGGTACGCTGACAGCTATGGTTTGTCTGGTTGCTATCGAAAACTAACAGAATCACAGGAAGGTCAAAGCCTGTATTTCACCATGGCAATAATTGGGGACCATGCCAATAATGCTTCTGCTTCTTCTTCAAAATTCTGAGCCTTAACAAGACAAAGCCACAACTGGTATTCTAACAAGAGTACTGACTTGTTTTCTTCAACTGTAGTAAGTGCTTCTTGTTGGGGTTTAGCGTGATCAGTAAGTGTTTTTTTTTTTGGTACTTTTTTGAAATTTCTTTCTGGAAACTAATTTTCTTAAAAGACACTGTTATTATCTTTTACCTTCTGATGCCACAACTGGTACCCTGACAAAAGCACTGACTTGTTTTTTCAAATGCAGTAAGTGCTTCTTGTTGTGGTAGTTTTCAGTGGCTTAACCATCTGCGCAGTGAAACTTGGGTGAAATTTTGCGTGTTTTTACAGAGTAAATGGTAAAAAAACAGCTGTCTCAGCATTCTGAATCTTACCTCAACTTTAGCATTGTTTTTTGTAATAGAGGAAAAGTGCTATCAAGTTGGGGCATGATTTAGTGATGATACTGCATTTGATCTTAAAAGACACTGTTATTATCTTTTACCTTCTGATGCCACAACTGGTACCCTGACAAAAGCACTGACTTGTTTTTTCAAAAGCAGTAAGTGCTTCTTGTTGTGGTAGTTTTCAGTGGCTTAACCACTGGTGCAGCGAAACTTGGGTGATATATTTGATCACATTTGAATTAATTGAATTTTGCAGGATTTCTTTTTGTGTGTTTTTACAGAGTAAAACCCACAAAAAAACAGCTGTCTCAGCATTCTGAATCTTACCTCAACTTTAGCATTGTTTTTTGTAATAGAGGAAAAGTGCTATCAAGTTGGGGCATGATTTAGTGATGATACTGCAGCTATTTCCACCTTTTTATTTAGCTGACAAGCTAAAGCAAAGGTGGGACAGCAACCAACAGGGACCACCAAACTCTCATCAAATATGATATTCTCACATATGAGTACCTTAACAGATGCACTGACTTGTTTCTCCTTGCAGTAAGTGCTTCACGTTGGGGTAGTTTTATGTGAGCACTGCCAGCTGTTACTGCTTTTGCTGAGATGATTTTTGGGGCAGACTTTCACGGAAATGCAAAGTACACTGCACTAGATGGTGCTGTTTTGCACGATAGTGATCTTTCTGTGACTCCCATTTCTTCCACAGTATTGAAAAAACCTACCCTGATAGAATTAAACAAATAGCTCCTTTTAATAACTTGTGCTGAATGCTGCTTTTATAGGAGGACTGATGACTTTGTCTTTAATCATGCAAATATTCCAAGACTGTTGGAATTGCAGAGCTATTTCCTGTAAGTGTGAACCGCTCATTATCATAACGGCAAAGAGCAACATGACAATGGTCTTGAAAAGTGGCACGGTCTGTAACTTTCTGACCAATGGCGCTTGCCTTGCTCTCATTTAAGAGTGATGGTTGTGCTGGGACAAGATCATACTGGGCAAGAAAAACAGCGAAGGCACAACTGCAAGACGGGTACGCTGACAGCTATGGTTTGTCTGGTTGCTATCGAAAACTAACAGAATCACAGGAAGGTCAAAGCCTGTATTTCACCATGGCAATAATTGGGGACCATGCCAATAATGCTTCTGCTTCTTCTTCAAAATTCTGAGCCTTAACAAGACAAAGCCACAACTGGTATTCTAACAAGAGTACTGACTTGTTTTCTTCAACTGTAGTAAGTGCTTCTTGTTGGGGTTTAGCGTGATCAGTAAGTGTTTTTTTTTTTGGTACTTTTGTTGCGTCCTGAAATTTCTTTCTGGAAACTAATTTTCTTAAAAGACACTGTTATTATCTTTTACCTTCTGATGCCACAACTGGTACCCTGACAAAAGCACTGACTTGATTTTTCAAATGCAGTAAGTGCTTCTTGTTGTGGTAGTTTTCAGTGGCTTAACCATCGGCGCAGTGAAACTTGGGTGAACTTTTGCGTATTTTTACAGAGTAAATGGTAAAAAAACAGCTGTTTCAGCATTCTGAATCTTACCTCAACTTTAGCATTGTTTTTTTGTAATAGAGGAAAAGTGCTATCAAGTTGGGGCATGATTTAGTGATGACACTGCAGCTATTTCCACCTTTTTATTTAGCTGACAAGCTAAAGCAAAGGTGGGACAGCAACCAACAGGGACCACCAAACTCTCATCAAATATGATATTCTCACATATGAGTACCTTAACAGATGCACTGACTTGTTTCTCCTTGCAGTAAGTGCTTCACGTTGGGGTAGTTTTATGTGAGCACTGCCAGCTGTTACTGCTTTTGCTGAGATGATATTTGGGGCAGACTTTCACGGAAATGCAAAGTACACTGCACTAGATGGTGCTGTTTTGCACGATAGTGATAGCCGAAAGCCTGTATTTCACCATGGCAATAATTGGGGACCATGCCAATAATGCTTCTGCTTCTTCTTCAAAATTCTGAGCCTTAACAAGACAAAGCCACAACTGGTATCCTAACAAGAGTACTGACTTGTTTTCTTCAACTGTAGTAAGTGCTTCTTGTTGGGGTAATAACGGCTGGCTTAAGCATCTGCACCGTGTGTCCGCATGAAGAAAGTCACTAACCCCGAGGTCGGCACGTTTACAACTGTAGCCTTTATGCTTCCCACATCATGTCTAATACCATTGCAAGAACCCTGACTTGTTTACCATGATCAGTAAGTGTTTTTTGTACTTTTGTTGCGTCCTGAAATTTCTTTCTGGAAACTAATTTTCTTAAAAGACACTATTATTATCTTTTACCTTCTGAAAAAGGTACCTTTTCAGGTTCTGAAAAACTGGTACCCTGACAAAAGCACTGACTTGTTTTTTCAAATGCAGTAAGTGCTTCTTGTTGTGGTAGTTTTCAGTGGCTTAACCATCGGCGCAGTGAAACTTGGGTGAGCTTTTGTGTGTTTTTACAGAGTAAATAGTAAAAAAACAGCTGTTTCAGCATTCTGAATCTTACCTCAACTTTAGCATTGTTTTTTGTAATAGAGGAAAAGTGCTATCAAGTTGGGGCATGATTTAGTGATGATACTGCAGCTATTTCCACCTTTTTATTTAGCTGACAAGCTAAAGCAAAGGTGGGACAGCAACCAACAGGGACCACCAAACTCTCATCAAATATGATATTCTCACATATGAGTACCTTAACAGATGCACTGACTTGTTTCTCCTTGCAGTAAGTGCTTCACGTTGGGGTAGTTTTATGTGAGCACTGCCAGCTGTTACTGCTTTTGCTGAGATGATATTTGGGGCAGACTTTCACGGAAATGCAAAGTACACTGCACTAGATGGTGCTGTTTTGCACGATAGTGATCTTTCTGTGACTCCCATTTCTTCCACAGTATTGAAGAAACCTACCCTGATAGAATTAAACAAATACCTCCTTTTAATAACTTGTGCTGAATGCTGCTTTTATAGCAGGACTGATGACTTTGTCTTTAATCATGCAAATATTCCAAGACTGGGGTAGACAATTGCAGAGCTATTTCCTGTAAGTGTGAACCGCTCATTATCATAACGGCAAAGAGCAACATGACAATGGTCTTGAAAAGTGGCACGGTCTGTAACTTTCTGACCAATGGCGCTTGCCTTGCTCTCATTTAAGAGTGATGGTTGTGCTGGGACAAGATCATACTGGGCAAGAAAAACAGCGAAGGCACAACTGCAAGACGGGTACGCTGACAGCTATGGTTTGTCTGGTTGCTATCGAAAACTAACAGAATCACAGGAAGGTCAAAGCCTGTATTTCACCATGGCAATAATTGGGGACCATGCCAATAATGCTTCTGCTTCTTCTTCAAAATTCTGAGCCTTAACAAGACAAAGCCACAACTGGTATTCTAACAAGAGTACTGACTTGTTTTCTTCAACTATAGTAAGTGCTTCTTGTTGGGGTTTAGCGTGATCAGTAAGTGGTTTTTTTTTGGTACTTTTGTTGCGTCCTGAAATTTCTTTCTGGAAACTAATTTTCTTAAAAGACACTATTATTATCTTTTACCTTCTGATGCCACAACTGGTACCCTGACAAAAGCACTGACTTGTTTTTTCAAATGCAGTAAGTGCTTCTTGTTGTGGTAGTTTTCAGTGGCTTAACCATCGGCGCAGTGAAACTTGGGTGAGCTTTTGTGTGTTTTTACAGAGTAAATGGTAAAAAAAACAGCTGTCTCAGCATTCTGAATCTTACCTCAACTTTAGCATTGTTTTTTTTAATAGAGGAAAAGTGCTATCAAGTTGGGGCATGATTTAGTGATGATACTGCATTTGATCTTAAAAGACACTGTTATTATCTTTTACCTTCTGATGCCACAACTGGTACCCTGACAAAAGCACTGACTTGATTTTTCAAATGCAGTAAGTGCTTCTTGTTGTGGTAGTTTTCAGTGGCTTAACCATCGGCGCAGTGAAACTTGGGTGAACTTTTGCGTGTTTTTACAGAGTAAATGGTAAAAAAACAGCTGTCTCAGCATTCTGAATCTTACCTCAACTTTAGCATTGTTTTTTGTAATAGAGGAAAAGTGCTATCAAGTTGGGGCATGATTTAGTGATGATACTGCATTTGATCTTAAAAGACACTGTTATTATCTTTTACCTTCTGATGCCACAACTGGTACCCTGACAAAAGCACTGACTTGATTTTTCAAATGCAGTAAGTGCTTCTTGTTGTGGTAGTTTTCAGTGGCTTAACCATCGGCGCAGTGAAACTTGGGTGAACTTTTGCGTGTTTTTACAGAGTAAATGGTAAAAAAACAGCTGTTTCAGCATTCTGAATCTTACCTCAACTTTAGCATTGTTTTTTTGTAATAGAGGAAAAGTGCTATCAAGTTGGGGCATGATTTAGTGATGACACTGCAGCTATTTCCACCTTTTTATTTAGCTGACAAGCTAAAGCAAAGGTGGGACAGCAACCAACAGGGACCACCAAACTCTCATCAAATATGATATTCTCACATATGAGTACCTTAACAGATGCACTGACTTGTTTCTCCTTGCAGTAAGTGCTTCACGTTGGGGTAGTTTTATGTGAGCACTGCCAGCTGTTACTGCTTTTGCTGAGATGATATTTGGGGCAGACTTTCACGGAAATGCAAAGTACACTGCACTAGATGGTGCTGTTTTGCACGATAGTGATCTTTCTGTGACTCCCATTTCTTCCACAGTATTGAAGAAACCTACCCTGATAGAATTAAACAAATAGCTCCTTTTAATAACTTGTGCTGAATGCTGCTTTTATAGGAGGACTGATGACTTTGTCTTTAATCATGCAAATATTCCAAGACTGTTGGAATTGCAGAGCTATTTCCTGTAAGTGTGAACCGCTCATTATCATAACGGCAAAGAGCAACATGACAATGGTCTTGAAAAGTGGCACGGTCTGTAACTTTCTGACCAATGGCGCTTGCCTTGCTCTCATTTAAGAGTGATGGTTGTGCTGGGACAAGATCATACTGGGCAAGAAAAACAGCGAAGGCACAACTGCAAGACGGGTACGCTGACAGCTATGGTTTGTCTGGTTGCTATCGAAAACTAACAGAATCACAGGAAGGTCAAAGCCTGTATTTCACCATGGCAATAATTGGGGACCATGCCAATAATGCTTCTGCTTCTTCTTCAAAATTCTGAGCCTTAACAAGACAAAGCCACAACTGGTATTCTAACAAGAGTACTGACTTGTTTTCTTCAACTGTAGTAAGTGCTTCTTGTTGGGGTTTAGCGTGATCAGTAAGTGTTTTTTTTTTGGTACTTTTGTTGCGTCCTGAAATTTCTTTCTGGAAACTAATTTTCTTAAAAGACACTGTTATTATCTTTTACCTTCTGATGCCACAACTGGTACCCTGACAAAAGCACTGACTTGTTTTTTCAAATGCAGTAAGTGCTTCTTGTTGTGGTAGTTTTCAGTGGCTTAACCACTGGTGCAGCGAAACTTGGGTGAACTTTTGCGTGTTTTTACAGAGTAAATGGTAAAAAAACAGCTGTTTCAGCATTCTGAATCTTACCTCAACTTTAGCATTGTTTTTGTGTAATAGAGGAAAAGTGCTATCAAGTTGGGGCATGATTTAGTGATGACACTGCAGCTATTTCCACCTTTTTATTTAGCTGACAAGCTAAAGCAAAGGTGGGACAGCAACCAACAGGGACCACCAAACTCTCATCAAATATGATATTCTCACATATGAGTACCTTAACAGATGCACTGACTTGTTTCTCCTTGCAGTAAGTGCTTCACGTTGGGGTAGTTTTATGTGAGCACTGCCAGCTGTTACTGCTTTTGCTGAGATGATATTTGGGGCAGACTTTCACGGAAATGCAAAGTACACTGCACTAGATGGTGCTGTTTTGCACGATAGTGATAGCCGAAAGCCTGTATTTCACCATGGCAATAATTGGGGACCATGCCAATAATGCTTCTGCTTCTTCTTCAAAATTCTGAGCCTTAACAAGACAAAGCCACAACTGGTATCCTAACAAGAGTACTGACTTGTTTTCTTCAACTGTAGTAAGTGCTTCTTGTTGGGGTAATAACGGCTGGCTTAAGCATCTGCACCGTGTGTCCACATGAAGAAAGTCACTAACCCCGAGGTCGGCACGTTTACAACTGTAGCCTTTATGCTTCCCACATCATGTCTAATACCATTGCAAGAACCCTGACTTGTTTACCATGATCAGTAAGTGTTTTTTGTACTTTTGATGCGTCCTGAAATTTCTTTCTGGAAACTAATTTTCTTAAAAGACACTATTATTATCTTTTACCTTCTGATGCCACAACTGGTACCCTGACAAAAGCACTGACTTGTTTTTTCAAATGCAGTAAGTGCTTCTTGTTGTGGTAGTTTTCAGTGGCTTAACCATCGGCGCAGTGAAACTTGGGTGAGCTTTTGTGTGTTTTTACAGAGTAAATGGTAAAAAAAACAGCTGTCTCAGCATTCTGAATCTTACCTCAACTTTAGCATTGTTTTTTTTAATAGAGGAAAAGTGCTATCAAGTTGGGGCATGATTTAGTGATGATACTGCATTTGATCTTAAAAGACACTGTTATTATCTTTTACCTTCTGATGCCACAACTGGTACCCTGACAAAAGCACTGACTTGATTTTTCAAATGCAGTAAGTGCTTCTTGTTGTGGTAGTTTTCAGTGGCTTAACCATCGGCGCAGTGAAACTTGGGTGAACTTTTGCGTGTTTTTACAGAGTAAATGGTAAAAAAACAGCTGTCTCAGCATTCTGAATCTTACCTCAACTTTAGCATTGTTTTTTGTAATAGAGGAAAAGTGCTATCAAGTTGGGGCATGATTTAGTGATGATACTGCATTTGATCTTAAAAGACACTGTTATTATCTTTTACCTTCTGATGCCACAACTGGTACCCTGACAAAAGCACTGACTTGATTTTTCAAATGCAGTAAGTGCTTCTTGTTGTGGTAGTTTTCAGTGGCTTAACCATCGGCGCAGTGAAACTTGGGTGAACTTTTGCGTGTTTTTACAGAGTAAATGGTAAAAAAACAGCTGTTTCAGCATTCTGAATCTTACCTCAACTTTAGCATTGTTTTTTTGTAATAGAGGAAAAGTGCTATCAAGTTGGGGCATGATTTAGTGATGACACTGCAGCTATTTCCACCTTTTTATTTAGCTGACAAGCTAAAGCAAAGGTGGGACAGCAACCAACAGGGACCACCAAACTCTCATCAAATATGATATTCTCACATATGAGTACCTTAACAGATGCACTGACTTGTTTCTCCTTGCAGTAAGTGCTTCACGTTGGGGTAGTTTTATGTGAGCACTGCCAGCTGTTACTGCTTTTGCTGAGATGATATTTGGGGCAGACTTTCACGGAAATGCAAAGTACACTGCACTAGATGGTGCTGTTTTGCACGATAGTGATCTTTCTGTGACTCCCATTTCTTCCACAGTATTGAAGAAACCTACCCTGATAGAATTAAACAAATAGCTCCTTTTAATAACTTGTGCTGAATGCTGCTTTTATAGGAGGACTGATGACTTTGTCTTTAATCATGCAAATATTCCAAGACTGTTGGAATTGCAGAGCTATTTCCTGTAAGTGTGAACCGCTCATTATCATAACGGCAAAGAGCAACATGACAATGGTCTTGAAAAGTGGCACGGTCTGTAACTTTCTGACCAATGGCGCTTGCCTTGCTCTCATTTAAGAGTGATGGTTGTGCTGGGACAAGATCATACTGGGCAAGAAAAACAGCGAAGGCACAACTGCAAGACGGGTACGCTGACAGCTATGGTTTGTCTGGTTGCTATCGAAAACTAACAGAATCACAGGAAGGTCAAAGCCTGTATTTCACCATGGCAATAATTGGGGACCATGCCAATAATGCTTCTGCTTCTTCTTCAAAATTCTGAGCCTTAACAAGACAAAGCCACAACTGGTATTCTAACAAGAGTACTGACTTGTTTTCTTCAACTGTAGTAAGTGCTTCTTGTTGGGGTTTAGCGTGATCAGTAAGTGTTTTTTTTTTGGTACTTTTGTTGCGTCCTGAAATTTCTTTCTGGAAACTAATTTTCTTAAAAGACACTGTTATTATCTTTTACCTTCTGATGCCACAACTGGTACCCTGACAAAAGCACTGACTTGTTTTTTCAAATGCAGTAAGTGCTTCTTGTTGTGGTAGTTTTCAGTGGCTTAACCATCGGCGCAGTGAAACTTGGGTGAGCTTTTGTGTGTTTTTAAAGAGTAAATGGTAAAAAAACAGCTGTCTCAGCATTCTGAATCTTACCTCAACTTTAGCATTGTTTTTTGTAATAGAGGAAAAGTGCTATCAAGTTGGGGCATGATTTAGTGATGATACTGCATTTGATCTTAAAAGACACTGTTATTATCTTTTACCTTCTGATGCCACAACTGGTACCCTGACAAAAGCACTGACTTGATTTTTCAAATGCAGTAAGTGCTTCTTGTTGTGGTAGTTTTCAGTGGCTTAACCATCGGCGCAGTGAAACTTGGGTGAACTTTTGCGTGTTTTTACAGAGTAAATGGTAAAAAAACAGCTGTTTCAGCATTCTGAATCTTACCTCAACTTTAGCATTGTTTTTGTGTAATAGAGGAAAAGTGCTATCAAGTTGGGGCATGATTTAGTGATGACACTGCAGCTATTTCCACCTTTTTATTTAGCTGACAAGCTAAAGCAAAGGTGGGACAGCAACCAACAGGGACCACCAAACTCTCATCAAATATGATATTCTCACATATGAGTACCTTAACAGATGCACTGACTTGTTTCTCCTTGCAGTAAGTGCTTCACGTTGGGGTAGTTTTATGTGAGCACTGCCAGCTGTTACTGCTTTTGCTGAGATGATATTTGGGGCAGACTTTCACGGAAATGCAAAGTACACTGCACTAGATGGTGCTGTTTTGCACGATAGTGATAGCCGAAAGCCTGTATTTCACCATGGCAATAATTGGGGACCATGCCAATAATGCTTCTGCTTCTTCTTCAAAATTCTGAGCCTTAACAAGACAAAGCCACAACTGGTATCCTAACAAGAGTACTGACTTGTTTTCTTCAACTGTAGTAAGTGCTTCTTGTTGGGGTAATAACGGCTGGCTTAAGCATCTGCACCGTGTGTCCGCATGAAGAAAGTCACTAACCCCGAGGTCGGCACGTTTACAACTGTAGCCTTTATGCTTCCCACATCATGTCTAATACCATTGCAAGAACCCTGACTTGTTTACCATGATCAGTAAGTGTTTTTTGTACTTTTGATGCGTCCTGAAATTTCTTTCTGGAAACTAATTTTCTTAAAAGACACTATTATTATCTTTTACCTTCTGATGCCACAACTGGTACCCTGACAAAAGCACTGACTTGTTTTTTCAAATGCAGTAAGTGCTTCTTGTTGTGGTAGTTTTCAGTGGCTTAACCATCGGCGCAGTGAAACTTGGGTGAGCTTTTGTGTGTTTTTACAGAGTAAATAGTAAAAAAACAGCTGTTTCAGCATTCTGAATCTTACCTCAACTTTAGCATTGTTTTTTGTAATAGAGGAAAAGTGCTATCAAGTTGGGGCATGATTTAGTGATGATACTGCAGCTATTTCCACCTTTTTATTTAGCTGACAAGCTAAAGCAAAGGTGGGACAGCAACCAACAGGGACCACCAAACTCTCATCAAATATGATATTCTCACATATGAGTACCTTAACAGATGCACTGACTTGTTTCTCCTTGCAGTAAGTGCTTCACGTTGGGGTAGTTTTATGTGAGCACTGCCAGCTGTTACTGCTTTTGCTGAGATGATATTTGGGGCAGACTTTCACGGAAATGCAAAGTACACTGCACTAGATGGTGCTGTTTTGCACGATAGTGATCTTTCTGTGACTCCCATTTCTTCCACAGTATTGAAGAAACCTACCCTGATAGAATTAAACAAATACCTCCTTTTAATAACTTGTGCTGAATGCTGCTTTTATAGCAGGACTGATGACTTTGTCTTTAATCATGCAAATATTCCAAGACTGGGGTAGACAATTGCAGAGCTATTTCCTGTAAGTGTGAACCGCTCATTATCATAACGGCAAAGAGCAACATGACAATGGTCTTGAAAAGTGGCACGGTCTGTAACTTTCTGACCAATGGCGCTTGCCTTGCTCTCATTTAAGAGTGATGGTTGTGCTGGGACAAGATCATACTGGGCAAGAAAAACAGCGAAGGCACAACTGCAAGACGGGTACGCTGACAGCTATGGTTTGTCTGGTTGCTATCGAAAACTAACAGAATCACAGGAAGGTCAAAGCCTGTATTTCACCATGGCAATAATTGGGGACCATGCCAATAATGCTTCTGCTTCTTCTTCAAAATTCTGAGCCTTAACAAGACAAAGCCACAACTGGTATTCTAACAAGAGTACTGACTTGTTTTCTTCAACTATAGTAAGTGCTTCTTGTTGGGGTTTAGCGTGATCAGTAAGTGGTTTTTTTTTGGTACTTTTGTTGCGTCCTGAAATTTCTTTCTGGAAACTAATTTTCTTAAAAGACACTATTATTATCTTTTACCTTCTGATGCCACAACTGGTACCCTGACAAAAGCACTGACTTGATTTTTCAAATGCAGTAAGTGCTTCTTGTTGTGGTAGTTTTCAGTGGCTTAACCATCGGCGCAGTGAAACTTGGGTGAACTTTTGCGTGTTTTTACAGAGTAAATGGTAAAAAAACAGCTGTCTCAGCATTCTGAATCTTACCTCAACTTTAGCATTGTTTTTTGTAATAGAGGAAAAGTGCTATCAAGTTGGGGCATGATTTAGTGATGATACTGCATTTGATCTTAAAAGACACTGTTATTATCTTTTACCTTCTGATGCCACAACTGGTACCCTGACAAAAGCACTGACTTGATTTTTCAAATGCAGTAAGTGCTTCTTGTTGTGGTAGTTTTCAGTGGCTTAACCATCGGCGCAGTGAAACTTGGGTGAAAGACAGCTGTCTCAGCATTCTGAATCTTACCTCAACTTTAGCATTGTTTTTTGTAATAGAGGAAAAGTGCTATCAAGTTGGGGCATGATTTAGTGATGATACTGCATTTGATCTTAAAAGACACTGTTATTATCTTTTACCTTCTGATGCCACAACTGGTACCCTGACAAAAGCACTGACTTGATTTTTCAAATGCAGTAAGTGCTTCTTGTTGTGGTAGTTTTCAGTGGCTTAACCACTGGTGCAGCGAAACTTGGGTGATATATTTGATCACATTTGAATTAATTGAATTTTGCAGGATTTCTTTTTGTGTGTTTTTACAGAGTAAAACCCACAAAAAAACAGCTGTCTCAGCATTCTGAATCTTACCTCAACTTTAGCATTGTTTTTTGTAATAGAGGAAAAGTGCTATCAAGTTGGGGCATGATTTAGTGATGACACTGCAGCTATTTCCACCTTTTTATTTAGCTGAGAAGCTAAAGCAAAGGTGGGACAGCAACCAACAGGGACCACCAAACTCTCATCAAATATGATATTCTCACAGATGATTTTTGGGGCAGACTTTCACGGAAATGCAAAGTACACTGCACTAGATGGTGCTGTTTTGCACGATAGTGATAGCCGAAAGCCTGTATTTCACTATGGCAATAATTGGGGACCATGCCAATAATGCTTCTGCTTCTTCTTCAAAATTCTGAGCCTTAACAAGACAAAGCCACAACTGGTATCCTAACAAGAGTACTGACTTGTTTTCTTCAACTGTAGTAAGTGCTTCTTGTTGGGGTAATAACGGCTGGCTTAAGCATCTGCACCGTGTGTCCGCATGAAGAAAGTCACTAACCCCGAGGTCGGCACGTTTACAACTGTAGCCTTTTTGCTTCCCACATCATGTCTAATACCATTGCAAGAACCCTGACTTGTTTACCATGATCAGTAAGTGTTTTTTGTACTTTTGGTTGCGTCCTGAAATTTCTTTCTGGAAACTAATTTTCTTAAAAGACACTATTATTATCTTTTACCTTCTGATGCCACAACTGGTACCCTGACAAAAGCACTGACTTGTTTTTTCAAATGCAGTAAGTGCTTCTTGTTGTGGTAGTTTTCAGTGGCTTAACCATCGGCGCAGTGAAACTTGGGTGAACTTTTGCGTGTTTTTACAGAGTAAATGGTAAAAAAACAGCTGTCTCAGCATTCTGAATCTTACCTCAACTTTAGCATTGTTTTTTGTAATAGAGGAAAAGTGCTATCAAGTTGGGGCATGATTTAGTGATGATACTGCATTTGATCTTAAAAGACACTGTTATTATCTTTTACCTTCTGATGCCACAACTGGTACCCTGACAAAAGCACTGACTTGATTTTTCAAATGCAGTAAGTGCTTCTTGTTGTGGTAGTTTTCAGTGGCTTAACCATCGGCGCAGTGAAACTTGGGTGAACTTTTGCGTGTTTTTACAGAGTAAATGGTAAAAAAACAGCTGTTTCAGCATTCTGAATCTTACCTCAACTTTAGCATTGTTTTTTTGTAATAGAGGAAAAGTGCTATCAAGTTGGGGCATGATTTAGTGATGACACTGCAGCTATTTCCACCTTTTTATTTAGCTGACAAGCTAAAGCAAAGGTGGGACAGCAACCAACAGGGACCACCAAACTCTCATCAAATATGATATTCTCACATATGAGTACCTTAACAGATGCACTGACTTGTTTCTCCTTGCAGTAAGTGCTTCACGTTGGGGTAGTTTTATGTGAGCACTGCCAGCTGTTACTGCTTTTGCTGAGATGATATTTGGGGCAGACTTTCACGGAAATGCAAAGTACACTGCACTAGATGGTGCTGTTTTGCACGATAGTGATCTTTCTGTGACTCCCATTTCTTCCACAGTATTGAAGAAACCTACCCTGATAGAATTAAACAAATAGCTCCTTTTAATAACTTGTGCTGAATGCTGCTTTTATAGGAGGACTGATGACTTTGTCTTTAATCATGCAAATATTCCAAGACTGTTGGAATTGCAGAGCTATTTCCTGTAAGTGTGAACCGCTCATTATCATAACGGCAAAGAGCAACATGACAATGGTCTTGAAAAGTGGCACGGTCTGTAACTTTCTGACCAATGGCGCTTGCCTTGCTCTCATTTAAGAGTGATGGTTGTGCTGGGACAAGATCATACTGGGCAAGAAAAACAGCGAAGGCACAACTGCAAGACGGGTACGCTGACAGCTATGGTTTGTCTGGTTGCTATCGAAAACTAACAGAATCACAGGAAGGTCAAAGCCTGTATTTCACCATGGCAATAATTGGGGACCATGCCAATAATGCTTCTGCTTCTTCTTCAAAATTCTGAGCCTTAACAAGACAAAGCCACAACTGGTATTCTAACAAGAGTACTGACTTGTTTTCTTCAACTGTAGTAAGTGCTTCTTGTTGGGGTTTAGCGTGATCAGTAAGTGTTTTTTTTTTGGTACTTTTGTTGCGTCCTGAAATTTCTTTCTGGAAACTAATTTTCTTAAAAGACACTGTTATTATCTTTTACCTTCTGATGCCACAACTGGTACCCTGACAAAAGCACTGACTTGTTTTTTCAAATGCAGTAAGTGCTTCTTGTTGTGGTAGTTTTCAGTGGCTTAACCATCGGCGCAGTGAAACTTGGGTGAGCTTTTGTGTGTTTTTAAAGAGTAAATGGTAAAAAAACAGCTGTCTCAGCATTCTGAATCTTACCTCAACTTTAGCATTGTTTTTTGTAATAGAGGAAAAGTGCTATCAAGTTGGGGCATGATTTAGTGATGATACTGCATTTGATCTTAAAAGACACTGTTATTATCTTTTACCTTCTGATGCCACAACTGGTACCCTGACAAAAGCACTGACTTGATTTTTCAAATGCAGTAAGTGCTTCTTGTTGTGGTAGTTTTCAGTGGCTTAACCACTGGTGCAGCGAAACTTGGGTGATATATTTGATCACATTTGAATTAATTGAATTTTGCAGGATTTCTTTTTGTGTGTTTTTACAGAGTAAAACCCACAAAAAAACAGCTGTCTCAGCATTCTGAATCTTACCTCAACTTTAGCATTATTTTTTGTAAAAGAGGAAAAGTGCTATCAAGTTGGGGCATGATTTAGTGATGATACTGCATTTGATCTTAAAAGACACTGTTATTATCTTTTACCTTCTGATGCCACAACTGGTACCCTGACAAAAGCACTGACTTGATTTTTCAAATGCAGTAAGTGCTTCTTGTTGTGGTAGTTTTCAGTGGCTTAACCACTGGTGCAGCGAAACTTGGGCGACATATTTGATCACATTTGAATTAATTGAATTTTGCAGGATTTCTTTTTGTGTTTTTACAGAGTAAAACCCACAAAAAAAACAGCTGTCTCAGCATTCTGAATCTTACCTCAACTTTAGCATTGTTTTTTGTAATAGAGGAAAAGTGCTATCAAGTTGGGGCATGATTTAGTGATGATACTGCATTTGATCTTAAAAGACACTGTTATTATCTTTTACCTTCTGATGCCACAACTGGTACCCTGACAAAAGCACTGACTTGTTTTTTCAAAAGCAGTAAGTGCTTCTTGTTGTGGTAGTTTTCAGTGGCTTAACCACTGGTGCAGCGAAACTTGGGTGAACTTTTGCGTGTTTTTACAGAGTAAATGGTAAAAAAAACAGCTGTTTCAGCATTCTGAATCTTACCTCAACTTTAGCATTGTTTTTGTGTAATAGAGGAAAAGTGCTATCAAGTTGGGGCATGATTTAGTGATGACACTGCAGCTATTTCCACCTTTTTATTTAGCTGACAAGCTAAAGCAAAGGTGGGACAGCAACCAACAGGGACCACCAAACTCTCATCAAATATGATATTCTCACATATGAGTACCTTAACAGATGCACTGACTTGTTTCTCCTTGCAGTAAGTGCTTCACGTTGGGGTAGTTTTATGTGAGCACTGCCAGCTGTTACTGCTTTTGCTGAGATGATATTTGGGGCAGACTTTCACGGAAATGCAAAGTACACTGCACTAGATGGTGCTGTTTTGCACGATAGTGATAGCCGAAAGCCTGTATTTCACCATGGCAATAATTGGGGACCATGCCAATAATGCTTCTGCTTCTTCTTCAAAATTCTGAGCCTTAACAAGACAAAGCCACAACTGGTATCCTAACAAGAGTACTGACTTGTTTTCTTCAACTGTAGTAAGTGCTTCTTGTTGGGGTAATAACGGCTGGCTTAAGCATCTGCACCGTGTGTCCGCATGAAGAAAGTCACTAACCCCGAGGTCGGCACGTTTACAACTGTAGCCTTTATGCTTCCCACATCATGTCTAATACCATTGCAAGAACCCTGACTTGTTTACCATGATCAGTAAGTGTTTTTTGTACTTTTGATGCGTCCTGAAATTTCTTTCTGGAAACTAATTTTCTTAAAAGACACTATTATTATCTTTTACCTTCTGATGCCACAACTGGTACCCTGACAAAAGCACTGACTTGTTTTTTCAAATGCAGTAAGTGCTTCTTGTTGTGGTAGTTTTCAGTGGCTTAACCATCGGCGCAGTGAAACTTGGGTGAGCTTTTGTGTGTTTTTACAGAGTAAATAGTAAAAAAACAGCTGTTTCAGCATTCTGAATCTTACCTCAACTTTAGCATTGTTTTTTGTAATAGAGGAAAAGTGCTATCAAGTTGGGGCATGATTTAGTGATGATACTGCAGCTATTTCCACCTTTTTATTTAGCTGACAAGCTAAAGCAAAGGTGGGACAGCAACCAACAGGGACCACCAAACTCTCATCAAATATGATATTCTCACATATGAGTACCTTAACAGATGCACTGACTTGTTTCTCCTTGCAGTAAGTGCTTCACGTTGGGGTAGTTTTATGTGAGCACTGCCAGCTGTTACTGCTTTTGCTGAGATGATATTTGGGGCAGACTTTCACGGAAATGCAAAGTACACTGCACTAGATGGTGCTGTTTTGCACGATAGTGATCTTTCTGTGACTCCCATTTCTTCCACAGTATTGAAGAAACCTACCCTGATAGAATTAAACAAATACCTCCTTTTAATAACTTGTGCTGAATGCTGCTTTTATAGCAGGACTGATGACTTTGTCTTTAATCATGCAAATATTCCAAGACTGGGGTAGACAATTGCAGAGCTATTTCCTGTAAGTGTGAACCGCTCATTATCATAACGGCAAAGAGCAACATGACAATGGTCTTGAAAAGTGGCACGGTCTGTAACTTTCTGACCAATGGCGCTTGCCTTGCTCTCATTTAAGAGTGATGGTTGTGCTGGGACAAGATCATACTGGGCAAGAAAAACAGCGAAGGCACAACTGCAAGACGGGTACGCTGACAGCTATGGTTTGTCTGGTTGCTATCGAAAACTAACAGAATCACAGGAAGGTCAAAGCCTGTATTTCACCATGGCAATAATTGGGGACCATGCCAATAATGCTTCTGCTTCTTCTTCAAAATTCTGAGCCTTAACAAGACAAAGCCACAACTGGCATTCTAACAAGAGTACTGACTTGTTTTCTTCAACTATAGTAAGTGCTTCTTGTTGGGGTTTAGCGTGATCAGTAAGTGGTTTTTTTTTGGTACTTTTGTTGCGTCCTGAAATTTCTTTCTGGAAACTAATTTTCTTAAAAGACACTATTATTATCTTTTACCTTCTGATGCCACAACTGTTACCCTGACAAAAGCACTGACTTGTTTTTTCAAATGCAGTAAGTGCTTCTTGTTGTGGTAGTTTTCAGTGGCTTAACCATCGGCGCAGTGAAACTTGGGTGAGCTTTTGTGTGTTTTTACAGAGTAAATGGTAAAAAAACAGCTGTCTCAGCATTCTGAATCTTACCTCAACTTTAGCATTGTTTTTTGTAATAGAGGAAAAGTGCTATCAAGTTGGGGCATGATTTAGTGATGATACTGCATTTGATCTTAAAAGACACTGTTATTATCTTTTACCTTCTGATGCCACAACTGGTACCCTGACAAAAGCACTGACTTGATTTTTCAAATGCAGTAAGTGCTTCTTGTTGTGGTAGTTTTCAGTGGCTTAACCATCGGCGCAGTGAAACTTGGGTGAACTTTTGCGTATTTTTACAGAGTAAATGGTAAAAAAACAGCTGTTTCAGCATTCTGAATCTTACCTCAACTTTAGCATTGTTTTTTTGTAATAGAGGAAAAGTGCTATCAAGTTGGGGCATGATTTAGTGATGACACTGCAGCTATTTCCACCTTTTTATTTAGCTGACAAGCTAAAGCAAAGGTGGGACAGCAACCAACAGGGACCACCAAACTCTCATCAAATATGATATTCTCACATATGAGTACCTTAACAGATGCACTGACTTGTTTCTCCTTGCAGTAAGTGCTTCACGTTGGGGTAGTTTTATGTGAGCACTGCCAGCTGTTACTGCTTTTGCTGAGATGATATTTGGGGCAGACTTTCACGGAAATGCAAAGTACACTGCACTAGATGGTGCTGTTTTGCACGATAGTGATAGCCGAAAGCCTGTATTTCACCATGGCAATAATTGGGGACCATGCCAATAATGCTTCTGCTTCTTCTTCAAAATTCTGAGCCTTAACAAGACAAAGCCACAACTGGTATCCTAACAAGAGTACTGACTTGTTTTCTTCAACTGTAGTAAGTGCTTCTTGTTGGGGTAATAACGGCTGGCTTAAGCATCTGCACCGTGTGTCCGCATGAAGAAAGTCACTAACCCCGAGGTCGGCACGTTTACAACTGTAGCCTTTATGCTTCCCACATCATGTCTAATACCATTGCAAGAACCCTGACTTGTTTACCATGATCAGTAAGTGTTTTTTGTACTTTTGTTGCGTCCTGAAATTTCTTTCTGGAAACTAATTTTCTTAAAAGACACTATTATTATCTTTTACCTTCTGAAAAAGGTACCTTTTCAGGTTCTGAAAAACTGGTACCCTGACAAAAGCACTGACTTGTTTTTTCAAATGCAGTAAGTGCTTCTTGTTGTGGTAGTTTTCAGTGGCTTAACCATCGGCGCAGTGAAACTTGGGTGAGCTTTTGTGTGTTTTTACAGAGTAAATAGTAAAAAAACAGCTGTTTCAGCATTCTGAATCTTACCTCAACTTTAGCATTGTTTTTTGTAATAGAGGAAAAGTGCTATCAAGTTGGGGCATGATTTAGTGATGATACTGCAGCTATTTCCACCTTTTTATTTAGCTGACAAGCTAAAGCAAAGGTGGGACAGCAACCAACAGGGACCACCAAACTCTCATCAAATATGATATTCTCACATATGAGTACCTTAACAGATGCACTGACTTGTTTCTCCTTGCAGTAAGTGCTTCACGTTGGGGTAGTTTTATGTGAGCACTGCCAGCTGTTACTGCTTTTGCTGAGATGATATTTGGGGCAGACTTTCACGGAAATGCAAAGTACACTGCACTAGATGGTGCTGTTTTGCACGATAGTGATCTTTCTGTGACTCCCATTTCTTCCACAGTATTGAAGAAACCTACCCTGATAGAATTAAACAAATACCTCCTTTTAATAACTTGTGCTGAATGCTGCTTTTATAGCAGGACTGATGACTTTGTCTTTAATCATGCAAATATTCCAAGACTGGGGTAGACAATTGCAGAGCTATTTCCTGTAAGTGTGAACCGCTCATTATCATAACGGCAAAGAGCAACATGACAATGGTCTTGAAAAGTGGCACGGTCTGTAACTTTCTGACCAATGGCGCTTGCCTTGCTCTCATTTAAGAGTGATGGTTGTGCTGGGACAAGATCATACTGGGCAAGAAAAACAGCGAAGGCACAACTGCAAGACGGGTACGCTGACAGCTATGGTTTGTCTGGTTGCTATCGAAAACTAACAGAATCACAGGAAGGTCAAAGCCTGTATTTCACCATGGCAATAATTGGGGACCATGCCAATAATGCTTCTGCTTCTTCTTCAAAATTCTGAGCCTTAACAAGACAAAGCCACAACTGGTATTCTAACAAGAGTACTGACTTGTTTTCTTCAACTATAGTAAGTGCTTCTTGTTGGGGTTTAGCGTGATCAGTAAGTGGTTTTTTTTTGGTACTTTTGTTGCGTCCTGAAATTTCTTTCTGGAAACTAATTTTCTTAAAAGACACTATTATTATCTTTTACCTTCTGATGCCACAACTGGTACCCTGACAAAAGCACTGACTTGATTTTTCAAATGCAGTAAGTGCTTCTTGTTGTGGTAGTTTTCAGTGGCTTAACCATCGGCGCAGTGAAACTTGGGTGAAAGACAGCTGTCTCAGCATTCTGAATCTTACCTCAACTTTAGCATTGTTTTTTGTAATAGAGGAAAAGTGCTATCAAGTTGGGGCATGATTTAGTGATGATACTGCATTTGATCTTAAAAGACACTGTTATTATCTTTTACCTTCTGATGCCACAACTGGTACCCTGACAAAAGCACTGACTTGATTTTTCAAATGCAGTAAGTGCTTCTTGTTGTGGTAGTTTTCAGTGGCTTAACCACTGGTGCAGCGAAACTTGGGTGATATATTTGATCACATTTGAATTAATTGAATTTTGCAGGATTTCTTTTTGTGTGTTTTTACAGAGTAAAACCCACAAAAAAACAGCTGTCTCAGCATTCTGAATCTTACCTCAACTTTAGCATTGTTTTTTGTAATAGAGGAAAAGTGCTATCAAGTTGGGGCATGATTTAGTGATGACACTGCAGCTATTTCCACCTTTTTATTTAGCTGAGAAGCTAAAGCAAAGGTGGGACAGCAACCAACAGGGACCACCAAACTCTCATCAAATATGATATTCTCACAGATGATTTTTGGGGCAGACTTTCACGGAAATGCAAAGTACACTGCACTAGATGGTGCTGTTTTGCACGATAGTGATAGCCGAAAGCCTGTATTTCACTATGGCAATAATTGGGGACCATGCCAATAATGCTTCTGCTTCTTCTTCAAAATTCTGAGCCTTAACAAGACAAAGCCACAACTGGTATCCTAACAAGAGTACTGACTTGTTTTCTTCAACTGTAGTAAGTGCTTCTTGTTGGGGTAATAACGGCTGGCTTAAGCATCTGCACCGTGTGTCCGCATGAAGAAAGTCACTAACCCCGAGGTCGGCACGTTTACAACTGTAGCCTTTTTGCTTCCCACATCATGTCTAATACCATTGCAAGAACCCTGACTTGTTTACCATGATCAGTAAGTGTTTTTTGTACTTTTGGTTGCGTCCTGAAATTTCTTTCTGGAAACTAATTTTCTTAAAAGACACTATTATTATCTTTTACCTTCTGATGCCACAACTGGTACCCTGACAAAAGCACTGACTTGTTTTTTCAAATGCAGTAAGTGCTTCTTGTTGTGGTAGTTTTCAGTGGCTTAACCATCGGCGCAGTGAAACTTGGGTGAACTTTTGCGTGTTTTTACAGAGTAAATGGTAAAAAAACAGCTGTCTCAGCATTCTGAATCTTACCTCAACTTTAGCATTGTTTTTTGTAATAGAGGAAAAGTGCTATCAAGTTGGGGCATGATTTAGTGATGATACTGCATTTGATCTTAAAAGACACTGTTATTATCTTTTACCTTCTGATGCCACAACTGGTACCCTGACAAAAGCACTGACTTGATTTTTCAAATGCAGTAAGTGCTTCTTGTTGTGGTAGTTTTCAGTGGCTTAACCATCGGCGCAGTGAAACTTGGGTGAACTTTTGCGTGTTTTTACAGAGTAAATGGTAAAAAAACAGCTGTTTCAGCATTCTGAATCTTACCTCAACTTTAGCATTGTTTTTTTGTAATAGAGGAAAAGTGCTATCAAGTTGGGGCATGATTTAGTGATGACACTGCAGCTATTTCCACCTTTTTATTTAGCTGACAAGCTAAAGCAAAGGTGGGACAGCAACCAACAGGGACCACCAAACTCTCATCAAATATGATATTCTCACATATGAGTACCTTAACAGATGCACTGACTTGTTTCTCCTTGCAGTAAGTGCTTCACGTTGGGGTAGTTTTATGTGAGCACTGCCAGCTGTTACTGCTTTTGCTGAGATGATATTTGGGGCAGACTTTCACGGAAATGCAAAGTACACTGCACTAGATGGTGCTGTTTTGCACGATAGTGATCTTTCTGTGACTCCCATTTCTTCCACAGTATTGAAGAAACCTACCCTGATAGAATTAAACAAATAGCTCCTTTTAATAACTTGTGCTGAATGCTGCTTTTATAGGAGGACTGATGACTTTGTCTTTAATCATGCAAATATTCCAAGACTGTTGGAATTGCAGAGCTATTTCCTGTAAGTGTGAACCGCTCATTATCATAACGGCAAAGAGCAACATGACAATGGTCTTGAAAAGTGGCACGGTCTGTAACTTTCTGACCAATGGCGCTTGCCTTGCTCTCATTTAAGAGTGATGGTTGTGCTGGGACAAGATCATACTGGGCAAGAAAAACAGCGAAGGCACAACTGCAAGACGGGTACGCTGACAGCTATGGTTTGTCTGGTTGCTATCGAAAACTAACAGAATCACAGGAAGGTCAAAGCCTGTATTTCACCATGGCAATAATTGGGGACCATGCCAATAATGCTTCTGCTTCTTCTTCAAAATTCTGAGCCTTAACAAGACAAAGCCACAACTGGTATTCTAACAAGAGTACTGACTTGTTTTCTTCAACTGTAGTAAGTGCTTCTTGTTGGGGTTTAGCGTGATCAGTAAGTGTTTTTTTTTTGGTACTTTTGTTGCGTCCTGAAATTTCTTTCTGGAAACTAATTTTCTTAAAAGACACTGTTATTATCTTTTACCTTCTGATGCCACAACTGGTACCCTGACAAAAGCACTGACTTGTTTTTTCAAATGCAGTAAGTGCTTCTTGTTGTGGTAGTTTTCAGTGGCTTAACCATCGGCGCAGTGAAACTTGGGTGAGCTTTTGTGTGTTTTTAAAGAGTAAATGGTAAAAAAACAGCTGTCTCAGCATTCTGAATCTTACCTCAACTTTAGCATTGTTTTTTGTAATAGAGGAAAAGTGCTATCAAGTTGGGGCATGATTTAGTGATGATACTGCATTTGATCTTAAAAGACACTGTTATTATCTTTTACCTTCTGATGCCACAACTGGTACCCTGACAAAAGCACTGACTTGATTTTTCAAATGCAGTAAGTGCTTCTTGTTGTGGTAGTTTTCAGTGGCTTAACCACTGGTGCAGCGAAACTTGGGTGATATATTTGATCACATTTGAATTAATTGAATTTTGCAGGATTTCTTTTTGTGTGTTTTTACAGAGTAAAACCCACAAAAAAACAGCTGTCTCAGCATTCTGAATCTTACCTCAACTTTAGCATTATTTTTTGTAAAAGAGGAAAAGTGCTATCAAGTTGGGGCATGATTTAGTGATGATACTGCATTTGATCTTAAAAGACACTGTTATTATCTTTTACCTTCTGATGCCACAACTGGTACCCTGACAAAAGCACTGACTTGATTTTTCAAATGCAGTAAGTGCTTCTTGTTGTGGTAGTTTTCAGTGGCTTAACCACTGGTGCAGCGAAACTTGGGCGACATATTTGATCACATTTGAATTAATTGAATTTTGCAGGATTTCTTTTTGTGTTTTTACAGAGTAAAACCCACAAAAAAAACAGCTGTCTCAGCATTCTGAATCTTACCTCAACTTTAGCATTGTTTTTTGTAATAGAGGAAAAGTGCTATCAAGTTGGGGCATGATTTAGTGATGATACTGCATTTGATCTTAAAAGACACTGTTATTATCTTTTACCTTCTGATGCCACAACTGGTACCCTGACAAAAGCACTGACTTGTTTTTTCAAAAGCAGTAAGTGCTTCTTGTTGTGGTAGTTTTCAGTGGCTTAACCACTGGTGCAGCGAAACTTGGGTGAACTTTTGCGTGTTTTTACAGAGTAAATGGTAAAAAAACAGCTGTTTCAGCATTCTGAATCTTACCTCAACTTTAGCATTGTTTTTGTGTAATAGAGGAAAAGTGCTATCAAGTTGGGGCATGATTTAGTGATGACACTGCAGCTATTTCCACCTTTTTATTTAGCTGACAAGCTAAAGCAAAGGTGGGACAGCAACCAACAGGGACCACCAAACTCTCATCAAATATGATATTCTCACATATGAGTACCTTAACAGATGCACTGACTTGTTTCTCCTTGCAGTAAGTGCTTCACGTTGGGGTAGTTTTATGTGAGCACTGCCAGCTGTTACTGCTTTTGCTGAGATGATATTTGGGGCAGACTTTCACGGAAATGCAAAGTACACTGCACTAGATGGTGCTGTTTTGCACGATAGTGATAGCCGAAAGCCTGTATTTCACCATGGCAATAATTGGGGACCATGCCAATAATGCTTCTGCTTCTTCTTCAAAATTCTGAGCCTTAACAAGACAAAGCCACAACTGGTATCCTAACAAGAGTACTGACTTGTTTTCTTCAACTGTAGTAAGTGCTTCTTGTTGGGGTAATAACGGCTGGCTTAAGCATCTGCACCGTGTGTCCGCATGAAGAAAGTCACTAACCCCGAGGTCGGCACGTTTACAACTGTAGCCTTTATGCTTCCCACATCATGTCTAATACCATTGCAAGAACCCTGACTTGTTTACCATGATCAGTAAGTGTTTTTTGTACTTTTGATGCGTCCTGAAATTTCTTTCTGGAAACTAATTTTCTTAAAAGACACTATTATTATCTTTTACCTTCTGAAAAAGGTACCTTTTCAGGTTCTGAAAAACTGGTACCCTGACAAAAGCACTGACTTGTTTTTTCAAATGCAGTAAGTGCTTCTTGTTGTGGTAGTTTTCAGTGGCTTAACCATCGGCGCAGTGAAACTTGGGTGAGCTTTTGTGTGTTTTTACAGAGTAAATAGTAAAAAAACAGCTGTTTCAGCATTCTGAATCTTACCTCAACTTTAGCATTGTTTTTTGTAATAGAGGAAAAGTGCTATCAAGTTGGGGCATGATTTAGTGATGATACTGCAGCTATTTCCACCTTTTTATTTAGCTGACAAGCTAAAGCAAAGGTGGGACAGCAACCAACAGGGACCACCAAACTCTCATCAAATATGATATTCTCACATATGAGTACCTTAACAGATGCACTGACTTGTTTCTCCTTGCAGTAAGTGCTTCACGTTGGGGTAGTTTTATGTGAGCACTGCCAGCTGTTACTGCTTTTGCTGAGATGATATTTGGGGCAGACTTTCACGGAAATGCAAAGTACACTGCACTAGATGGTGCTGTTTTGCACGATAGTGATCTTTCTGTGACTCCCATTTCTTCCACAGTATTGAAGAAACCTACCCTGATAGAATTAAACAAATACCTCCTTTTAATAACTTGTGCTGAATGCTGCTTTTATAGCAGGACTGATGACTTTGTCTTTAATCATGCAAATATTCCAAGACTGGGGTAGACAATTGCAGAGCTATTTCCTGTAAGTGTGAACCGCTCATTATCATAACGGCAAAGAGCAACATGACAATGGTCTTGAAAAGTGGCACGGTCTGTAACTTTCTGACCAATGGCGCTTGCCTTGCTCTCATTTAAGAGTGATGGTTGTGCTGGGACAAGATCATACTGGGCAAGAAAAACAGCGAAGGCACAACTGCAAGACGGGTACGCTGACAGCTATGGTTTGTCTGGTTGCTATCGAAAACTAACAGAATCACAGGAAGGTCAAAGCCTGTATTTCACCATGGCAATAATTGGGGACCATGCCAATAATGCTTCTGCTTCTTCTTCAAAATTCTGAGCCTTAACAAGACAAAGCCACAACTGGTATTCTAACAAGAGTACTGACTTGTTTTCTTCAACTGTAGTAAGTGCTTCTTGTTGGGGTTTAGCGTGATCAGTAAGTGTTTTTTTTTTTGGTACTTTTGTTGCGTCCTGAAATTTCTTTCTGGAAACTAATTTTCTTAAAAGACACTGTTATTATCTTTTACCTTCTGATGCCACAACTGGTACCCTGACAAAAGCACTGACTTGTTTTTTCAAATGCAGTAAGTGCTTCTTGTTGTGGTAGTTTTCAGTGGCTTAACCATCGGCGCAGTGAAACTTGGGTGAACTTTTGCGTGTTTTTACAGAGTAAATGGTAAAAAAACAGCTGTCTCAGCATTCTGAATCTTACCTCAACTTTAGCATTGTTTTTTGTAATAGAGGAAAAGTGCTATCAAGTTGGGGCATGATTTAGTGATGATACTGCATTTGATCTTAAAAGACACTGTTATTATCTTTTACCTTCTGATGCCACAACTGGTACCCTGACAAAAGCACTGACTTGATTTTTCAAATGCAGTAAGTGCTTCTTGTTGTGGTAGTTTTCAGTGGCTTAACCATCGGCGCAGTGAAACTTGGGTGAAAGACAGCTGTCTCAGCATTCTGAATCTTACCTCAACTTTAGCATTGTTTTTTGTAATAGAGGAAAAGTGCTATCAAGTTGGGGCATGATTTAGTGATGATACTGCATTTGATCTTAAAAGACACTGTTATTATCTTTTACCTTCTGATGCCACAACTGGTACCCTGACAAAAGCACTGACTTGATTTTTCAAATGCAGTAAGTGCTTCTTGTTGTGGTAGTTTTCAGTGGCTTAACCATCGGCGCAGTGAAACTTGGGTGAGCTTTTGTGTGTTTTTACAGAGTAAATAGTAAAAAAACAGCTGTCTCAGCATTCTGAATCTTACCTCAACTTTAGCATTGTTTTTTGTAATAGAGGAAAAGTGCTATCAAGTTGGGGCATGATTTAGTGATGACACTGCAGCTATTTCCACCTTTTTATTTAGCTGAGAAGCTAAAGCAAAGGTGGGACAGCAACCAACAGGGACCACCAAACTCTCATCAAATATGATATTCTCACAGATGATTTTTGGGGCAGACTTTCACGGAAATGCAAAGTACACTGCACTAGATGGTGCTGTTTTGCACGATAGTGATAGCCGAAAGCCTGTATTTCACTATGGCAATAATTGGGGACCATGCCAATAATGCTTCTGCTTCTTCTTCAAAATTCTGAGCCTTAACAAGACAAAGCCACAACTGGTATCCTAACAAGAGTACTGACTTGTTTTCTTCAACTGTAGTAAGTGCTTCTTGTTGGGGTAATAACGGCTGGCTTAAGCATCTGCACCGTGTGTCCGCATGAAGAAAGTCACTAACCCCGAGGTCGGCACGTTTACAACTGTAGCCTTTTTGCTTCCCACATCATGTCTAATACCATTGCAAGAACCCTGACTTGTTTACCATGATCAGTAAGTGTTTTTTGTACTTTTGGTTGCGTCCTGAAATTTCTTTCTGGAAACTAATTTTCTTAAAAGACACTATTATTATCTTTTACCTTCTGATGCCACAACTGGTACCCTGACAAAAGCACTGACTTGTTTTTTCAAATGCAGTAAGTGCTTCTTGTTGTGGTAGTTTTCAGTGGCTTAACCATCGGCGCAGTGAAACTTGGGTGAGCTTTTGTGTGTTTTTACAGAGTAAATGGTAAAAAAACAGCTGTCTCAGCATTCTGAATCTTACCTCAAGTTTAGCATTGTTTTTTTGTAATAGAGGAAAAGTGCTATCAAGTTGGGGCATGATTTAGTGATGATACTGCATTTGATCTTAAAAGACACTGTTATTATCTTTTACCTTCTGATGCCACAACTGGTACCCTGACAAAAGCACTGACTTGTTTTTTCAAAAGCAGTAAGTGCTTCTTGTTGTGGTAGTTTTCAGTGGCTTAACCACTGGTGCAGCGAAACTTGGGTGATATATTTGATCACATTTGAATTAATTGAATTTTGCAGGATTTCTTTTTGTGTGTTTTTACAGAGTAAAACCCACAAAAAAACAGCTGTCTCAGCATTCTGAATCTTACCTCAACTTTAGCATTGTTTTTTGTAATAGAGGAAAAGTGCTATCAAGTTGGGGCATGATTTAGTGATGATACTGCAGCTATTTCCACCTTTTTATTTAGCTGACAAGCTAAAGCAAAGGTGGGACAGCAACCAACAGGGACCACCAAACTCTCATCAAATATGATATTCTCACATATGAGTACCTTAACAGATGCACTGACTTGTTTCTCCTTGCAGTAAGTGCTTCACGTTGGGGTAGTTTTATGTGAGCACTGCCAGCTGTTACTGCTTTTGCTGAGATGATTTTTGGGGCAGACTTTCACGGAAATGCAAAGTACACTGCACTAGATGGTGCTGTTTTGCACGATAGTGATCTTTCTGTGACTCCCATTTCTTCCACAGTATTGAAAAAACCTACCCTGATAGAATTAAACAAATAGCTCCTTTTAATAACTTGTGCTGAATGCTGCTTTTATAGGAGGACTGATGACTTTGTCTTTAATCATGCAAATATTCCAAGACTGTTGGAATTGCAGAGCTATTTCCTGTAAGTGTGAACCGCTCATTATCATAACGGCAAAGAGCAACATGACAATGGTCTTGAAAAGTGGCACGGTCTGTAACTTTCTGACCAATGGCGCTTGCCTTGCTCTCATTTAAGAGTGATGGTTGTGCTGGGACAAGATCATACTGGGCAAGAAAAACAGCGAAGGCACAACTGCAAGACGGGTACGCTGACAGCTATGGTTTGTCTGGTTGCTATCGAAAACTAACAGAATCACAGGAAGGTCAAAGCCTGTATTTCACCATGGCAATAATTGGGGACCATGCCAATAATGCTTCTGCTTCTTCTTCAAAATTCTGAGCCTTAACAAGACAAAGCCACAACTGGTATTCTAACAAGAGTACTGACTTGTTTTCTTCAACTGTAGTAAGTGCTTCTTGTTGGGGTTTAGCGTGATCAGTAAGTGTTTTTTTTTTTGGTACTTTTGTTGCGTCCTGAAATTTCTTTCTGGAAACTAATTTTCTTAAAAGACACTGTTATTATCTTTTACCTTCTGATGCCACAACTGGTACCCTGACAAAAGCACTGACTTGTTTTTTCAAATGCAGTAAGTGCTTCTTGTTGTGGTAGTTTTCAGTGGCTTAACCATCTGCGCAGTGAAACTTGGGTGAAATTTTGCGTGTTTTTACAGAGTAAATGGTAAAAAAACAGCTGTCTCAGCATTCTGAATCTTACCTCAACTTTAGCATTGTTTTTTGTAATAGAGGAAAAGTGCTATCAAGTTGGGGCATGATTTAGTGATGATACTGCATTTGATCTTAAAAGACACTGTTATTATCTTTTACCTTCTGATGCCACAACTGGTACCCTGACAAAAGCACTGACTTGTTTTTTCAAAAGCAGTAAGTGCTTCTTGTTGTGGTAGTTTTCAGTGGCTTAACCACTGGTGCAGCGAAACTTGGGTGATATATTTGATCACATTTGAATTAATTGAATTTTGCAGGATTTCTTTTTGTGTGTTTTTACAGAGTAAAACCCACAAAAAAACAGCTGTCTCAGCATTCTGAATCTTACCTCAACTTTAGCATTGTTTTTTGTAATAGAGGAAAAGTGCTATCAAGTTGGGGCATGATTTAGTGATGATACTGCAGCTATTTCCACCTTTTTATTTAGCTGACAAGCTAAAGCAAAGGTGGGACAGCAACCAACAGGGACCACCAAACTCTCATCAAATATGATATTCTCACATATGAGTACCTTAACAGATGCACTGACTTGTTTCTCCTTGCAGTAAGTGCTTCACGTTGGGGTAGTTTTATGTGAGCACTGCCAGCTGTTACTGCTTTTGCTGAGATGATTTTTGGGGCAGACTTTCACGGAAATGCAAAGTACACTGCACTAGATGGTGCTGTTTTGCACGATAGTGATCTTTCTGTGACTCCCATTTCTTCCACAGTATTGAAAAAACCTACCCTGATAGAATTAAACAAATAGCTCCTTTTAATAACTTGTGCTGAATGCTGCTTTTATAGGAGGACTGATGACTTTGTCTTTAATCATGCAAATATTCCAAGACTGTTGGAATTGCAGAGCTATTTCCTGTAAGTGTGAACCGCTCATTATCATAACGGCAAAGAGCAACATGACAATGGTCTTGAAAAGTGGCACGGTCTGTAACTTTCTGACCAATGGCGCTTGCCTTGCTCTCATTTAAGAGTGATGGTTGTGCTGGGACAAGATCATACTGGGCAAGAAAAACAGCGAAGGCACAACTGCAAGACGGGTACGCTGACAGCTATGGTTTGTCTGGTTGCTATCGAAAACTAACAGAATCACAGGAAGGTCAAAGCCTGTATTTCACCATGGCAATAATTGGGGACCATGCCAATAATGCTTCTGCTTCTTCTTCAAAATTCTGAGCCTTAACAAGACAAAGCCACAACTGGTATTCTAACAAGAGTACTGACTTGTTTTCTTCAACTGTAGTAAGTGCTTCTTGTTGGGGTTTAGCGTGATCAGTAAGTGTTTTTTTTTTTGGTACTTTTGTTGCGTCCTGAAATTTCTTTCTGGAAACTAATTTTCTTAAAAGACACTGTTATTATCTTTTACCTTCTGATGCCACAACTGGTACCCTGACAAAAGCACTGACTTGTTTTTTCAAATGCAGTAAGTGCTTCTTGTTGTGGTAGTTTTCAGTGGCTTAACCATCGGCGCAGTGAAACTTGGGTGAGCTTTTGTGTGTTTTTACAGAGTAAATGGTAAAAAAACAGCTGTCTCAGCATTCTGAATCTTACCTCAACTTTAGCATTGTTTTTTGTAATAGAGGAAAAGTGCTATCAAGTTGGGGCATGATTTAGTGATGATACTGCATTTGATCTTAAAAGACACTGTTATTATCTTTTACCTTCTGATGCCACAACTGGTACCCTGACAAAAGCACTGACTTGTTTTTTCAAAAGCAGTAAGTGCTTCTTGTTGTGGTAGTTTTCAGTGGCTTAACCACTGGTGCAGCGAAACTTGGGTGAACTTTTGCGTGTTTTTACAGAGTAAATGGTAAAAAAACAGCTGTTTCAGCATTCTGAATCTTACCTCAACTTTAGCATTGTTTTTGTGTAATAGAGGAAAAGTGCTATCAAGTTGGGGCATGATTTAGTGATGACACTGCAGCTATTTCCACCTTTTTATTTAGCTGACAAGCTAAAGCAAAGGTGGGACAGCAACCAACAGGGACCACCAAACTCTCATCAAATATGATATTCTCACATATGAGTACCTTAACAGATGCACTGACTTGTTTCTCCTTGCAGTAAGTGCTTCACGTTGGGGTAGTTTTATGTGAGCACTGCCAGCTGTTACTGCTTTTGCTGAGATGATATTTGGGGCAGACTTTCACGGAAATGCAAAGTACACTGCACTAGATGGTGCTGTTTTGCACGATAGTGATAGCCGAAAGCCTGTATTTCACCATGGCAATAATTGGGGACCATGCCAATAATGCTTCTGCTTCTTCTTCAAAATTCTGAGCCTTAACAAGACAAAGCCACAACTGGTATCCTAACAAGAGTACTGACTTGTTTTCTTCAACTGTAGTAAGTGCTTCTTGTTGGGGTAATAACGGCTGGCTTAAGCATCTGCACCGTGTGTCCGCATGAAGAAAGTCACTAACCCCGAGGTCGGCACGTTTACAACTGTAGCCTTTATGCTTCCCACATCATGTCTAATACCATTGCAAGAACCCTGACTTGTTTACCATGATCAGTAAGTGTTTTTTGTACTTTTGATGCGTCCTGAAATTTCTTTCTGGAAACTAATTTTCTTAAAAGACACTATTATTATCTTTTACCTTCTGATGCCACAACTGGTACCCTGACAAAAGCACTGACTTGTTTTTTCAAATGCAGTAAGTGCTTCTTGTTGTGGTAGTTTTCAGTGGCTTAACCATCGGCGCAGTGAAACTTGGGTGAGCTTTTGTGTGTTTTTACAGAGTAAATGGTAAAAAAAACAGCTGTCTCAGCATTCTGAATCTTACCTCAACTTTAGCATTGTTTTTTTTAATAGAGGAAAAGTGCTATCAAGTTGGGGCATGATTTAGTGATGATACTGCATTTGATCTTAAAAGACACTGTTATTATCTTTTACCTTCTGATGCCACAACTGGTACCCTGACAAAAGCACTGACTTGATTTTTCAAATGCAGTAAGTGCTTCTTGTTGTGGTAGTTTTCAGTGGCTTAACCATCGGCGCAGTGAAACTTGGGTGAACTTTTGCGTGTTTTTACAGAGTAAATGGTAAAAAAACAGCTGTCTCAGCATTCTGAATCTTACCTCAACTTTAGCATTGTTTTTTGTAATAGAGGAAAAGTGCTATCAAGTTGGGGCATGATTTAGTGATGATACTGCATTTGATCTTAAAAGACACTGTTATTATCTTTTACCTTCTGATGCCACAACTGGTACCCTGACAAAAGCACTGACTTGATTTTTCAAATGCAGTAAGTGCTTCTTGTTGTGGTAGTTTTCAGTGGCTTAACCATCGGCGCAGTGAAACTTGGGTGAACTTTTGCGTGTTTTTACAGAGTAAATGGTAAAAAAACAGCTGTTTCAGCATTCTGAATCTTACCTCAACTTTAGCATTGTTTTTTTGTAATAGAGGAAAAGTGCTATCAAGTTGGGGCATGATTTAGTGATGACACTGCAGCTATTTCCACCTTTTTATTTAGCTGACAAGCTAAAGCAAAGGTGGGACAGCAACCAACAGGGACCACCAAACTCTCATCAAATATGATATTCTCACATATGAGTACCTTAACAGATGCACTGACTTGTTTCTCCTTGCAGTAAGTGCTTCACGTTGGGGTAGTTTTATGTGAGCACTGCCAGCTGTTACTGCTTTTGCTGAGATGATATTTGGGGCAGACTTTCACGGAAATGCAAAGTACACTGCACTAGATGGTGCTGTTTTGCACGATAGTGATCTTTCTGTGACTCCCATTTCTTCCACAGTATTGAAGAAACCTACCCTGATAGAATTAAACAAATAGCTCCTTTTAATAACTTGTGCTGAATGCTGCTTTTATAGGAGGACTGATGACTTTGTCTTTAATCATGCAAATATTCCAAGACTGTTGGAATTGCAGAGCTATTTCCTGTAAGTGTGAACCGCTCATTATCATAACGGCAAAGAGCAACATGACAATGGTCTTGAAAAGTGGCACGGTCTGTAACTTTCTGACCAATGGCGCTTGCCTTGCTCTCATTTAAGAGTGATGGTTGTGCTGGGACAAGATCATACTGGGCAAGAAAAACAGCGAAGGCACAACTGCAAGACGGGTACGCTGACAGCTATGGTTTGTCTGGTTGCTATCGAAAACTAACAGAATCACAGGAAGGTCAAAGCCTGTATTTCACCATGGCAATAATTGGGGACCATGCCAATAATGCTTCTGCTTCTTCTTCAAAATTCTGAGCCTTAACAAGACAAAGCCACAACTGGTATTCTAACAAGAGTACTGACTTGTTTTCTTCAACTGTAGTAAGTGCTTCTTGTTGGGGTTTAGCGTGATCAGTAAGTGTTTTTTTTTTTGGTACTTTTGTTGCGTCCTGAAATTTCTTTCTGGAAACTAATTTTCTTAAAAGACACTGTTATTATCTTTTACCTTCTGATGCCACAACTGGTACCCTGACAAAAGCACTGACTTGTTTTTTCAAATGCAGTAAGTGCTTCTTGTTGTGGTAGTTTTCAGTGGCTTAACCATCGGCGCAGTGAAACTTGGGTGAGCTTTTGTGTGTTTTTACAGAGTAAATGGTAAAAAAACAGCTGTCTCAGCATTCTGAATCTTACCTCAACTTTAGCATTGTTTTTTGTAATAGAGGAAAAGTGCTATCAAGTTGGGGCATGATTTAGTGATGATACTGCATTTGATCTTAAAAGACACTGTTATTATCTTTTACCTTCTGATGCCACAACTGGTACCCTGACAAAAGCACTGACTTGATTTTTCAAATGCAGTAAGTGCTTCTTGTTGTGGTAGTTTTCAGTGGCTTAACCACTGGTGCAGCGAAACTTGGGTGATATATTTGATCACATTTGAATTAATTGAATTTTGCAGGATTTCTTTTTGTGTGTTTTTACAGAGTAAAACCCACAAAAAAACAGCTGTCTCAGCATTCTGAATCTTACCTCAACTTTAGCATTATTTTTTGTAAAAGAGGAAAAGTGCTATCAAGTTGGGGCATGATTTAGTGATGATACTGCATTTGATCTTAAAAGACACTGTTATTATCTTTTACCTTCTGATGCCACAACTGGTACCCTGACAAAAGCACTGACTTGATTTTTCAAATGCAGTAAGTGCTTCTTGTTGTGGTAGTTTTCAGTGGCTTAACCACTGGTGCAGCGAAACTTGGGTGACATATTTGATCACATTTGAATTAATTGAATTTTGCAGGATTTCTTTTTGTGTTTTTACAGAGTAAAACCCACAAAAAAACAGCTGTTTCAGCATTCTGAATCTTACCTCAACTTTAGCATTGTTTTTGTGTAATAGAGGAAAAGTGCTATCAAGTTGGGGCATGATTTAGTGATGACACTGCAGCTATTTCCACCTTTTTATTTAGCTGACAAGCTAAAGCAAAGGTGGGACAGCAACCAACAGGGACCACCAAACTCTCATCAAATATGATATTCTCACATATGAGTACCTTAACAGATGCACTGACTTGTTTCTCCTTGCAGTAAGTGCTTCACGTTGGGGTAGTTTTATGTGAGCACTGCCAGCTGTTACTGCTTTTGCTGAGATGATATTTGGGGCAGACTTTCACGGAAATGCAAAGTACACTGCACTAGATGGTGCTGTTTTGCACGATAGTGATAGCCGAAAGCCTGTATTTCACTATGGCAATAATTGGGGACCATGCCAATAATGCTTCTGCTTCTTCTTCAAAATTCTGAGCCTTAACAAGACAAAGCCACAACTGGTATCCTAACAAGAGTACTGACTTGTTTTCTTCAACTGTAGTAAGTGCTTCTTCTTGGGGTAATAACGGCTGGCTTAAGCATCTGCACCGTGTGTCCGCATGAAGAAAGTCACTAACCCCGAGGTCGGCACGTTTACAACTGTAGCCTTTTTGCTTCCCACATCATGTCTAATACCATTGCAAGAACCCTGACTTGTTTACCATGATCAGTAAGTGTTTTTTGTACTTTTGGTTGCGTCCTGAAATTTCTTTCTGGAAACTAATTTTCTTAAAAGACACTATTATTATCTTTTACCTTCTGATGCCACAACTGGTACCCTGACAAAAGCACTGACTTGTTTTTTCAAATGCAGTAAGTGCTTCTTGTTGTGGTAGTTTTCAGTGGCTTAACCATCGGCGCAGTGAAACTTGGGTGAGCTTTTGTGTGTTTTTACAGAGTAAATGGTAAAAAAACAGCTGTCTCAGCATTCTGAATCTTACCTCAAGTTTAGCATTGTTTTTTTGTAATAGAGGAAAAGTGCTATCAAGTTGGGGCATGATTTAGTGATGATACTGCATTTGATCTTAAAAGACACTGTTATTATCTTTTACCTTCTGATGCCACAACTGGTACCCTGACAAAAGCACTGACTTGTTTTTTCAAAAGCAGTAAGTGCTTCTTGTTGTGGTAGTTTTCAGTGGCTTAACCACTGGTGCAGCGAAACTTGGGTGATATATTTGATCACATTTGAATTAATTGAATTTTGCAGGATTTCTTTTTGTGTGTTTTTACAGAGTAAAACCCACAAAAAAACAGCTGTCTCAGCATTCTGAATCTTACCTCAACTTTAGCATTGTTTTTTGTAATAGAGGAAAAGTGCTATCAAGTTGGGGCATGATTTAGTGATGATACTGCAGCTATTTCCACCTTTTTATTTAGCTGACAAGCTAAAGCAAAGGTGGGACAGCAACCAACAGGGACCACCAAACTCTCATCAAATATGATATTCTCACATATGAGTACCTTAACAGATGCACTGACTTGTTTCTCCTTGCAGTAAGTGCTTCACGTTGGGGTAGTTTTATGTGAGCACTGCCAGCTGTTACTGCTTTTGCTGAGATGATTTTTGGGGCAGACTTTCACGGAAATGCAAAGTACACTGCACTAGATGGTGCTGTTTTGCACGATAGTGATCTTTCTGTGACTCCCATTTCTTCCACAGTATTGAAAAAACCTACCCTGATAGAATTAAACAAATAGCTCCTTTTAATAACTTGTGCTGAATGCTGCTTTTATAGGAGGACTGATGACTTTGTCTTTAATCATGCAAATATTCCAAGACTGTTGGAATTGCAGAGCTATTTCCTGTAAGTGTGAACCGCTCATTATCATAACGGCAAAGAGCAACATGACAATGGTCTTGAAAAGTGGCACGGTCTGTAACTTTCTGACCAATGGCGCTTGCCTTGCTCTCATTTAAGAGTGATGGTTGTGCTGGGACAAGATCATACTGGGCAAGAAAAACAGCGAAGGCACAACTGCAAGACGGGTACGCTGACAGCTATGGTTTGTCTGGTTGCTATCGAAAACTAACAGAATCACAGGAAGGTCAAAGCCTGTATTTCACCATGGCAATAATTGGGGACCATGCCAATAATGCTTCTGCTTCTTCTTCAAAATTCTGAGCCTTAACAAGACAAAGCCACAACTGGTATTCTAACAAGAGTACTGACTTGTTTTCTTCAACTGTAGTAAGTGCTTCTTGTTGGGGTTTAGCGTGATCAGTAAGTGTTTTTTTTTTTGGTACTTTTGTTGCGTCCTGAAATTTCATTCTGGAAACTAATTTTCTTAAAAGACACTGTTATTATCTTTTACCTTCTGATGCCACAACTGGTACCCTGACAAAAGCACTGACTTGATTTTTCAAACGCAGTAAGTGCTTCTTGTTGTGGTAGTTTTCAGTGGCTTAACCATCTGCGCAGTGAAACTTGGGTGAAATTTTGCGTGTTTTTACAGAGTAAATGGTAAAAAAACAGCTGTCTCAGCATTCTGAATCTTACCTCAACTTTAGCATTGTTTTTTGTAATAGAGGAAAAGTGCTATCAAGTTGGGGCATGATTTAGTGATGATACTGCATTTGATCTTAAAAGACACTGTTATTATCTTTTACCTTCTGATGCCACAACTGGTACCCTGACAAAAGCACTGACTTGTTTTTTCAAAAGCAGTAAGTGCTTCTTGTTGTGGTAGTTTTCAGTGGCTTAACCACTGGTGCAGCGAAACTTGGGTGATATATTTGATCACATTTGAATTAATTGAATTTTGCAGGATTTCTTTTTGTGTGTTTTTACAGAGTAAAACCCACAAAAAAACAGCTGTCTCAGCATTCTGAATCTTACCTCAACTTTAGCATTGTTTTTTGTAATAGAGGAAAAGTGCTATCAAGTTGGGGCATGATTTAGTGATGATACTGCAGCTATTTCCACCTTTTTATTTAGCTGACAAGCTAAAGCAAAGGTGGGACAGCAACCAACAGGGACCACCAAACTCTCATCAAATATGATATTCTCACATATGAGTACCTTAACAGATGCACTGACTTGTTTCTCCTTGCAGTAAGTGCTTCACATTGGGGTAGTTTTATGTGAGCACTGCCAGCTGTTACTGCTTTTGCTGAGATGATTTTTGGGGCAGACTTTCACGGAAATGCAAAGTACACTGCACTAGATGGTGCTGTTTTGCACGATAGTGATCTTTCTGTGACTCCCATTTCTTCCACAGTATTGAAAAAACCTACCCTGATAGAATTAAACAAATAGCTCCTTTTAATAACTTGTGCTGAATGCTGCTTTTATAGGAGGACTGATGACTTTGTCTTTAATCATGCAAATATTCCAAGACTGTTGGAATTGCAGAGCTATTTCCTGTAAGTGTGAACCGCTCATTATCATAACGGCAAAGAGCAACATGACAATGGTCTTGAAAAGTGGCACGGTCTGTAACTTTCTGACCAATGGCGCTTGCCTTGCTCTCATTTAAGAGTGATGGTTGTGCTGGGACAAGATCATACTGGGCAAGAAAAACAGCGAAGGCACAACTGCAAGACGGGTACGCTGACAGCTATGGTTTGTCTGGTTGCTATCGAAAACTAACAGAATCACAGGAAGGTCAAAGCCTGTATTTCACCATGGCAATAATTGGGGACCATGCCAATAATGCTTCTGCTTCTTCTTCAAAATTCTGAGCCTTAACAAGACAAAGCCACAACTGGTATTCTAACAAGAGTACTGACTTGTTTTCTTCAACTGTAGTAAGTGCTTCTTGTTGGGGTTTAGCGTGATCAGTAAGTGTTTTTTTTTTTGGTACTTTTGTTGCGTCCTGAAATTTCATTCTGGAAACTAATTTTCTTAAAAGACACTGTTATTATCTTTTACCTTCTGATGCCACAACTGGTACCCTGACAAAAGCACTGACTTGATTTTTCAAACGCAGTAAGTGCTTCTTGTTGTGGTAGTTTTCAGTGGCTTAACCATCTGCGCAGTGAAACTTGGGTGAAATTTTGCGTGTTTTTACAGAGTAAATGGTAAAAAAACAGCTGTCTCAGCATTCTGAATCTTACCTCAACTTTAGCATTGTTTTTTGTAATAGAGGAAAAGTGCTATCAAGTTGGGGCATGATTTAGTGATGATACTGCATTTGATCTTAAAAGACACTGTTATTATCTTTTACCTTCTGATGCCACAACTGGTACCCTGACAAAAGCACTGACTTGTTTTTTCAAAAGCAGTAAGTGCTTCTTGTTGTGGTAGTTTTCAGTGGCTTAACCACTGGTGCAGCGAAACTTGGGTGAACTTTTGCGTGTTTTTACAGAGTAAATGGTAAAAAAACAGCTGTTTCAGCATTCTGAATCTTACCTCAACTTTAGCATTGTTTTTGTGTAATAGAGGAAAAGTGCTATCAAGTTGGGGCATGATTTAGTGATGACACTGCAGCTATTTCCACCTTTTTATTTAGCTGACAAGCTAAAGCAAAGGTGGGACAGCAACCAACAGGGACCACCAAACTCTCATCAAATATGATATTCTCACATATGAGTACCTTAACAGATGCACTGACTTGTTTCTCCTTGCAGTAAGTGCTTCACGTTGGGGTAGTTTTATGTGAGCACTGCCAGCTGTTACTGCTTTTGCTGAGATGATATTTGGGGCAGACTTTCACGGAAATGCAAAGTACACTGCACTAGATGGTGCTGTTTTGCACGATAGTGATAGCCGAAAGCCTGTATTTCACCATGGCAATAATTGGGGACCATGCCAATAATGCTTCTGCTTCTTCTTCAAAATTCTGAGCCTTAACAAGACAAAGCCACAACTGGTATCCTAACAAGAGTACTGACTTGTTTTCTTCAACTGTAGTAAGTGCTTCTTGTTGGGGTAATAACGGCTGGCTTAAGCATCTGCACCGTGTGTCCGCATGAAGAAAGTCACTAACCCCGAGGTCGGCACGTTTACAACTGTAGCCTTTATGCTTCCCACATCATGTCTAATACCATTGCAAGAACCCTGACTTGTTTACCATGATCAGTAAGTGTTTTTTGTACTTTTGATGCGTCCTGAAATTTCTTTCTGGAAACTAATTTTCTTAAAAGACACTATTATTATCTTTTACCTTCTGATGCCACAACTGGTACCCTGACAAAAGCACTGACTTGTTTTTTCAAATGCAGTAAGTGCTTCTTGTTGTGGTAGTTTTCAGTGGCTTAACCATCGGCGCAGTGAAACTTGGGTGAGCTTTTGTGTGTTTTTACAGAGTAAATAGTAAAAAAACAGCTGTTTCAGCATTCTGAATCTTACCTCAACTTTAGCATTGTTTTTTGTAATAGAGGAAAAGTGCTATCAAGTTGGGGCATGATTTAGTGATGATACTGCAGCTATTTCCACCTTTTTATTTAGCTGACAAGCTAAAGCAAAGGTGGGACAGCAACCAACAGGGACCACCAAACTCTCATCAAATATGATATTCTCACATATGAGTACCTTAACAGATGCACTGACTTGTTTCTCCTTGCAGTAAGTGCTTCACGTTGGGGTAGTTTTATGTGAGCACTGCCAGCTGTTACTGCTTTTGCTGAGATGATATTTGGGGCAGACTTTCACGGAAATGCAAAGTACACTGCACTTGATGGTGCTGTTTTGCACGATAGTGATCTTTCTGTGACTCCCATTTCTTCCACAGTATTGAAAAAACCTACCCTGATAGAATTAAACAAATAGCTCCTTTTAATAACTTGTGCTGAATGCTGCTTTTATAGGAGGACTGATGACTTTGTCTTTAATCATGCAAATATTCCAAGACTGTTGGAATTGCAGAGCTATTTCCTGTAAGTGTGAACCGCTCATTATCATAACGGCAAAGAGCAACATGACAATGGTCTTGAAAAGTGGCACGGTCTGTAACTTTCTGACCAATGGCGCTTGCCTTGCTCTCATTTAAGAGTGATGGTTGTGCTGGGACAAGATCATACTGGGCAAGAAAAACAGCGAAGGCACAACTGCAAGACGGGTACGCTGACAGCTATGGTTTGTCTGGTTGCTATCGAAAACTAACAGAATCACAGGAAGGTCAAAGCCTGTATTTCACCATGGCAATAATTGGGGACCATGCCAATAATGCTTCTGCTTCTTCTTCAAAATTCTGAGCCTTAACAAGACAAAGCCACAACTGGTATTCTAACAAGAGTACTGACTTGTTTTCTTCAACTGTAGTAAGTGCTTCTTGTTGGGGTTTAGCGTGATCAGTAAGTGGTTTTTTTTTGGTACTTTTGTTGCGTCCTGAAATTTCTTTCTGGAAACTAATTTTCTTAAAAGACACTGTTATTATCTTTTACCTTCTGATGCCACAACTGGTACCCTGACAAAAGCACTGACTTGATTTTTCAAACGCAGTAAGTGCTTCTTGTTGTGGTAGTTTTCAGTGGCTTAACCATCTGCGCAGTGAAACTTGGGTGAAATTTTGCGTGTTTTTACAGAGTAAATGGTAAAAAAACAGCTGTCTCAGCATTCTGAATCTTACCTCAACTTTAGCATTGTTTTTTGTAATAGAGGAAAAGTGCTATCAAGTTGGGGCATGATTTAGTGATGATACTGCATTTGATCTTAAAAGACACTGTTATTATCTTTTACCTTCTGATGCCACAACTGGTACCCTGACAAAAGCACTGACTTGATTTTTCAAATGCAGTAAGTGCTTCTTGTTGTGGTAGTTTTCAGTGGCTTAACCATCGGCGCAGTGAAACTTGGGTGAAAGACAGCTGTCTCAGCATTCTGAATCTTACCTCAACTTTAGCATTGTTTTTTGTAATAGAGGAAAAGTGCTATCAAGTTGGGGCATGATTTAGTGATGATACTGCATTTGATCTTAAAAGACACTGTTATTATCTTTTACCTTCTGATGCCACAACTGGTACCCTGACAAAAGCACTGACTTGATTTTTCAAATGCAGTAAGTGCTTCTTGTTGTGGTAGTTTTCAGTGGCTTAACCACTGGTGCAGCGAAACTTGGGTGATATATTTGATCACATTTGAATTAATTGAATTTTGCAGGATTTCTTTTTGTGTGTTTTTACAGAGTAAAACCCACAAAAAAACAGCTGTCTCAGCATTCTGAATCTTACCTCAACTTTAGCATTGTTTTTTGTAATAGAGGAAAAGTGCTATCAAGTTGGGGCATGATTTAGTGATGATACTGCAGCTATTTCCACCTTTTTATTTAGCTGACAAGCTAAAGCAAAGGTGGGACAGCAACCAACAGGGACCACCAAACTCTCATCAAATATGATATTCTCACATATGAGTACCTTAACAGATGCACTGACTTGTTTCTCCTTGCAGTAAGTGCTTCACGTTGGGGTAGTTTTATGTGAGCACTGCCAGCTGTTACTGCTTTTGCTGAGATGATTTTTGGGGCAGACTTTCACGGAAATGCAAAGTACACTGCACTAGATGGTGCTGTTTTGCACGATAGTGATCTTTCTGTGACTCCCATTTCTTCCACAGTATTGAAAAAACCTACCCTGATAGAATTAAACAAATAGCTCCTTTTAATAACTTGTGCTGAATGCTGCTTTTATAGGAGGACTGATGACTTTGTCTTTAATCATGCAAATATTCCAAGACTGTTGGAATTGCAGAGCTATTTCCTGTAAGTGTGAACCGCTCATTATCATAACGGCAAAGAGCAACATGACAATGGTCTTGAAAAGTGGCACGGTCTGTAACTTTCTGACCAATGGCGCTTGCCTTGCTCTCATTTAAGAGTGATGGTTGTGCTGGGACAAGATCATACTGGGCAAGAAAAACAGCGAAGGCACAACTGCAAGACGGGTACGCTGACAGCTATGGTTTGTCTGGTTGCTATCGAAAACTAACAGAATCACAGGAAGGTCAAAGCCTGTATTTCACCATGGCAATAATTGGGGACCATGCCAATAATGCTTCTGCTTCTTCTTCAAAATTCTGAGCCTTAACAAGACAAAGCCACAACTGGTATTCTAACAAGAGTACTGACTTGTTTTCTTCAACTGTAGTAAGTGCTTCTTGTTGGGGTTTAGCGTGATCAGTAAGTGTTTTTTTTTTTTGGTACTTTTGTTGCGTCCTGAAATTTCATTCTGGAAACTAATTTTCTTAAAAGACACTGTTATTATCTTTTACCTTCTGATGCCACAACTGGTACCCTGACAAAAGCACTGACTTGTTTTTTCAAATGCAGTAAGTGCTTCTTGTTGTGGTAGTTTTCAGTGGCTTAACCACTGGTGCAGCGAAACTTGGGTGACATATTTGATCACATTTGAATTAATTGAATTTTGCAGGATTTCTTTTTGTGTTTTTACAGAGTAAAACCCACAAAAAAAACAGCTGTCTCAGCATTCTGAATCTTACCTCAACTTTAGCATTGTTTTTTGTAATAGAGGAAAAGTGCTATCAAGTTGGGGCATGATTTAGTGATGATACTGCATTTGATCTTAAAAGACACTGTTATTATCTTTTACCTTCTGATGCCACAACTGGTACCCTGACAAAAGCACTGACTTGTTTTTTCAAAAGCAGTAAGTGCTTCTTGTTGTGGTAGTTTTCAGTGGCTTAACCACTGGTGCAGCGAAACTTGGGTGAACTTTTGCGTGTTTTTACAGAGTAAATGGTAAAAAAACAGCTGTTTCAGCATTCTGAATCTTACCTCAACTTTAGCATTGTTTTTGTGTAATAGAGGAAAAGTGCTATCAAGTTGGGGCATGATTTAGTGATGACACTGCAGCTATTTCCACCTTTTTATTTAGCTGACAAGCTAAAGCAAAGGTGGGACAGCAACCAACAGGGACCACCAAACTCTCATCAAATATGATATTCTCACATATGAGTACCTTAACAGATGCACTGACTTGTTTCTCCTTGCAGTAAGTGCTTCACGTTGGGGTAGTTTTATGTGAGCACTGCCAGCTGTTACTGCTTTTGCTGAGATGATATTTGGGGCAGACTTTCACGGAAATGCAAAGTACACTGCACTAGATGGTGCTGTTTTGCACGATAGTGATAGCCGAAAGCCTGTATTTCACCATGGCAATAATTGGGGACCATGCCAATAATGCTTCTGCTTCTTCTTCAAAATTCTGAGCCTTAACAAGACAAAGCCACAACTGGTATCCTAACAAGAGTACTGACTTGTTTTCTTCAACTGTAGTAAGTGCTTCTTGTTGGGGTAATAACGGCTGGCTTAAGCATCTGCACCGTGTGTCCGCATGAAGAAAGTCACTAACCCCGAGGTCGGCACGTTTACAACTGTAGCCTTTATGCTTCCCACATCATGTCTAATACCATTGCAAGAACCCTGACTTGTTTACCATGATCAGTAAGTGTTTTTTGTACTTTTGATGCGTCCTGAAATTTCTTTCTGGAAACTAATTTTCTTAAAAGACACTATTATTATCTTTTACCTTCTGATGCCACAACTGGTACCCTGACAAAAGCACTGACTTGTTTTTTCAAATGCAGTAAGTGCTTCTTGTTGTGGTAGTTTTCAGTGGCTTAACCATCGGCGCAGTGAAACTTGGGTGAGCTTTTGTGTGTTTTTACAGAGTAAATAGTAAAAAAACAGCTGTTTCAGCATTCTGAATCTTACCTCAACTTTAGCATTGTTTTTTGTAATAGAGGAAAAGTGCTATCAAGTTGGGGCATGATTTAGTGATGATACTGCAGCTATTTCCACCTTTTTATTTAGCTGACAAGCTAAAGCAAAGGTGGGACAGCAACCAACAGGGACCACCAAACTCTCATCAAATATGATATTCTCACATATGAGTACCTTAACAGATGCACTGACTTGTTTCTCCTTGCAGTAAGTGCTTCACGTTGGGGTAGTTTTATGTGAGCACTGCCAGCTGTTACTGCTTTTGCTGAGATGATTTTTGGGGCAGACTTTCACGGAAATGCAAAGTACACTGCACTTGATGGTGCTGTTTTGCACGATAGTGATCTTTCTGTGACTCCCATTTCTTCCACAGTATTGAAAAAACCTACCCTGATAGAATTAAACAAATAGCTCCTTTTAATAACTTGTGCTGAATGCTGCTTTTATAGGAGGACTGATGACTTTGTCTTTAATCATGCAAATATTCCAAGACTGTTGGAATTGCAGAGCTATTTCCTGTAAGTGTGAACCGCTCATTATCATAACGGCAAAGAGCAACATGACAATGGTCTTGAAAAGTGGCACGGTCTGTAACTTTCTGACCAATGGCGCTTGCCTTGCTCTCATTTAAGAGTGATGGTTGTGCTGGGACAAGATCATACTGGGCAAGAAAAACAGCGAAGGCACAACTGCAAGACGGGTACGCTGACAGCTATGGTTTGTCTGGTTGCTATCGAAAACTAACAGAATCACAGGAAGGTCAAAGCCTGTATTTCACCATGGCAATAATTGGGGACCATGCCAATAATGCTTCTGCTTCTTCTTCAAAATTCTGAGCCTTAACAAGACAAAGCCACAACTGGTATTCTAACAAGAGTACTGACTTGTTTTCTTCAACTGTAGTAAGTGCTTCTTGTTGGGGTTTAGCGTGATCAGTAAGTGTTTTTTTTTTTGGTACTTTTGTTGCGTCCTGAAATTTCATTCTGGAAACTAATTTTCTTAAAAGACACTGTTATTATCTTTTACCTTCTGATGCCACAACTGGTACCCTGACAAAAGCACTGACTTGTTTTTTCAAACGCAGTAAGTGCTTCTTGTTGTGGTAGTTTTCAGTGGCTTAACCATCTGCGCAGTGAAACTTGGGTGAGCTTTTGTGTGTTTTTACAGAGTAAAACCCACAAAAAAACAGCTGTCTCAGCATTCTGAATCTTACCTCAACTTTAGCATTGTTTTTTGTAATAGAGGAAAAGTGCTATCAAGTTGGGGCATGATTTAGTGATGATACTGCATTTGATCTTAAAAGACACTGTTATTATCTTTTACCTTCTGATGCCACAACTGGTACCCTGACAAAAGCACTGACTTGATTTTTCAAATGCAGTAAGTGCTTCTTGTTGTGGTAGTTTTCAGTGGCTTAACCACTGGTGCAGCGAAACTTGGGTGATATATTTGATCACATTTGAATTAATTGAATTTTGCAGGATTTCTTTTTGTGTGTTTTTACAGAGTAAAACCCACAAAAAAACAGCTGTCTCAGCATTCTGAATCTTACCTCAACTTTAGCATTGTTTTTTGTAATAGAGGAAAAGTGCTATCAAGTTGGGGCATGATTTAGTGATGATACTGCAGCTATTTCCACCTTTTTATTTAGCTGACAAGCTAAAGCAAAGGTGGGACAGCAACCAACAGGGACCACCAAACTCTCATCAAATATGATATTCTCACATATGAGTACCTTAACAGATGCACTGACTTGTTTCTCCTTGCAGTAAGTGCTTCACGTTGGGGTAGTTTTATGTGAGCACTGCCAGCTGTTACTGCTTTTGCTGAGATGATTTTTGGGGCAGACTTTCACGGAAATGCAAAGTACACTGCACTAGATGGTGCTGTTTTGCACGATAGTGATCTTTCTGTGACTCCCATTTCTTCCACAGTATTGAAAAAACCTACCCTGATAGAATTAAACAAATAGCTCCTTTTAATAACTTGTGCTGAATGCTGCTTTTATAGGAGGACTGATGACTTTGTCTTTAATCATGCAAATATTCCAAGACTGTTGGAATTGCAGAGCTATTTCCTGTAAGTGTGAACCGCTCATTATCATAACGGCAAAGAGCAACATGACAATGGTCTTGAAAAGTGGCACGGTCTGTAACTTTCTGACCAATGGCGCTTGCCTTGCTCTCATTTAAGAGTGATGGTTGTGCTGGGACAAGATCATACTGGGCAAGAAAAACAGCGAAGGCACAACTGCAAGACGGGTACGCTGACAGCTATGGTTTGTCTGGTTGCTATCGAAAACTAACAGAATCACAGGAAGGTCAAAGCCTGTATTTCACCATGGCAATAATTGGGGACCATGCCAATAATGCTTCTGCTTCTTCTTCAAAATTCTGAGCCTTAACAAGACAAAGCCACAACTGGTATTCTAACAAGAGTACTGACTTGTTTTCTTCAACTGTAGTAAGTGCTTCTTGTTGGGGTTTAGCGTGATCAGTAAGTGGTTTTTTTTTTGGTACTTTTGTTGCGTCCTGAAATTTCTTTCTGGAAACTAATTTTCTTAAAAGACACTGTTATTATCTTTTACCTTCTGATGCCACAACTGGTACCCTGACAAAAGCACTGACTTGTTTTTTCAAATGCAGTAAGTGCTTCTTGTTGTGGTAGTTTTCAGTGGCTTAACCATCGGCGCAGTGAAACTTGGGTGAGCTTTTGTGTGTTTTTACAGAGTAAATGGTAAAAAAACAGCTGTCTCAGCATTCTGAATCTTACCTCAACTTTAGCATTGTTTTTTGTAATAGAGGAAAAGTGCTATCAAGTTGGGGCATGATTTAGTGATGATACTGCATTTGATCTTAAAAGACACTGTTATTATCTTTTACCTTCTGATGCCACAACTGGTACCCTGACAAAAGCACTGACTTGTTTTTTCAAAAGCAGTAAGTGCTTCTTGTTGTGGTAGTTTTCAGTGGCTTAACCACTGGTGCAGCGAAACTTGGGTGAACTTTTGCGTGTTTTTACAGAGTAAATGGTAAAAAAACAGCTGTTTCAGCATTCTGAATCTTACCTCAACTTTAGCATTGTTTTTGTGTAATAGAGGAAAAGTGCTATCAAGTTGGGGCATGATTTAGTGATGACACTGCAGCTATTTCCACCTTTTTATTTAGCTGACAAGCTAAAGCAAAGGTGGGACAGCAACCAACAGGGACCACCAAACTCTCATCAAATATGATATTCTCACATATGAGTACCTTAACAGATGCACTGACTTGTTTCTCCTTGCAGTAAGTGCTTCACGTTGGGGTAGTTTTATGTGAGCACTGCCAGCTGTTACTGCTTTTGCTGAGATGATATTTGGGGCAGACTTTCACGGAAATGCAAAGTACACTGCACTAGATGGTGCTGTTTTGCACGATAGTGATAGCCGAAAGCCTGTATTTCACCATGGCAATAATTGGGGACCATGCCAATAATGCTTCTGCTTCTTCTTCAAAATTCTGAGCCTTAACAAGACAAAGCCACAACTGGTATCCTAACAAGAGTACTGACTTGTTTTCTTCAACTGTAGTAAGTGCTTCTTGTTGGGGTAATAACGGCTGGCTTAAGCATCTGCACCGTGTGTCCGCATGAAGAAAGTCACTAACCCCGAGGTCGGCACGTTTACAACTGTAGCCTTTATGCTTCCCACATCATGTCTAATACCATTGCAAGAACCCTGACTTGTTTACCATGATCAGTAAGTGTTTTTTGTACTTTTGATGCGTCCTGAAATTTCTTTCTGGAAACTAATTTTCTTAAAAGACACTATTATTATCTTTTACCTTCTGATGCCACAACTGGTACCCTGACAAAAGCACTGACTTGTTTTTTCAAATGCAGTAAGTGCTTCTTGTTGTGGTAGTTTTCAGTGGCTTAACCATCGGCGCAGTGAAACTTGGGTGAGCTTTTGTGTGTTTTTACAGAGTAAATAGTAAAAAAACAGCTGTTTCAGCATTCTGAATCTTACCTCAACTTTAGCATTGTTTTTTGTAATAGAGGAAAAGTGCTATCAAGTTGGGGCATGATTTAGTGATGATACTGCAGCTATTTCCACCTTTTTATTTAGCTGACAAGCTAAAGCAAAGGTGGGACAGCAACCAACAGGGACCACCAAACTCTCATCAAATATGATATTCTCACATATGAGTACCTTAACAGATGCACTGACTTGTTTCTCCTTGCAGTAAGTGCTTCACGTTGGGGTAGTTTTATGTGAGCACTGCCAGCTGTTACTGCTTTTGCTGAGATGATATTTGGGGCAGACTTTCACGGAAATGCAAAGTACACTGCACTTGATGGTGCTGTTTTGCACGATAGTGATCTTTCTGTGACTCCCATTTCTTCCACAGTATTGAAAAAACCTACCCTGATAGAATTAAACAAATAGCTCCTTTTAATAACTTGTGCTGAATGCTGCTTTTATAGGAGGACTGATGACTTTGTCTTTAATCATGCAAATATTCCAAGACTGTTGGAATTGCAGAGCTATTTCCTGTAAGTGTGAACCGCTCATTATCATAACGGCAAAGAGCAACATGACAATGGTCTTGAAAAGTGGCACGGTCTGTAACTTTCTGACCAATGGCGCTTGCCTTGCTCTCATTTAAGAGTGATGGTTGTGCTGGGACAAGATCATACTGGGCAAGAAAAACAGCGAAGGCACAACTGCAAGACGGGTACGCTGACAGCTATGGTTTGTCTGGTTGCTATCGAAAACTAACAGAATCACAGGAAGGTCAAAGCCTGTATTTCACCATGGCAATAATTGGGGACCATGCCAATAATGCTTCTGCTTCTTCTTCAAAATTCTGAGCCTTAACAAGACAAAGCCACAACTGGTATTCTAACAAGAGTACTGACTTGTTTTCTTCAACTGTAGTAAGTGCTTCTTGTTGGGGTTTAGCGTGATCAGTAAGTGGTTTTTTTTTGGTACTTTTGTTGCGTCCTGAAATTTCTTTCTGGAAACTAATTTTCTTAAAAGACACTGTTATTATCTTTTACCTTCTGATGCCACAACTGGTACCCTGACAAAAGCACTGACTTGATTTTTCAAACGCAGTAAGTGCTTCTTGTTGTGGTAGTTTTCAGTGGCTTAACCATCTGCGCAGTGAAACTTGGGTGAAATTTTGCGTGTTTTTACAGAGTAAATGGTAAAAAAACAGCTGTCTCAGCATTCTGAATCTTACCTCAACTTTAGCATTGTTTTTTGTAATAGAGGAAAAGTGCTATCAAGTTGGGGCATGATTTAGTGATGATACTGCATTTGATCTTAAAAGACACTGTTATTATCTTTTACCTTCTGATGCCACAACTGGTACCCTGACAAAAGCACTGACTTGATTTTTCAAATGCAGTAAGTGCTTCTTGTTGTGGTAGTTTTCAGTGGCTTAACCATCGGCGCAGTGAAACTTGGGTGAAAGACAGCTGTCTCAGCATTCTGAATCTTACCTCAACTTTAGCATTGTTTTTTGTAATAGAGGAAAAGTGCTATCAAGTTGGGGCATGATTTAGTGATGATACTGCATTTGATCTTAAAAGACACTGTTATTATCTTTTACCTTCTGATGCCACAACTGGTACCCTGACAAAAGCACTGACTTGATTTTTCAAATGCAGTAAGTGCTTCTTGTTGTGGTAGTTTTCAGTGGCTTAACCACTGGTGCAGCGAAACTTGGGTGATATATTTGATCACATTTGAATTAATTGAATTTTGCAGGATTTCTTTTTGTGTGTTTTTACAGAGTAAAACCCACAAAAAAACAGCTGTCTCAGCATTCTGAATCTTACCTCAACTTTAGCATTGTTTTTTGTAATAGAGGAAAAGTGCTATCAAGTTGGGGCATGATTTAGTGATGACACTGCAGCTATTTCCACCTTTTTTATTTAGCTGAGAAGCTAAAGCAAAGGTGGGACAGCAACCAACAGGGACCACCAAACTCTCATCAAATATGATATTCTCACAGATGATTTTTGGGGCAGACTTTCACGGAAATGCAAAGTACACTGCACTAGATGGTGCTGTTTTGCACGATAGTGATAGCCGAAAGCCTGTATTTCACTATGGCAATAATTGGGGACCATGCCAATAATGCTTCTGCTTCTTCTTCAAAATTCTGAGCCTTAACAAGACAAAGCCACAACTGGTATCCTAACAAGAGTACTGACTTGTTTTCTTCAACTGTAGTAAGTGCTTCTTGTTGGGGTAATAACGGCTGGCTTAAGCATCTGCACCGTGTGTCCGCATGAAGAAAGTCACTAACCCCGAGGTCGGCACGTTTACAACTGTAGCCTTTTTGCTTCCCACATCATGTCTAATACCATTGCAAGAACCCTGACTTGTTTACCATGATCAGTAAGTGTTTTTTGTACTTTTGGTTGCGTCCTGAAATTTCTTTCTGGAAACTAATTTTCTTAAAAGACACTATTATTATCTTTTACCTTCTGATGCCACAACTGGTACCCTGACAAAAGCACTGACTTGATTTTTCAAACGCAGTAAGTGCTTCTTGTTGTGGTAGTTTTCAGTGGCTTAACCATCTGCGCAGTGAAACTTGGGTGAAATTTTGCGTGTTTTTACAGAGTAAATGGTAAAAAAACAGCTGTCTCAGCATTCTGAATCTTACCTCAACTTTAGCATTGTTTTTTGTAATAGAGGAAAAGTGCTATCAAGTTGGGGCATGATTTAGTGATGATACTGCATTTGATCTTAAAAGACACTGTTATTATCTTTTACCTTCTGATGCCACAACTGGTACCCTGACAAAAGCACTGACTTGTTTTTTCAAAAGCAGTAAGTGCTTCTTGTTGTGGTAGTTTTCAGTGGCTTAACCACTGGTGCAGCGAAACTTGGGTGATATATTTGATCACATTTGAATTAATTGAATTTTGCAGGATTTCTTTTTGTGTGTTTTTACAGAGTAAAACCCACAAAAAAACAGCTGTCTCAGCATTCTGAATCTTACCTCAACTTTAGCATTGTTTTTTGTAATAGAGGAAAAGTGCTATCAAGTTGGGGCATGATTTAGTGATGATACTGCAGCTATTTCCACCTTTTTATTTAGCTGACAAGCTAAAGCAAAGGTGGGACAGCAACCAACAGGGACCACCAAACTCTCATCAAATATGATATTCTCACATATGAGTACCTTAACAGATGCACTGACTTGTTTCTCCTTGCAGTAAGTGCTTCACGTTGGGGTAGTTTTATGTGAGCACTGCCAGCTGTTACTGCTTTTGCTGAGATGATTTTTGGGGCAGACTTTCACGGAAATGCAAAGTACACTGCACTAGATGGTGCTGTTTTGCACGATAGTGATCTTTCTGTGACTCCCATTTCTTCCACAGTATTGAAAAAACCTACCCTGATAGAATTAAACAAATAGCTCCTTTTAATAACTTGTGCTGAATGCTGCTTTTATAGGAGGACTGATGACTTTGTCTTTAATCATGCAAATATTCCAAGACTGTTGGAATTGCAGAGCTATTTCCTGTAAGTGTGAACCGCTCATTATCATAACGGCAAAGAGCAACATGACAATGGTCTTGAAAAGTGGCACGGTCTGTAACTTTCTGACCAATGGCGCTTGCCTTGCTCTCATTTAAGAGTGATGGTTGTGCTGGGACAAGATCATACTGGGCAAGAAAAACAGCGAAGGCACAACTGCAAGACGGGTACGCTGACAGCTATGGTTTGTCTGGTTGCTATCGAAAACTAACAGAATCACAGGAAGGTCAAAGCCTGTATTTCACCATGGCAATAATTGGGGACCATGCCAATAATGCTTCTGCTTCTTCTTCAAAATTCTGAGCCTTAACAAGACAAAGCCACAACTGGTATTCTAACAAGAGTACTGACTTGTTTTCTTCAACTGTAGTAAGTGCTTCTTGTTGGGGTTTAGCGTGATCAGTAAGTGTTTTTTTTTTTGGTACTTTTGTTGCGTCCTGAAATTTCATTCTGGAAACTAATTTTCTTAAAAGACACTGTTATTATCTTTTACCTTCTGATGCCACAACTGGTACCCTGACAAAAGCACTGACTTGTTTTTTCAAATGCAGTAAGTGCTTCTTGTTGTGGTAGTTTTCAGTGGCTTAACCACTGGTGCAGCGAAACTTGGGTGACATATTTGATCACATTTGAATTAATTGAATTTTGCAGGATTTCTTTTTGTGTTTTTACAGAGTAAAACCCACAAAAAAAACAGCTGTCTCAGCATTCTGAATCTTACCTCAACTTTAGCATTGTTTTTTGTAATAGAGGAAAAGTGCTATCAAGTTGGGGCATGATTTAGTGATGATACTGCATTTGATCTTAAAAGACACTGTTATTATCTTTTACCTTCTGATGCCACAACTGGTACCCTGACAAAAGCACTGACTTGTTTTTTCAAAAGCAGTAAGTGCTTCTTGTTGTGGTAGTTTTCAGTGGCTTAACCACTGGTGCAGCGAAACTTGGGTGAACTTTTGCGTGTTTTTACAGAGTAAATGGTAAAAAAACAGCTGTTTCAGCATTCTGAATCTTACCTCAACTTTAGCATTGTTTTTGTGTAATAGAGGAAAAGTGCTATCAAGTTGGGGCATGATTTAGTGATGACACTGCAGCTATTTCCACCTTTTTATTTAGCTGACAAGCTAAAGCAAAGGTGGGACAGCAACCAACAGGGACCACCAAACTCTCATCAAATATGATATTCTCACATATGAGTACCTTAACAGATGCACTGACTTGTTTCTCCTTGCAGTAAGTGCTTCACGTTGGGGTAGTTTTATGTGAGCACTGCCAGCTGTTACTGCTTTTGCTGAGATGATATTTGGGGCAGACTTTCACGGAAATGCAAAGTACACTGCACTAGATGGTGCTGTTTTGCACGATAGTGATAGCCAAAAGCCTGTATTTCACCATGGCAATAATTGGGGACCATGCCAATAATGCTTCTGCTTCTTCTTCAAAATTCTGAGCCTTAACAAGACAAAGCCACAACTGGTATCCTAACAAGAGTACTGACTTGTTTTCTTCAACTGTAGTAAGTGCTTCTTGTTGGGGTAATAACGGCTGGCTTAAGCATCTGCACCGTGTGTCCGCATGAAGAAAGTCACTAACCCCGAGGTCGGCACGTTTACAACTGTAGCCTTTATGCTTCCCACATCATGTCTAATACCATTGCAAGAACCCTGACTTGTTTACCATGATCAGTAAGTGTTTTTTGTACTTTTGATGCGTCCTGAAATTTCTTTCTGGAAACTAATTTTCTTAAAAGACACTATTATTATCTTTTACCTTCTGATGCCACAACTGGTACCCTGACAAAAGCACTGACTTGTTTTTTCAAATGCAGTAAGTGCTTCTTGTTGTGGTAGTTTTCAGTGGCTTAACCATCGGCGCAGTGAAACTTGGGTGAGCTTTTGTGTGTTTTTACAGAGTAAATAGTAAAAAAACAGCTGTTTCAGCATTCTGAATCTTACCTCAACTTTAGCATTGTTTTTTGTAATAGAGGAAAAGTGCTATCAAGTTGGGGCATGATTTAGTGATGATACTGCAGCTATTTCCACCTTTTTATTTAGCTGACAAGCTAAAGCAAAGGTGGGACAGCAACCAACAGGGACCACCAAACTCTCATCAAATATGATATTCTCACATATGAGTACCTTAACAGATGCACTGACTTGTTTCTCCTTGCAGTAAGTGCTTCACGTTGGGGTAGTTTTATGTGAGCACTGCCAGCTGTTACTGCTTTTGCTGAGATGATTTTTGGGGCAGACTTTCACGGAAATGCAAAGTACACTGCACTTGATGGTGCTGTTTTGCACGATAGTGATCTTTCTGTGACTCCCATTTCTTCCACAGTATTGAAAAAACCTACCCTGATAGAATTAAACAAATAGCTCCTTTTAATAACTTGTGCTGAATGCTGCTTTTATAGGAGGACTGATGACTTTGTCTTTAATCATGCAAATATTCCAAGACTGTTGGAATTGCAGAGCTATTTCCTGTAAGTGTGAACCGCTCATTATCATAACGGCAAAGAGCAACATGACAATGGTCTTGAAAAGTGGCACGGTCTGTAACTTTCTGACCAATGGCGCTTGCCTTGCTCTCATTTAAGAGTGATGGTTGTGCTGGGACAAGATCATACTGGGCAAGAAAAACAGCGAAGGCACAACTGCAAGACGGGTACGCTGACAGCTATGGTTTGTCTGGTTGCTATCGAAAACTAACAGAATCACAGGAAGGTCAAAGCCTGTATTTCACCATGGCAATAATTGGGGACCATGCCAATAATGCTTCTGCTTCTTCTTCAAAATTCTGAGCCTTAACAAGACAAAGCCACAACTGGTATTCTAACAAGAGTACTGACTTGTTTTCTTCAACTGTAGTAAGTGCTTCTTGTTGGGGTTTAGCGTGATCAGTAAGTGTTTTTTTTTTTGGTACTTTTGTTGCGTCCTGAAATTTCTTTCTGGAAACTAATTTTCTTAAAAGACACTGTTATTATCTTTTACCTTCTGATGCCACAACTGGTACCCTGACAAAAGCACTGACTTGTTTTTTCAAATGCAGTAAGTGCTTCTTGTTGTGGTAGTTTTCAGTGGCTTAACCATCGGCGCAGTGAAACTTGGGTGAGCTTTTGTGTGTTTTTACAGAGTAAATGGTAAAAAAACAGCTGTCTCAGCATTCTGAATCTTACCTCAACTTTAGCATTGTTTTTTGTAATAGAGGAAAAGTGCTATCAAGTTGGGGCATGATTTAGTGATGATACTGCATTTGATCTTAAAAGACACTGTTATTATCTTTTACCTTCTGATGCCACAACTGGTACCCTGACAAAAGCACTGACTTGATTTTTCAAATGCAGTAAGTGCTTCTTGTTGTGGTAGTTTTCAGTGGCTTAACCACTGGTGCAGCGAAACTTGGGTGATATATTTGATCACATTTGAATTAATTGAATTTTGCAGGATTTCTTTTTGTGTGTTTTTACAGAGTAAAACCCACAAAAAAACAGCTGTCTCAGCATTCTGAATCTTACCTCAACTTTAGCATTATTTTTTGTAAAAGAGGAAAAGTGCTATCAAGTTGGGGCATGATTTAGTGATGATACTGCATTTGATCTTAAAAGACACTGTTATTATCTTTTACCTTCTGATGCCACAACTGGTACCCTGACAAAAGCACTGACTTGATTTTTCAAATGCAGTAAGTGCTTCTTGTTGTGGTAGTTTTCAGTGGCTTAACCACTGGTGCAGCGAAACTTGGGTGACATATTTGATCACATTTGAATTAATTGAATTTTGCAGGATTTCTTTTTGTGTTTTTACAGAGTAAAACCCACAAAAAAAACAGCTGTCTCAGCATTCTGAATCTTACCTCAACTTTAGCATTGTTTTTTGTAATAGAGGAAAAGTGCTATCAAGTTGGGGCATGATTTAGTGATGACACTGCAGCTATTTCCACCTTTTTATTTAGCTGACAAGCTAAAGCAAAGGTGGGACAGCAACCAACAGGGACCACCAAACTCTCATCAAATATGATATTCTCACATATGAGTACCTTAACAGATGCACTGACTTGTTTCTCCTTGCAGTAAGTGCTTCACGTTGGGGTAGTTTTATGTGAGCACTGCCAGCTGTTACTGCTTTTGCTGAGATGATATTTGGGGCAGACTTTCACGGAAATGCAAAGTACACTGCACTAGATGGTGCTGTTTTGCACGATAGTGATAGCCGAAAGCCTGTATTTCACCATGGCAATAATTGGGGACCATGCCAATAATGCTTCTGCTTCTTCTTCAAAATTCTGAGCCTTAACAAGACAAAGCCACAACTGGTATCCTAACAAGAGTACTGACTTGTTTTCTTCAACTGTAGTAAGTGCTTCTTGTTGGGGTAATAACGGCTGGCTTAAGCATCTGCACCGTGTGTCCGCATGAAGAAAGTCACTAACCCCGAGGTCGGCACGTTTACAACTGTAGCCTTTATGCTTCCCACATCATGTCTAATACCATTGCAAGAACCCTGACTTGTTTACCATGATCAGTAAGTGTTTTTTGTACTTTTGATGCGTCCTGAAATTTCTTTCTGGAAACTAATTTTCTTAAAAGACACTATTATTATCTTTTACCTTCTGATGCCACAACTGGTACCCTGACAAAAGCACTGACTTGTTTTTTCAAATGCAGTAAGTGCTTCTTGTTGTGGTAGTTTTCAGTGGCTTAACCATCGGCGCAGTGAAACTTGGGTGAGCTTTTGTGTGTTTTTACAGAGTAAATGGTAAAAAAAACAGCTGTCTCAGCATTCTGAATCTTACCTCAACTTTAGCATTGTTTTTTTTAATAGAGGAAAAGTGCTATCAAGTTGGGGCATGATTTAGTGATGATACTGCATTTGATCTTAAAAGACACTGTTATTATCTTTTACCTTCTGATGCCACAACTGGTACCCTGACAAAAGCACTGACTTGATTTTTCAAATGCAGTAAGTGCTTCTTGTTGTGGTAGTTTTCAGTGGCTTAACCATCGGCGCAGTGAAACTTGGGTGAACTTTTGCGTGTTTTTACAGAGTAAATGGTAAAAAAACAGCTGTCTCAGCATTCTGAATCTTACCTCAACTTTAGCATTGCTTTTTGTAATAGAGGAAAAGTGCTATCAAGTTGGGGCATGATTTAGTGATGATACTGCAGCTATTTCCACCTTTTTATTTAGCTGACAAGCTAAAGCAAAGGTGGGACAGCAACCAACAGGGACCACCAAACTCTCATCAAATATGATATTCTCACATATGAGTACCTTAACAGATGCACTGACTTGTTTCTCCTTGCAGTAAGTGCTTCACGTTGGGGTAGTTTTATGTGAGCACTGCCAGCTGTTACTGCTTTTGCTGAGATGATATTTGGGGCAGACTTTCACGGAAATGCAAAGTACACTGCACTAGATGGTGCTGTTTTGCACGATAGTGATCTTTCTGTGACTCCCATTTCTTCCACAGTATTGAAGAAACCTACCCTGATAGAATTAAACAAATACCTCCTTTTAATAACTTGTGCTGAATGCTGCTTTTATAGCAGGACTGATGACTTTGTCTTTAATCATGCAAATATTCCAAGACTGGGGTAGACAATTGCAGAGCTATTTCCTGTAAGTGTGAACCGCTCATTATCATAACGGCAAAGAGCAACATGACAATGGTCTTGAAAAGTGGCACGGTCTGTAACTTTCTGACCAATGGCGCTTGCCTTGCTCTCATTTAAGAGTGATGGTTGTGCTGGGACAAGATCATACTGGGCAAGAAAAACAGCGAAGGCACAACTGCAAGACGGGTACGCTGACAGCTATGGTTTGTCTGGTTGCTATCGAAAACTAACAGAATCACAGGAAGGTCAAAGCCTGTATTTCACCATGGCAATAATTGGGGACCATGCCAATAATGCTTCTGCTTCTTCTTCAAAATTCTGAGCCTTAACAAGACAAAGCCACAACTGGTATTCTAACAAGAGTACTGACTTGTTTTCTTCAACTATAGTAAGTGCTTCTTGTTGGGGTTTAGCGTGATCAGTAAGTGGTTTTTTTTTGGTACTTTTGTTGCGTCCTGAAATTTCTTTCTGGAAACTAATTTTCTTAAAAGACACTATTATTATCTTTTACCTTCTGATGCCACAACTGGTACCCTGACAAAAGCACTGACTTGATTTTTCAAATGCAGTAAGTGCTTCTTGTTGTGGTAGTTTTCAGTGGCTTAACCATCGGCGCAGTGAAACTTGGGTGAACTTTTGCGTGTTTTTACAGAGTAAATGGTAAAAAAACAGCTGTCTCAGCATTCTGAATCTTACCTCAACTTTAGCATTGTTTTTTGTAATAGAGGAAAAGTGCTATCAAGTTGGGGCATGATTTAGTGATGATACTGCATTTGATCTTAAAAGACACTGTTATTATCTTTTACCTTCTGATGCCACAACTGGTACCCTGACAAAAGCACTGACTTGATTTTTCAAATGCAGTAAGTGCTTCTTGTTGTGGTAGTTTTCAGTGGCTTAACCATCGGCGCAGTGAAACTTGGGTGAAAGACAGCTGTCTCAGCATTCTGAATCTTACCTCAACTTTAGCATTGTTTTTTGTAATAGAGGAAAAGTGCTATCAAGTTGGGGCATGATTTAGTGATGATACTGCATTTGATCTTAAAAGACACTGTTATTATCTTTTACCTTCTGATGCCACAACTGGTACCCTGACAAAAGCACTGACTTGATTTTTCAAATGCAGTAAGTGCTTCTTGTTGTGGTAGTTTTCAGTGGCTTAACCACTGGTGCAGCGAAACTTGGGTGATATATTTGATCACATTTGAATTAATTGAATTTTGCAGGATTTCTTTTTGTGTGTTTTTACAGAGTAAAACCCACAAAAAAACAGCTGTCTCAGCATTCTGAATCTTACCTCAACTTTAGCATTGTTTTTTGTAATAGAGGAAAAGTGCTATCAAGTTGGGGCATGATTTAGTGATGACACTGCAGCTATTTCCACCTTTTTATTTAGCTGAGAAGCTAAAGCAAAGGTGGGACAGCAACCAACAGGGACCACCAAACTCTCATCAAATATGATATTCTCACAGATGATTTTTGGGGCAGACTTTCACGGAAATGCAAAGTACACTGCACTAGATGGTGCTGTTTTGCACGATAGTGATAGCCGAAAGCCTGTATTTCACTATGGCAATAATTGGGGACCATGCCAATAATGCTTCTGCTTCTTCTTCAAAATTCTGAGCCTTAACAAGACAAAGCCACAACTGGTATCCTAACAAGAGTACTGACTTGTTTTCTTCAACTGTAGTAAGTGCTTCTTGTTGGGGTAATAACGGCTGGCTTAAGCATCTGCACCGTGTGTCCGCATGAAGAAAGTCACTAACCCCGAGGTCGGCACGTTTACAACTGTAGCCTTTTTGCTTCCCACATCATGTCTAATACCATTGCAAGAACCCTGACTTGTTTACCATGATCAGTAAGTGTTTTTTGTACTTTTGGTTGCGTCCTGAAATTTCTTTCTGGAAACTAATTTTCTTAAAAGACACTATTATTATCTTTTACCTTCTGATGCCACAACTGGTACCCTGACAAAAGCACTGACTTGTTTTTTCAAATGCAGTAAGTGCTTCTTGTTGTGGTAGTTTTCAGTGGCTTAACCATCGGCGCAGTGAAACTTGGGTGAGCTTTTGTGTGTTTTTACAGAGTAAATGGTAAAAAAACAGCTGTCTCAGCATTCTGAATCTTACCTCAAGTTTAGCATTGTTTTTTTGTAATAGAGGAAAAGTGCTATCAAGTTGGGGCATGATTTAGTGATGATACTGCATTTGATCTTAAAAGACACTGTTATTATCTTTTACCTTCTGATGCCACAACTGGTACCCTGACAAAAGCACTGACTTGTTTTTTCAAAAGCAGTAAGTGCTTCTTGTTGTGGTAGTTTTCAGTGGCTTAACCACTGGTGCAGCGAAACTTGGGTGATATATTTGATCACATTTGAATTAATTGAATTTTGCAGGATTTCTTTTTGTGTGTTTTTACAGAGTAAAACCCACAAAAAAACAGCTGTCTCAGCATTCTGAATCTTACCTCAACTTTAGCATTGTTTTTTGTAATAGAGGAAAAGTGCTATCAAGTTGGGGCATGATTTAGTGATGATACTGCAGCTATTTCCACCTTTTTATTTAGCTGACAAGCTAAAGCAAAGGTGGGACAGCAACCAACAGGGACCACCAAACTCTCATCAAATATGATATTCTCACATATGAGTACCTTAACAGATGCACTGACTTGTTTCTCCTTGCAGTAAGTGCTTCACGTTGGGGTAGTTTTATGTGAGCACTGCCAGCTGTTACTGCTTTTGCTGAGATGATTTTTGGGGCAGACTTTCACGGAAATGCAAAGTACACTGCACTAGATGGTGCTGTTTTGCACGATAGTGATCTTTCTGTGACTCCCATTTCTTCCACAGTATTGAAAAAACCTACCCTGATAGAATTAAACAAATAGCTCCTTTTAATAACTTGTGCTGAATGCTGCTTTTATAGGAGGACTGATGACTTTGTCTTTAATCATGCAAATATTCCAAGACTGTTGGAATTGCAGAGCTATTTCCTGTAAGTGTGAACCGCTCATTATCATAACGGCAAAGAGCAACATGACAATGGTCTTGAAAAGTGGCACGGTCTGTAACTTTCTGACCAATGGCGCTTGCCTTGCTCTCATTTAAGAGTGATGGTTGTGCTGGGACAAGATCATACTGGGCAAGAAAAACAGCGAAGGCACAACTGCAAGACGGGTACGCTGACAGCTATGGTTTGTCTGGTTGCTATCGAAAACTAACAGAATCACAGGAAGGTCAAAGCCTGTATTTCACCATGGCAATAATTGGGGACCATGCCAATAATGCTTCTGCTTCTTCTTCAAAATTCTGAGCCTTAACAAGACAAAGCCACAACTGGTATTCTAACAAGAGTACTGACTTGTTTTCTTCAACTGTAGTAAGTGCTTCTTGTTGGGGTTTAGCGTGATCAGTAAGTGTTTTTTTTTTTGGTACTTTTGTTGCGTCCTGAAATTTCTTTCTGGAAACTAATTTTCTTAAAAGACACTGTTATTATCTTTTACCTTCTGATGCCACAACTGGTACCCTGACAAAAGCACTGACTTGTTTTTTCAAATGCAGTAAGTGCTTCTTGTTGTGGTAGTTTTCAGTGGCTTAACCATCTGCGCAGTGAAACTTGGGTGAGCTTTTGTGTGTTTTTACAGAGTAAATGGTAAAAAAACAGCTGTCTCAGCATTCTGAATCTTACCTCAACTTTAGCATTGTTTTTTGTAATAGAGGAAAAGTGCTATCAAGTTGGGGCATGATTTAGTGATGATACTGCATTTGATCTTAAAAGACACTGTTATTATCTTTTACCTTCTGATGCCACAACTGGTACCCTGACAAAAGCACTGACTTGTTTTTTCAAAAGCAGTAAGTGCTTCTTGTTGTGGTAGTTTTCAGTGGCTTAACCACTGGTGCAGCGAAACTTGGGTGAACTTTTGCGTGTTTTTACAGAGTAAATGGTAAAAAAACAGCTGTTTCAGCATTCTGAATCTTACCTCAACTTTAGCATTGTTTTTGTGTAATAGAGGAAAAGTGCTATCAAGTTGGGGCATGATTTAGTGATGACACTGCAGCTATTTCCACCTTTTTATTTAGCTGACAAGCTAAAGCAAAGGTGGGACAGCAACCAACAGGGACCACCAAACTCTCATCAAATATGATATTCTCACATATGAGTACCTTAACAGATGCACTGACTTGTTTCTCCTTGCAGTAAGTGCTTCACGTTGGGGTAGTTTTATGTGAGCACTGCCAGCTGTTACTGCTTTTGCTGAGATGATATTTGGGGCAGACTTTCACGGAAATGCAAAGTACACTGCACTAGATGGTGCTGTTTTGCACGATAGTGATAGCCGAAAGCCTGTATTTCACCATGGCAATAATTGGGGACCATGCCAATAATGCTTCTGCTTCTTCTTCAAAATTCTGAGCCTTAACAAGACAAAGCCACAACTGGTATCCTAACAAGAGTACTGACTTGTTTTCTTCAACTGTAGTAAGTGCTTCTTGTTGGGGTAATAACGGCTGGCTTAAGCATCTGCACCGTGTGTCCGCATGAAGAAAGTCACTAACCCCGAGGTCGGCACGTTTACAACTGTAGCCTTTATGCTTCCCACATCATGTCTAATACCATTGCAAGAACCCTGACTTGTTTACCATGATCAGTAAGTGTTTTTTGTACTTTTGATGCGTCCTGAAATTTCTTTCTGGAAACTAATTTTCTTAAAAGACACTATTATTATCTTTTACCTTCTGATGCCACAACTGGTACCCTGACAAAAGCACTGACTTGTTTTTTCAAATGCAGTAAGTGCTTCTTGTTGTGGTAGTTTTCAGTGGCTTAACCATCGGCGCAGTGAAACTTGGGTGAGCTTTTGTGTGTTTTTACAGAGTAAATGGTAAAAAAAACAGCTGTCTCAGCATTCTGAATCTTACCTCAACTTTAGCATTGTTTTTTTTAATAGAGGAAAAGTGCTATCAAGTTGGGGCATGATTTAGTGATGATACTGCATTTGATCTTAAAAGACACTGTTATTATCTTTTACCTTCTGATGCCACAACTGGTACCCTGACAAAAGCACTGACTTGATTTTTCAAATGCAGTAAGTGCTTCTTGTTGTGGTAGTTTTCAGTGGCTTAACCATCGGCGCAGTGAAACTTGGGTGAACTTTTGCGTGTTTTTACAGAGTAAATGGTAAAAAAACAGCTGTCTCAGCATTCTGAATCTTACCTCAACTTTAGCATTGTTTTTTGTAATAGAGGAAAAGTGCTATCAAGTTGGGGCATGATTTAGTGATGATACTGCATTTGATCTTAAAAGACACTGTTATTATCTTTTACCTTCTGATGCCACAACTGGTACCCTGACAAAAGCACTGACTTGATTTTTCAAATGCAGTAAGTGCTTCTTGTTGTGGTAGTTTTCAGTGGCTTAACCATCGGCGCAGTGAAACTTGGGTGAACTTTTGCGTGTTTTTACAGAGTAAATGGTAAAAAAACAGCTGTTTCAGCATTCTGAATCTTACCTCAACTTTAGCATTGTTTTTTTGTAATAGAGGAAAAGTGCTATCAAGTTGGGGCATGATTTAGTGATGACACTGCAGCTATTTCCACCTTTTTATTTAGCTGACAAGCTAAAGCAAAGGTGGGACAGCAACCAACAGGGACCACCAAACTCTCATCAAATATGATATTCTCACATATGAGTACCTTAACAGATGCACTGACTTGTTTCTCCTTGCAGTAAGTGCTTCACGTTGGGGTAGTTTTATGTGAGCACTGCCAGCTGTTACTGCTTTTGCTGAGATGATATTTGGGGCAGACTTTCACGGAAATGCAAAGTACACTGCACTAGATGGTGCTGTTTTGCACGATAGTGATCTTTCTGTGACTCCCATTTCTTCCACAGTATTGAAGAAACCTACCCTGATAGAATTAAACAAATAGCTCCTTTTAATAACTTGTGCTGAATGCTGCTTTTATAGGAGGACTGATGACTTTGTCTTTAATCATGCAAATATTCCAAGACTGTTGGAATTGCAGAGCTATTTCCTGTAAGTGTGAACCGCTCATTATCATAACGGCAAAGAGCAACATGACAATGGTCTTGAAAAGTGGCACGGTCTGTAACTTTCTGACCAATGGCGCTTGCCTTGCTCTCATTTAAGAGTGATGGTTGTGCTGGGACAAGATCATACTGGGCAAGAAAAACAGCGAAGGCACAACTGCAAGACGGGTACGCTGACAGCTATGGTTTGTCTGGTTGCTATCGAAAACTAACAGAATCACAGGAAGGTCAAAGCCTGTATTTCACCATGGCAATAATTGGGGACCATGCCAATAATGCTTCTGCTTCTTCTTCAAAATTCTGAGCCTTAACAAGACAAAGCCACAACTGGTATTCTAACAAGAGTACTGACTTGTTTTCTTCAACTGTAGTAAGTGCTTCTTGTTGGGGTTTAGCGTGATCAGTAAGTGTTTTTTTTTTTGGTACTTTTGTTGCGTCCTGAAATTTCTTTCTGGAAACTAATTTTCTTAAAAGACACTGTTATTATCTTTTACCTTCTGATGCCACAACTGGTACCCTGACAAAAGCACTGACTTGTTTTTTCAAATGCAGTAAGTGCTTCTTGTTGTGGTAGTTTTCAGTGGCTTAACCATCGGCGCAGTGAAACTTGGGTGAGCTTTTGTGTGTTTTTACAGAGTAAATGGTAAAAAAACAGCTGTCTCAGCATTCTGAATCTTACCTCAACTTTAGCATTGTTTTTTGTAATAGAGGAAAAGTGCTATCAAGTTGGGGCATGATTTAGTGATGATACTGCATTTGATCTTAAAAGACACTGTTATTATCTTTTACCTTCTGATGCCACAACTGGTACCCTGACAAAAGCACTGACTTGATTTTTCAAATGCAGTAAGTGCTTCTTGTTGTGGTAGTTTTCAGTGGCTTAACCACTGGTGCAGCGAAACTTGGGTGATATATTTGATCACATTTGAATTAATTGAATTTTGCAGGATTTCTTTTTGTGTGTTTTTACAGAGTAAAACCCACAAAAAAACAGCTGTCTCAGCATTCTGAATCTTACCTCAACTTTAGCATTATTTTTTGTAAAAGAGGAAAAGTGCTATCAAGTTGGGGCATGATTTAGTGATGATACTGCATTTGATCTTAAAAGACACTGTTATTATCTTTTACCTTCTGATGCCACAACTGGTACCCTGACAAAAGCACTGACTTGATTTTTCAAATGCAGTAAGTGCTTCTTGTTGTGGTAGTTTTCAGTGGCTTAACCACTGGTGCAGCGAAACTTGGGTGACATATTTGATCACATTTGAATTAATTGAATTTTGCAGGATTTCTTTTTGTGTTTTTACAGAGTAAAACCCACAAAAAAACAGCTGTTTCAGCATTCTGAATCTTACCTCAACTTTAGCATTGTTTTTGTGTAATAGAGGAAAAGTGCTATCAAGTTGGGGCATGATTTAGTGATGACACTGCAGCTATTTCCACCTTTTTATTTAGCTGACAAGCTAAAGCAAAGGTGGGACAGCAACCAACAGGGACCACCAAACTCTCATCAAATATGATATTCTCACATATGAGTACCTTAACAGATGCACTGACTTGTTTCTCCTTGCAGTAAGTGCTTCACGTTGGGGTAGTTTTATGTGAGCACTGCCAGCTGTTACTGCTTTTGCTGAGATGATATTTGGGGCAGACTTTCACGGAAATGCAAAGTACACTGCACTAGATGGTGCTGTTTTGCACGATAGTGATAGCCGAAAGCCTGTATTTCACTATGGCAATAATTGGGGACCATGCCAATAATGCTTCTGCTTCTTCTTCAAAATTCTGAGCCTTAACAAGACAAAGCCACAACTGGTATCCTAACAAGAGTACTGACTTGTTTTCTTCAACTGTAGTAAGTGCTTCTTCTTGGGGTAATAACGGCTGGCTTAAGCATCTGCACCGTGTGTCCGCATGAAGAAAGTCACTAACCCCGAGGTCGGCACGTTTACAACTGTAGCCTTTTTGCTTCCCACATCATGTCTAATACCATTGCAAGAACCCTGACTTGTTTACCATGATCAGTAAGTGTTTTTTGTACTTTTGGTTGCGTCCTGAAATTTCTTTCTGGAAACTAATTTTCTTAAAAGACACTATTATTATCTTTTACCTTCTGATGCCACAACTGGTACCCTGACAAAAGCACTGACTTGTTTTTTCAAATGCAGTAAGTGCTTCTTGTTGTGGTAGTTTTCAGTGGCTTAACCATCGGCGCAGTGAAACTTGGGTGAGCTTTTGTGTGTTTTTACAGAGTAAATGGTAAAAAAACAGCTGTCTCAGCATTCTGAATCTTACCTCAAGTTTAGCATTGTTTTTTTGTAATAGAGGAAAAGTGCTATCAAGTTGGGGCATGATTTAGTGATGATACTGCATTTGATCTTAAAAGACACTGTTATTATCTTTTACCTTCTGATGCCACAACTGGTACCCTGACAAAAGCACTGACTTGTTTTTTCAAAAGCAGTAAGTGCTTCTTGTTGTGGTAGTTTTCAGTGGCTTAACCACTGGTGCAGCGAAACTTGGGTGATATATTTGATCACATTTGAATTAATTGAATTTTGCAGGATTTCTTTTTGTGTGTTTTTACAGAGTAAAACCCACAAAAAAACAGCTGTCTCAGCATTCTGAATCTTACCTCAACTTTAGCATTGTTTTTTGTAATAGAGGAAAAGTGCTATCAAGTTGGGGCATGATTTAGTGATGATACTGCAGCTATTTCCACCTTTTTATTTAGCTGACAAGCTAAAGCAAAGGTGGGACAGCAACCAACAGGGACCACCAAACTCTCATCAAATATGATATTCTCACATATGAGTACCTTAACAGATGCACTGACTTGTTTCTCCTTGCAGTAAGTGCTTCACGTTGGGGTAGTTTTATGTGAGCACTGCCAGCTGTTACTGCTTTTGCTGAGATGATTTTTGGGGCAGACTTTCACGGAAATGCAAAGTACACTGCACTAGATGGTGCTGTTTTGCACGATAGTGATCTTTCTGTGACTCCCATTTCTTCCACAGTATTGAAAAAACCTACCCTGATAGAATTAAACAAATAGCTCCTTTTAATAACTTGTGCTGAATGCTGCTTTTATAGGAGGACTGATGACTTTGTCTTTAATCATGCAAATATTCCAAGACTGTTGGAATTGCAGAGCTATTTCCTGTAAGTGTGAACCGCTCATTATCATAACGGCAAAGAGCAACATGACAATGGTCTTGAAAAGTGGCACGGTCTGTAACTTTCTGACCAATGGCGCTTGCCTTGCTCTCATTTAAGAGTGATGGTTGTGCTGGGACAAGATCATACTGGGCAAGAAAAACAGCGAAGGCACAACTGCAAGACGGGTACGCTGACAGCTATGGTTTGTCTGGTTGCTATCGAAAACTAACAGAATCACAGGAAGGTCAAAGCCTGTATTTCACCATGGCAATAATTGGGGACCATGCCAATAATGCTTCTGCTTCTTCTTCAAAATTCTGAGCCTTAACAAGACAAAGCCACAACTGGTATTCTAACAAGAGTACTGACTTGTTTTCTTCAACTGTAGTAAGTGCTTCTTGTTGGGGTTTAGCGTGATCAGTAAGTGTTTTTTTTTTTGGTACTTTTGTTGCGTCCTGAAATTTCATTCTGGAAACTAATTTTCTTAAAAGACACTGTTATTATCTTTTACCTTCTGATGCCACAACTGGTACCCTGACAAAAGCACTGACTTGATTTTTCAAACGCAGTAAGTGCTTCTTGTTGTGGTAGTTTTCAGTGGCTTAACCATCTGCGCAGTGAAACTTGGGTGAAATTTTGCGTGTTTTTACAGAGTAAATGGTAAAAAAACAGCTGTCTCAGCATTCTGAATCTTACCTCAACTTTAGCATTGTTTTTTGTAATAGAGGAAAAGTGCTATCAAGTTGGGGCATGATTTAGTGATGATACTGCATTTGATCTTAAAAGACACTGTTATTATCTTTTACCTTCTGATGCCACAACTGGTACCCTGACAAAAGCACTGACTTGTTTTTTCAAAAGCAGTAAGTGCTTCTTGTTGTGGTAGTTTTCAGTGGCTTAACCACTGGTGCAGCGAAACTTGGGTGATATATTTGATCACATTTGAATTAATTGAATTTTGCAGGATTTCTTTTTGTGTGTTTTTACAGAGTAAAACCCACAAAAAAACAGCTGTCTCAGCATTCTGAATCTTACCTCAACTTTAGCATTGTTTTTTGTAATAGAGGAAAAGTGCTATCAAGTTGGGGCATGATTTAGTGATGATACTGCAGCTATTTCCACCTTTTTATTTAGCTGACAAGCTAAAGCAAAGGTGGGACAGCAACCAACAGGGACCACCAAACTCTCATCAAATATGATATTCTCACATATGAGTACCTTAACAGATGCACTGACTTGTTTCTCCTTGCAGTAAGTGCTTCACATTGGGGTAGTTTTATGTGAGCACTGCCAGCTGTTACTGCTTTTGCTGAGATGATTTTTGGGGCAGACTTTCACGGAAATGCAAAGTACACTGCACTAGATGGTGCTGTTTTGCACGATAGTGATCTTTCTGTGACTCCCATTTCTTCCACAGTATTGAAAAAACCTACCCTGATAGAATTAAACAAATAGCTCCTTTTAATAACTTGTGCTGAATGCTGCTTTTATAGGAGGACTGATGACTTTGTCTTTAATCATGCAAATATTCCAAGACTGTTGGAATTGCAGAGCTATTTCCTGTAAGTGTGAACCGCTCATTATCATAACGGCAAAGAGCAACATGACAATGGTCTTGAAAAGTGGCACGGTCTGTAACTTTCTGACCAATGGCGCTTGCCTTGCTCTCATTTAAGAGTGATGGTTGTGCTGGGACAAGATCATACTGGGCAAGAAAAACAGCGAAGGCACAACTGCAAGACGGGTACGCTGACAGCTATGGTTTGTCTGGTTGCTATCGAAAACTAACAGAATCACAGGAAGGTCAAAGCCTGTATTTCACCATGGCAATAATTGGGGACCATGCCAATAATGCTTCTGCTTCTTCTTCAAAATTCTGAGCCTTAACAAGACAAAGCCACAACTGGTATTCTAACAAGAGTACTGACTTGTTTTCTTCAACTGTAGTAAGTGCTTCTTGTTGGGGTTTAGCGTGATCAGTAAGTGTTTTTTTTTTTGGTACTTTTGTTGCGTCCTGAAATTTCATTCTGGAAACTAATTTTCTTAAAAGACACTGTTATTATCTTTTACCTTCTGATGCCACAACTGGTACCCTGACAAAAGCACTGACTTGATTTTTCAAACGCAGTAAGTGCTTCTTGTTGTGGTAGTTTTCAGTGGCTTAACCATCTGCGCAGTGAAACTTGGGTGAAATTTTGCGTGTTTTTACAGAGTAAATGGTAAAAAAACAGCTGTCTCAGCATTCTGAATCTTACCTCAACTTTAGCATTGTTTTTTGTAATAGAGGAAAAGTGCTATCAAGTTGGGGCATGATTTAGTGATGATACTGCATTTGATCTTAAAAGACACTGTTATTATCTTTTACCTTCTGATGCCACAACTGGTACCCTGACAAAAGCACTGACTTGTTTTTTCAAAAGCAGTAAGTGCTTCTTGTTGTGGTAGTTTTCAGTGGCTTAACCACTGGTGCAGCGAAACTTGGGTGAACTTTTGCGTGTTTTTACAGAGTAAATGGTAAAAAAACAGCTGTTTCAGCATTCTGAATCTTACCTCAACTTTAGCATTGTTTTTGTGTAATAGAGGAAAAGTGCTATCAAGTTGGGGCATGATTTAGTGATGACACTGCAGCTATTTCCACCTTTTTATTTAGCTGACAAGCTAAAGCAAAGGTGGGACAGCAACCAACAGGGACCACCAAACTCTCATCAAATATGATATTCTCACATATGAGTACCTTAACAGATGCACTGACTTGTTTCTCCTTGCAGTAAGTGCTTCACGTTGGGGTAGTTTTATGTGAGCACTGCCAGCTGTTACTGCTTTTGCTGAGATGATATTTGGGGCAGACTTTCACGGAAATGCAAAGTACACTGCACTAGATGGTGCTGTTTTGCACGATAGTGATAGCCGAAAGCCTGTATTTCACCATGGCAATAATTGGGGACCATGCCAATAATGCTTCTGCTTCTTCTTCAAAATTCTGAGCCTTAACAAGACAAAGCCACAACTGGTATCCTAACAAGAGTACTGACTTGTTTTCTTCAACTGTAGTAAGTGCTTCTTGTTGGGGTAATAACGGCTGGCTTAAGCATCTGCACCGTGTGTCCGCATGAAGAAAGTCACTAACCCCGAGGTCGGCACGTTTACAACTGTAGCCTTTATGCTTCCCACATCATGTCTAATACCATTGCAAGAACCCTGACTTGTTTACCATGATCAGTAAGTGTTTTTTGTACTTTTGATGCGTCCTGAAATTTCTTTCTGGAAACTAATTTTCTTAAAAGACACTATTATTATCTTTTACCTTCTGATGCCACAACTGGTACCCTGACAAAAGCACTGACTTGTTTTTTCAAATGCAGTAAGTGCTTCTTGTTGTGGTAGTTTTCAGTGGCTTAACCATCGGCGCAGTGAAACTTGGGTGAGCTTTTGTGTGTTTTTACAGAGTAAATAGTAAAAAAACAGCTGTTTCAGCATTCTGAATCTTACCTCAACTTTAGCATTGTTTTTTGTAATAGAGGAAAAGTGCTATCAAGTTGGGGCATGATTTAGTGATGATACTGCAGCTATTTCCACCTTTTTATTTAGCTGACAAGCTAAAGCAAAGGTGGGACAGCAACCAACAGGGACCACCAAACTCTCATCAAATATGATATTCTCACATATGAGTACCTTAACAGATGCACTGACTTGTTTCTCCTTGCAGTAAGTGCTTCACGTTGGGGTAGTTTTATGTGAGCACTGCCAGCTGTTACTGCTTTTGCTGAGATGATATTTGGGGCAGACTTTCACGGAAATGCAAAGTACACTGCACTTGATGGTGCTGTTTTGCACGATAGTGATCTTTCTGTGACTCCCATTTCTTCCACAGTATTGAAAAAACCTACCCTGATAGAATTAAACAAATAGCTCCTTTTAATAACTTGTGCTGAATGCTGCTTTTATAGGAGGACTGATGACTTTGTCTTTAATCATGCAAATATTCCAAGACTGTTGGAATTGCAGAGCTATTTCCTGTAAGTGTGAACCGCTCATTATCATAACGGCAAAGAGCAACATGACAATGGTCTTGAAAAGTGGCACGGTCTGTAACTTTCTGACCAATGGCGCTTGCCTTGCTCTCATTTAAGAGTGATGGTTGTGCTGGGACAAGATCATACTGGGCAAGAAAAACAGCGAAGGCACAACTGCAAGACGGGTACGCTGACAGCTATGGTTTGTCTGGTTGCTATCGAAAACTAACAGAATCACAGGAAGGTCAAAGCCTGTATTTCACCATGGCAATAATTGGGGACCATGCCAATAATGCTTCTGCTTCTTCTTCAAAATTCTGAGCCTTAACAAGACAAAGCCACAACTGGTATTCTAACAAGAGTACTGACTTGTTTTCTTCAACTGTAGTAAGTGCTTCTTGTTGGGGTTTAGCGTGATCAGTAAGTGGTTTTTTTTTGGTACTTTTGTTGCGTCCTGAAATTTCTTTCTGGAAACTAATTTTCTTAAAAGACACTGTTATTATCTTTTACCTTCTGATGCCACAACTGGTACCCTGACAAAAGCACTGACTTGATTTTTCAAACGCAGTAAGTGCTTCTTGTTGTGGTAGTTTTCAGTGGCTTAACCATCTGCGCAGTGAAACTTGGGTGAAATTTTGCGTGTTTTTACAGAGTAAATGGTAAAAAAACAGCTGTCTCAGCATTCTGAATCTTACCTCAACTTTAGCATTGTTTTTTGTAATAGAGGAAAAGTGCTATCAAGTTGGGGCATGATTTAGTGATGATACTGCATTTGATCTTAAAAGACACTGTTATTATCTTTTACCTTCTGATGCCACAACTGGTACCCTGACAAAAGCACTGACTTGATTTTTCAAATGCAGTAAGTGCTTCTTGTTGTGGTAGTTTTCAGTGGCTTAACCATCGGCGCAGTGAAACTTGGGTGAAAGACAGCTGTCTCAGCATTCTGAATCTTACCTCAACTTTAGCATTGTTTTTTGTAATAGAGGAAAAGTGCTATCAAGTTGGGGCATGATTTAGTGATGATACTGCATTTGATCTTAAAAGACACTGTTATTATCTTTTACCTTCTGATGCCACAACTGGTACCCTGACAAAAGCACTGACTTGATTTTTCAAATGCAGTAAGTGCTTCTTGTTGTGGTAGTTTTCAGTGGCTTAACCACTGGTGCAGCGAAACTTGGGTGATATATTTGATCACATTTGAATTAATTGAATTTTGCAGGATTTCTTTTTGTGTGTTTTTACAGAGTAAAACCCACAAAAAAACAGCTGTCTCAGCATTCTGAATCTTACCTCAACTTTAGCATTGTTTTTTGTAATAGAGGAAAAGTGCTATCAAGTTGGGGCATGATTTAGTGATGACACTGCAGCTATTTCCACCTTTTTTATTTAGCTGAGAAGCTAAAGCAAAGGTGGGACAGCAACCAACAGGGACCACCAAACTCTCATCAAATATGATATTCTCACAGATGATTTTTGGGGCAGACTTTCACGGAAATGCAAAGTACACTGCACTAGATGGTGCTGTTTTGCACGATAGTGATAGCCGAAAGCCTGTATTTCACTATGGCAATAATTGGGGACCATGCCAATAATGCTTCTGCTTCTTCTTCAAAATTCTGAGCCTTAACAAGACAAAGCCACAACTGGTATCCTAACAAGAGTACTGACTTGTTTTCTTCAACTGTAGTAAGTGCTTCTTGTTGGGGTAATAACGGCTGGCTTAAGCATCTGCACCGTGTGTCCGCATGAAGAAAGTCACTAACCCCGAGGTCGGCACGTTTACAACTGTAGCCTTTTTGCTTCCCACATCATGTCTAATACCATTGCAAGAACCCTGACTTGTTTACCATGATCAGTAAGTGTTTTTTGTACTTTTGGTTGCGTCCTGAAATTTCTTTCTGGAAACTAATTTTCTTAAAAGACACTATTATTATCTTTTACCTTCTGATGCCACAACTGGTACCCTGACAAAAGCACTGACTTGATTTTTCAAACGCAGTAAGTGCTTCTTGTTGTGGTAGTTTTCAGTGGCTTAACCATCTGCGCAGTGAAACTTGGGTGAAATTTTGCGTGTTTTTACAGAGTAAATGGTAAAAAAACAGCTGTCTCAGCATTCTGAATCTTACCTCAACTTTAGCATTGTTTTTTGTAATAGAGGAAAAGTGCTATCAAGTTGGGGCATGATTTAGTGATGATACTGCATTTGATCTTAAAAGACACTGTTATTATCTTTTACCTTCTGATGCCACAACTGGTACCCTGACAAAAGCACTGACTTGTTTTTTCAAAAGCAGTAAGTGCTTCTTGTTGTGGTAGTTTTCAGTGGCTTAACCACTGGTGCAGCGAAACTTGGGTGATATATTTGATCACATTTGAATTAATTGAATTTTGCAGGATTTCTTTTTGTGTGTTTTTACAGAGTAAAACCCACAAAAAAACAGCTGTCTCAGCATTCTGAATCTTACCTCAACTTTAGCATTGTTTTTTGTAATAGAGGAAAAGTGCTATCAAGTTGGGGCATGATTTAGTGATGATACTGCAGCTATTTCCACCTTTTTATTTAGCTGACAAGCTAAAGCAAAGGTGGGACAGCAACCAACAGGGACCACCAAACTCTCATCAAATATGATATTCTCACATATGAGTACCTTAACAGATGCACTGACTTGTTTCTCCTTGCAGTAAGTGCTTCACGTTGGGGTAGTTTTATGTGAGCACTGCCAGCTGTTACTGCTTTTGCTGAGATGATTTTTGGGGCAGACTTTCACGGAAATGCAAAGTACACTGCACTAGATGGTGCTGTTTTGCACGATAGTGATCTTTCTGTGACTCCCATTTCTTCCACAGTATTGAAAAAACCTACCCTGATAGAATTAAACAAATAGCTCCTTTTAATAACTTGTGCTGAATGCTGCTTTTATAGGAGGACTGATGACTTTGTCTTTAATCATGCAAATATTCCAAGACTGTTGGAATTGCAGAGCTATTTCCTGTAAGTGTGAACCGCTCATTATCATAACGGCAAAGAGCAACATGACAATGGTCTTGAAAAGTGGCACGGTCTGTAACTTTCTGACCAATGGCGCTTGCCTTGCTCTCATTTAAGAGTGATGGTTGTGCTGGGACAAGATCATACTGGGCAAGAAAAACAGCGAAGGCACAACTGCAAGACGGGTACGCTGACAGCTATGGTTTGTCTGGTTGCTATCGAAAACTAACAGAATCACAGGAAGGTCAAAGCCTGTATTTCACCATGGCAATAATTGGGGACCATGCCAATAATGCTTCTGCTTCTTCTTCAAAATTCTGAGCCTTAACAAGACAAAGCCACAACTGGTATTCTAACAAGAGTACTGACTTGTTTTCTTCAACTGTAGTAAGTGCTTCTTGTTGGGGTTTAGCGTGATCAGTAAGTGTTTTTTTTTTTGGTACTTTTGTTGCGTCCTGAAATTTCATTCTGGAAACTAATTTTCTTAAAAGACACTGTTATTATCTTTTACCTTCTGATGCCACAACTGGTACCCTGACAAAAGCACTGACTTGTTTTTTCAAATGCAGTAAGTGCTTCTTGTTGTGGTAGTTTTCAGTGGCTTAACCACTGGTGCAGCGAAACTTGGGTGACATATTTGATCACATTTGAATTAATTGAATTTTGCAGGATTTCTTTTTGTGTTTTTACAGAGTAAAACCCACAAAAAAAACAGCTGTCTCAGCATTCTGAATCTTACCTCAACTTTAGCATTGTTTTTTGTAATAGAGGAAAAGTGCTATCAAGTTGGGGCATGATTTAGTGATGATACTGCATTTGATCTTAAAAGACACTGTTATTATCTTTTACCTTCTGATGCCACAACTGGTACCCTGACAAAAGCACTGACTTGTTTTTTCAAAAGCAGTAAGTGCTTCTTGTTGTGGTAGTTTTCAGTGGCTTAACCACTGGTGCAGCGAAACTTGGGTGAACTTTTGCGTGTTTTTACAGAGTAAATGGTAAAAAAACAGCTGTTTCAGCATTCTGAATCTTACCTCAACTTTAGCATTGTTTTTGTGTAATAGAGGAAAAGTGCTATCAAGTTGGGGCATGATTTAGTGATGACACTGCAGCTATTTCCACCTTTTTATTTAGCTGACAAGCTAAAGCAAAGGTGGGACAGCAACCAACAGGGACCACCAAACTCTCATCAAATATGATATTCTCACATATGAGTACCTTAACAGATGCACTGACTTGTTTCTCCTTGCAGTAAGTGCTTCACGTTGGGGTAGTTTTATGTGAGCACTGCCAGCTGTTACTGCTTTTGCTGAGATGATATTTGGGGCAGACTTTCACGGAAATGCAAAGTACACTGCACTAGATGGTGCTGTTTTGCACGATAGTGATAGCCAAAAGCCTGTATTTCACCATGGCAATAATTGGGGACCATGCCAATAATGCTTCTGCTTCTTCTTCAAAATTCTGAGCCTTAACAAGACAAAGCCACAACTGGTATCCTAACAAGAGTACTGACTTGTTTTCTTCAACTGTAGTAAGTGCTTCTTGTTGGGGTAATAACGGCTGGCTTAAGCATCTGCACCGTGTGTCCGCATGAAGAAAGTCACTAACCCCGAGGTCGGCACGTTTACAACTGTAGCCTTTATGCTTCCCACATCATGTCTAATACCATTGCAAGAACCCTGACTTGTTTACCATGATCAGTAAGTGTTTTTTGTACTTTTGATGCGTCCTGAAATTTCTTTCTGGAAACTAATTTTCTTAAAAGACACTATTATTATCTTTTACCTTCTGATGCCACAACTGGTACCCTGACAAAAGCACTGACTTGTTTTTTCAAATGCAGTAAGTGCTTCTTGTTGTGGTAGTTTTCAGTGGCTTAACCATCGGCGCAGTGAAACTTGGGTGAGCTTTTGTGTGTTTTTACAGAGTAAATAGTAAAAAAACAGCTGTTTCAGCATTCTGAATCTTACCTCAACTTTAGCATTGTTTTTTGTAATAGAGGAAAAGTGCTATCAAGTTGGGGCATGATTTAGTGATGATACTGCAGCTATTTCCACCTTTTTATTTAGCTGACAAGCTAAAGCAAAGGTGGGACAGCAACCAACAGGGACCACCAAACTCTCATCAAATATGATATTCTCACATATGAGTACCTTAACAGATGCACTGACTTGTTTCTCCTTGCAGTAAGTGCTTCACGTTGGGGTAGTTTTATGTGAGCACTGCCAGCTGTTACTGCTTTTGCTGAGATGATTTTTGGGGCAGACTTTCACGGAAATGCAAAGTACACTGCACTTGATGGTGCTGTTTTGCACGATAGTGATCTTTCTGTGACTCCCATTTCTTCCACAGTATTGAAAAAACCTACCCTGATAGAATTAAACAAATAGCTCCTTTTAATAACTTGTGCTGAATGCTGCTTTTATAGGAGGACTGATGACTTTGTCTTTAATCATGCAAATATTCCAAGACTGTTGGAATTGCAGAGCTATTTCCTGTAAGTGTGAACCGCTCATTATCATAACGGCAAAGAGCAACATGACAATGGTCTTGAAAAGTGGCACGGTCTGTAACTTTCTGACCAATGGCGCTTGCCTTGCTCTCATTTAAGAGTGATGGTTGTGCTGGGACAAGATCATACTGGGCAAGAAAAACAGCGAAGGCACAACTGCAAGACGGGTACGCTGACAGCTATGGTTTGTCTGGTTGCTATCGAAAACTAACAGAATCACAGGAAGGTCAAAGCCTGTATTTCACCATGGCAATAATTGGGGACCATGCCAATAATGCTTCTGCTTCTTCTTCAAAATTCTGAGCCTTAACAAGACAAAGCCACAACTGGTATTCTAACAAGAGTACTGACTTGTTTTCTTCAACTGTAGTAAGTGCTTCTTGTTGGGGTTTAGCGTGATCAGTAAGTGTTTTTTTTTTTGGTACTTTTGTTGCGTCCTGAAATTTCTTTCTGGAAACTAATTTTCTTAAAAGACACTGTTATTATCTTTTACCTTCTGATGCCACAACTGGTACCCTGACAAAAGCACTGACTTGTTTTTTCAAATGCAGTAAGTGCTTCTTGTTGTGGTAGTTTTCAGTGGCTTAACCATCGGCGCAGTGAAACTTGGGTGAGCTTTTGTGTGTTTTTACAGAGTAAATGGTAAAAAAACAGCTGTCTCAGCATTCTGAATCTTACCTCAACTTTAGCATTGTTTTTTGTAATAGAGGAAAAGTGCTATCAAGTTGGGGCATGATTTAGTGATGATACTGCATTTGATCTTAAAAGACACTGTTATTATCTTTTACCTTCTGATGCCACAACTGGTACCCTGACAAAAGCACTGACTTGATTTTTCAAATGCAGTAAGTGCTTCTTGTTGTGGTAGTTTTCAGTGGCTTAACCACTGGTGCAGCGAAACTTGGGTGATATATTTGATCACATTTGAATTAATTGAATTTTGCAGGATTTCTTTTTGTGTGTTTTTACAGAGTAAAACCCACAAAAAAACAGCTGTCTCAGCATTCTGAATCTTACCTCAACTTTAGCATTATTTTTTGTAAAAGAGGAAAAGTGCTATCAAGTTGGGGCATGATTTAGTGATGATACTGCATTTGATCTTAAAAGACACTGTTATTATCTTTTACCTTCTGATGCCACAACTGGTACCCTGACAAAAGCACTGACTTGATTTTTCAAATGCAGTAAGTGCTTCTTGTTGTGGTAGTTTTCAGTGGCTTAACCACTGGTGCAGCGAAACTTGGGTGACATATTTGATCACATTTGAATTAATTGAATTTTGCAGGATTTCTTTTTGTGTTTTTACAGAGTAAAACCCACAAAAAAAACAGCTGTCTCAGCATTCTGAATCTTACCTCAACTTTAGCATTGTTTTTTGTAATAGAGGAAAAGTGCTATCAAGTTGGGGCATGATTTAGTGATGACACTGCAGCTATTTCCACCTTTTTATTTAGCTGACAAGCTAAAGCAAAGGTGGGACAGCAACCAACAGGGACCACCAAACTCTCATCAAATATGATATTCTCACATATGAGTACCTTAACAGATGCACTGACTTGTTTCTCCTTGCAGTAAGTGCTTCACGTTGGGGTAGTTTTATGTGAGCACTGCCAGCTGTTACTGCTTTTGCTGAGATGATATTTGGGGCAGACTTTCACGGAAATGCAAAGTACACTGCACTAGATGGTGCTGTTTTGCACGATAGTGATAGCCGAAAGCCTGTATTTCACCATGGCAATAATTGGGGACCATGCCAATAATGCTTCTGCTTCTTCTTCAAAATTCTGAGCCTTAACAAGACAAAGCCACAACTGGTATCCTAACAAGAGTACTGACTTGTTTTCTTCAACTGTAGTAAGTGCTTCTTGTTGGGGTAATAACGGCTGGCTTAAGCATCTGCACCGTGTGTCCGCATGAAGAAAGTCACTAACCCCGAGGTCGGCACGTTTACAACTGTAGCCTTTATGCTTCCCACATCATGTCTAATACCATTGCAAGAACCCTGACTTGTTTACCATGATCAGTAAGTGTTTTTTGTACTTTTGATGCGTCCTGAAATTTCTTTCTGGAAACTAATTTTCTTAAAAGACACTATTATTATCTTTTACCTTCTGATGCCACAACTGGTACCCTGACAAAAGCACTGACTTGTTTTTTCAAATGCAGTAAGTGCTTCTTGTTGTGGTAGTTTTCAGTGGCTTAACCATCGGCGCAGTGAAACTTGGGTGAGCTTTTGTGTGTTTTTACAGAGTAAATAGTAAAAAAACAGCTGTTTCAGCATTCTGAATCTTACCTCAACTTTAGCATTGTTTTTTGTAATAGAGGAAAAGTGCTATCAAGTTGGGGCATGATTTAGTGATGATACTGCAGCTATTTCCACCTTTTTATTTAGCTGACAAGCTAAAGCAAAGGTGGGACAGCAACCAACAGGGACCACCAAACTCTCATCAAATATGATATTCTCACATATGAGTACCTTAACAGATGCACTGACTTGTTTCTCCTTGCAGTAAGTGCTTCACGTTGGGGTAGTTTTATGTGAGCACTGCCAGCTGTTACTGCTTTTGCTGAGATGATTTTTGGGGCAGACTTTCACGGAAATGCAAAGTACACTGCACTTGATGGTGCTGTTTTGCACGATAGTGATCTTTCTGTGACTCCCATTTCTTCCACAGTATTGAAAAAACCTACCCTGATAGAATTAAACAAATAGCTCCTTTTAATAACTTGTGCTGAATGCTGCTTTTATAGGAGGACTGATGACTTTGTCTTTAATCATGCAAATATTCCAAGACTGTTGGAATTGCAGAGCTATTTCCTGTAAGTGTGAACCGCTCATTATCATAACGGCAAAGAGCAACATGACAATGGTCTTGAAAAGTGGCACGGTCTGTAACTTTCTGACCAATGGCGCTTGCCTTGCTCTCATTTAAGAGTGATGGTTGTGCTGGGACAAGATCATACTGGGCAAGAAAAACAGCGAAGGCACAACTGCAAGACGGGTACGCTGACAGCTATGGTTTGTCTGGTTGCTATCGAAAACTAACAGAATCACAGGAAGGTCAAAGCCTGTATTTCACCATGGCAATAATTGGGGACCATGCCAATAATGCTTCTGCTTCTTCTTCAAAATTCTGAGCCTTAACAAGACAAAGCCACAACTGGTATTCTAACAAGAGTACTGACTTGTTTTCTTCAACTGTAGTAAGTGCTTCTTGTTGGGGTTTAGCGTGATCAGTAAGTGTTTTTTTTTTTGGTACTTTTGTTGCGTCCTGAAATTTCTTTCTGGAAACTAATTTTCTTAAAAGACACTGTTATTATCTTTTACCTTCTGATGCCACAACTGGTACCCTGACAAAAGCACTGACTTGTTTTTTCAAATGCAGTAAGTGCTTCTTGTTGTGGTAGTTTTCAGTGGCTTAACCACTGGTGCAGCGAAACTTGGGTGACATATTTGATCACATTTGAATTAATTGAATTTTGCAGGATTTCTTTTTGTGTTTTTACAGAGTAAAACCCACAAAAAAAACAGCTGTCTCAGCATTCTGAATCTTACCTCAACTTTAGCATTGTTTTTTGTAATAGAGGAAAAGTGCTATCAAGTTGGGGCATGATTTAGTGATGATACTGCATTTGATCTTAAAAGACACTGTTATTATCTTTTACCTTCTGATGCCACAACTGGTACCCTGACAAAAGCACTGACTTGTTTTTTCAAAAGCAGTAAGTGCTTCTTGTTGTGGTAGTTTTCAGTGGCTTAACCACTGGTGCAGCGAAACTTGGGTGAACTTTTGCGTGTTTTTACAGAGTAAATGGTAAAAAAACAGCTGTTTCAGCATTCTGAATCTTACCTCAACTTTAGCATTGTTTTTGTGTAATAGAGGAAAAGTGCTATCAAGTTGGGGCATGATTTAGTGATGACACTGCAGCTATTTCCACCTTTTTATTTAGCTGACAAGCTAAAGCAAAGGTGGGACAGCAACCAACAGGGACCACCAAACTCTCATCAAATATGATATTCTCACATATGAGTACCTTAACAGATGCACTGACTTGTTTCTCCTTGCAGTAAGTGCTTCACGTTGGGGTAGTTTTATGTGAGCACTGCCAGCTGTTACTGCTTTTGCTGAGATGATATTTGGGGCAGACTTTCACGGAAATGCAAAGTACACTGCACTAGATGGTGCTGTTTTGCACGATAGTGATAGCCGAAAGCCTGTATTTCACCATGGCAATAATTGGGGACCATGCCAATAATGCTTCTGCTTCTTCTTCAAAATTCTGAGCCTTAACAAGACAAAGCCACAACTGGTATCCTAACAAGAGTACTGACTTGTTTTCTTCAACTGTAGTAAGTGCTTCTTGTTGGGGTAATAACGGCTGGCTTAAGCATCTGCACCGTGTGTCCGCATGAAGAAAGTCACTAACCCCGAGGTCGGCACGTTTACAACTGTAGCCTTTATGCTTCCCACATCATGTCTAATACCATTGCAAGAACCCTGACTTGTTTACCATGATCAGTAAGTGTTTTTTGTACTTTTGATGCGTCCTGAAATTTCTTTCTGGAAACTAATTTTCTTAAAAGACACTATTATTATCTTTTACCTTCTGATGCCACAACTGGTACCCTGACAAAAGCACTGACTTGTTTTTTCAAATGCAGTAAGTGCTTCTTGTTGTGGTAGTTTTCAGTGGCTTAACCATCGGCGCAGTGAAACTTGGGTGAGCTTTTGTGTGTTTTTACAGAGTAAATGGTAAAAAAAACAGCTGTCTCAGCATTCTGAATCTTACCTCAACTTTAGCATTGTTTTTTTTAATAGAGGAAAAGTGCTATCAAGTTGGGGCATGATTTAGTGATGATACTGCATTTGATCTTAAAAGACACTGTTATTATCTTTTACCTTCTGATGCCACAACTGGTACCCTGACAAAAGCACTGACTTGATTTTTCAAATGCAGTAAGTGCTTCTTGTTGTGGTAGTTTTCAGTGGCTTAACCATCGGCGCAGTGAAACTTGGGTGAACTTTTGCGTGTTTTTACAGAGTAAATGGTAAAAAAACAGCTGTCTCAGCATTCTGAATCTTACCTCAACTTTAGCATTGTTTTTTGTAATAGAGGAAAAGTGCTATCAAGTTGGGGCATGATTTAGTGATGATACTGCATTTGATCTTAAAAGACACTGTTATTATCTTTTACCTTCTGATGCCACAACTGGTACCCTGACAAAAGCACTGACTTGATTTTTCAAATGCAGTAAGTGCTTCTTGTTGTGGTAGTTTTCAGTGGCTTAACCATCGGCGCAGTGAAACTTGGGTGAACTTTTGCGTGTTTTTACAGAGTAAATGGTAAAAAAACAGCTGTTTCAGCATTCTGAATCTTACCTCAACTTTAGCATTGTTTTTTTGTAATAGAGGAAAAGTGCTATCAAGTTGGGGCATGATTTAGTGATGACACTGCAGCTATTTCCACCTTTTTATTTAGCTGACAAGCTAAAGCAAAGGTGGGACAGCAACCAACAGGGACCACCAAACTCTCATCAAATATGATATTCTCACATATGAGTACCTTAACAGATGCACTGACTTGTTTCTCCTTGCAGTAAGTGCTTCACGTTGGGGTAGTTTTATGTGAGCACTGCCAGCTGTTACTGCTTTTGCTGAGATGATATTTGGGGCAGACTTTCACGGAAATGCAAAGTACACTGCACTAGATGGTGCTGTTTTGCACGATAGTGATCTTTCTGTGACTCCCATTTCTTCCACAGTATTGAAGAAACCTACCCTGATAGAATTAAACAAATAGCTCCTTTTAATAACTTGTGCTGAATGCTGCTTTTATAGGAGGACTGATGACTTTGTCTTTAATCATGCAAATATTCCAAGACTGTTGGAATTGCAGAGCTATTTCCTGTAAGTGTGAACCGCTCATTATCATAACGGCAAAGAGCAACATGACAATGGTCTTGAAAAGTGGCACGGGCTGTAACTTTCTGACCAATGGCGCTTGCCTTGCTCTCATTTAAGAGTGATGGTTGTGCTGGGACAAGATCATACTGGGCAAGAAAAACAGCGAAGGCACAACTGCAAGACGGGTACGCTGACAGCTATGGTTTGTCTGGTTGCTATCGAAAACTAACAGAATCACAGGAAGGTCAAAGCCTGTATTTCACCATGGCAATAATTGGGGACCATGCCAATAATGCTTCTGCTTCTTCTTCAAAATTCTGAGCCTTAACAAGACAAAGCCACAACTGGTATTCTAACAAGAGTACTGACTTGTTTTCTTCAACTGTAGTAAGTGCTTCTTGTTGGGGTTTAGCGTGATCAGTAAGTGGTTTTTTTTTGGTACTTTTGTTGCGTCCTGAAATTTCTTTCTGGAAACTAATTTTCTTAAAAGACACTGTTATTATCTTTTACCTTCTGATGCCACAACTGGTACCCTGACAAAAGCACTGACTTGATTTTTCAAACGCAGTAAGTGCTTCTTGTTGTGGTAGTTTTCAGTGGCTTAACCATCTGCGCAGTGAAACTTGGGTGAAATTTTGCGTGTTTTTACAGAGTAAATGGTAAAAAAACAGCTGTCTCAGCATTCTGAATCTTACCTCAACTTTAGCATTGTTTTTTGTAATAGAGGAAAAGTGCTATCAAGTTGGGGCATGATTTAGTGATGATACTGCATTTGATCTTAAAAGACACTGTTATTATCTTTTACCTTCTGATGCCACAACTGGTACCCTGACAAAAGCACTGACTTGATTTTTCAAATGCAGTAAGTGCTTCTTGTTGTGGTAGTTTTCAGTGGCTTAACCATCGGCGCAGTGAAACTTGGGTGAAAGACAGCTGTCTCAGCATTCTGAATCTTACCTCAACTTTAGCATTGTTTTTTGTAATAGAGGAAAAGTGCTATCAAGTTGGGGCATGATTTAGTGATGATACTGCATTTGATCTTAAAAGACACTGTTATTATCTTTTACCTTCTGATGCCACAACTGGTACCCTGACAAAAGCACTGACTTGATTTTTCAAATGCAGTAAGTGCTTCTTGTTGTGGTAGTTTTCAGTGGCTTAACCACTGGTGCAGCGAAACTTGGGTGATATATTTGATCACATTTGAATTAATTGAATTTTGCAGGATTTCTTTTTGTGTGTTTTTACAGAGTAAAACCCACAAAAAAACAGCTGTCTCAGCATTCTGAATCTTACCTCAACTTTAGCATTGTTTTTTGTAATAGAGGAAAAGTGCTATCAAGTTGGGGCATGATTTAGTGATGACACTGCAGCTATTTCCACCTTTTTTATTTAGCTGAGAAGCTAAAGCAAAGGTGGGACAGCAACCAACAGGGACCACCAAACTCTCATCAAATATGATATTCTCACAGATGATTTTTGGGGCAGACTTTCACGGAAATGCAAAGTACACTGCACTAGATGGTGCTGTTTTGCACGATAGTGATAGCCGAAAGCCTGTATTTCACTATGGCAATAATTGGGGACCATGCCAATAATGCTTCTGCTTCTTCTTCAAAATTCTGAGCCTTAACAAGACAAAGCCACAACTGGTATCCTAACAAGAGTACTGACTTGTTTTCTTCAACTGTAGTAAGTGCTTCTTGTTGGGGTAATAACGGCTGGCTTAAGCATCTGCACCGTGTGTCCGCATGAAGAAAGTCACTAACCCCGAGGTCGGCACGTTTACAACTGTAGCCTTTTTGCTTCCCACATCATGTCTAATACCATTGCAAGAACCCTGACTTGTTTACCATGATCAGTAAGTGTTTTTTGTACTTTTGGTTGCGTCCTGAAATTTCTTTCTGGAAACTAATTTTCTTAAAAGACACTATTATTATCTTTTACCTTCTGATGCCACAACTGGTACCCTGACAAAAGCACTGACTTGTTTTTTCAAATGCAGTAAGTGCTTCTTGTTGTGGTAGTTTTCAGTGGCTTAACCATCGGCGCAGTGAAACTTGGGTGAGCTTTTGTGTGTTTTTACAGAGTAAATGGTAAAAAAACAGCTGTCTCAGCATTCTGAATCTTACCTCAAGTTTAGCATTGTTTTTTTGTAATAGAGGAAAAGTGCTATCAAGTTGGGGCATGATTTAGTGATGATACTGCATTTGATCTTAAAAGACACTGTTATTATCTTTTACCTTCTGATGCCACAACTGGTACCCTGACAAAAGCACTGACTTGTTTTTTCAAAAGCAGTAAGTGCTTCTTGTTGTGGTAGTTTTCAGTGGCTTAACCACTGGTGCAGCGAAACTTGGGTGATATATTTGATCACATTTGAATTAATTGAATTTTGCAGGATTTCTTTTTGTGTGTTTTTACAGAGTAAAACCCACAAAAAAACAGCTGTCTCAGCATTCTGAATCTTACCTCAACTTTAGCATTGTTTTTTGTAATAGAGGAAAAGTGCTATCAAGTTGGGGCATGATTTAGTGATGATACTGCAGCTATTTCCACCTTTTTATTTAGCTGACAAGCTAAAGCAAAGGTGGGACAGCAACCAACAGGGACCACCAAACTCTCATCAAATATGATATTCTCACATATGAGTACCTTAACAGATGCACTGACTTGTTTCTCCTTGCAGTAAGTGCTTCACGTTGGGGTAGTTTTATGTGAGCACTGCCAGCTGTTACTGCTTTTGCTGAGATGATTTTTGGGGCAGACTTTCACGGAAATGCAAAGTACACTGCACTAGATGGTGCTGTTTTGCACGATAGTGATCTTTCTGTGACTCCCATTTCTTCCACAGTATTGAAAAAACCTACCCTGATAGAATTAAACAAATAGCTCCTTTTAATAACTTGTGCTGAATGCTGCTTTTATAGGAGGACTGATGACTTTGTCTTTAATCATGCAAATATTCCAAGACTGTTGGAATTGCAGAGCTATTTCCTGTAAGTGTGAACCGCTCATTATCATAACGGCAAAGAGCAACATGACAATGGTCTTGAAAAGTGGCACGGTCTGTAACTTTCTGACCAATGGCGCTTGCCTTGCTCTCATTTAAGAGTGATGGTTGTGCTGGGACAAGATCATACTGGGCAAGAAAAACAGCGAAGGCACAACTGCAAGACGGGTACGCTGACAGCTATGGTTTGTCTGGTTGCTATCGAAAACTAACAGAATCACAGGAAGGTCAAAGCCTGTATTTCACCATGGCAATAATTGGGGACCATGCCAATAATGCTTCTGCTTCTTCTTCAAAATTCTGAGCCTTAACAAGACAAAGCCACAACTGGTATTCTAACAAGAGTACTGACTTGTTTTCTTCAACTGTAGTAAGTGCTTCTTGTTGGGGTTTAGCGTGATCAGTAAGTGTTTTTTTTTTTGGTACTTTTGTTGCGTCCTGAAATTTCATTCTGGAAACTAATTTTCTTAAAAGACACTGTTATTATCTTTTACCTTCTGATGCCACAACTGGTACCCTGACAAAAGCACTGACTTGATTTTTCAAACGCAGTAAGTGCTTCTTGTTGTGGTAGTTTTCAGTGGCTTAACCATCTGCGCAGTGAAACTTGGGTGAAATTTTGCGTGTTTTTACAGAGTAAATGGTAAAAAAACAGCTGTCTCAGCATTCTGAATCTTACCTCAACTTTAGCATTGTTTTTTGTAATAGAGGAAAAGTGCTATCAAGTTGGGGCATGATTTAGTGATGATACTGCATTTGATCTTAAAAGACACTGTTATTATCTTTTACCTTCTGATGCCACAACTGGTACCCTGACAAAAGCACTGACTTGTTTTTTCAAAAGCAGTAAGTGCTTCTTGTTGTGGTAGTTTTCAGTGGCTTAACCACTGGTGCAGCGAAACTTGGGTGAACTTTTGCGTGTTTTTACAGAGTAAATGGTAAAAAAACAGCTGTTTCAGCATTCTGAATCTTACCTCAACTTTAGCATTGTTTTTGTGTAATAGAGGAAAAGTGCTATCAAGTTGGGGCATGATTTAGTGATGACACTGCAGCTATTTCCACCTTTTTATTTAGCTGACAAGCTAAAGCAAAGGTGGGACAGCAACCAACAGGGACCACCAAACTCTCATCAAATATGATATTCTCACATATGAGTACCTTAACAGATGCACTGACTTGTTTCTCCTTGCAGTAAGTGCTTCACGTTGGGGTAGTTTTATGTGAGCACTGCCAGCTGTTACTGCTTTTGCTGAGATGATATTTGGGGCAGACTTTCACGGAAATGCAAAGTACACTGCACTAGATGGTGCTGTTTTGCACGATAGTGATAGCCGAAAGCCTGTATTTCACCATGGCAATAATTGGGGACCATGCCAATAATGCTTCTGCTTCTTCTTCAAAATTCTGAGCCTTAACAAGACAAAGCCACAACTGGTATCCTAACAAGAGTACTGACTTGTTTTCTTCAACTGTAGTAAGTGCTTCTTGTTGGGGTAATAACGGCTGGCTTAAGCATCTGCACCGTGTGTCCGCATGAAGAAAGTCACTAACCCCGAGGTCGGCACGTTTACAACTGTAGCCTTTATGCTTCCCACATCATGTCTAATACCATTGCAAGAACCCTGACTTGTTTACCATGATCAGTAAGTGTTTTTTGTACTTTTGATGCGTCCTGAAATTTCTTTCTGGAAACTAATTTTCTTAAAAGACACTATTATTATCTTTTACCTTCTGATGCCACAACTGGTACCCTGACAAAAGCACTGACTTGTTTTTTCAAATGCAGTAAGTGCTTCTTGTTGTGGTAGTTTTCAGTGGCTTAACCATCGGCGCAGTGAAACTTGGGTGAGCTTTTGTGTGTTTTTACAGAGTAAATAGTAAAAAAACAGCTGTTTCAGCATTCTGAATCTTACCTCAACTTTAGCATTGTTTTTTGTAATAGAGGAAAAGTGCTATCAAGTTGGGGCATGATTTAGTGATGATACTGCAGCTATTTCCACCTTTTTATTTAGCTGACAAGCTAAAGCAAAGGTGGGACAGCAACCAACAGGGACCACCAAACTCTCATCAAATATGATATTCTCACATATGAGTACCTTAACAGATGCACTGACTTGTTTCTCCTTGCAGTAAGTGCTTCACGTTGGGGTAGTTTTATGTGAGCACTGCCAGCTGTTACTGCTTTTGCTGAGATGATTTTTGGGGCAGACTTTCACGGAAATGCAAAGTACACTGCACTTGATGGTGCTGTTTTGCACGATAGTGATCTTTCTGTGACTCCCATTTCTTCCACAGTATTGAAAAAACCTACCCTGATAGAATTAAACAAATAGCTCCTTTTAATAACTTGTGCTGAATGCTGCTTTTATAGGAGGACTGATGACTTTGTCTTTAATCATGCAAATATTCCAAGACTGTTGGAATTGCAGAGCTATTTCCTGTAAGTGTGAACCGCTCATTATCATAACGGCAAAGAGCAACATGACAATGGTCTTGAAAAGTGGCACGGTCTGTAACTTTCTGACCAATGGCGCTTGCCTTGCTCTCATTTAAGAGTGATGGTTGTGCTGGGACAAGATCATACTGGGCAAGAAAAACAGCGAAGGCACAACTGCAAGACGGGTACGCTGACAGCTATGGTTTGTCTGGTTGCTATCGAAAACTAACAGAATCACAGGAAGGTCAAAGCCTGTATTTCACCATGGCAATAATTGGGGACCATGCCAATAATGCTTCTGCTTCTTCTTCAAAATTCTGAGCCTTAACAAGACAAAGCCACAACTGGTATTCTAACAAGAGTACTGACTTGTTTTCTTCAACTGTAGTAAGTGCTTCTTGTTGGGGTTTAGCGTGATCAGTAAGTGTTTTTTTTTTTGGTACTTTTGTTGCGTCCTGAAATTTCTTTCTGGAAACTAATTTTCTTAAAAGACACTGTTATTATCTTTTACCTTCTGATGCCACAACTGGTACCCTGACAAAAGCACTGACTTGTTTTTTCAAATGCAGTAAGTGCTTCTTGTGGTAGTTTTCAGTGGCTTAACCACTGGTGCAGCGAAACTTGGGTGACATATTTGATCACATTTGAATTAATTGAATTTTGCAGGATTTCTTTTTGTGTTTTTACAGAGTAAAACCCACAAAAAAAACAGCTGTCTCAGCATTCTGAATCTTACCTCAACTTTAGCATTGTTTTTTGTAATAGAGGAAAAGTGCTATCAAGTTGGGGCATGATTTAGTGATGATACTGCATTTGATCTTAAAAGACACTGTTATTATCTTTTACCTTCTGATGCCACAACTGGTACCCTGACAAAAGCACTGACTTGTTTTTTCAAAAGCAGTAAGTGCTTCTTGTTGTGGTAGTTTTCAGTGGCTTAACCACTGGTGCAGCGAAACTTGGGTGAACTTTTGCGTGTTTTTACAGAGTAAATGGTAAAAAAACAGCTGTTTCAGCATTCTGAATCTTACCTCAACTTTAGCATTGTTTTTGTGTAATAGAGGAAAAGTGCTATCAAGTTGGGGCATGATTTAGTGATGACACTGCAGCTATTTCCACCTTTTTATTTAGCTGACAAGCTAAAGCAAAGGTGGGACAGCAACCAACAGGGACCACCAAACTCTCATCAAATATGATATTCTCACATATGAGTACCTTAACAGATGCACTGACTTGTTTCTCCTTGCAGTAAGTGCTTCACGTTGGGGTAGTTTTATGTGAGCACTGCCAGCTGTTACTGCTTTTGCTGAGATGATATTTGGGGCAGACTTTCACGGAAATGCAAAGTACACTGCACTAGATGGTGCTGTTTTGCACGATAGTGATAGCCGAAAGCCTGTATTTCACCATGGCAATAATTGGGGACCATGCCAATAATGCTTCTGCTTCTTCTTCAAAATTCTGAGCCTTAACAAGACAAAGCCACAACTGGTATCCTAACAAGAGTACTGACTTGTTTTCTTCAACTGTAGTAAGTGCTTCTTGTTGGGGTAATAACGGCTGGCTTAAGCATCTGCACCGTGTGTCCGCATGAAGAAAGTCACTAACCCCGAGGTCGGCACGTTTACAACTGTAGCCTTTATGCTTCCCACATCATGTCTAATACCATTGCAAGAACCCTGACTTGTTTACCATGATCAGTAAGTGTTTTTTGTACTTTTGATGCGTCCTGAAATTTCTTTCTGGAAACTAATTTTCTTAAAAGACACTATTATTATCTTTTACCTTCTGATGCCACAACTGGTACCCTGACAAAAGCACTGACTTGTTTTTTCAAATGCAGTAAGTGCTTCTTGTTGTGGTAGTTTTCAGTGGCTTAACCATCGGCGCAGTGAAACTTGGGTGAGCTTTTGTGTGTTTTTACAGAGTAAATGGTAAAAAAAACAGCTGTCTCAGCATTCTGAATCTTACCTCAACTTTAGCATTGTTTTTTTTAATAGAGGAAAAGTGCTATCAAGTTGGGGCATGATTTAGTGATGATACTGCATTTGATCTTAAAAGACACTGTTATTATCTTTTACCTTCTGATGCCACAACTGGTACCCTGACAAAAGCACTGACTTGATTTTTCAAATGCAGTAAGTGCTTCTTGTTGTGGTAGTTTTCAGTGGCTTAACCACTGGTGCAGCGAAACTTGGGTGATATATTTGATCACATTTGAATTAATTGAATTTTGCAGGATTTCTTTTTGTGTGTTTTTACAGAGTAAAACCCACAAAAAAACAGCTGTCTCAGCATTCTGAATCTTACCTCAACTTTAGCATTATTTTTTGTAAAAGAGGAAAAGTGCTATCAAGTTGGGGCATGATTTAGTGATGATACTGCATTTGATCTTAAAAGACACTGTTATTATCTTTTACCTTCTGATGCCACAACTGGTACCCTGACAAAAGCACTGACTTGATTTTTCAAATGCAGTAAGTGCTTCTTGTGGTAGTTTTCAGTGGCTTAACCACTGGTGCAGCGAAACTTGGGTGACATATTTGATCACATTTGAATTAATTGAATTTTGCAGGATTTCTTTTTGTGTTTTTACAGAGTAAAACCCACAAAAAAAACAGCTGTCTCAGCATTCTGAATCTTACCTCAACTTTAGCATTGTTTTTTGTAATAGAGGAAAAGTGCTATCAAGTTGGGGCATGATTTAGTGATGATACTGCATTTGATCTTAAAAGACACTGTTATTATCTTTTACCTTCTGATGCCACAACTGGTACCCTGACAAAAGCACTGACTTGTTTTTTCAAAAGCAGTAAGTGCTTCTTGTTGTGGTAGTTTTCAGTGGCTTAACCACTGGTGCAGCGAAACTTGGGTGAACTTTTGCGTGTTTTTACAGAGTAAATGGTAAAAAAACAGCTGTTTCAGCATTCTGAATCTTACCTCAACTTTAGCATTGTTTTTGTGTAATAGAGGAAAAGTGCTATCAAGTTGGGGCATGATTTAGTGATGACACTGCAGCTATTTCCACCTTTTTATTTAGCTGACAAGCTAAAGCAAAGGTGGGACAGCAACCAACAGGGACCACCAAACTCTCATCAAATATGATATTCTCACATATGAGTACCTTAACAGATGCACTGACTTGTTTCTCCTTGCAGTAAGTGCTTCACGTTGGGGTAGTTTTATGTGAGCACTGCCAGCTGTTACTGCTTTTGCTGAGATGATTTTTGGGGCAGACTTTCACGGAAATGCAAAGTACACTGCACTTGATGGTGCTGTTTTGCACGATAGTGATCTTTCTGTGACTCCCATTTCTTCCACAGTATTGAAAAAACCTACCCTGATAGAATTAAACAAATAGCTCCTTTTAATAACTTGTGCTGAATGCTGCTTTTATAGGAGGACTGATGACTTTGTCTTTAATCATGCAAATATTCCAAGACTGTTGGAATTGCAGAGCTATTTCCTGTAAGTGTGAACCGCTCATTATCATAACGGCAAAGAGCAACATGACAATGGTCTTGAAAAGTGGCACGGTCTGTAACTTTCTGACCAATGGCGCTTGCCTTGCTCTCATTTAAGAGTGATGGTTGTGCTGGGACAAGATCATACTGGGCAAGAAAAACAGCGAAGGCACAACTGCAAGACGGGTACGCTGACAGCTATGGTTTGTCTGGTTGCTATCGAAAACTAACAGAATCACAGGAAGGTCAAAGCCTGTATTTCACCATGGCAATAATTGGGGACCATGCCAATAATGCTTCTGCTTCTTCTTCAAAATTCTGAGCCTTAACAAGACAAAGCCACAACTGGTATTCTAACAAGAGTACTGACTTGTTTTCTTCAACTGTAGTAAGTGCTTCTTGTTGGGGTTTAGCGTGATCAGTAAGTGTTTTTTTTTTTGGTACTTTTGTTGCGTCCTGAAATTTCTTTCTGGAAACTAATTTTCTTAAAAGACACTGTTATTATCTTTTACCTTCTGATGCCACAACTGGTACCCTGACAAAAGCACTGACTTGTTTTTTCAAATGCAGTAAGTGCTTCTTGTGGTAGTTTTCAGTGGCTTAACCACTGGTGCAGCGAAACTTGGGTGACATATTTGATCACATTTGAATTAATTGAATTTTGCAGGATTTCTTTTTGTGTTTTTACAGAGTAAAACCCACAAAAAAAAACAGCTGTCTCAGCATTCTGAATCTTACCTCAACTTTAGCATTGTTTTTTGTAATAGAGGAAAAGTGCTATCAAGTTGGGGCATGATTTAGTGATGATACTGCATTTGATCTTAAAAGACACTGTTATTATCTTTTACCTTCTGATGCCACAACTGGTACCCTGACAAAAGCACTGACTTGTTTTTTCAAAAGCAGTAAGTGCTTCTTGTTGTGGTAGTTTTCAGTGGCTTAACCACTGGTGCAGCGAAACTTGGGTGAACTTTTGCGTGTTTTTACAGAGTAAATGGTAAAAAAACAGCTGTTTCAGCATTCTGAATCTTACCTCAACTTTAGCATTGTTTTTGTGTAATAGAGGAAAAGTGCTATCAAGTTGGGGCATGATTTAGTGATGACACTGCAGCTATTTCCACCTTTTTATTTAGCTGACAAGCTAAAGCAAAGGTGGGACAGCAACCAACAGGGACCACCAAACTCTCATCAAATATGATATTCTCACATATGAGTACCTTAACAGATGCACTGACTTGTTTCTCCTTGCAGTAAGTGCTTCACGTTGGGGTAGTTTTATGTGAGCACTGCCAGCTGTTACTGCTTTTGCTGAGATGATATTTGGGGCAGACTTTCACGGAAATGCAAAGTACACTGCACTAGATGGTGCTGTTTTGCACGATAGTGATAGCCGAAAGCCTGTATTTCACCATGGCAATAATTGGGGACCATGCCAATAATGCTTCTGCTTCTTCTTCAAAATTCTGAGCCTTAACAAGACAAAGCCACAACTGGTATCCTAACAAGAGTACTGACTTGTTTTCTTCAACTGTAGTAAGTGCTTCTTGTTGGGGTAATAACGGCTGGCTTAAGCATCTGCACCGTGTGTCCGCATGAAGAAAGTCACTAACCCCGAGGTCGGCACGTTTACAACTGTAGCCTTTATGCTTCCCACATCATGTCTAATACCATTGCAAGAACCCTGACTTGTTTACCATGATCAGTAAGTGTTTTTTGTACTTTTGATGCGTCCTGAAATTTCTTTCTGGAAACTAATTTTCTTAAAAGACACTATTATTATCTTTTACCTTCTGATGCCACAACTGGTACCCTGACAAAAGCACTGACTTGTTTTTTCAAATGCAGTAAGTGCTTCTTGTTGTGGTAGTTTTCAGTGGCTTAACCATCGGCGCAGTGAAACTTGGGTGAGCTTTTGTGTGTTTTTACAGAGTAAATGGTAAAAAAAACAGCTGTCTCAGCATTCTGAATCTTACCTCAACTTTAGCATTGTTTTTTTTAATAGAGGAAAAGTGCTATCAAGTTGGGGCATGATTTAGTGATGATACTGCATTTGATCTTAAAAGACACTGTTATTATCTTTTACCTTCTGATGCCACAACTGGTACCCTGACAAAAGCACTGACTTGATTTTTCAAATGCAGTAAGTGCTTCTTGTTGTGGTAGTTTTCAGTGGCTTAACCACTGGTGCAGCGAAACTTGGGTGATATATTTGATCACATTTGAATTAATTGAATTTTGCAGGATTTCTTTTTGTGTGTTTTTACAGAGTAAAACCCACAAAAAAACAGCTGTCTCAGCATTCTGAATCTTACCTCAACTTTAGCATTATTTTTTGTAAAAGAGGAAAAGTGCTATCAAGTTGGGGCATGATTTAGTGATGATACTGCATTTGATCTTAAAAGACACTGTTATTATCTTTTACCTTCTGATGCCACAACTGGTACCCTGACAAAAGCACTGACTTGATTTTTCAAATGCAGTAAGTGCTTCTTGTGGTAGTTTTCAGTGGCTTAACCACTGGTGCAGCGAAACTTGGGTGACATATTTGATCACATTTGAATTAATTGAATTTTGCAGGATTTCTTTTTGTGTTTTTACAGAGTAAAACCCACAAAAAAAACAGCTGTCTCAGCATTCTGAATCTTACCTCAACTTTAGCATTGTTTTTTGTAATAGAGGAAAAGTGCTATCAAGTTGGGGCATGATTTAGTGATGATACTGCATTTGATCTTAAAAGACACTGTTATTATCTTTTACCTTCTGATGCCACAACTGGTACCCTGACAAAAGCACTGACTTGTTTTTTCAAAAGCAGTAAGTGCTTCTTGTTGTGGTAGTTTTCAGTGGCTTAACCACTGGTGCAGCGAAACTTGGGTGAACTTTTGCGTGTTTTTACAGAGTAAATGGTAAAAAAACAGCTGTTTCAGCATTCTGAATCTTACCTCAACTTTAGCATTGTTTTTGTGTAATAGAGGAAAAGTGCTATCAAGTTGGGGCATGATTTAGTGATGACACTGCAGCTATTTCCACCTTTTTATTTAGCTGACAAGCTAAAGCAAAGGTGGGACAGCAACCAACAGGGACCACCAAACTCTCATCAAATATGATATTCTCACATATGAGTACCTTAACAGATGCACTGACTTGTTTCTCCTTGCAGTAAGTGCTTCACGTTGGGGTAGTTTTATGTGAGCACTGCCAGCTGTTACTGCTTTTGCTGAGATGATATTTGGGGCAGACTTTCACGGAAATGCAAAGTACACTGCACTAGATGGTGCTGTTTTGCACGATAGTGATAGCCGAAAGCCTGTATTTCACCATGGCAATAATTGGGGACCATGCCAATAATGCTTCTGCTTCTTCTTCAAAATTCTGAGCCTTAACAAGACAAAGCCACAACTGGTATCCTAACAAGAGTACTGACTTGTTTTCTTCAACTGTAGTAAGTGCTTCTTGTTGGGGTAATAACGGCTGGCTTAAGCATCTTCACCGTGTGTCCGCATGAAGAAAGTCACTAACCCCGAGGTCGGCACGTTTACAACTGTAGCCTTTATGCTTCCCGCATCATGTCTAATACCATTGCAAGAACCCTGACTTGTTTACCATGATCAGTAAGTGTTTTTTGTACTTTTGATGCGTCCTGAAATTTCTTTCTGGAAACTAATTTTCTTAAAAGACACTATTATTATCTTTTACCTTCTGATGCCACAACTGGTACCCTGACAAAAGCACTGACTTGTTTTTTCAAATGCAGTAAGTGCTTCTTGTTGTGGTAGTTTTCAGTGGCTTAACCATCGGCGCAGTGAAACTTGGGTGAGCTTTTGTGTGTTTTTACAGAGTAAATAGTAAAAAAACAGCTGTTTCAGCATTCTGAATCTTACCTCAACTTTAGCATTGTTTTTTGTAATAGAGGAAAAGTGCTATCAAGTTGGGGCATGATTTAGTGATGATACTGCAGCTATTTCCACCTTTTTATTTAGCTGACAAGCTAAAGCAAAGGTGGGACAGCAACCAACAGGGACCACCAAACTCTCATCAAATATGATATTCTCACATATGAGTACCTTAACAGATGCACTGACTTGTTTCTCCTTGCAGTAAGTGCTTCACGTTGGGGTAGTTTTATGTGAGCACTGCCAGCTGTTACTGCTTTTGCTGAGATGATTTTTGGGGCAGACTTTCACGGAAATGCAAAGTACACTGCACTTGATGGTGCTGTTTTGCACGATAGTGATCTTTCTGTGACTCCCATTTCTTCCACAGTATTGAAAAAACCTACCCTGATAGAATTAAACAAATAGCTCCTTTTAATAACTTGTGCTGAATGCTGCTTTTATAGGAGGACTGATGACTTTGTCTTTAATCATGCAAATATTCCAAGACTGTTGGAATTGCAGAGCTATTTCCTGTAAGTGTGAACCGCTCATTATCATAACGGCAAAGAGCAACATGACAATGGTCTTGAAAAGTGGCACGGTCTGTAACTTTCTGACCAATGGCGCTTGCCTTGCTCTCATTTAAGAGTGATGGTTGTGCTGGGACAAGATCATACTGGGCAAGAAAAACAGCGAAGGCACAACTGCAAGACGGGTACGCTGACAGCTATGGTTTGTCTGGTTGCTATCGAAAACTAACAGAATCACAGGAAGGTCAAAGCCTGTATTTCACCATGGCAATAATTGGGGACCATGCCAATAATGCTTCTGCTTCTTCTTCAAAATTCTGAGCCTTAACAAGACAAAGCCACAACTGGTATTCTAACAAGAGTACTGACTTGTTTTCTTCAACTGTAGTAAGTGCTTCTTGTTGGGGTTTAGCGTGATCAGTAAGTGTTTTTTTTTTTGGTACTTTTGTTGCGTCCTGAAATTTCTTTCTGGAAACTAATTTTCTTAAAAGATACTGTTATTATCTTTTACCTTCTGATGCCACAACTGGTACCCTGACAAAAGCACTGACTTGTTTTTTCAAATGCAGTAAGTGCTTCTTGTTGTGGTAGTTTTCAGTGGCTTAACCACTGGTGCAGCGAAACTTGGGTGATATATTTGATCACATTTGAATTAATTGAATTTTGCAGGATTTCTTTTTGTGTGTTTTTACAGAGTAAAACCCACAAAAAAACAGCTGTCTCAGCATTCTGAATCTTACCTCAACTTTAGCATTGTTTTTTGTAATAGAGGAAAAGTGCTATCAAGTTGGGGCATGATTTAGTGATGACACTGCAGCTATTTCCACCTTTTTATTTAGCTGAGAAGCTAAAGCAAAGGTGGGACAGCAACCAACAGGGACCACCAAACTCTCATCAAATATGATATTCTCACAGATGATTTTTGGGGCAGACTTTCACGGAAATGCAAAGTACACTGCACTAGATGGTGCTGTTTTGCACGATAGTGATAGCCGAAAGCCTGTATTTCACTATGGCAATAATTGGGGACCATGCCAATAATGCTTCTGCTTCTTCTTCAAAATTCTGAGCCTTAACAAGACAAAGCCACAACTGGTATCCTAACAAGAGTACTGACTTGTTTTCTTCAACTGTAGTAAGTGCTTCTTGTTGGGGTAATAACGGCTGGCTTAAGCATCTGCACCGTGTGTCCGCATGAAGAAAGTCACTAACCCCGAGGTCGGCACGTTTACAACTGTAGCCTTTTTGCTTCCCACATCATGTCTAATACCATTGCAAGAACCCTGACTTGTTTACCATGATCAGTAAGTGTTTTTTGTACTTTTGGTTGCGTCCTGAAATTTCTTTCTGGAAACTAATTTTCTTAAAAGACACTATTATTATCTTTTACCTTCTGATGCCACAACTGGTACCCTGACAAAAGCACTGACTTGTTTTTTCAAATGCAGTAAGTGCTTCTTGTTGTGGTAGTTTTCAGTGGCTTAACCATCGGCGCAGTGAAACTTGGGTGAGCTTTTGTGTGTTTTTACAGAGTAAATGGTAAAAAAACAGCTGTCTCAGCATTCTGAATCTTACCTCAAGTTTAGCATTGTTTTTTTGTAATAGAGGAAAAGTGCTATCAAGTTGGGGCATGATTTAGTGATGATACTGCATTTGATCTTAAAAGACACTGTTATTATCTTTTACCTTCTGATGCCACAACTGGTACCCTGACAAAAGCACTGACTTGTTTTTTCAAAAGCAGTAAGTGCTTCTTGTTGTGGTAGTTTTCAGTGGCTTAACCACTGGTGCAGCGAAACTTGGGTGACATATTTGATCACATTTGAATTAATTGAATTTTGCAGGATTTCTTTTTGTGTTTTTACAGAGTAAAACCCACAAAAAAAACAGCTGTCTCAGCATTCTGAATCTTACCTCAACTTTAGCATTGTTTTTTGTAATAGAGGAAAAGTGCTATCAAGTTGGGGCATGATTTAGTGATGATACTGCATTTGATCTTAAAAGACACTATTATTATCTTTTACCTTCTGATGCCACAACTGGTACCCTGACAAAAGCACTGACTTGTTTTTTCAAATGCAGTAAGTGCTTCTTGTTGTGGTAGTTTTCAGTGGCTTAACCATCGGCGCAGTGAAACTTGGGTGAGCTTTTGTGTGTTTTTACAGAGTAAATAGTAAAAAAACAGCTGTTTCAGCATTCTGAATCTTACCTCAACTTTAGCATTGTTTTTTGTAATAGAGGAAAAGTGCTATCAAGTTGGGGCATGATTTAGTGATGATACTGCAGCTATTTCCACCTTTTTATTTAGCTGACAAGCTAAAGCAAAGGTGGGACAGCAACCAACAGGGACCACCAAACTCTCATCAAATATGATATTCTCACATATGAGTACCTTAACAGATGCACTGACTTGTTTCTCCTTGCAGTAAGTGCTTCACGTTGGGGTAGTTTTATGTGAGCACTGCCAGCTGTTACTGCTTTTGCTGAGATGATATTTGGGGCAGACTTTCACGGAAATGCAAAGTACACTGCACTAGATGGTGCTGTTTTGCACGATAGTGATCTTTCTGTGACTCCCATTTCTTCCACAGTATTGAAGAAACCTACCCTGATAGAATTAAACAAATACCTCCTTTTAATAACTTGTGCTGAATGCTGCTTTTATAGCAGGACTGATGACTTTGTCTTTAATCATGCAAATATTCCAAGACTGGGGTAGACAATTGCAGAGCTATTTCCTGTAAGTGTGAACCGCTCATTATCATAACGGCAAAGAGCAACATGACAATGGTCTTGAAAAGTGGCACGGTCTGTAACTTTCTGACCAATGGCGCTTGCCTTGCTCTCATTTAAGAGTGATGGTTGTGCTGGGACAAGATCATACTGGGCAAGAAAAACAGCGAAGGCACAACTGCAAGACGGGTACGCTGACAGCTATGGTTTGTCTGGTTGCTATCGAAAACTAACAGAATCACAGGAAGGTCAAAGCCTGTATTTCACCATGGCAATAATTGGGGACCATGCCAATAATGCTTCTGCTTCTTCTTCAAAATTCTGAGCCTTAACAAGACAAAGCCACAACTGGCAATCTAACAAGAGTACTGACTTGTTTTCTTCAACTATAGTAAGTGCTTCTTGTTGGGGTTTAGCGTGATCAGTAAGTGGTTTTTTTTTGGTACTTTTGTTGCGTCCTGAAATTTCTTTCTGGAAACTAATTTTCTTAAAAGACACTATTATTATCTTTTACCTTCTGATGCCACAACTGGTACCCTGACAAAAGCACTGACTTGTTTTTTCAAATGCAGTAAGTGCTTCTTGTTGTGGTAGTTTTCAGTGGCTTAACCATCGGCGCAGTGAAACTTGGGTGAGCTTTTGTGTGTTTTTACAGAGTAAATGGTAAAAAAACAGCTGTCTCAGCATTCTGAATCTTACCTCAACTTTAGCATTGTTTTTTGTAATAGAGGAAAAGTGCTATCAAGTTGGGGCATGATTTAGTGATGATACTGCATTTGATCTTAAAAGACACTGTTATTATCTTTTACCTTCTGATGCCACAACTGGTACCCTGACAAAAGCACTGACTTGATTTTTCAAATGCAGTAAGTGCTTCTTGTTGTGGTAGTTTTCAGTGGCTTAACCATCGGCGCAGTGAAACTTGGGTGAACTTTTGCGTATTTTTACAGAGTAAATGGTAAAAAAACAGCTGTTTCAGCATTCTGAATCTTACCTCAACTTTAGCATTGTTTTTTTGTAATAGAGGAAAAGTGCTATCAAGTTGGGGCATGATTTAGTGATGACACTGCAGCTATTTCCACCTTTTTATTTAGCTGACAAGCTAAAGCAAAGGTGGGACAGCAACCAACAGGGACCACCAAACTCTCATCAAATATGATATTCTCACATATGAGTACCTTAACAGATGCACTGACTTGTTTCTCCTTGCAGTAAGTGCTTCACGTTGGGGTAGTTTTATGTGAGCACTGCCAGCTGTTACTGCTTTTGCTGAGATGATTTTTGGGGCAGACTTTCACGGAAATGCAAAGTACACTGCACTAGATGGTGCTGTTTTGCACGATAGTGATAGCCGAAAGCCTGTATTTCACCATGGCAATAATTGGGGACCATGCCAATAATGCTTCTGCTTCTTCTTCAAAATTCTGAGCCTTAACAAGACAAAGCCACAACTGGTATCCTAACAAGAGTACTGACTTGTTTTCTTCAACTGTAGTAAGTGCTTCTTGTTGGGGTAATAACGGCTGGCTTAAGCATCTGCACCGTGTGTCCGCATGAAGAAAGTCACTAACCCCGAGGTCGGCACGTTTACAACTGTAGCCTTTATGCTTCCCACATCATGTCTAATACCATTGCAAGAACCCTGACTTGTTTACCATGATCAGTAAGTGTTTTTTGTACTTTTGTTGCGTCCTGAAATTTCTTTCTGGAAACTAATTTTCTTAAAAGACACTATTATTATCTTTTACCTTCTGAAAAAGGTACCTTTTCAGGTTCTGAAAAACTGGTACCCTGACAAAAGCACTGACTTGTTTTTTCAAATGCAGTAAGTGCTTCTTGTTGTGGTAGTTTTCAGTGGCTTAACCATCGGCGCAGTGAAACTTGGGTGAGCTTTTGTGTGTTTTTACAGAGTAAATAGTAAAAAAACAGCTGTTTCAGCATTCTGAATCTTACCTCAACTTTAGCATTGTTTTTTGTAATAGAGGAAAAGTGCTATCAAGTTGGGGCATGATTTAGTGATGATACTGCAGCTATTTCCACCTTTTTATTTAGCTGACAAGCTAAAGCAAAGGTGGGACAGCAACCAACAGGGACCACCAAACTCTCATCAAATATGATATTCTCACATATGAGTACCTTAACAGATGCACTGACTTGTTTCTCCTTGCAGTAAGTGCTTCACGTTGGGGTAGTTTTATGTGAGCACTGCCAGCTGTTACTACTTTTGCTGAGATGATATTTGGGGCAGACTTTCACGGAAATGCAAAGTACACTGCACTAGATGGTGCTGTTTTGCACGATAGTGATCTTTCTGTGACTCCCATTTCTTCCACAGTATTGAAGAAACCTACCCTGATAGAATTAAACAAATACCTCCTTTTAATAACTTGTGCTGAATGCTGCTTTTATAGCAGGACTGATGACTTTGTCTTTAATCATGCAAATATTCCAAGACTGGGGTAGACAATTGCAGAGCTATTTCCTGTAAGTGTGAACCGCTCATTATCATAACGGCAAAGAGCAACATGACAATGGTCTTGAAAAGTGGCACGGTCTGTAACTTTCTGACCAATGGCGCTTGCCTTGCTCTCATTTAAGAGTGATGGTTGTGCTGGGACAAGATCATACTGGGCAAGAAAAACAGCGAAGGCACAACTGCAAGACGGGTACGCTGACAGCTATGGTTTGTCTGGTTGCTATCGAAAACTAACAGAATCACAGGAAGGTCAAAGCCTGTATTTCACCATGGCAATAATTGGGGACCATGCCAATAATGCTTCTGCTTCTTCTTCAAAATTCTGAGCCTTAACAACTGGTATCCTAACAAGAGTACTGACTTGTTTTCTTCAACTGTAGTAAGTGCTTCTTGTTGGGGTAATAACGGCTGGCTTAAGCATCTGCACCGTGAGTCCGCATGAAGAAAGTCACTAACAACGAGGTCGGAACGTTTACAACTGTAGCCTTTATGCTTCCCACATCATGTCTAATACCATTGTAGGAACCCTGACTTGTTTACCATGATCAGTAAGTGTTTTTTTTTGGTAGAAAGTGCTATCAAGTCGGGGCATGATTTAGTGGTACGAGCATCCAAAGATTTTTTCTCTTCTACTCACAGTTGAAAACTAACAGAATCAGCTATTTCCATGTCTTTATTTACCTGGCAAGCAAAAACAGGGGTGGGACAGCAGCCAACAGATTGAAATATGGACAGGCAATGATCAGGTTTAAATGGGTACCCTTAAATGGAAATATTGTTCTGAACAGCAAGCACAGGATCTTAATAGCGCAACCCAGATGAAACAGCACAGGTTAGATTATCAAATTAATTAAATTTGGTTCATTTAGATGTGGAAGGAATCTCTGGAAGTTTGATGTTAAGGGATTGATGTCTGGAGCATGTCTTGCTTCTCTGATGTTCACTTCAGGTCTTCTCCCCTCTTTCTTGCACTGGACTCTGCTTCACTAATAGACTTCACACGTTGGCATCATGTGTAGGCTTCACGGTTTCATTTATTGTCAAAATATGAATATTTATGTTGCCCCAACCTGATAATTTGATATTTGTAGAGCAGTAACAAATTTGTTGAAACATTTTTCACGAAACATTTTTTTTTATGAAACTCATCTGTTTACACACTTCCACCACTAAAACAACAAAATAATATACCATACCTTCTCTGACATGCTGTATTTCTTTATGCATTCATCGACCTCATGAAACATTATTTACTTTTAAATTACTGAATTAAGGGGTAACATTTTTAATTACAATGTAAGGCAGAGGTAGATAAACCAATGTTTCTCATTCAGTTGCTTAAAGGCAATACGCATGGCTGCATATACTGAACATGAAGAGAAACTTGTGTCTTGAGAGCTACTGTTGCATGTAGCCTGAATATTTTCTGCAAACTCAGAAAATAATGATAAATGATAATTTGGTCATTAGAACATATACAACAAAATGATCCTGATGGCATGACAAAAGACAAAAAGGATGAGAAAAAGTATTCTGTTGAATACAAATACGGAATGCATATATAGCGTATATTGCACATAGCGTGCTGTCCTGGAAAAAATGAGGTCATAAATTTCCCTTAAACTTTACATCTCATTCAGTTGCTTGAAGGCAATACTCATGGCTGCATGTACTGAACATGGAGAGAAACTTAGCTTGTGCCTTGAGCTACCGTTGCATGTAGCCTGAACACTGCCCATCGTCATCCTCATTTGTCCCCTCGCCTTCCTCCTTCTCTTGTGTAGATCCGATGTACCCTTTTGCAAAGGTTCTTAGCGAGCAGTCAGTGAGAACATGCCCACAGTGCCCTTGTGCTACTGAAGTGTTCCTCTGTAGCGCCTTAGGGCTCTGTCCCAGCAAACTCTCTGGGAGGCCGATGGGCACAAAGGGCTGATGTAAGTCCGGAATGATCACTAAGTGTCTCTCATTCAGGATACTCTCTGTCTGCTCACTGTCCTCTGTACCCAGATCTTCCAGTGCGCCCAGTGTCACAGATAACAGGTTCACATCTGTACAGCCTTGCTCTAGCTCCTCCTCCACATCATTCTCCATGCAACCCTCATTTTCATTCACAAGTTCTCCTTCCAGCAAAAGTACTGAGAGCAGAGGAGCTTCTTGTATTTCTGATGCTGTTGTACTTGAGGTACCAGAATACTGTGGAGCAATGGTGGTTATGGAAGTCTTGAAATCTGCACTGTGGGACACCTTGCTGGAGCTTGATATACTGGAGTGTCTCATAGCTCTTTCCTCATAATGATTTCTCTGTTCCATCTTCTCCTGATAGCTTGCTTTAAATGGCTGCAGCTCTTCTGTTATGCTTTTTCTTGACCTTCCTATTTCAAATCTTACAGGGTCTGGGAATAGTACTATAGAATCTTCCATAAAGTAGGCCTTCGGCAAGGAGGTCTGCACAAAAGGAGACAGGAGTGGGAACCGATTTACTCTCTTGCTCCTAATTACACTGCACCCTGAACAAAATATTGCTTATCATGTTTTGTTTCTTGCATGAACTGTATTCATTTATGATTGGCAAAAATCAGTGTTTACCTAATTCAGCTCAAGCTATTTTGTTAATATAAATTTGACAATTTGTCTATGTGCATTTTGAGAACACTGGTTCTGGTTTCAGCGCATTTGCAATTTAAAAACGTGTGTGTGGCGGCTGTGGAGCATGTTGATTTTGATTTCAGTGCCTATGTCTGTTTGGCGCACAGCGTTGCCATTTTAACCTCCGCATTTATGACCTGGTTAATGTTGTAAATGACCTGCAGACTACTGCAGGTGGCGGTTCTCGCGAGGCTACTGACAGTTCAGTTTGGAGAGGCAGAGGAATTTTTTTAATGATATTATAATACGGGAGATTTACGGGAAAATACTAATACGGGAGGACGGCAGGAAAGAGGGGTAAAATACGGTAGTTTCCCGGCCAAAACGGGAGAGTTGACAGTTATGTCTGCGTGCTAATGAATTTTTCTTTATGCTACTGAATGTTGTACCCTACTAGCCACAGTGTGGCCCTGAATATGGCTTTTCAATCCAAATTATAATTTTATATTTACGACAAATGTATTTTCATTGAGGACTGAATAAAAAACTTTCCTTTCGAAAAGTCTGCTGAAGAATTATTCTTATTCATGAGTGAGGGAAGAAGGGAGCGGGAGGTTGACCGACAGCTCAGTGTAGCATCGGCAGTAATGATGAGCTAGAAAGCAGTTTTCGATTTACCAGTCAATCTATGTTCCTGCCTTCACCTATGGTCATGAGCTCTGGGTAAGAATGAGGTTGCGGATACAAATGGCAGAAATGAGTTTCCTCTGCGTGATGCTTGGGCTCAGCCTTAGAGATAGGCTGAGGAGCTCAGACATTCAGGAGGGGATCAAAGTGGAGCCGCTGTTCCTCCACATTGAAAGGAGCCAGTTGAGGTGGTTCGGGCATCTGTCTAGGACACCGCGAAACACTTTCTTTGTCAATTGGTTATGCAAATTGTCTGCCTCAGAAACACAATACAAACGCTACCTTGAACACAGTTGCAAAATAATGATAAATGGTAATTCAAGCAATTTGGCAGTACCAAAAGAACGGGACCTGGTGTGGTGGAAAAACAACCTTAGATTGCTGTCCCTGTTACCCAACCCTGGATAAGCAGCAGAAAATGGATGGATGCATGGAGAAAGGTTGCCTACACTCTGTATAATAACGAGAAGTGTAAGCAGAGTTGGTAAGAATTGGGAGTGGTCGGTAAGGCTGGATAAAGGCATCTGGATTACACACAGCCCTGACTCTTACCAGGACCCTGGGATGGCGCGTTTTCGGGTTACAGAGGTGACCAGTGTAGATGAGGCCTAGGATAACAAGTCCTCCCAGAAACAGCACTATAACGAATAGCACCAAGAGACCTGGAACTGGCCATAGAAACACAAAGAACAGAAAGAAATGTCATTATATCACTTCAGAGAGACAAAAACGATACACAAGACACATCCCCAATTACACTATAGGATTAATATTGTAGCGCCAGGCAGACCGAGGCATCACAGCGGTGGTGAATGACAAGGACAAGGCTCTTTTAAAGGGGACACTGAACTGTTTTATTATAGTCCTGAAAATGACTAGCACAGGCACTAATCAAGCACTGTAACCAAATACAATGAGGGAAATACAGGGGAAGTGCCAGAAAATAAGGTACTGGTAGGTACACGACGACTAGAGACATGCAGGGATCAAACAGGGTACACACAAGACAAGTATTAATAATAACAACAATAACACTGCCACGAGGGGCGATTTACAATGTCTCAGCATGACGCTACAATACACTACATTTACCAGGGCTTGATAAGTTACTTTTACTGGGAACAAAAGATTTGGAATAAGGGATCCTTAATCCAAAGAATAATGATCCAATTTCTGAAACTTCTGCAGTGCACAGGGCAAACGATAAATTTTTCTGGGAAGATGCCCGCTATGCAAGATGGGCATTCCAGCCCTGCTTAACCCGGTATGTGTTAGCACCCTCCAAAGTCTACCTTTCTAAATGGAATGACTGCCTCACCTCTGCTCTGAGCGACAGGGCTCGTAAACGCACATGTCCAGCCAGAAGGCGAATACTGCTTGTAGCCCAGTGACGGGTGAACTTGCACACAGTACTCTGCTCCAGGCTGCAAGTCACCGAGCGTGTAATTCCATTGTGAGGTCCTGTCCAGTATGGTCTGTGAGAGACAACAGGATTCATTCCCAGTTGGCTAAAAGTTATATGAACACTGACAGGACATATTACAGTGTTGAACATTCAGCCAGCATGAAAAATAGGCAGCATAATAATACAAAAATAAACTGTAGGCAAGCAACTACATATTTAATAATGGACAATAATATAGCATGAAAGGATATAGGATATATATTTAACTCTGCATACTTATATGTGCAGTATTATTTATAAAGACTTCATTGTGTCTGTGTTATATATTAGTTTGTGGGGCAGTAGAAGGCAGTTTCAGCAGTTATTTTATTACCTGTTGTTCTGATTTATTAAGAAAAATGGTAAATTCGAGTGCATTGTATATTTTCTCAGTTAGACTTTTTTCTTTTCTTCTGGGGAATTTTATGGCCAGTTGAAGACAATTGCCACAGCCCACCACAGACAACTCAGGAGGTCCAAGAACAGCTAAACAAAGCAAGGCATTAGGATTTATTGCACACGCTCAAAGAAAGTCATGTTTTGCATAACACATCCACATACACAATAATTGTTATACTAATATAAATTAGTCAAAAATTCAAGTGCAATTCACCTTATGATTGCAGTGTGGCCCCAGTACAAGTCATACAAAGCACATATTATGCTATTATATTACAACACAGTATATGATAACACCGTATTATATAACCAAAATTTGTTACATTTTATTATTACATAATGCAGCACTGTTACATACACATCTGGCACCTATCCTGATTTTTAGCTATAACCTAGCCAAAATAGCTTTTATGTATTCATTTAGTGCAGGAAAGTCATATCTCAAGCATGAAACAAGCCAGAAATATTGCTAGTCTCACTGTCAGTACGGTAAAGGTACAAGTCAGTCATTTACTTGTTAATTACTAAGATGTACAAATAAATTATTAGGAAAAACAGTTTTTAATAATGTAAACATGTTTAATTTCCAGTTAAATAGCTGGGTAACTAAAATGTCCCCTCAATGTAATAAAAACCTATTGTTTTGACACAATTTGGAACACTGTTTTTGGTCATTGTTATAGGATGAAACTGACTCCATTCAAGCGCCATCCACAATGTATGTCACGGCATTGCAGAACAGAGTGATAGCCTTCTGCTTCAGCTGCTCTGAGATTCCTGTTACCCTGTACAAAACTCCCTCTTTACCAGCACCAAAGCACACCCAGACCATCAAATTTCCTCCATCGTGCATTTCAGATGGCGTCAAACACTCCTTCAGCACCTTTTCATTTCTTCTGTGCCTCACTCAGTGACCTAAACACCTCAAACTTAGGGTTGTCTGTCAATTAACACTTTTTTCAGTCTGTGTTCTTTTGCCCATTTTAATCTTTTCCTTTTATTGACCAGTCTTAAACATGGCAATTTTCTTTTAAACTGTGCCTAGAAGACCAGAATCTCAGAGTATCCTCTGAACTGTTGAAGATGACACTTGTGTTTTGTAGGTACTGTTTAATAAAGCTGCCAGCTGAGGACCTGTGAGGCATCTGCTTCTCAAATTAGAAACTCTGATGTTTTTATCCTTCTGCACAGTTGGGCACCTGGCCCTCTCACTTCTCTTTCCATCCTGGTTAGAGTGGCTTTGCGCTGTTCTGTGAAGGAAGTGCTGTGCTCCTTTTTATATATCTTCAGTTTCTTGCTAATCGCTTGCTTGTAATACCCATCGTTTCTCAAAACTACAACAGACCGATGAGTTTCTGAAGAAAGCTCTCTCTTTATGGCCATTTTGAGACCATAAAACCCCACAAAAGCTGGTGCCCCATGCAGCCCAAAGAAGACCAGTTTTATTGCTTTGATAAACAGCACAATAGTTATCAGTTATGCTAATATAACTGCACAGGGTCCCAACCCGCTAAGCCACATACCATCATTCCCAATATAAAAGTCATCTTACTGTCAGTCCAAGGTGTAAAGGTCTTGGAGCTCCAGGGAGACGCCATCCCATTGTGGAGCGCCTGGACCATAATCTCATACTGCAAATAGACATCCTCCAGATAGTCTGTCAGGTTCATTTCTGTATTACTGGTGGGGGGAAGGTACCCCTTATTGCTGCTGTAACAAAAGAGTTTTGCAAAATGTTACTCTGTAATAGTGCAGCTTATTTTAATGCTTAGTATTTGTAATGAAATATGTTTTTAACACTGACATAGTAAACACAGAATAGTAAACAGTCAGCAACTTGGATTTGCTACATGCGTTATATCCATCCATCCATCCATCCATCCATCCACCTCTCTTTCATAACTGCTTATCAAGGAAAATGTTACTGTGAACCTGAAGCTTATTTCAGGCACTAGACTGGGGACATCTTGGGTGAGATGTTAGCCATGACTAGGCACACAATCTCCCATACAACCATACATGCATTCATCTTCTAACTGGTAATTCTGGTCAGGGTCATGGAGGGCTGATCCCAGGTAGCAGAGGACACGAGGCTGGGGATGCCAGTATATCACAGGACACACACACACACACACACAAACACACACACACACACATGTATATGGTGTACCTATCTAAATGGGGACCTTCCATTTTTTTCTATGGGGAAAAGCCCTAATCAAAACTATGATACCTGTAACCCCTACCCAGCCCTAACCTTAACCATAAGTAACCAAACAAAGCAAACATTGCATTCACAGATCTTTGTGAGGGCCTGAAATATTGTCCCCGCAATGTCAAAATAACAGCTTTTTATTACATTGTGGAGAATATTTGTGCACCTGGCCCTCTCACTTCTCATAAGTTTGACTGGTTAAAGCCTCCACTTAAAAAAAAAACATCATTAGTATAACCAAATGTCCTAGAGTTGGCCTTCAGTAGGGAATAACCTTAAATTAGAAATTAAGTTATACTAAAGGTCTTCCAATCGTTTTCTATTTGTCCCCCTTCACCCAACATAAATCTTGAAGGAAAACATCCTGAAAAGTTTTTAACAGACAATTCTTGCTATTTACCCTAATGCCTCTAAACTCCAAACACACAAGCATATTTTAAAAACTAAGACACTAATTAAACATTTCCCATTGTAAACAATGGGAAAATGGGACATTACTTGAAACTAATTCTGTAGGTGGCATCAAGGGGAGTGCCTGGTCCTGGTTCCCAACGGAGAAGGTGTTCAAAATTCACTGAATGGATACTTAAATTCACAGGGGCTGGCAGGCTGTTCAGAGCTAGGAAGCAAGGTTGCACATATAACAATTAAAAATTTTAACTATTTAAATACAAGATACATACTTATAAGGGTTCTATACAGCAGCTTCGTACAGCTAAATAGAGCAACAGTCCTACCGAGATATATTAAGGATTCCATGCCATAAACGATTGTAATTTATCAAATTATCAACTTGGAATATAAATAAGCCAAATTAAATTCAGGATCAACTTGGTTACGGTTTGAACTATTACATGTAAAAAAATCTAAAATAAAATACCTTGTAAATACAGTTGCAGTAGGCAAATGGTAATCAGATTAGCTTTCATATCTTAGAAACAAGTCTGCGGGTTGATTATTACCGCTGTGGTTCTTGACTACAAATGGATCCTTTATGAGGAACTGAAAGAAGAATCAAGCAGATGGCATTAAGTTAAACGATCATATTGAAAAATATCAAGGACTTCAATAAAAAAACATGACCTTTTTTTAAATTAAGAAAATTACGTTAACACTTGATGGGACAAGAGTAATATCGTATTATGCTATTACTTAAGTATTAATTAATCACAAACTAAGTCTTAGCTACATACTCATGATACTGATCTCGTTAATTCATCATTAATGAATTGTAAAGCATGTTTTATATGAAGCAGTTACTATGTGTTACTGTATCTCATAAACATTTTTGAACTACTGAAAAAGTAATTAAAACAAATGAGATGATGTTCGTTCATCATTAATAAATTGTGACACACCTTTTATCTCAGTTATTACTAAATATTTGTGCCCCGTCAAGTAACGTGTCACCGAAATTACGAGAAAGGACTATGATTTTTAAAGAAAAAAACAACGTAACTAATGAATATAAGTAAAGCCATTTCACTGCTAGTTTTAATGGTAATATAATAACAGTACGATTCATATTTATACTAATGCGTGTATATCATTTAAACCATGATAATATGTAATACTAGTTGCAAAGTACATACTACAAGTCGTGATATCTGCCACAACCTTGAACAAACTATTCAGACATTCCCGCAAAAATCTATCACAAAATTCAGTAAACGTAGTATGTCGACAACAATTTTCACAGTATCCTAAATACGGTTAAATACATAAATTTACAAATGTATTCACCATTCCGGTCTCTTCTCGCGATCTTGCTTACTGACTATTTTTTACAGTCCGCACTGCTGTCGACTTCCGGCCCAGCGGAAATCAAGCGTCGAGTACTGACGACAGTTTTCTCAGAAAACCCCGTGTCGACGCCTGTATCGCTTTAAGAATAATCATGTGACCGATAGAGTCGCGGTTTCGCTCGCTGGAGTGAAATGTTCCCATTTGTATGGGAATATGAGTTCTTACCATTTCATATCATGCTTTCATCAGCGTTCCATTCCAACATAGCACAAACCAGACAGTAGTCATCTACATTTCCTAGGATCATACCATTTGAAATAATCTATTCAAAATGAACTGAAATATCCAACTGCAGTTCATGAAATTATAGTTCATAACATTTAAAGTTGGATTAAGATTAACTGGTCAAGGAATGCTTCCTATAGCTTTATATTAACATTGTTACCCTGGTAAGGTAATTAGGGCCATTTTGACATGATCCATATGCCTTGTGAGTTAATATTGTAATCTATGTTCTAGTGGTGTAACAGTTCATCGATTCTAAACTATGTATGTCGTCGTTAAATCGTATGTCGGCCTTGACAACCAATCAATCTCTCTCTATATATATATACAGTATATATATCAACAATGAATAAGATTTACTTTTAAATGTAAATGTAATATTTCTACTCTAACTAAAGCAAAGCCCACAGTTTAAAGTAGTCCCAAGCAGCAAATGAAATGCACGTGTACAGCAGAGTTTAATGGTAGAATTTGATCCCATACGTACAGAATTCGGAGTGCGTAAGAATGTAAGCAGTATAATAACAATCACCTCGATGTGTCTAATGCACGAAATAAACACAAATATCAACAAATCATTAATAATGTTTAAGATAAACCACGTTAAAACTAACATACAAACCTCCGCATTTAGCAAACAAGCAGGAGCGGCATAAACTTGCTACTGCTTAGAATCAGTAGCAAAAAAGGGCAGAATACCTGTTTGATGTCTAATTGAAATACATCACATACTTTTCGCCCAAAGAGCCTATATAGCTTACAATCTGATACGACTACATATGTCGCTTTAATTGCTGGTTGTACTTATGAATTTTATAAAGGGTCAACGTTTGACTTCGTTTCTTAATAGTGGATTTGAAACACTGAGCAGGAACCACTTCATCCGTTATTGTTTCCTAGAGGGATGAATAATCAGAGCACACAGGAATTAAAATAGTTTGAAAACGGAATGCACAGCTAGCCAATTGTCATTTATTTATCATTTTGATTTAGGGTATATCAAGCTTGTCCTTAACAGAGATAAATTTATTTTGGCCACTGTTTATTATATACATAGCTAGCCATTTGACTGATCCTCCTAGTCTCTGCAACAGCTACCGCTGCTGTCCAGAGAGCTTTTCAACAGATCTTGAAGATGTCATCTAAACCGACTTGTCTCATAGTGGCAAGTGGTACTCTACATGGTTAGTTTACATACTAAAAAGAAGATCGTGAAATATCCGTAAATTCGTTAGAATTGGTAACGACAGTTCGTTGCTTAAATGTGCCTAGATGTGGTCATGATAAGGGCTATTATAAATAACTATATATTGAATCGGCTATAGCTGTATTTATCTGTGTCAACATTGTAATAGGAATTTAGCCTACTAGCACATCGTCTTGTAACTGGGGTGTGTTACTACATGTTTCCGTCTGTATACAGGAGTGACTGCACAGTCGTTTCTCCAGTCTTTCAGTCTGTGCAGCCCGGTATTTAATTTACAGACTGCGACGCCAGGGGTGAGTGAAACGAAAACCAACACGGCGTAAGAACAATATTATGCTAATACCGGAAACTGTTTTAATGGTCATTGACAATTCACAGCCAACCTCTATTTAATTATAACAGTCTTGATTTTAGTCATTGCTCTTCTTTCTTCCACTTTTTACTATAATGTATCAGTGATATATTGATCTATTTTTAAATGTTGGAAATTAATTAATTTGAGTTGATATTTTTTAATTCTGATGTTGAGAATGTCTTAACTAACCTGTGCAAGTTTCAGCAGTGTAGCTACAGTAAAGCCAGATTCAATAGTACATGAAAAATACACACTCAGTACCAAGCAGGTAACATGGCCATACTCAGGATCAATACATAACATGATTGTTTAAAAAAAATATATACAGTTGTAGGGTGGACATTTAGATATATTAATGATGACAAAACTAGTTTAATGTTCAGCCATTCATCCAGGAGCTTAATCCAGGAAGTGCAGGACACAAGGCAAGAAATACCTTGAATGGAATCCCACCAAGGATAAGCACAGATACAGAGCCAGGTGTGGCTGAACCTTATAGGTGCTAAGTGGCAGTGCTGTGCTCAGTCATCTCTTTGTACATGTGGTAGAAAAATTATAAATCAAGCACTTAGAATAAAAGTCTGGACCTCTTAGTTTGGTGAGTAAAGAAAATCTCTTTTATTCCAGCAAGTTCAGCAAAGCGCTCCCATCACACTCTGGCACTTGGTACCAAGTCACCCCCGGCACACAGAGCAACCAGTAGATAAACCATAACTCCCAGGACTTCTAAGTCCTGATTGGTCATGAAACATCAACAAACTAAGCTGAAACGTATAACAAACACAATTCTCCCGCTCCATTGGTTCACCTTGGTAGCAAGATAAAAATCCACCCATTGTACGGAACTTACTGGAGACAGCCTCGGCTTCTAGACTCTACATGAGATATGTATATAGATATTAATTATATGACATTGAATCACTGTTAATGTTTGGGTGTTCCATTGATTAATGATTAACACATTGACGTATTGTCCCTGAATCGCTGAAAATACATGGTTAACATATGATTAGTATGATTAACATGATGCAATCAATTGCGTAACATATTATATTGACTACTACAACTACTTCAATAAGCTATAACTCTTTGTGCACCAGTTGAGGTGGCTTCGAGTCTCTTCCTGCAAGTGGTTTCTCCTCCCCTTTGCTCCACTGTCTGCCTCTCCAAGGTCCGAGCTTCTGCGGAGCCAACTGCAGGCAGCTATCACAAAGCGAGGTCACATAGTATTCAAAACAATCTCTTCTGGCCTAAGGCCTAAAACATAACAGACCCAATATGCCTCCCCTACTAATGTCCAATTTTACTTCCACATATATGACAAAATAGTATTAGTATGGCTGCATGTTATCACATCACAATATCACATTGCGATATGTGAAATTTCTACAAGTAATATTGTGATATTTATAAAACAAAAAAGGAGAAGAAATTATGCAACATAAACTGTAGCAAACTGAACTTATTGTCTACCAAAAGAGTGTGTCAAAAAAGTTGGTGGTGTTGCCACAAGCTGTCTCAATAGACACGAAGCAGTGCTGTCAAATGCGATATGATTTTTACGCACATCACAGTGATGATGCTGAAATGATACATCACGCAGCACTAAATGTTAGCTTTTCATTTCGTTTGGTTACAGGGAAAATCTATTGACTTTGTTGGGGTGGATGATAGCTCATCCAGATGGATTCAGGAATTCAGTGCGAAGCCATACGCCAACCCAGCAAAATTGGAGTCCATAGATGGTAAACATTGTATTTTTTGCATTAATATTCATACATAGTGTTTTACAACATGATACTCAAGGTTATGTAGCACGTTATATACAGAGGTATGAAAAAGGTGATATCCTTATTAAAAATTAATATACATTGGATATGTTGTATGGTTTGTTTGGCAGGAGCACGTTATCAGGCCTTGCTGATCCCTGACTGCCCTGGTGCCCTCAGTGACCTGGCACATAGTGGATCACTGGCTCGCATTCTTGCTCATTTCACATCCCAGCAAAGTGAGTACTATGGTCTAGGATTTCCTGAACCCAGACAATATGCACTTCAAAATCATTAACAATATATAACAGTCATGCTTTGGCTTCTAAATTCACTGAGTGTGTAATGCTTTGTAATGCTTAGAAGCATGTTGAGGGTATGAGGTTCTTGTACTGGTGGCATGTGTATTACAGTGTGTTACCTCATACCTTAGAACCAGTGTGTGCAGTGGGCCATGGGGTGTCTGCACTGTGCTGTGCCACTGAGGGACAGCGCTGGATCTTCAGTGGCTACAGCCTGACGGGGGTACGTGATATTGGATGTCTGAGACAGGCTGGCTTATGGCTCCAGAGCTATCAGATCAGTTCAGATCTTTTTTAAGGACAAGAATATTTACCCTGAAAATTTGTTCTTTGCACTGTGAAATTAAACATTAAAAAAAATCTGAATTTTAGGATGATTTCACATTTTGGAATTTAACTGGTTTCTCCAAATTAATTCCCCTTTCCTGTCTCAAATAACATTTATTTTTAAATAACTCTTAAGTGTAGTTTGTTACTGTTACATGTTCTGCTGTCTTTTTCAGCCATCTGTGTTTGAGTTAGTGCGGCAGACTGACTTTGCCAAGCTGCCACTTATAGTGGAAGACTTTGTGAAGGACAGTGGTGGCTCTTACACTGGTGAGTCAATCTTCCTGTGAGTATCAGTTGTGCCGTTTCAAGAGTAAACATAGTAAGTGTTGGTTTTAAAGTGATGGTTCCTTTGTAGTGCCACAGTTAAGATAAATAAAAGCAATGCACTGCTAACTTTTGTGACAATAAATTTGACGGTATGAATGTGTCACATTTCACAGCCAGCACAGAGGATGCAGTCCATGTGGTTCTAGATAGACACCTGGTCACGGGTCAGAACCAACAGTCCACTTGGGCCGCAGTAAACAACCTCATTATACTTTTTAATGGAAGGTAAGTGACTTCATGGTCTGTATGCAGAATATGAACAAAACTGTAACCAATGGTTTTCTCTCAGGCCTGGCCTGAGATGAAACCTTTTCCTCTCCCAGTGTGTCACCAACAAACTCTCCTTTGGTTATTCCCCTCTATTTCTTTGTCTTCTTTTTATGGAATGTTGGGGCATTCACTCCCACATCTGGAAAGGAGTGTCAAAATAAAAGTATTCCACATATGCAATGCCAATTCAGAAAAGTAAAAAAAAAAAACTATAGTATTTCCAGTGTCAGCATTTAAAAGATCCCTGCTGGTAATGTCACAGTCAGGATGGTCCCACTTGACCAAAGTTACTTGCATTTTTTTCAACTCCGGACAGTCCTGGGATAAGAAACCTATTCATACTTTGTAATCTGGGGTTTGCAGCAGATGAAATTGGAAGTAAACTACCAAGAAAGAAAAATTAAAGTGTCTATTTATAAACATGTTGTCATAATTTTCACCTTGTTTTACAAGAATTTGTTGGAATTGTATTAGGTATAAGATGGCTTAGATTGACAAATGTGATGTTTTGTAAGTGTCATATTTTAAATTCAAAATAAGTTTGTGCATCCTTTGACTATTCCTTAGTCCTTATATTATTCATGAAATGCTTCTCAAAAACAAGGCCAATATATCCCCCAAGTAGGTACACAAAAATTAAAGAACACAAAACTAGAAAAAATATATTTAAATCTTTCAACTTTATTGCAAGTGACCTACAATAAACAATAGATTTGTATGATAAGATGTATATTTCTGCTAATTTTTTGGTTATTTCTGTCACTTTCTCTCATCTTCGTAACTCTTCCCCTGGATTACATTAAATGATTTTGTTAATTACAGAAATTTTTATAAATATCTGCAAGCAACAATAATGGGGCCAAGCACACATCCAAGGCATAGATGGGATGGAAAGAAATTCAAAAACAGGAAATACAAGATCATGGGAACATAGAAAATATACCACAAACTAACATATTGAAGGACATTTTCAAGAAAACCTGCAACACCAGCAGATCAAGTATGGGAAGTGACATACTGAGTACTGAGACACATTTTTAAGTTGTACCTAAGAGTGATATGGAGACTAACTAGGTACCAGAGGCTTTGTGGGACCATATGGGAGCATATAGGAAGGGCAGCAAAAATTGCTGGCAAAACAGGGACATAATGGCACTGGCAGGGACCAATGCTGACAATCCCCGGTCATAACAACCATTTTTATATGGCCAAAATATCAAAATGTATTAGCTAACACGGGTTTGTGCTCATTGTAGGCCCCCCTCCCCCAGTGGTCAAATGAGACTACATTTTGTGCACATCCCCAGGCTCTGTCCCCAAGTAAAAGTCCTAAATTTGGTTTCAAAACGTCAAAGTATTGCTGAGATATGGTCACACATCCTGATTGGCAGCTTTGCTGCCAATTTCATTTGGCAGTGACGGACAAATGCCTTCGGCAATCAAAAATCCCTCTGATACCTCTTAGGAGCCTTAGGACGAAGGTCTCTGACAAATTTGGTGAAGATTGGACAACATTTTGGCCTGTGGAAAATTTTTGATTGAATCCAATATGGTGGCTGTATCAATTAGGTGGACATGAAATTTCCAATGTTTCAGACTGGGCTCCTCCCATGGCGTCAGGCAACATAAGAATAGTTTTTCTATGTCAAACCCTTCAACAGTTATTAGCCAAAAGGTATTATTATGTATTGCAGCACTCTTTGGTAGTGGAATGACACCCTTTCTGTTGAGCTTGCTCAGAATTGGGTCTCAAGTCCAAATTCCAAATTTGGTTTTGACAAATCAAAGCTTTCAGAAATGTGGCCTCACATCCTGTTTGGTGGCTTTGTCGTCAAATTCATTAGATGATTTCACAAAAGTAGGTTTTTGGAAAAATTCAGATGCTTCATAAGGCCTGATGGAGGCGCTACAAGGATGGATGGATTGACCCCAAATTTGGTGTTTGAATAGTTTGAACTGTCCTCTATCAATGTGCAAAATAAAAAAAAAGTCACCAATCTTTTCTATGGACTGCCATAGACACCCATGGCAGAAGGTATAATAATAATAACAACAATAACAATAATAATAATATTATTACAATAGGTGCCTACGTCCCTACAGCTAACTGATTACAATACGTGCCTACGTCCCTACAGCAAACTGATTACAATACGTGCCTACGTCCCTACAGTGCATGGGCCCTAATAAAACAGTTATACAATGAAGTTGTATAATTTTGATTCTGTTTTCAAATTAATATTAAAAATGAGACAATATTGCTGTGTTGCAGTAATGACTTTGTGAAACCCGTATCTGTGATGTGTTAGCTCTACATTAATTAAAGGATTCAGTCTGTAAATATTTATGATTTTAAGTTTTAATTTTAGGTGCAATAATGATTAATCACAGAAAACTGTGCAGTTACTTAGTGAATTCTTTGATCGATTTTAGAAATGTTTACAAATTATATCAAATACACCACTGTTGACAGTATATAGAAAATGGAGAACAGGAAATTGCTACCCGGATCGGGAACATCTCCCAAGCACTGCACCCTGTTTTATTGACAGTATTATGAACACACCAGCATTGTTTTTGGTTTGGTGTCAAACATGAATCACAGGGCAGAATTACAATCTCATTATATTGTCATGTACAATGACAATAAAGAACTGAATCTTTAAAATGTCAGGTTATGCTACCAAAATGTGCTTTCGGCTTGTTCTGCAGCATGACTAATGACAATGCTGTCTCTTGGTTTGGTTTTCAGGAAGTAACAGCGACTGTGTGGAGCACCGCTCTATTTCTGCTCCGGTTCGAATTTCCTGTGTATTTATCCATCTGTCACCGCGGCTGTCTGCTGTCAGAACATCTGCTCTCATTTGCTATGGATCTTCCAGAAATAGATCTAGACAACTGATGGATTTTGTCTCAGTTAAAATGATTACTTTTCTGATTTACACAGTATAGAAAATCTTCATTGTTTATTTCTCCTTCACTCTCCTACACTTTTTAATAGATCATTTTTTTGTTAGGCCTATATTTATATTCATCCAGCTTCGTTAACTGTTTACCTAGCAGAGGGTCACGGTGAACTTATTCCAGGAAGCACAGGGTGGAGGACACTATGAACAGGATGCCAGTCCATCACAAGACACGCACACACAGGTTTGTAGTTATACTGTATGTTTGAAGGGACTCTCCATTCATTTCTATAGGGGAAACGACCTTAACCCCTACCCAGCCCTAACCTTAACTATAAGCAACCAAACAAAATAGGAGGCTTTTTTAGCTTTTTCTAATTCTCAGAAAACCTGAAAAATGGTCCCCACAATGTCAAAAGTAACATGTTTATATCACAATGTGGGTACATTTGGTCCCCACAACGTAATATAAACCGAATCCACACACACACAGCCATGGGTGGGAACTGAACATGCAACCCAGGAGAGCCGTAGACCCACTCACTGAAGTGCCATGCCTTAATTCTAAAGTGCAATATTTTGGTATAGGTACAAGGCAGGATAAACAATGACTTTTAAGAACCTTTAATTTTATTCATTAAACCTCCCCAATTAACTCGAGTCATAATATGTTGGGCTGATACTGACAATTATAAATAATATTATGACCAGTGTAGAATAGTTACAGATTTTTGCAAGAACATAAAATGTATAACTGAAAGATTGGTGCAAGATGGTTTCCTGTTCAGGATTGGCTGGGGCACATGTCTGAAAGAGTGCAATAAAAGAACATGCGTGATGTAAAATTACCAGCATATAAGAAAGAAAAAGTCTTACTTTGGTGTGTAATTTTTCATTTCTAAGCAATAACATTTGTCCAGATGTTATGTAACAGTTAATGGATGGTAAACCATGTATTAGACATTTTTAAATGCACATCAGCTGAAGCAAAGAGCCACCTATTGCACAGAGGGGTGTGTTTAAAAACATATAATGCAAAACACGGAGAGCGCTATTCCAGTCACTACACGTTCGGCTTACACATTTGTATGAAACAACATTGTTTTTATGTTTTGAAGCTGAAAATATTAGCAAAGCTAATTTCTTTGACCAGTGGTTAAACATTTTTTTTTAGACGTGATCCAAGCCACCATTGTTAATTTGAAAAATATCTGTTGTTAAACCCAAAGGCCAGCCATGAGTTTGAAATTTCCTATTTAATTCCTAATCCTGTGACAATAAAGTTCAAAAAAGTTTGGGATTACATATCCATGCAAAGTTATTGCTGAAATATTAGTAGATGATCTGAAGCGTTTTTGGCTTATAAATGTGAAAATAATGTACAGACTTGGAAAAAAAAGTACGAACGTTTAAGCCAATGTGCAGTAACAGTGGTGTAAGTGTGGAGAGATTCTTTGCCTGTGCAGCCATAAATTATCCCGCTTATACCATGGCTAACGAACAAAAAAAATAATAATACAATAAACTAGTGTTGGTTAATTTTTCAGAAGAAAATTATTATAATTATCATTTTATAATGTTCCAATATGTTCTTAAAAATGTAATCCCTATAAGGATAGAACGTCTGGACAGGCTGCTCACTGGAAGCAGCAAATCTTAAGTTACCATAGAAACCCATCAACAGAGTAAAGAGTCACTGGTTTTTAATACACTGCCCGGGCAAAAAAGGTCACCATTTGAATTTAAATTAGCAAATAATTAAAACTAAGACTGGATCATTATTTCAGCTCAGCTAAATTATGCAGCAATAAGGTGAAGCCAGCTGAGTACCTGAATCTACTGAATGGCCAGGTTACACCTCCATCCAGAAACAATGGATTTTTTCTTCCCTAAAGGCATGGGTATATTCCAGGGTGAGAATGCCTGTGGCCCAAATCCAGCCAGAAGAGGGAGTGGGAGACCATCGACACAGACCTCGTCCACTTGCTAGAAGGGAGCAGTGGAAAGAAAGCTGGAGAAAATAGGAACTATCATTTATAACTATGGCATAGAGAGATTTGAGGTAAATGAACACAAAGAGAATGCAGAAAGGTTCTACAACCCAACCCAACCCAAGTCCAGGAGGCAGCGGGAGATTGATAGACTAGTGAGGGAATAAAGACGACTGAGAAAGCAGTGAAGGAAGGGCACAGGTAAAAAGGGAAGGTACTGATGCACTGCAGGCTGCTTCTACAGGGATTCCTGCAACTTAGTTAAAAGCCTCTTTAGCGTGGAAAAGAATACCCATAGCAGTCCTGGAGGACATACAAGGCCCCCCACATCCACATGGAGCAAAGTGGAGAGTATTATAAAACAGGCAAGATCAGCTTCAGCTCCTGGGCCCAACGGCATTTAATACAGGCTCTATAAGAACATGCCTCTGGAAGCTATAATAAAGAGGCGGTTTGGATTGCCATGGTGACCAGCTGTCCACGAGACACAGACCCAGGTCTGATCAGGCTGTGATGGGCCCTGCCTCAGCAGAGGCTGCCTTAAAAGGCCGAAATACCCAACAATGCAGAGGTGCGCAACTGATAATGTGTCCTCGTGGTCTGAAAGTGGCCTGGTGGCCATCTACAAACGACCCAGAGAATTGTAGTGCCAAAACAATAGGGATTGTAACATCCAATCCTTCTTTTGAAATCTTTGGAAACAGTGCCATGACAAATGTGTGCCATAATCAAAGCAAAAGCAGTCCAACAAAAAATTCAAATGACGACTTTGGCCGGGCAGTGTGTCATCATGTTTAATAAAACATTAAAAGTCATGGTATAAGCATATATATTGTAAGGACATTTATTATTGATTTCAATGCAGTGACTTCAGTTTGTTCTTTTTTTGTTCTTACTGCCATAAAGGAAATACCTTGCTGACAATGTATATTAGTAATCTTTAGACAGTATTGTTCTGTTGATGCCTCATGTTTAACACATGCATACATTGTAAGGTATTCTTTAATATGAGTATTTAATTCGGTCTATATGCTAACTGTTTTTTGGCCTCAGATGGGGAAAAATACCATTAATTCTTCAATAACAGTTGAGAAAAAGACCAACAGGACATGTACTTACTGGGCAGCTGAGACAAGGTCACTCAGTAAGAAGCATGCAAATCGTTGCCAGAGCTATGATGGTGACACTGACCGGGTTCCCTGCTGGAGCTGCAAGACAGATGGGACATTCAGTGGATACATGTATAAACTGGGGCTTCTGTGCTCACTGTCTCTTTGACCTGAAAGTAAGAAAAAGCCTGATCTTAATCTAGCTCACTAGCGATGTAAGAATTGCATGTGCATAACATGCAATGTTGGTATTAATATCGCACAACATCCAGCCCTATAAAATACTACAGCCATTTTTTGAATTCAGTGCAAAATACCCCGCCCCGTGTTGTCATGTCAGTCAGCACCAGTACCAGTTTTTATGCCAGTGGAAAACCAGCACCTTGTAGTACTTTTGGTTCTCCAAGAAAGTAAAATACCTGGTGTGGTGGACGGAACACTCATTTGAAACTGCTCCAGAACAGACATGAGAGCTACTGTGGTGTCCTGGAAATCTTGACCAGTTACAGCCGCCACCTGTTGCAAGTGTTCTAGGAGCCAGTCTAATTTAATTACAAATTCCTCTCAGTGTCACTTTCTACCTGCTGAAGAAGAGAGGATATTTCTTGCCTAAATGTTGCTCTAAAAGACATTCTGAAGTGAGGTAGTAGCCCATTAACGGGCATAGCTGGGGTGCAGTGGCTGTGGCCTCATCGATTAGATCTTAAGCGATTGTCCTAGTCTGTTTTCTGAGACCGTGCCCCCCCACTTGATAGAGAGCTGTGATTAGATAGTGATTACATTTCCTGGTGGCAAGATTTCAGCATATACTTTTCAAAAATGAAAATGAGCTGATGCAGCAGAGCAAAGATGGCCATTGCACTTTGGTGTGATGTGGCACAATTTCATCTATAAATTGTCTATAATGTACACCCTTGTAGTTGTTTTTATGGATGGTAATAGAGCAAGATGCAAATCAGTGAAATGATTGTTTTATTGTTCATTGTGGCATGTTCTTTTCACGACACTGACTGAAATGCAATGTCTCTTGTTCATCACATTTCCACATAGCACGGTTTCTGTATGCTGCGCAATGTTATACAATACATTGAATTGATTGATTCAAGCTGACACAAAATCTGCTCCATAGTTTAGAGTGTTTAGCTTAAGTGCATGTCCTTGGACAAAGGGGAAAAAAACTCTACACACAAAGAGGGAAGAAGTCGAGATTTAAGCTCCCAGCCTGGGAGGAATGAGTATTGATTGAACCTATTTGTGCTCAGGTTAGCGTTAATGTTCGAGTATTGCTTACCATGTGACAGCATGGTGGTCTTTGTGCTGGTTATGGCCTGGGTCACAGGCACAGCATTTACTGGTGTGATGGCAGGACTTTGGGTAGATGGGGAGTTGACCAATGAGATGGGGGCTGAGTAGATGGTGTAGTCGCGGGTCACCAGGGTGTCAAGCAAAACGTCCTGCTTGGCTTGTTTACAAAGTGATGGGCAGGTCTGAGAGGCCAGAATGCTGATACACAGATGTACCACACACCTTACATACATCTAGGGGAAAACATAGAGGGTTGGAGTGAGGGTTGGGGTAGGCTATCACAAGAAAGTAACACAAGATGTACATATATGTATACCTGAAACGCGCAGCTGTAAAGTACAGTGGTACCTCAGTTCTCAAACTCATTAGAACTCTAATTTCTTAAAAGTCGAACCAACCAGTTCTAAAAAAAATTACCTAGAACTCTGAATCTCAGAAGTAAAACAGTGAACGCCGACCTAAGATAACTTGCATGCGCAGGGAAATGAGTCACGCGGCACGTCTCTCAGCGGAAACAAAGGGTAAAGCTTCAGTCTCAGCCTCGCATTCGCTGTGATAGCATCGTGCATGTTTACACTAACTGAATACATATATTTAGACAGTAAAAATACATTTAGACAATGATAAACAGTAACGGTAATTATTATTATATAATAGAATACACTTAAAAATAAAGATTTCTTATTCATTATTTTAATAATAATAATAAACCATTAATACGTTTAATTATAATAATATTGTTGTGCCGAGCGGGGATTCCACGCGGGGCTAACAAGGGGGCGTGGCACACGGAAGGAGCGGACGATCGGGGCAGGACACTTTGTTTTTTTTAACTGTACACATTGTTTGGATAGATTTATTTCCTTACTCTACAAATGACTGTTTTGATAAATGTGCTTAGATGTGTTTAGTACAGTATATGCTCTTCTTGTTTTATCCGATTCATTTTGTGTTTAAATGCTTAAAAAAACATATTTGGCTGTATTTTTTTAGGGCCAGGAACCAATTAATTGGTTTTCAATTATTACTTATGGGGAAAATTCGATCACAACTCGAACTTTTTAGGATTCGATCTGGAGTTCTGAACGGTACCAAGTTCTGAGGTACTGTACCACTGTATGTCACGATGGATTTTTACCGATTTTTTTAGCCCTATTTATGCAGATTTAGGTAAATGTGTATTGTACTGTGTTGTTTCAGTTCCGTATTGCTAAGATTATAACTGACGATCAGAGACATAACTTGATTTTTTTGTGTCCTTTTTAAATCTTAGTTTTTTCAAACAATAAATTTTCAGTGCTTTTGAGATCAGATGTAAAAAATACGGTTAGAATGTAAAAAAAAAAAATATTGGGAATTGGTAGCATTTTGTGAATTAGAACAAAGAAAATCAAGAAAAAAAACATACCACCGTTCCTTCTATATTGAAGGAAGCTAAGTTCATTTCGTATATATTCACTTTGGGGTCACTGGATGCCAATTCCATTATTCCACTGTTATTCATGCAGCTGAGAGAAAAACAGGCATTATAAGTGTTTATCCATTAGTGTGGTTTATGAGGAATGTGGGATGATGCAGTATGTGCATGTGAAAAGTCCCCAAATAGATGGCAAATAAAACGATCTCAGGGGTGCCATAAAGAGGGAAAGTCAGGATGGATTCTAAAAAATGTGGAACATAATTGGATTGGTCTGGTTTAGGGGCCCAATATGCTATGCTTTCATTGGGTCCAAAATTTCTAGCAGCATCCCTGTTTCATTCATAAACTAGCCTAATTAAAATCGTCTTTCCAGATTTCTTTTGTTTAACACACCACCAAAGACTAATCGAGCCTCTGAATCTTGGAAACCTTTACTCCCCAAGAAACCCATATGTCATTCCCACTCCCCTAAACAATCTGTAAGACTTGGCAAATATTTACTGGATACTATAAATGTATATTTCTACATGTAAATTCCAGTTGTTAATAAATATCCATATAAGTGAATGAGACAAGTGCATGGTTGTACTGAGTAAATCGTGTTACTTGTGACAGCAAATGTTTTTAGCTGGAAATAAGCAGGCATACTAACCCTTCCTCTATAATGGGTTGAGTGACTTCAAATGTAGCTGTGCTCGACAGAACACACGTCCCCACAATCAGCTCAGCATGGCCCACGGTGCTATTGGAGTAGACATACATGTCCAGGACATCCACCCTGCCTGCACGCTGGACAGAGGCCCCGGCTCTTCGCTTACGGGTCTTCATCTTTGTCCCCAAACTCAGGGGCCCTTCACCAGGTCTGTAGAACTCCATGCTGAAATGAGGAATGCCGAAGGTCTCCTTCTCTGATGGTAGGCTTACGAGCTGGGGGTTATCTCTGACCAGACTCTCACGGAAGCGACAGGCCAGCGAGAGAACAAATGAGGGATGGCGGCTGATGGTAGACAGAGGATGCACAGTCTGTAATGTATTTGTGTAAATCAGCTCTGAGCCTGAGTGCTGCGGGGATATGAAGACACACCATGCAAGCATGAGGAGAACAGTGAAATAAAATGATGTCTGACATTCAACAGTAACTATATTGAGATGACAAAATGTTAGTTGCCAAGTATGAGTCAGTTTCTTATATGGAATCATGAGATATGAAGCAGAGGACTCCCTGGACTGGATATCAGTCCATCACATCACACGTGCTTGTGTCATCACACACTGATAGCAGCTTAAAGCCATAAGTTCACAAACAGTGCAGCCTTTGCATACAGACAGACAGACCTAGATGATCTGATTTTATAACTACAAATGTGCAAGGCAAAAATACTCCCCACTGGGCCATACTGGCAAACTTTAGTATTTTTTACATCAAACTATTTTGACACCCTTTGAGACGTTTGCGCAGATTGTCAGGAAGCTCAAGATGTCTTTATCACACAAAAAAGAAACAGTGATTCTACCACAACTTTGGTACCGCATCCTGTCAAAGAGATCACTGCTGTCACATGGGTGTCGTTGTAGGAAATGGGGCAGGATGGATGATTGAGTTGAAGGTCCGTAAATGAAAGGTGAGGGAGAGAAGTCACTGGAAGTATAAGATGCATTTCCTTTTTCAAGCAAAGCAGCACTGTATGGAGATGGAAAGACATTTTCACCATCTATGAGCAGCAAGTTCATATTGTACAGCTGATAAGTATACAAGTAAAGGAAGGCAATAGCTGTGATATAAATGTACAGGTTGTAATAATCTAAGTATTTTCCTAGTAAATACACATTGAGGGTGATTCAGTGTAAAGTAAAACTGGTGCTTTGGGTACCTGTGCCACTGGGTAAAATATCCATAGGCTCTAACAGAGATGAAAACCAGAAGGAGATGGTTAGTGTGATTAGTCATCATTTATATTTCAATAAAACTGTTTTTCATCAGAATTCATCGATGAGTGGAGATCAAATAAAAAGTCATGCCAAACAAATAAAAAATACAATAGAGATTCTCTTACTTTGGTCAATCCATATACATCTGATGTCAGACTGTGAGCTGATCACAGAAACAAAGGTTTGTTCATTTTTAATTTTACTTTAATATAAAATATTAATACTACCATGTTAACAGAATTAATGCAATGAAAGGAGCTACCCAGTAAATATAAAAAACAGTTAAGATGGTGTCATACCTCTCAGTATTTGCAGTAAAACAGAGAGGTAGCAGCTGAGGGAGCTGATTTGGGGCTCTGACCCAGATGATATTGATCGATGCCTCAGCACCTGCATTCTTACCACTTTCAAGTGGCGACACCCAGAGGCCAGGAGGACCAACAACAGCTATCTCTGAGACGCTGAAAAAATAAGGGAGATGAACATACACATAAAGATATTGTAAACAGCAGCTCGAGTTACATTTATATGCATTTATAACATATACAAATACAGAGTAATATACACGATTCTTAAAATTGTTTACATTGCTGAATGTATCAGTGATATTTCTGGACACCTTTTGGATGATCTTTAACTGTTTAAATGTGAGCACCATTCAGAATTAAGAATGAGATTAAATGAATAGCGATGAGAGTGTCTTTCCTCACACATCAGTTTCTAACTGAGCAGTGACTGTTATGTTGATTTCCTCAAAGGGCAACACTGTGAACTGAAACCCATCTGGCGGAGTTTGTTCTGTAAATACAGGAACGGCTGTGCAGGGTCCCAGCCCAGCTGTCACTGAAAGACAGAGAGGCAGTTAGACTACATTCTTATAGGGGTACACTCACATGTACAACTGTACAAGATAAACAAAGACTGTGAGTGAAATTAAACACATTCCGGTAACTTTTCAAAAGTTCTCCATGTATCCAAATGTTCCACACATTTTATCAATATCATGTTTTTTTTTATTTTTCATTGAAATGGATAGATTGCTTTTAATGTATCATTTCTGCCTTATGGAATCCATTTAAGGCAGGGGTTCCCAAACTTCTTCACCTGGGGACTCAAAAGGGACATTTGTCATCTTCCTGGGACCCAAGCCCATATATAAATACCCCAAAGAAATATCACTACATGTTAAGGATATATAAAAAATACACAAAGAGCCAAAAGTTGAACATACAAACAATATTCTTCAATTAAATATTTTCTTTAAAAAAAACTTGGTTTTAATTTTATTATTTGTATTGCTGTTGATGATAGTTAATGAACCCCTCTACAAACCCCTCCTCTACAAACCCCCCCTCTACAAACCCCTCCTCTACAAACCCCCCCTCTACAAACCCCTCCTTCTTCTTTCAAAAAACAAAACAGACACAGTGGAGGATCTGACATATCGATGACAATGCGGATTCATTTATGATTCAAGACAAAACATGGCCAGCATTGAACAATTATAGCATCCTATATGCTTCCTCACCTCCCACCCATACTCAGAAGGTGGATAGTTCTTGGACTGGTTTTTACTTTCTGGACCTGAACTATCCACTTCTGCACATAATAAAGGCTGAACAATTAACTGCATTTATAACTGCTATTGACATTACCACCAAGATTGCATGTACCGATATTCAGTGCAGGTCCAACCCTGACAATAAATAACCGGGGGCGGGGGATTTGCCTGAAGATTGACAGTGTCGTGTCTGGGCAACTTTACCTTTCTCCCCACTTACGAGTGACTCAGCCCAATTGTAAATCCTGGGGTGCGTTTCCCGAAACATTCTTAATGCTACATCGCTTGCAAGTTCTACCTTAAGTTGTCTCTTAACAATTGATCAAAAAAAGGCCTGTGATGTGATCTACTTAGATTTCCAGAAGGCCTTTGATGTTGTCCCCCACAAACGGCTCTTACTTAAGCTCAAAGCTGCAGGGATTTTAGGAACTGTAGCAGCTTGGATCGAAAACTGGTTAACTGACAGGAAGCAGCGGGTAGTTACAGTGGGCCTGCTTTCATAGTGGGGTACCGCAGGGTTCAATTTTAGGGCCACTATTGCTCCTAATTTACATTAATGATATTGACACCAATACAAACAGTAAACTGGTCAAATTAGCAGACAAAACTAAGGTGGGTGGTGTAGCAGATACTGATCTAGCAGCACAGAGGCTACAACGGGATCTTGATTTAATTAGCGACTGGGCTGATACCTGGCAGATGAAATTTAACACAGATAAATGTAAGGTAATCCATGCAGGGAGCAGAAATATAAAGTACAGATATGGTTCCACTGAAATAAAGGTAGCTGATTATGAGAAAGACCTCGGTATGTATGTTGATGCTTCCATGTCCCACTCTCGCCAATGTGGGGAAGCAATAAAAAAAGGCCAATAGGATGTTGGGTTACATCTCTAGGTTGTGGAATTTAAGTCAAGAGAGGTGATGCTACGATTATGTAATTCCTTGGTAAGACCCCACCTAGAATATTGTGTGCAGGTTTGGTCACCATACCTTAAAAAGGACATTGCTGCCTTGGAAAGGGTGCAATGTAGGGCTACAAGAATGATTCCTGGTCTTATGAGGAGAGGTTAGCTAAGCTGAATCTGTTTAGCCTCATGCAAAGGAGACTAAGGGGGAACATGATCCGGGTATATAAGATTGTAACGGGTCTGGATGCTGTTCAGCCAAATGGCTACTTCAATATTAGTTTAAATACTAGAACTGGTGGCCATAGGTGGAAATTAGCAGGAGAACATTTTAAAATGGATTTGAGAAAGCACTTCTTTACTCAGCGTGTAGTATGTATGGAAAATACCAGTGACCTACACCGTACACTTCATAATAAAACTTTGATCCCTTGAATCGCAAACTCAGGGGCGTAATACCTGTGATGGACAGGTGGAGGGGAGTGGCGCTCAGTGCTGTAGTATTGTCATGGATGCCTTCAAGGCCAGTTTTGGGGAAATCTTCCACTGTAATCTTCACTTCATACTGACCCTGATCCCCCCCTCCACTGTAAGACAGCAGACAGTCCTGCCAAAAGAAGAGGAAATGAGTGAGCTTTAAGGGACTGGAGTGGTGAAACCTTGGGAGAAGAGGAGTATACGAGGGCGAGATTAGGCATGAAACGAAAGACATTTTGAAGATCCTGACACCAGAGTGCCCTGAACATCACAGAGCTCCCCTTGCTCACCTGACTGAGCTGCAGGAATGTGGGCGCTGTTTCCGCAAAGCGACAGCAGACCTGGTCACCGTCTGCGTCTTTCACACTCAGGGCAATATGGCGAGCGCATCCTGTACTGACCCTGTCAAAGAGGTACAGAGACATTGGCCTCGTGCTGCTGTCTGCAAACATCTGCGCTACAAATAAGTATCCTGGTGGATATTTAAAGACCTGTCTAAGGGTAACTTATTGTATAGCATATGTAGAGTGGGCTGTATACTATGTGTCTGTCAGTAGGACCTGCAGAAAAACTGATAATGTTTTATTAGCATGTCGTACCTGAGAGGAGGCGGCAGAGCCACAGTGGGGGCTTGGTTTACAGCATGGGTGCCAGGGTGAACAGACGGTCCTGACCATATCTGTAGGGTCTCATTAACATCCCTGTGCAAAGAGAAAATGGGCCAGTAATATTTTACTGGTTTTATAGCAAAAGGTAGGCCAACTGTGTTGGTCAGCCACATACCCCACATTAATGGTAGACGTGTAGATGCTGGGCGTCACATTCTGCCACTGACAGAGACACCAGCCTGGAGCAGGAAACAGGCCCTGGAGCGGGGGAACATAGTCTGGCCCAGTGTCTGCCATTTGTGGGAGTGAAGGACAGGGCAGAGGTGCCAGTATGCTGTACAGGGCCATCATCTGTGTAAGGAGGCGCATATCAGTCCATCTCAATTGTATTTCTGATCATTCATTCACGGGAGCACAATACTTTAGATTTTTACGGGACAGAAAATGTTTTACTTTAGCTTGGAGGGTATTAAGACCATAGAAGTTCATGTGATGCTGAAGTTCACAGCAAGGTGATTCACCTGTGTGCCATCCTTGTTTCCCAGGGGCATTGTGTTGACCACTGTGCCCAGAGAGGTGGACTCACAAACTTTGCTCAACATGAGAGCCACTAAAGTGACTCGCACTGGCAAATACATCTGGACTGCGTTCCAGCACACTGACAGCTCTATGGAATAGGATAGGTCTGACGGAGGACCCTGGATTACAGGGCAGAAGAAAAACTTCTTGGAAGGAAAAACAGAGACATATTGCTTCAGTGACAAGGACATGTTTGTAAACCCTACCAAACCCACAGCCCCAGCTTCACCATTTTGTCTCTCTGCTTATTCATATATGGTGAAATGGCAATATTAATAGCTAGTGCTGCTCAAGGCATTCTGCAGTGTGAGGAATGCAGCCTATCATTCCTAAAACAGGTCTAACACTTCATGTCCCTGTTTGCTTAATCGATAAATAAGAAAATTAATCTAATACGAATAAGTACAATTATTTTTGATAATAGATTGACATCTGTTCATTTATGTGCAGTAAACATAGAACTGTAAATAGGAATATAATATAGTCTTAGTTCTTGTAGTTTGCACACTAACCCAACGCAAAGAGGAATATATTTCTGTTGCTCATCTTAATCCTTGTCACCAAGGGCATAGGAGAGGGTTTGATATTGGGGGGGGGGGGATAAATTTAATGAGTTAAATACAAAGATCCAGGTGCAGACTAACCATTGCGAAGTAGGCAGATCTTTCTTCCCCAACCCTGGCATTATATAATCTATATACCAGGGGTGCCCAACCCATCGGTCAATCGCAGGAGATGATTAATGGGTAATGCTTTAGTTCATTGGTGGCCAACTGGTTGATTGTAATCGGCAAAATATACCAAGGGGAACCCCCCAGTTGGCGGCAAATTCTTGGACTTGCCTTTTTGT